>NC_047046.1:7447850-8047850 GCF_011762595.2 Tursiops truncatus | reverse complement strand
GCTGGGCACATTATGTGGTAGGAGATTAAGAAAGGCTGCCTATTATGAGCATAATTATCTTTTCATTAACTTCTGGTATAATTTTCAAGGATGAAAGCTCAACTAAAAAAAGTCCACTTAAATCCGTAACAAAAATTGTGCTTAAGAAGTCTATCATTTATTTTTAAATTTTTTTTAGACAGAATAAGGTTCTTTGAGCAATAGTAATCTAGATTCTAACAGTCATTACTATTTCATGTGTAGAGACTATGCCCTTTCAATGCCCCTCAGTATTTGTCATCGAGGAATATAATTCAGGTCCTTCCCTGCTACTCAAAATGAGAAAGGACAAATCTGCTGGTCAGGTCTACTGGTTCCTGGCTTTGTTTATTATTTCAAATAAGGATCAGCAAACTTGTTCTGTAAAGGGCCAGATAGTAAATAGTTTAGGTTTTGCAGGCCACAGTTGGTCTATGTCGCATATTCTTCTTTGTTTTTTTTCCCCCAACTATTTAAAAATGTAAAATCCATTCTTAGCTTGAGGGCCATACATAAGCAGGCAGTGAGCCAGATCTGGCCCATGGGCTGTAGAGTTTGCCAATCCCTGGTTTAAAAATAAGCCTTCCCTAAAAATTTTCTAAATAAATACGTGTAAGTTAGTGTTGATAATAAACTAAACAAAGATCTCATCAAGTTGATAAATGCAACTTTCACAGATGTTATTAGGATAAAGGGAGCAGAGAGAAACACATCAAGAGAATTTAGTGGCTTAATAATTAAGGTCACATGAAACTACCAAGAATAAAACCATACCATTTGTTTAAACAATCTCACAGAAAGATGAGCCTTACCGGTAACCCAAAATGTACAGCTTTCTTCACAGAATGTTCTAGAAGAACATAGCTATCGGATCTCTTCTGTCCCAGCACATAAAGCCAGCTCTGGCAAGAGAAGTCATCAGAATGTATCATAACAATAATAATGGCTAATGTTCTGTTGAAAGCATCAGCATGGTTGTAAGAACAAATTAACAACACACAAGATAAATCCTCTAAAATATACTTTCACAAATTATAAACCTAAATGAAACCCATCAAACATATTAAAACCATCAGACTGAAATAATCAAGCCATTTATCTTCTTCACCTCTGAGAGCAGTGAGTGGCAAATGTTCCAGAAAAAAAGCATGAAGCCCCCATATGGCCTGTAACTGAGAAAGTGAAATGCTCAGGTGGTTGCTGAAGTCTGTGTTCTACTTGTGCTTGGTGATGATGCTTTGACAGGACCAGGTCTTATCCAGTTACCAGTATTGCAAACACCTTTGTTAATGCCAACACTTGATGCGGCAGCTTTGCATGGCAAGCTGCATTAAAACTTGTAGACAAGAAATGCCTCCAAAGTAAAATGGACATCAAGAATTAAGAAACATAAATAAACATGGGTTGCCTTTCCTGAATTTCCCTGACCCCCTAACTAGTTTCCCACCACTGCTGAGGACCTCCCAATTCAAACGGGCCCTTTCGAAAGCCAACTCAACCCAAGGGCAGAACTTCCAAGACAGGAAGGTGGCCTCACCAAGCAATGCTGGAGACACACGTGATCGTTGGACTCCTGGGCAATCCTAATCGCCTCCTGCAGGGCAAGCTCTGCCTGTTGACTAATGACAGACTGAACATTAATAACTCATTAACAACCACAAACATGTACAAGCAACAGTAACAGGAAGTCATCTGTACGGTAATTCACCAGCGTGCATGCCTCTGGGTTGGAAGTTGAAACCACGGGCTTATTCCCTCAGAGGCACTCCCCTCCCCCAGCGGTAAGAAACAGTAACAGTGGAGATACAGAACATGTCCCTTCTAAGGTGGACTTCTACTAAAAGGGACATGAAAGAATGGCTTTTCTTCATCCCAGCTCCTAAGATTTTTTTTTTTAGTTGTCTACTGCTGAGGGGAGGGACAAGGAGAGGATGTAAGATTTTACTTTCCATTGCCTTCGCTTCTGCATCATTTGAAAATTTTTTTTAACTATGGGATCTGATACTTTTATAATTTTTTCAATACTAGTTTTTAAAAGTATTTTGAGGATTTTCCCTTCTGAGATGTCTTCTTTCTGCTCATGTGGTTCCCCTCCCTCTGGGATGTGTCCCCCAACCTCGCAACTTCTGTGGAAACTCAGCCAACTGTTCTTGGCCCCACTGGGCCTTCGCTTCCGAAAAAGCCCACAGAAATGCTACCTGCCTGCGGTGCTTAATTAAATACTACTGTGCACCACCCTCTATTTATTTAATCTGTGTTAGTTTTATTTCTTCAACCTGCAGAGGGCACAGAAGTTCTATAAATACTGGATCACTGAGGATCTCAAAAAAGAATCAGGAATTCTATGGGTAGCACTTACATAGGGAAAAATTAATGTCAAATTTTCTATCAACACGAGCAACAGCCTCACACAATCAATTAACAGCTGAATTCTTCCTCAATAATTACCTGTTTGAATAAAGAAACCAGATACATTTTTACCTATTTTACATTTCTTTTAAATCCCTTTTAATGCTGAGAGGCACCAGAATATAAGCTATTTGAAAGCAGGAAGCATATCTTTACACACAGGCCCTCAATAAATATCAGTTGATTTAATTTTGTTGAACATCTGATGACCAAATAAATAATGTTACATTTAGAAAAAAGGTTTTTGGGAGAACTGTATAGATAGTATGCTAAAACAGGACTAAAGAAAGACTATTTTTCTCAGGTAGGAAGAAAAGGTAGATTACCAACACAGAAACTTCAAAGTTTCTGGCAAATCCTTAAAGAACCTATGGTTTTCCATTGCTGCTAATCAGAAAAGCCTCTGATAAAAATTTTCAGTAAAAGAGCAAGAGGCAAACTGGTTGTAAGGTCTGAAATGCATTGGCTGTCTACCGTTCGCAAAATGCCAGAGCAGAAAGATCTGTAGCCTCTAAACAACAGCTTCCTATGTCATTCAGTGTAAAAGCCAAAGTCCTTACTCGGGCCTACAGGACCCTAAACTCTCTGACCCCTGCCACCTCTACAACCCCGTCCTCCTCTATCCCCCCTTACTACAGCACTCTAACCGCACTACTTGCTCCTCCTCAAACATGCCAAGTAAATCCTGCCTCAGGGCCTTTGAACTTGCTGTTCTAGCTAATAAGGACACTCTTTCTTCAGATAATGCACAGATTACTCACTCCCTCAATTCCTTTAAATCTCTATTCAAATATTAAGTTAATAGAGGTAAGGGAGGGCCAAGTTGCTACCTTACTATTTAAACAGAAATTTACAAATTGACAAATAAGTGATTTGTGTGTATATCTGGAAGAAGAGTGTTACTTATGAAAACAATAGTACTCCCCATCATCACTCTCTAATCTCTTATCCTGACCTATCACTACCTGATTCATTATAATTATGTTTAGTGCTGTTTATTATTTATCTCCCCCACTGTAAGCTCCATGAGAACAGGGGTATTTTTTTTCCTCTTTTTTTTCACTCCTGATCCCCAGCACCTAGAACAGTGCCTAGTACATAGTAGATGCTCAATAAGCAACTACAAAGATTTTCAAGAAATCTTCACAATCCTATTAGCTAAGTGAGAAAGATTTATACAAGCCCATAGCTCCAGGACTAAAAATAAAGAAGCCTGGAGTTGAGTAAATCAGATATTAATTAGTAATTAATTCCATACAGTTAGCTGCCTATCCACTGATAATATTGTAAATATAGAGAAATTCATCAACAGATTAATTACTTGTATCTAGCAGACTGCATACAAATTTCCAAACCCTAGGGCAAGCTGTGTGTAACACAGAGATAGGTTACTGGCAAATATTACAAATGGTGCTGCTATTTATTATGAGTACATAAAACATGAACGGCCCTGATCAAAGAGGTTATTAAAGCTGGGCAGAAAAAAAGAAGTTGACTCTTAAAAGATAATATGGAATCTCACAAAATCATGAAGTTCAGAGTACCCTTAAACATTTTTTGGTTCAAGTATCAATCTGACACTTGGATTCCCTTAATGTCACCCTTGCTGCACACATGAGCACTCTGCTGACACCTTTCTCAGAGGGTTCCATACAAGGAAACCTCCTCCTTATAAGGAGCAAAAATGTTTTGCCCTTTAACTTGCACTTACCAGCTCCCTATCTTCTCTAGTAGTCACACCCTCGATCAATCTAAGCCCTTTTCACATGACCTTCACTACAGGAAGATGTCAAACACATGCTTGGCTAAATCATTTCTTTTCCAGGCTAAACATTCTCACATCCTTCCCACACTATTTATATGACATGGCTTTGAATGCCTCCAGTAAGGCTGTCCCCCCAACAAGCTCCAGCTTGTCTATGTCCCTTTTAAAATGTGACAACCAGAAGTTAATAGAATTTCCTGGTTGTTGCCTGGGCCATAGAGCAAGGGGTAGAAGTCTCAATTCTTGAATTTGGAACATTATACTTCCATTAACACACTCTAGTCTCTATTCAAAGATGCCTGTGGCAGAAACCATATTTTTCTTAAATGGGAAAAAGCCACAGGGGAGGCAGAGAGACTCTTTCAATTAGTAATTTCCTACCTTTTCACCATTATTCATTCACATTATTTCATTATTTCCAAAATAGCCTCCGTATTTTGAAAGCTTTTATCCTCTTAAGTCTTTACTAAATAATAACTGATCAATTTCCAATTTTTATTTATTAAAATCACAGGCATATCTTAGCAATGGCATAAGTCATTGTCACGCACTGAGCTGCCTGAATTCCAACCAAAAGCACAAACGTGACGTTCGGTAAGCCACGCAGTCTTTTATGCAGTAAAGATACAACTTCCTTTTGGCTTTTTGAAATACTGAAAATAACTTTTACATCCCCATTATTACCTCTGAAAAATCCTGTTGGGAATCTCTGGCCTAATGACCTAATTTCCTTTTAATTCAGTGGCCGTTATTCTTAGAAGTAAAGAAAGAAAGAGGCCGTGTACTTGGATGGTAATGCTAAATAGTGACACCAGGGGGCAGACTCTTTGGGCAGAAGGTTTTCATTAACTTCTGTTCACTGCAAAAACCTTCCTTCTTTAGAAGTTATTGACAATTCCAGGTTGAACAGGCTCTTTCTTTTCTCCTTTTCCTTCTTCTTTTTCTTTTAATACAGCATATTAAAAAGAAAATACATCTCAATTAACATTTGAGAGATAATTTCTTCAATTTCCGCATGAACAAAAGTCTATAAACTTACTAGTGACCAAAGCGGCAGTGCAGGGCAGCCAGGTTCAGAGCAGCGTATCTCAAGCTCCGGCCATAGCCCTCTTCCCCATTACTTTTGCTTTCGGCTCCAGTAAGAATCAGGCGGTCAAAATAATGAAGGAGGCTGTGTGTTGAACTGAAAACATCTTGGACCCGGAGGTTGTTTAAGTAGCTGAGGTAGTGCTAAAAGAAGAAACAATCAACATATTTTAAATGCTCTGCTTCCTCTTGTGTAATAATAATTCAGAGAGTTCCACTGGCTGCAAACACCTGTGTATCCCCTACCATTTTAACAAGATGGTCATAGTTTAGCTTAATCTTTTCCCCACAGGCAGGGTTAAATAGGCTTAAGGTACATTAGCTGGTTTGGGTACACTTTCCCCCCAGAAGGTGTACCCAAACGAAAAAAGGGAATTCCATTAGAATTTGTGTCAGAGTTTTATCCTGAATATTCATCCACTATGCCACTGGTTATATTAGGATCCATGGGTGATACGTGAGGATGGAGGGGGAATCACCTAGCTCAGGCATTAAGGAACAGTGTGAGTACAAAACTAAAGATCTTAAAACTTGAATTCAGAGCTTCCCTGGTGGCGCAGTGGTTAAGAATCCGCCTCCCAATGCAGGGGACACGGGTTCAAGCCCTGGCCCGGGAGGATCCCACATGCCACAGAGCAACTAAGCCCATGCGCCACAACTACTGAGGCTGCGCTCTAGAGCCCACGAGCCACAACTACTGAGCTTGCATGCCGCAACTAATGAAGCCCACGCATCTAGAGCCCATGCTCTGCAACAAGAGAAGCCACCACAATGAGAAGCCCACGCACCACAACAAAGAGTAGCCCCCGCTCGCTGCAACTAGAGAAAGAAATCCCCCCGGGCCAGTAGGGGTGGAGGTGGGAGGGAAAGCTTTGCAACCTAGGCTGAGTCCTTTAAGTGCCAACAACATGATTTCTTTCCAAGAACCTGGGTCATTCGGCCAATCCTCATTTGCACGACTACTCAATAGGAAGAACAGTCTTGTCCCTGCTTTCCAACTTAGCAACAAATTCTGGAAAAGACTCACCGCTTCAGCAAAATCAGGATTAAATTTCAACAAGTTGTTCAACTCTTTCTGCAAAGAAGCTGGAGTGAGGGCTTTAGTCTCATCATTCTTTAACAAAGAAGCCTGAAATTTAAAAATGACTACTCAGTAGAAAGAAATGACCAATAAACATATGGACATGTATACTAAATAGCATCATCTGATTACTTTTTTTTCTGCACCTACACTCTCCTCTTGACCATGCAGAACACTGTTTCCTCTTCCTGGAATTCTAAGCTTCCCAACGACCCATCCACATAGTCTTCCATGCAAACTCCTGCTCAGTCTTCAGGGCCCAGTTTAGATTTCAGCCACCTGCTTCTATCACCTTCTAAACTAGATAAGGTCCTGTAAGTACCGACATGCTCCCACAAGCGCCCTGCACTAACCCTTCCTGCAGTACTTATCAAATTATATTAAAAGTACCAGCTGACCCCACCCCCAGACTGTAAGTGCCTTTAAGGCAGGAAGTATGTATATCCAGCCTGGCAAAGGGAGATGCACACTTGCCCTACTCCTGGTTATGTTTCATATGGATGGTACCAGCAATGATTATATAAAATATGTAGAAAATGACTTCTAAATTAATGATTAGTACTTAACTGGGTTATGGACTCTTCAATTTTAGCTAGACAAATTTTTCTTTATGAATAATAATAATTTCTAATTATATTTGAATTCATTATATCATTATAGAAGATTCCAAAAATATGGAAAAGCATACAGAAGAAAACAAAAATCATCTGTAATCCTTCCACCCAGAAATAACACTATTTTTTTGTCAGTGTATCTCATTCCAGTCTTTTTTCTGTGTGTGTGTGTGTGTATGTATGTGTTTATACATATACATACGCATACTTTTTTAACAAAGTTAGAATATATCATTTTATTACCTGCTTTTTTCATGTAATAATATATTATAAATTTGTCTCATCATCAAATGGGCTTTGAAACTACAATTTTTTAAGCAAAAGTATTAACCCTTTGTCATACGTATTGCAACTCTTTTTCCCGTTTTGTTGTTTGAGTTTTAATTTTGTTAGAACATGTACTGACATGTAGATGTTTTTCATTTTTATGCTGAAAAATCAAATGATCTCCTACGTCTTTTCTTCCACAGCTTTTCTGTTTAGAAAGTCCTTCCCCACCCAGAGATCAGTTAAAAGTTAATATGTAACATTCACAGAGGGATGGACAGGATGAAAAGGCAGAGGGCTATGTACCAGATGAAGGAACAAGATAAAACCCCAGGAAAACAACTAACTGAAGTGGAGACAGGCAACCTTCCAGAAAAAGAATTCAGAATAATGATAGTGAAGAAGATCCAGGACCTCGGAAAAAGAATGCAGGCAAAGATCGGGAAGATGCAGGAAATGTTTAACAAAGATCTAGAAGAATTAAAGAACAAACAAACAGAGATGAACAACACAATAACTGAAATGAAAAATACACTAGAAGGAATCAGTAGCAGAATAACTGAGGCAGAAAAACGGATAAGTGACCTGGAAGACAGAATGGTGGAATTCACTGCTGTGGAACAGAATAAAGAAAGAAAAAATGAGAAGAAATGAAGACAGCCTAAGGGACATCTGGGACAACATTAAACACAACAACATTTGCATTATAGGGGTCCCAGAAGGAGAAGAGAGAGAGAAAGGACCCAAGACAATATTTGAAGAGATTATAGTTGAAAATTTCCCTAACATGGGAAAGGAAATAGCCACCCAAGTCCAGGAAGTGCAGAAAGTCCCATACAGCATAAACCCAAGGAGAAACACACCGAGACATGTAGTAATCAAATTGGCAAAAATTAAAGACAAAGAAAAATTATTGAAAGCAGCAAGGGAAAAACAACAAATAACATACAAGGGAACTCCCATAAGGTTAACAGCTGATTTCTCAGCAGAAACTCTACAAGCCAGAAGGGAGTAGCATGACATACTTAAAGTGATGAAAGGGAAGAACCTACAACCAAGATTACTCTACCCAGCAAGGATCTCATTCAGATTCGATGCAGAAATCAGAAGCTTTACAGATAAGGAAAAGCGAAGAGAATTCAGCACCACCAAACCAGCTCTACAACAAATGCTAAAGGAACTTCTCTAAGTGGGAAACACAAGAGAAGAAAAGGACCTACAAAAACAAACCCAAAACAATTAAGAAAATGGTAATAGGAACATACATATTAATAACTACCTTAAATGTGAATGGATTAAATGCTCCAACCAAAAGACACAGGCTTTCTGAATGGATACAAAAACAAGACCCATATATATGCTGTCTACAAGAGACCCACTTCAGACCTAGGGACACATACAGACTGAAAGTGAGGGGATAAAAAAAGATATTCCATGCAAATGGAAATCAAAAGAAAGCTGGAGTAGCAATCCTTATATCAGATAAAATAGACTTTAAAATAAAGAATGTTACAAGAGACAAGGAAGGAGACACTACATAATGATCAAGGGATCAATCCAAGAAGAAGATATAACAATTATAAATATATATGCACCTAACATAGGAGCACGTCAATACATAAGGCAACTGCTAACAGCTATAAAAGAGGAAATCGACAGTACCACAATAATAGTGGGGGATTTTAACACCTCACTTACACCAACGGACAGATCATCCAAACAGAAAATTAATAAGGAAACACAAACTTTAAATGACACGATAGACCAGACAGATTTAATTGATATTTATAGGACATTCCATCCAAAAACAGCAGATTACACTTTCTTCTCAAGCGCGCACGGAACATTCTCCAGGATAGATCACATCTTGGGTCACAAATCAAGCCTCGGTAAACTTAAGAAAACTGAAATCATATCAAGCATCTTTTCTGACCACAACGCTATGAGATTAGAAATCAATTACAGGGAAAAAAACATAAAAAACACAAACACATGGAGGCTAAACAATACGTTACTGAATAACCAATAGATCACTGAAGAAATCAAAAAACACCTAGAGACAGATGATAATGAAGACACGACAATCCAAAACCTATGGGATGCAGCAAAAGCAGTTCTAAGAGGGAAGTTTATATTAATACAAGCCTACCTCAAGAAACAAGAAAAATCTCAAATAAGCAACCTAACCTTACACCTAAATCAACTAGAGAAAGAAACAAAACCCGAAGTTAGCAGAAGGAAAGAAATCATAAAGATCAGAGCAGAAATAAATGAAATAGAAACAAAGAAAACAATAGCAAAGATCAATAAAACTAAAAGCTGGTTCTTTGAGAAGATAAACAAAACTGATAAACCATTAGCCAGACTCATCAAGAAAAAGAGGGAGAGGACTCAAATCAATAAAATTAGAAATGAAAAAGGAGAAGTTACAACAGACACCACAGAAATACAAAGCATCCTAAGAGACTACTACAAGCAACTCTATGCCAATAAAATGGACAACCTGGAAGAAATGGACAAATTCTTAAAAAGTATAACCTTCCAAGACGGAACCAGGAAGAAATAGAAAATATGAACAGACCAATCACAAGTAATGAAATTGAAACTGTGATTAAAAATCTTCCAACAAACAAAAGTCCAGGACCAGATGGCTTCACAGGTGAATTCTACCAAACATTTAGAGAAGAGCTAACACCCATTCTTCTCAAACTCTTCCAAAAATCTGCGGAGGAAGGAACACTCCCAAACACATTCTATGAGGCCACCATCACCCTGATAACAAAACCAGACAAAGGTACTACAGAAAAAGAAAATTACAGACCAATATCACTGATGAATATAGATGCAAAAATCCTCAACAAAATACTAGCAAACAGAATCCAACAACACACTAAAAAGATCATACATCATGACCAAGTGGGATTTATCCCAGAGATGCAAGGATTCTTCAATATACACAAATCAATCCATGTGATACACCATATTAACAAATTGAAGAATAAAAACTATATGATCATCTCAATAGATGCAGAAAAAGCTTTTGACAAAATTCAACACCCATTTATGATAAAAACTCTCCAGAAAGTGGGCATAGAGAGAACCTACTTCAACATAATAAAGGCCATACATGACAAACCCACAGAGAACATCATTCTCAATTGTGAAAAACTGAAAGCCTTTCCTCTAAGATCAGGAACAAGACTAGGATGTCCTCTCTCACCACTATTATTCAACATAGTTTTGGAAGTCCTAGCCACGGCAATCAGAGAAGAAAAAGAAAAAAAAGGAATACAAATTGGAAAAGAAGAAGTAAAACTGTCACTGTTTGCAGATGACATGATACTATACATAGAAAATCCTAAAGATGCCACCAGAAAACTACTAGAGCTAATCAATGAATTTGGTAAAGTTGCAGGATACAAAATTAATGCACAAAAATCTCTTGCATTCCTATACACTAATGATGAAAAATCTGAAAGAGAAATTAAGGAAACACTCCCATTTACCACTGCAACAAAAAGAATAAAATACCTAGGAATAAACCTACCTAGGGAGACAAAAGACCTCTATGCAGAAAACTGTAAGACACTGATGAAAGAAATTAAAGATGATACCAACAGATGGAGAGATATACCATGTTCTTGGATTAGAAGAATCGATATTGTGAAAATGACTATATTACCCAAAGCAATCTACAGATTCAATGCAATCCCTATCAAATTACCAATGGCATTTTTTTACAGAACTAGAACAAAAAATCTTAAAATTTGTATGGAGACACAAAAGACCCCGAATAGCCAAAGCAGTCTTGAGGGAAAAAAACAGAGCTGGAGGAATCAGACTCCCTGACTTCAGACTATAGTACAAAGCTACAGTAATCAAGACAATATGATACTAGCACAAAAACAGAAATATAGATCAATGGAACAGGATAGAAAGCCCAGAGGTTAACCCATGCACCTGTGGTCAACTAATCTAAGACAAAGGAGGCAAGGATATACAATGCAGAAAAGACAGTCTCTTCAATAAGTGGTGCTGGGAAAACTGGACAGCTACATGTACAAGAATGAAATTAGAACACTTCCTAACGCCATACAGAAAAATAAACTCAAAATGGATTAGAGATCTAAATGTAAGACTGGACACTATTAAACTCTTAGAGGAAAACATAGGAAGAACACTCTTTGACATTAATCACAGCAAGATCTTTTTTGATCCACCTCCTAGATTAATGGAAATAAAAACAAAAATAAACAAATGGACCTAATGAAACTTAAAAGCTTTTGCAAAGCAAAGGAAACTACAAACAAGACGAAAAGACAACCCTCAGAATGGGAGAAAATATTTGCAAACGAATCAACGAACAAAGGATTAATCTCCAAAATATATAAACAGCTCATGCAGCTCAACATTAAAAAAGCAAACAACCCAATCAAAAAATGGGCGGAAGACCTAAATAGACATTTCTCCAAAGAAGACATACAGATGGCTAAGAAGCACATGAAAAGCTTCTCAACATCACTCATTATTAGAGAAATGCAAATCAAAACTACAATGAGGTATCACCTCACACCAGTTAGAATGGGCATCATCAGAAAATCTACAAATGACAAATGCTGGAGAGGGTGTGGAGAAAAGGGAACCTCTTGCACTGTTGGTGGGAATGTAAATTGACACAGCCACTATGGAGAACAGTATGGAGGTTCTTTAAAAAACTAAAAATAGAATTACCATATGATCCAGCAATCCCACTACTGGGCATATACCCAGAGAAAACCATAATTCAAAAAGACACATGCATCCCAATGTTCATTGCAGCACTATTTACAATAGCCAGGTCATGGAAGCAACCTAAATGCCCATGGACAGACGAGTGGATAAAGAAGATGTGGTACATATATACAATGGAATATTACTCAGCCATAAAAAGGAACGAAACTGGGTCATTTGTAGAGACATGGATTAATCTAGAGACTGTCATACAGAGTGAAGTAAGTCAGAAAGAGAAAAACAAATATCGCATATTAACACATATATGTGGAACCTAGAAAAATGGTACAGATGAACCAGTTTGCAGGGCAGAAATTGAAACACAGATGTAGAGAACAAACGTATGGACACCAAGGGGGGAAAGCGGCGGAGTGGGAGGGGTGGTGTGATGAATTGGAAGATTGGGATTGACATGTATACACTTATGTGTATAAAATGGATGACTAATAAGAACCTGCTATATAAAAAAATAAATGAAATTCAAAAAAAAAGTTAATATGTAGTTCCTCCTGGTCTAATTATAACCTTAAATGTTTATAGTTAAGCCTTTAATCCACCTATAAAGTACTGAGGTGCAAAGATGAGGTGAAGATCCAGGTCTATTTTCTCCTCTACAGTTAACCAATTGTCTAGATGAGTTTTTCAATCTGTTTAGTATTCATCTGTAGGAGTGATTCTATCACCTGCATCTAGATCTAAACATTACATCTTTCTGCAGAAAGAAAATTAATAACAAAAATAGGGAAAACTAGAAAAGTAGAGCAAAAATCAAAATTCTATGCTGAAAATAACATGGGAGAAAAACATCCAGCTTATATTACCAAAAAAAGGAAAAAGTATGGCTCAAAAACACCAGTAAGAAATGTCTGGGGTAAAAGTGTACCCATGCTTGCAACTTGAAATGTATCAAAAAATAAGATGAAATGGTGGCTATATGGGTAGATATATGATAAACGGAGCAAAATATTAATTGCAGGATCTAGATGATGGGTATATGGGTATTCACTATATAATGCTTTTCAATTTGTATTTCTGTTTGAAAATGTCCATGATAAAGTGTTGGGGAAAAGGGAAGTAGGTCTTCTAAATCACATTTTTGGGCTGTGTTAGTCACACACCATTAATAAATGAACATGCATTATGACCCTAACAGAGAAATAAAATCACACAGAAAATAGGAAGGGACACATAGCTACAACTGTATTGTTAGTAAAGAAAAAATGACCAAGAATAAGAATAATGCTGCTTCACTAATAAACCTACTCACATAACAAACATGTCATGACATGTAATGTCACAGGATTAAAAAAAAATTCATGACCAATTACAGAACATACCTGTTGAGAAAGAAAAAATTCTGCTTGTTTTTGGGACAGAGGCCCACTGCAAGATACCTCCTCTTCTCTGGAAAAAAAAAATAATAATAATAATAATGAATTACACAACAGTGAAAATGATAATGCTTTACAAAGTCAAATAGATTCTTCATCAGAAAAGTTTAAAAACTTTTAAAATTAATTCCCTCTTCTCAGGAATAGAAAAGACATGCTTAAAAAGTGATGTTGAATGACCTGCCGAAGTTCACATGATATAATTATGGACAGATGTAGACTTCGACTGTACATAGCCTCCAGCATGATCTTTCTAAAATGCAAGTCTATTGTCCCTGATTTAAAGTGCTCCTGTGGTATCTCATCACCTTCCAGAATAAAGTCTGCACTGCTTAGCAGGGCAGGTGCAATGCTTCCTGAGTGCTCCTACCTCTCTCCTCTGCCTTCTCTTTCTTACCCACACCCCAGCCCTGATGAACTCCTTACAATCTCCTATCATGCCAAGATGCCCCCCTGCTTCCTCAACCTGCAGGGCCCATTTTCCATCCACTGTTGCACTGTTGTACCATCCATCATTCAAGAATACCTCAAGTGTCATATCCTCCAAGAATCTCTCCTGACATCTCTCATTTGAGCTCCCACTGTCTCCCAGAGATAGGGATCACTGCATCTAGCACTGCCACACTGGCTGTTCTTACTTATATTTGTATATGAACACCCAGTCCCCCAGGCACACAATGGGCACTCAGAGTTTGAGAAATGAATGAATAAAAAGTCTCTAACTCCTCGCTACACATATAAGATGGTGCTGTATTCCAGAACAAGAAAAAGAGGTGTTATCTAAGAAATAACCATTTGCCTGGAAGTTTAGATCACACAGAACCAACAAATAAGAAATATACTGATATAAATCTAGACTTGAGAAATCTATACATGCACAAACAGTCTTACTTTTGAGAGCAAAGTATGAATAATACCCTTTTGCCACATGACTCTGAATAAATGGCTTCTCTATACAGGATTACAATAAGTAGAAAAATCAATATTTACTCATCAATAATATTTTTATAAGCACTCTGTGTCTAATACAGCAGTTCTCAAACTGTTTCATGCAAACAATATGTAAACAGGTATTCCAAAAGAAAACGAAATGCTGCTGAGGTTAAATCACTTGGGGAAAGCTGTACACCCTCTCTTCCCTGGGAGATTCATGATACACATTAGAGAAATCCAACAGAGAGACACTTTATTCACTTTTGTTTAATGTACCATTTACCAAACTCATCTGAATGAAGAATCCTTTCCTCACATCTCTCAAGAAGCACTGGTGTTCCACAGAAAACACTTTGGGAAGAGCTGCTCTGATATTCTCTTGGTTACGTTTCTGATACAAAGCAGCAAGCATATCAGATTCTACAGGTATCGGAGCTGCCAAGGACCAGCCCTGACCAGCATAACAAAGATCAGCGAAACAACAGTGACCTGGAGGGAAATGGAAAGAAAATTCACAGGCCAAGTTCTCAAGTGGAAAACAGCTAAATGTCTGGGCAATAAGAAGCCCTTTTCTCTTAACATACCCTTCAAAGAAAGTAAGCCCAAGGCTTGAAATAAATATGACTGTACACAAAAAGGCTAGAGACAGACAAGGATCTGATAGAAATGGGACACACCACTCCCGGTCCCACCCTCCTCTAAGGTCCATGATGCTCACTGTTACCAAATGCTTTATTTACTTAAACCCTTCCCCCAAAAAAGACTTGAGGTAGCTTATAACACAGGACACAAGAACAATAAGGTTAATAAAACAGAAAGAGAAAACCAGAATCACATAAAACGAAATTGCTGCAAATTAAGGCAAACACATTTGCTATAAATGAAGATCAAGTTTGGCTCTGGCTTCCATGGTGGCAACAGTGGCCGACGTGAACAAGCTTGGAAACAGCAAGTAAAAATACCATGGCCCAAACCATCCTTTTACTGACTCCTTCTTTGCCTCCTCAGGACCTCAAACACATGCCAGAGAAAGTAACTCTTAAAAAGCCACAAAGGGGGACTTCCCTGGTGGTCCAGTGGCTAAGATTCCATGCTCCCAACGCAGGGGGCCCAGGTTCGATCCCTGGTCAGGGAGCTAAACCCCGCATGCCGCAACTAAAAGCCTTGCATGCCGCAACTAAAGGTCCTGCACGTGGCAACAAAGATCCCGAGGGCCACAACTAAGACCCAACACAGCCAAATAAATAAATTAAAAAAAGCCACAAATGTATTCAACTTTGGAAGGGGGTTACTCCTTTAGGAAAAGGACTCAAGTATACCTTGTTTATGAATCCCATTACCAGTTGAAACAGAACTTTAAACTTACAAGTGCTATACATCAAAGGCATTTAACCTGGGTCCACGGATGGGCTTTAGGAGCCCATGAACCTTGTAAAACTGCAAAATATGCATTTTTAATGTGGGGATAGTACATGGCATTCATCAGATTCTCAAAAGGACTCTGGAAACTCCTCTAAAGGGCTCAAATCACCCACTATAACTGAAATTTTTAAATATATAACATAGGATTAAACAATCAACAAACTGGGGTGTTTATGTACTTGCAGTGCATAAAACACAAGTCTAGGTCCCCCAAGAAAATGTCTTAATGGGCTTACAGTCTTGGTGAGGGTTAAGACCAGCGCATGTGAAAAGATGGCAATAAACAATAAATACCAAGAATTAATATGATCTCTGCACTTAGAAGAGGGAGAAATCACTCCAGCTGAAGTGGTGAGGACCCTGAAAGTTGGCAAGGAGTGAAGAAATGACAAGGAAGGAAGAAGGCATTCCAGGAAAGGAAACCAAAAGATGCAGAATGGGAAAATGCCTGGCCTGTCAGAGGGATACAAGCACACCTGGCTGGCTGGGGTAAAGGATCCAAGTTGAGGAACAGAAATTAAAGGTCAGAAAGGTCAACTGTGGAAGGCCTCAAATACCAGGCTGGGAGACTTTGTGAACCTCTGGAGACTTCTGAGCAGGGTGATGACAAGACAAAAGCAGGGGAGGGGAAGGACTGAGATTAGGAACAGTTACTAACACCGAGGAGGCCATGAGGACCTGAACCCTTCTGAGGTGTGTGACCGGAGAGGTGATCCAACCCCTCCTCCCGACTTGTGTGCTCAGGCCACACTGTCCTCCGTCTGTCCCTCCAATATGTCAGCTTGTCCCGTCTTGGGCTGTGAGTCTGCATGTGCTCTGGCAACTCTTGTCAGGGCTGGCTCCTTCGTCACCTAGCTCCCAGTCTTAAAGGGCCCTTCCCTGACAGCACCCCACAGTTATTCTGTATCCCTGTGTCCCAGTCATTCCTTTCCTGCACTGACACTCTCTGAAATTACATTAGTTGTTAATTTCGTTACCTCTCGATTACCTGACCCTCCCACATAACTCCATGAGGACGGGGACTTTCTCCTCTGCGCTGACAGCACAGCAGCTAGCATGGTGCTTGGCGCACCAGAACCACTGAATAAGTATGTGCTGAATAAATTAATGAATTTGGGAGATTTATATTAAATCACTGGCAAGTGAAGAAATGCCAGAGAACTTCTACTTTTGTTAGGTCTTTTTAGAAGCACAGAGAAGATGTAGCTCCAGCAGCTTGCAGACTAGTAGCCTCCACTGCAAACTCACAAGGTGTAACCCTGTAAGCCCCCCTCTCTTATTGCAGGAAACAAATGCTGCCTGTAGCAACAACGAGTAAATGAAAAGCTGAAGCTAAATGTCAGTCTGTACTTTCTTCTGTAATTGGATTTTTAAAAAACACCTGATAAACATTCATTCACTGAATATTCCCTCCCTTCTAAATTAACAGGTGGGTCCCCCTTTTTCAAACAGTAGTTATTTCATTGTAGGATGGGAGATTTGCAAGCTAGTCAATGTTACTCTGGGCTTTCTAATTTTAATACAAATTTCTAGGGCAAGAAAAATAATTTCCCTGAAGAAAGCAAGACCTAAAAACATTCCAATAACTAAGAAAGGAAGGGAGGGAGGGAGGGAGGGCAGAAAGAAAGGAAGAAAGGAAGGAAGAAAATGAAAGGGCTAAAGTGAGAAGCCTCTCATAATGCAATAAAACACTAGAAAAGAACACAAAAAGAAAAAAATGAAATTTTCCTTTTTAAAAGAATCAAGAAATGTATGTAAATATACATTATGAAATTTTAAAAATCCTGTAACAAGTCAAAATCATCTCTTTTTGGACAAAGAATTATAATACTTAAGTAGAATAATATTTAAATAATACATTTCTTCTATTTCAGTGATGAAATTCAGTTTACTAAATGCACACTATTTTCTGAAACCATACACCTTAACAGTATACACACTATTATTACACACAAATGAATTCTTAGATTAGAATAAAAACAAAACGATGCAGTTAGACCTAATTAAATCAGATTAATTTAGGAGAAAGTCAAACCTAAATAAGAAAAGTTTGAATTTTAACATTTCTGAAGAACTGACATTCTGCTACTTTAAGCATATAAAGCAGCTAGGACAAAGATTACATTGTTTCCTGGAGCCCTTCCTCAGGGGAATTAAACAAAAGAGAAATTAGAGAAGAAGAATAGTGAATATTTGTCAAATGTTTAAAGGCACAGTTGTAAACACTTCATATAGATTTATCATTTAATTCTCAAAATAACCTTCTGAGGAGGTGACATGAGCCCCATTTTGCAGATGAGAAAACTGAGGTACAGAGAGGGTGACTTGCCCAAGGTCTTAAGGGAATAAGTGGAGGAGCCAGAATTCAAATCCAGGGGTCTGACTCCAGGGCCAGACTCAACCCTACAAGGTTCTGCCTTTCCACTAGATGAGAAGCGTCTTTGAGCAACTCTGAGTTTTTGGAAGTACTTACTGGTACTACAGTCTTCTTGCTCCCAGAGTATGCTGAACAAATCACATAACTGTACAAAGGTCACTCATAGGAACTGCAGGGAAATATTCTCTGGCTACACACACAGACCTCCCCCAGCCCCCAAGGGGGTTAGCCAGCCTACATAGGGCAGGTGGGGCTTACTTCTCTCAGAGCTCTGAACACATTGTTACTTGTAGTGATCTGTTTGGGTGCCAGTCTTCCTCACCAGACTGTGGGCTCCCTGAGATCAGGAAATACAAAACACACACACACACACACACACACACACACACACACACACACACACTTTATATGCTTTTCCCTCCAAATATAACTAGTCTATTTGGGAGGTGATCCCAGGTAACAGCTGGGGAGAGGGGACGTGAGACAGTGAAGGGAAGTCAATACAAAGTGTTTTATGGGGCCAGTTACCAGTGTGGGCGATGAATGATGTGTTCTGATTCTCTGCATTCATTCATCCAACACATATTCACAGACATTACAAGCCAAGCACTGAGGAACATGAGGTGAAATATGACAGAGAAGGGTCTTAGCTCTTGAAGGGGTGCAAAGACAAATACAAATGAGTCTAAGTAAATAAATGCAAAAAGTTACTTAGTGAGGAGAGCTATGGAAGAAATAAAGAAGTTGGAAGTATTTAGGATGAAGGTTACTTCAGACATGTGGTCAGGAAAGGCCTGTGTGAGGACACAGGAGCTGAGATCTGAACAGTGAAAGGGAGTGAACGGTGAAAGAGAGTGAGCGAGGTAAGAAGCCAGGGAGAGCCTGCGAGGCACCCTGAGGCAGACCTCGGCTTGGTATTGAAGAAACTGAAAGCAAGCCAGAGCAGACAGACTCTGACAGTGAATGGGAAGTAAGGAGAAAGAGGTAGGGAAGATGACAGGGGCCAGATCATGCAAGTAATGAGGCCACAGTAGCTCAGATTTGTGTCTAAATTCCATGTATAGTCAAGGAGGGTTTGGGGCATAAGAACACGTGGTGTGATTTACATCATAATGGTTCCCTTGGATGCTACAGGAAAAACTGATAGTAAGGAAACAAGAGTGGAGGCAAGGAAAGCAGTCGGGAGGCTAGAGCAGTCATCCAGGAAAGAGATTCGGTGCTTAGACCACAGGGGAAGCAGTGGCAATGGACAGAAGTGAACTAATTCCGAACATATTGAGGAGGAAGGATTGGCTGCATCTGCGGAAGGACTGGCTGCAGGGGTGAAGGAGGGGGAGGACACAGGGACATGCCTAGGCTTTGAGCTTAAACAACTAGGTGAGCAGTGGCACTACATCCCCAGGCTTAAACTTTAGCAGGCATTCAATAAATTTTCACTGAATTAATCAACTGTTAATTCACTGTGATATAATGAACACTACCACTCAGGGTCCCAGCAGAAAACAAATGGCATATTCAAATGGCGTAATTTGAGAAAAGTTTAATAAAGGGCCAGTTACAAAAATAGGGGCAGGGGATGGATAAGCCATAGCGGGTAATAAAGTTCCCAGGGCTGGTAATAGTGGGGCACCTTCTGCACCGGGCCTGGGAAACCTCCCCAGTTACTAGACCCCCGAGATATGCAGAGCAGGCCACCTGACAGAGGCTGTGACCCTACTGCCAGCCCACCGTGACCCCGAAGGAAGGGAGCCAGTGAATCAACACCTTGACCTCACTCTCCTTGACCCTCTGGATTTCCCACCAGTGCCTCTCAATCAGAAGTTAGAAGGCAAGGAGATTACTGATGCAGCCCGTAAGGGTGAATTTCCTGGATCTGGAGGGACAAAAAGATGACAGCCAGCACATGAACTCTGGATGAATGAGTTCATCCAGAACGAGGATGAATGAGGATTTACTGCTGGATGAATGAGGATTTGCTGCTCCCGTAATGATGCTATTTCACAGGAAAGGGATTCCCGCCAGAAAAAACCAACTTACCTTATAGATACATCAAGTTCTTCTTTTTCCATTTTTCTTTCGCTCTCCTCTCTGCTGGCCGGTTCCATATCAGCATCCTCCACTGTCTTTTTCTCACCATTCTGGAAGTACTGCTGAAGGGCAGTGTACAGTTTAAACACTTGACTGAAAGAAAGCTTACTGTAGGCCAAGATCATGTGACGCAGAAATAAACCTATGAAACAAGACAGAGAGGAGGTGAAGGCATTAACTTGAAATCCAGGCTACAAAAAGTTGATGACTATTTGTTGCAGTTCTTCCTCCAAAATAATGAAAAAAAAAAAAGACACTTGCAGTTGCTGTTCCCCTCCGCATAGAACCTTCTTTTACCACCTTTTACGAAGCTGACTTTCTCTTTATATTCAAGCCTCAGTCCTCCCACCCGCACTCCACTCTTTATCCAGCCAATGTGTCCTTCCGTGACTGTTACAACATCTGAAGTGATCCTATTTGTTTACTTTCTACTGTCTGCCTGCTCCTCTGCCCACAACCACAAGAAAGCAATCTCCATAAGAGGAAGTTTCCAGTCTCTCTTAAAGTCCAGAGCCTGGCACATGGAAGATCAATAAATAACTGAGGGTAAGTAACATAAAAACTACCAGGAAAAAAATGCCAGATGGATGGAGTATGACTATACCGCTAACAGCAAAGCGTCAAGAAACTTCATATATACCCGCCTTATAAACTATATCAGTAATCTACTCTTACTTACCTCTCTTCATAAAAGTTTAGTTGGTGACCCTGACTCAGTCATACAATGTGGACAAGTGAGCAGAGGACTGTGAGAAAGAGCTGAGGAACCCTAAAAGGCTCCACTACCAGGCTAATACTCTGACGACAGTAGACAAAACAGAAGATGCTTTTCCACAAGACAATTATTTAAACACAGGTCAAAATGGCAAGGCGATGAATACAAACTATAACATGTCCAACATCCCCACTGTGTGTGCTCAGATACAGCAGATTAATGACAGATGTGATTTAAAGAGCAGTTCACTTCAGTGAAAATATTCTCTGCTCTCCTTAGAAGAACTTCATACCTACTACACTCGTTTTGTGAACCTCTGGTTCAGTTCCAGAAAAAGAATCTGAAAGGTCATCAAAAAATTGTTCCATATCCTTCAATTCGCCTTCAGCCATCAGTTTGATTCTGAACAAGAAAAATGAGGTGTGCATTTTAGGAAGGCCCTTTGAACATCTTCCCACATTTCATATTCCACAATCACCTAAAATAAATCTATTTTAAAAACAATTCAGAGATTCATATAAAATGGTGGCACACAAAACAAATTTGATAATCCAAAATGTCACTCCCATATTCTGAAAAGCATCATTGCTGATGTTTTCTTGATTATAAAACTTCTCAAAGTTACATATCAGCCAGTAAAAATGAAATTCTCTGCAACAGCTAAAAGGAGCAATGTAGATCTGTACAGAATAATAAATTTTTAAGCAGTATGTTTAATGCTATCCATTTTTCAAAAAATATAAATACATGTACTTAAGAAAACAACCTAGAATAATAAAGGTTTTTTTTTAAGGAATTAATCACCATGTGCCCTCTTCTAATTTTTATCTACTTTGACATCTTTTCATATATACAGAAGAAAATGAAGCTTACCTGATCTGTACTGAATTTGCCAGCTGAGGACAAGATTCTTCAATTAACTTGTAAAGTTTAGACAGCGTAATATCTGGGCCCTGGGTAAAGGAGAGATAGAAAGGTTACAGAAAAATTTTAAAAAGCTGGAGATTGATAAACATCTGCAACATGAATTCATTTATCAACCTCTCTGCTTTACAATCATTCCAAATATGAAATCTCAAATCAGGAAGAGAAAAAAACCTATCTGCATAAAACGCTAAAGTAATACTTCATATTTGCATAGCATTCTCTTTTAGCTGGAGGAATGACTTAAATGCAAAAAAAGTATAGAATCTGTAGTCTGAGGTTCCTTCCTTCTCAGTGTTGCAATCATGGCAAAGTTGTAGCCTCCCTGAGCCCTAGTTTCCTTCATCAGTGAGATGGAGATAATAATAACCTCCCTTGTTTGTGGCAAAGATTAAGTAAAATAATTCAAATTGTTTCGTAACCTGGAGAACATTATACAAACACAGGGGTCCTATTTTCCATAAACATAATCTCATTTGATCCTCCCCAAAACACTGTAAGGTAGGCAGTCATACTATGTGTCCAAGTCCATAAAAGGTACCACTAGAGACAGAGAGTATGCAACCTCAGCTATCAAGAAGGTTACAACCTAGCTGAGGTTTAAAACTAAACACTGAATATTTGGGGAACAGTAAGTTCAGTAGGTCAATTTTAGATGTGGATAACACAGCAATCCCACTTCTGGGGCAAGTATGTTCCATGTGCATTGTTTGAAATGAAGAAAAACTAAAAAGAACCTATAAGTCCGTGAATAAAGAGTTCATTTTTAATTTACAAATTTTAATATTAATTAAAAGCATGAGTTAAATTATGTTTCTTTTCTTACTGTGGAAAACAATGCAGTCGTTAAAAAGAATGAAGTAGATCTACTCAAATATGCTGACAAGAAAAGATCTCCAAGACTTGTTAAGTGAAAGGAATAAGCTGTAGAACAGAAGTAGCATTCATGTAAAAATAAAAAAAGGGAGAAATTAAATTAAAAGGATATATGTATATATACTTATAATCATATACAGATACACACAGCAAAAAGTCTAGAAAGATCCATTCTGAACTGTTGCTCAATAAATAGTTGAATGGGGCTTCCCTGGTGGAGCAGTGGTTAAGAATCCGCCTGCCAAGGCGGGAGACACGGGTTCGAGCCCTGGTCCGGGAAGATACCACATGCCACAGAGCAACTAAGCCCGTGTGCCACAACTACTGAGCCCGCACGCCATAACTACTGAAGCCCGTGCTCCTAGAGCCCATGCTCCGCAACAAGAGAAGCCACCGCAATGAGAAGCCCGCGCACTGCAACAAAGAGTAGCCCCTGCTCGCCACAACCAGAGAAAGCCCACGGGCAGCAATGAAGACCCAATGCAGCCAAAAATAAATTAATAAATAAATAAATAGTTGAATGAAGGAACATTAACTGTGATAATCTCTGAGAAGGAACAGGATTAGAGGGCCTGCAGAAGAACCATAACCTTTCACTCCATCAATTTTAGCATCATTTAAAGTTTTTACAATGAATCTTCATGTATTAGTTGAGTAGTTAAAAATTAGCTAATTTTTAAAGCCAAACAATAAGCAAATAAGTAAAGGCTGGAATTTTGCTAGACGAATTCTATATACACATTGATTAAAACTACACAGTAGTGGGAGTTCCCTGGTGGCCTAGTGGTTAGGATTCCGGGTGTTCACTGCTGTGGCCGGCTTCAATCCCTGGTCAGGGAGCTGAGATCCTGCAAGCCATGCAGTGCAGCTCTGCCTCCCGCCCCCCGCCGCCAAAACAAAACAAAACAAAATAAACTACATGATAGTTAGCCAGGCAAAAAAACAGAAGGAGAATCCAAGACACAAAAAACAGCAAGAACAAAGGCAGAAAAACACATGAGCTAAGACACCAGAATTATTGTTTTGTTCCTTTTCTCTATCAAATTTTTTAGTATTATGACTTTTATTTGAATAATGGGGAAATGCACTTATAATAGTAATGTAGATAGGACTGGGAGCTGCAAGTTATGGGGAACCCACTACTTTTATTTAACTAACTGGGCAAGCCACTTAACCTGTGTCCTCAGTACCCCTTCTCCCCCTGCCCCATAAAAGGTGATGGATTAAAAAAAGCCCTTTATAAACTATACAGTACTAGGCTTTGGGGATACAAGGGTGAACAAAAATAGGACAAAGTAACGCCCTCATGTAGGTTACAGTCTAGTAGGGGAGAGAGACAGCACTCATATAATCACACAAATAAATGGAAAAGCCACAACTGATATAAGGGAAAGTGCATGCCCTATCCCTATGAGATTAAAATGAAAATAGCTAAAATTGACTGAGCATTTACCATGTGCCGTACACTGTAAAGTGTTCCCATGGATCTTCTAACTTAATACGGCCATCACATGACAGTTTCTATTATTGCTTTCATTTTACAGAGAGAAAGCAAAGACCCAAATAAGTTATGGAACTTGCCCAAGTCGCACAGTGGGTAAGTGGTGGAGCTACAACCTCAGTCTGCAAAATGAAATAAAACATGTAACGTGCTTAGTACACAGTAAGTGTTCAATCAATGTTGGCTGTTACTTTTATGTCATTGTTACCACTTATTACCGTCTTCTGGGGTACAGAGCCTGTAGCTGTGTCTCCAACGATCAGGCCTACATGTAAACTCATTCTACAGAAGACGGAGGATCTGAGAAAATAACTCTTCTCCCAGTCACTCAGCTAATAAATGCTGGAGCCAGATATAAACCTGCTCCCCAAAAATGAATGTAAAGTGACTGGTCCATCGTTAAGTACTCACTAAGTGTTAGCTGGTGGTATTAACTATATTTTTCGCGATACTACACGGCAGAGAGAGTGTCCGATGAACCCCCGTGCCCCCAACCAAGGAGCTGTCCGGCACAGAGCAGGTGCTTAGTAAGGGTTTGCTGAATGAGCAGGAGCCCCTCACCTGCAGCAGCGGCAGGAGCAGCTGGTTGAGCCTCCGCCGCTCCATGAGGCTAACGGCGCCCTCGCCAGTGCGGCCCATCTCGTTCAGCAGCACCAGGACCGCGATTTTATACGGCGTCACCCAGTCCTTGATACCGAACACGTTGGCGTGCACCACCCCATTGGTCATCATGGGGTTGAAGTAGAGGCTCTCGTGGACGCTGGCCATGGCGCCCCAGGACTACGTCCAGGAGCCTTGGTGCGCACCGCGGCCAGGTTCCCGCTCCGAGCACGCCACCAACCGCCCTAGGCCTCCGCCCGCCGGCGCCGTATCCCAGGAAACTGGCATCCTCCCGACGGCACGCCGTCGGCCAATCAGAGAAACCAGACCAGAGCACGAGGGAGCGCTACAGCCAATCAAAATGCCTAGAAGTACTGTGGCGGGTGGGGCAAAGGCGGTGCACCTAAACACTGAGTCCCTACAGAAACTATTGCGGAAGGAGAGCAGGTTCCCGCTCCACGTGGACTGGCACCGAGTGAAAGTGAGTCGAAGCTTTCGGGCAAGGTCTGAACAGCCAAGGGGGCTGCCCAGTTTGTTCATTTAATTTGAAAATAATTAAAATTAAATTCAAAAATGATTGCGTTTAAAAGCAAAGAAGTTAGGGAATTCTTTGGTGGTCCCATGGTTAGGACTCTGCGCTTCCACTGCAGAGGCTCGGGTTCCATTCCTGGTCGGGGAACTAAGATCCCGCATGCCGCGTGACACGGCCGTAAGTAAATAAATAAATAAATGTAATGGCAAGTCTGCCACTGAGAACAGCAACAAAAAAAGCAACGAAGTTAAACTTGCACCTTTAAAATTTGTATTTTATTCATTATGCTAATTTTTAAATTCAAAGTTTGGAAGTTTCATTTAGCTCTTTTTTTAATGCGCCCTGACAAAACTTATATGTGCCAGAGGAAATAGGTAGGAGGATAACACAAAAATAACAGTGGTTATCAATTATCTTATTCACCAGATATTTTGTTATCATCTAGTACGTGCTAGGTACTTAACTAGACGCTGGTAAAATAGTGATGAAAGAGACACTAGTTCAGACATAGACAAGCCATAAACAGGGACAACCATAGTAAGACTCCACACCCACTAGGATATCTGTAATAAAAAAGATGGACAATAACAAATGCTGGGGGCTTCCCTGGTGGCGCAGTGGTTGAGAGTCCGCCTGCCGATGCAGGGGACGCGGCTTCGTGCCCGGGTCCTGGAAGATCCCACATGCCTCAGAGCGGCTGGGCCCGTAAGCCATGGCCGCTGAGCCTGCGCGTCCGGAACCTGTGCTCCGAAACGAAGAGGCCACAACAGTGAGAGGCCCGCGTACCGGGGGAAAAAAAAAAAAAATTTTGGAAAGGAGGTGGAGACATTGAAACACGCATTCATTACGGATGGGAATGGAAAAGTTTGACGGTGCCTCAAAAAGCTAAACTTAGATTTGCCATACGACACAGCAGTTCCACTCCTATGTACATACCCAAGAGAATACAAATATATATCCACGCAAAATCTGTACACAAATGTTCACAGTAGCAGCATTCACAATAGTCAAAAGATGGATGCGACCCAAATGTACATCAGCTGATGAACGGATGAACAAAATGTGGTATATCCATATAATGGAATATTTTTCCTCCATAAAAAGGAATAAAGCACTGATACATGTTATAACATGTATGAACCTGGAAAACATTTTACTAAGTGAAAGAAGGCAATGCAAAAGACCACACATTGTATGATTCCATTTATATGAAATGTCCAGAATAGGTAGATCCACAGAGATGAAAGCAGAGTAGTGGTTTCAGGGGGTAGGGGGTGGGGGAGAAAGTGCAGTACTGCTTAATGGGTATGGGGCCTCTTTTTAGGTGATGAAATTGTTTTGGAAGTTAGATAGAGGTGATAGTTGCACAACATTGTGAATGTGCTAAATGCCACTGAATTGTACATTTTATTTTATTTATTTATTTGTTTCTGGCTGTGCCGTGTGGCTTGTGAGATCTTAATTCCCCGACCAGGGATTGAACCCAGGTCCCGGCAGTGAAAACGCTGAGTCCTGACCACTGGACTGCCAGGGAATTCCTGAATTGTACATTTTAAAATGATGAATTTTGTTATTTGTATTTTACCTCAATTAAAAAAATTAATTGAGTTGATTTATCTCATTTTGCAATCATTATGACTGCATATCTATGTATTTATACGTGTAGAGTGTTATTGCAAATGAACCCAGCTGGGTTAAGGAACACATGGAAAAATCTGTCTCTTTAGTTCCTTCTTGCACGTACAAGATAGAGCCATACGGTCAATTTCCACTTTTTAATTGGTTTATCAGGTACATATTAATACTTACCCTTGTTATCCTGATCAGGATATATAGAACGTAAGTAGTTTTTCAATAGAAAAACTGTAATAAAAACATAATAGTTTAACAGCTTTAAAAATCACTATCCTGAGAATTCCCTGGTAGTCCAGTGGTTAGGACTCGGCGCTTCCACTGCAGGAGGCACAGGTTTGATCCCTGGTCTGGGAACTAAGATCCCGCATGCTGCACTGTGTGGCCAAAAAAAAAGTGTCAAAATAACTTAAAAAAAAATCACTCTCCTACCTTCAAATTAAACTGATATTGAACATTAATATGACACTGAATCTATTTTAAAATGTTTACATAACCATATATTTTTCAGATTATAAAGTAATTCATGCTTATTGTAGAAAACTTGGAAAATATAGGAAAGGAAAAAGCAAAATTACCTATCATATCACAACTGAGTGGTAATTTTGATGTCACCTCAGTATATTTTCCTTATCTTTGGTCATTGCTGAATCTCCATACATACAGCAGCATCTGGCATATAATAGCCATACGATAAATATTTGTTAAATATATTAATGATTGGATCTTTGTTGAAAGTTAAACCAAGCAAATTTTACCATGAAATTAATTAAAGTATGTGTATAATTTTGTTGGCTTGATATCTTTTAATTTTCAAGTTTGCAATACTGAGGAAAGTACTACAGACAGATCCAAATCACAGAGCAGAGGTGGATACTCTAGGTCAAGAAACAGTCTCTTTAAAACCATCCAATAAGAATTCACTTCATTCACTGAAACATTTTATTACTTGAATATACTCAGCCACATCTCACATAGGAAGGCGATCTCCTTTGCTGATTTGAAAGCTACATTAACTTTTACTAGCCTCTGGTACATGGTTTGGATTGTCAAGACTTATTCTTCCCCAAAGCTGAGCTCATCAAAAGTAATGGAGAAGTCTTTTGATGGTGGATAAATTTTCCAGTGCCTTAGGGGAGAATGCTAATGAAAGACTGGTGGAAAAGATTCAACAGTCTAGATGCCAATAAGAATATTCCTGATTCATGGTAAGAGGTCAAAATATAAACATGAATAGGAGTACAGAAGAAGTTTATTCCAACCCTCACAGGTGACTTTGAGAGGTTCAAGACTTTAGTAAAGGACGTCACTGCAGATGTGGTAGAAAGAGCAAGAAAACTAGAAATAGAGGTGGAGACTAAAGATGCGATTGAGTTACTGCAGTCTCATGATAAAACTTGAACGGCTGAGGAGTTTCTTCTCATAGTTTCTTTTTTTTTTTAGGTGAGGCCACGTCACCTGGGCCTGAGATCGTTTGGTTTATTTATTTTTTTAAGATTTATTTATTATTTTTTTTAGAATTTTATTTATTTTTTTATACAGCAGGTTCTTATTAGTCATCCATTTTATACATATTAGTATATATATCAATCCCAATCTCCCAATTCATCACACCACCACCGTCCCCCCGCAGCTTTCCCCCCTTGGTGTCCATACGTTTGTTCTCTACATCTGTGTCTCAATTTCTGCCCTGCAAACAGTTCATCTGTACCATTTTTCTAGGTTTCACATATATACATTAATATACGATATTTGTTTTTCTCTTTCTGACTTCACTCTGTATGACAGTCTCTAGATCTCTCCACGACTCTACAAATGACCCAATTTCGTTCCTTTTTATGGCTGAGTAATATTCCATTGTATATATGTACCACATCTTCTTTATCCACTCATCTGTCCATGGGCATTTAGGTTGCTTCCATGACCTGGCTATTGTAAATAGTGCTGCAGTGAACATTGGGGTGCATGTGTCTTTTTGAATTATGGTTTTCTCTGGGTATATGCCCAGTAGTGGGATTGCTGGATCATATGGTAGTTCTATTTTTAGTTTTTTAAGGAACCTCCATACTGTTCTCCATAGTGGCTGTTACCAATTTACATTCCCACCAGCAGTGCAAGAGGGTTCCTTTTTCTCCACACCCTCTCCAGCATTTGTCGTTTGTAGATTTTCTGATGATGCCCATTCTAACTGGTGTGAGGTGATACCTCATTGTAGTTTTGATTTGCATTTATCTAATAATGAGTGATGTTGAGCAGCTTTTCATGTGCTTCTTGGCCATCTGTATGTCTTTGGAGAAATGTCTATTTAGGTCTTCCACCCATTTTTTGATTGGGTTGTTTGTTTTTTTAATATTGAGCTGCGTGAGCTGTTTATATATTTTGGAGATTAATCCTTTGTCCATTAATTCATTTGCAAATACTTTCTCTCATTCTGAGTGTTGTCTTTTCGTCTTGTTTGTAGTTTCCTTTGCTTTGCAAAAGCTTTTAAGTTTCATTAGGTCCCATTTGTTTATTTTTGTTTTTATTTCCATTACTCTAGGAGGTGGATCAAAAAAGATCTTTCTGTGATTTATATCAAAGAGTGTTCTTCCTATGTTTTCCTCTAAGAGTTTTATAGTGTCCAGTCTTACATTTAGGTCTCTAATCCATTTTGAGTTAATTTTTGTGTATGGTGTTAGGGAGTGTTCTAATTTCATTCTTTTACCTGTAGCTGTCCAGTTTTCCCAGCACCATTTATTGAAGAGACTGTCTTTTCTCCATTGTATATTCTTGCCTCCTTTGTCATAGATTAGTTGACCATAGGTGCGTGGGTTTACCTCTGGGCTTTCTATCCTTTTCCATTGGTCTATATTTCTGTTTTTTTGCCGGTACCATATTGTCTTGATTACTGTAGCTTTGTAGTACAGTCTGAATTCAGGGAGTCTGATTCCTCCAGTTCCACTTTTTTCCCTCAAGACTGCTTTGGCTATTCGGGGTCTTTTGTGTCTCCATACTATTTATTTATTTAATTTATTTTTGGCTGTGTTGAGTCTTAGTTGCGGCACACGGGATCTTCGTTGAGGCACACGGGATCTTTCATTGTGGCACACCAGCTTCTCACTAGTTGTGGCATGCAGGTTTTCTCTTCTCTAGTTGTGGCATGTGTGTTCCAGGGTGTGTGGGCTCTGTGGTTTTTGGCATGCGGGCTCTAGTTGAGGCACGCTTGCTCAGTAGTTGTGGCACGCAGGCTTAGTTGCCCCGCAGTATGTGGGACCTTAGTTCCCTGACCAAGTATCCAACCCACATCCCCTGCATTGCAAGGCGGATTCTTTACCACTGGACCACTAGGGAAGTCCCTCATAGTTTCTTGAGATGCAGTCTACTCCTGATGAAGATGATGTGAAGATTGTTGAAATGATGACAAAGGATTTAGAATATTACATAAACTTAGTTAATAAAGCAGTGACAGGGTTTGAGAGGACTGACTCCAATTTTGAAAGAAGTTCTACTGTGGGTAAAATGCTATCAAACAGCACTGCATGCTACAGAGAAGTCGTCCGTGAAAGGAAAAGTCAACCAACGGGGCAAACATCACTGTTGTCTTATTTTAAGAGATTACCACAGCCCCCTAACCACCCTGATCAGTCAGCAGCCACTAGCAAAAAATTACAGCTCACTGAAGCATAAGATGATGGTTAGCATTTTTTAGCAGTAAGGTATTTTAAAATTAAGGTATGTGCATTTTTTAGACATAAGGCTAACGCACACCTGATAGACTACAGTATAGTGTTAATATAAGGTTGTTTTGTTTTGTTTTTGGCTGAGCTGAGCAGCTTGCAGGATCTCAGTTTCCTGACCAGGGATTGAACCCAGGCCACAGCAGTGAAATCGCCGAATCCTAACCACTAGACCGCCAGGGAATTCCCTAACACACATTTTACGTGCACTGGGAAACCAAAAAAATCCACATGACTGGGACTTCCCTGGTGGTCCAGCAGTTAAGATTCTGAGCTCCCAGTGCAGGGGGACCGGGTTCAATCCCTGCTCAGGGAACTAGATCCGCATGCTGCAACTAAATATCCCTCGCTCCACAACTAAAGATCCCTCACGCCGCAACGAAGATCCTGCATGCCGAAACTAAAGACCCGGCGCAGCCAAATAAATAAGTATTTTTTTAAAAACTCACGTGACTCAGTTTTATTGTGATGGTCTGGAATGGAATCTGCAATATCTCCAAGGTATGCCTGTATTACAGAGGAGTTAGTGATGATCAAAAAGAATGTTAAATTACTCCCCAAACTTAAGCCTTGGTGTTAGAGAGCCCTTTCATCAGCTGTGATATAAAAGTTAGGAACGGTGCCCGTTTGAAGGATAAGGTGGTGAATTTCTTTGGTTTTACCTGAAGTGTCATTTGGTCTCAGTGTCTGCAGGAGAAGCCACGAGGACAGCTGTATAAACAAGCCTGGAGACACCAGATGGGTCAGGTTGTATGAGGATCTCCCCCAGAAACCTAGACATACTGTAATAGAAAACTTGCCTGGGGACTTCCCTGGTGGTCCAGTGGTTAAGGCTCTGCGCTCCCAACACAGAGGGCCGAGATTCGATCCCTGGTCAGGGAACTAGATCCCGCACGCTGAAACTAAAGATCCCAGTGCCACAACCAAGACCCAATGCAGCCAAATAAATAAATAAATATTAAAAAAAAAGAAAGAAAACTTGCCTGACCACCCCAGCTGAAATGATTTCTTGGAGCAAGTCTTCGACACTCATTTGGCACAAGTGTGTTCATTTATTTATTCATTCCAAAATATTTTATGAACACCCTTTGTTCAGTCTCACTCAGAGTGAGTAAGTGAGTGAGTGAACCATATCTGAGGAATGGGCAGGGAGTAGAGAGGATGTGCAGATGAGGAGGGAGTGGAGACTCACACGAAACCGAGGGACTTATCCCCAAAGATTTTGGGATACCTTCAAAACTATACACTTGATTCCTGATATCTCTTGCACAAATGATAAGTATTCTGCTTCATGCTACACACACACACACACACACACACAATCTCAGTATAATATTAAAACAGGAAAAATACATTTGGCAAACAGGTGCCAAGTGCAAGTCTTGGAGAGATGATTGAATATTTCGTTTTTTCCCCTGTTGATAGTGAACCCATTTTGAAATGTAAATTTCAACTACTCTCTTAACTCCTCTACAGCCACTCTAGAGTAATAGGGAGGAAAATGGTAAGTTTCAGATTTGATTCTTCCTTTCCAGGTACAAATTATCCTGAGAACATAAATTACATGATTTACTTTTTTTTTTTCCAGAGAAAGCCTTTCAGGAGGAAATTAAGAGGGAAAATATCATGCTAGTAATTTTCTACACATTAGTTATTAAATAAGCATTGAAAGTAGAAATATGTTAGGGGAAAGAAATAATTTGAATATTATTTATGCCCCCAATATATAAAAGTGCTTATAAAACCTGTGACAAGGCCAAAATGAAAGGAAAAACTAATTTTTTGCTTAAAAAAATTGAGATGAAGTTAACCACCTTAAAGTGAACTATTCAGTGGCAGGTAGTACATATATAATGTTGTGCAATCCCCCACTCTACCTAGTTCCAAAACACCTTCATCATCCCTAAAGGAAATCTCATACCCATTAAGCAATTTCTGCCCAATCCTCCCTCCTCTCAGTCCCTGGAAACCACAAATCTGTGGTTCTACCTCTGTAGATTTATCTATTCTGGACACTTCATGTAAATGGACGCATTTAATAAGTGATCTTTTGTGTCTGGCTTCTTTCAGTTAGCATGCTTTTGACGTTCAACTGCATTATAACATGCATTAGTACTTCATTTCTTTTTATGCCTGAATTAAAAATATATATGTACATATATACATGTACATCTCACTGTTTATCCAATCATCAATTGATGGACATTTGGGTTATACATAACTTTTGGCTATTATGAATAGAGCTGTTATGAATGCTCGTGTATCAACATTTATTTGAGTACCTTTTCAATTCTTTTGGGTATATCCCTAGGAGTGAAATTGCTAATTCTTTAAACTTTTCTCACTGCTCATAGAATCCAGCGTAGCCCAACCCTGAGGTGCTTACTGAGCGTGCCTATTTTGGGGGAGAAACAAAGCCATTAGCAGGGTAAAAGAACTCTACTTATTAAGAACTGGAGTCTGATATATTCATCACACAGTAAAAATAAAAAGATGTTAATGGGGAGTTCCCTGGTGGTCCAGTGGTTGGGATCGGCACTTTCACTGCTGGGCTGGGTTTGATCCCTGGTCGAGGAACTAGGATCCTGCAAGCCACATGGCACAGCCAAACATAAATAAATAAATAAAAGCAGTTAAAAAAAAATCTTAAGAGATGTATATACAATATGTTTTAGAAGGTATTTGAAAATATGGCTATCTAAGATTTGACAGTTATAGGATCTACCTTTTCATATTCAAGAGTCAGTTCCAAGCCAGTTCAGGCTGAAGGCCTATTTATCTGTTACAAGATTCATCTGTCCTGAAGCATATAGACACTGCAATATTTGGTTTGATGAAAAAATGTTAAACCCTACCAAAAGTTACAGAAATGCAGTCAAAACAAGAAAGATGCCATAATTTAGATACAATATTAGCCAAGATTTAAATAAATTGATAAATAAGTGCTAATTAAGGTGCAGGGAATCAGGGCCTTTCTTTACAAGACTGGTAAGAATGCAAATTGATACAGTATGTCAGTGGACGTATTTAGGAATGCGTATCAATGCCTTAAAAAATGTTTATATTCTTTATTCTATTTTTCTCTTTCTGGGTATTTAACCTTAGAGAATAACCATGAATACTCATGATGATTTATTAATGTACTGTTCATTGTAGTGTTACTATAATGAAAAAGTGAGAGCTACCTAAAGTTCATCAATAGAAATGAGACATAAGTTATGGTTCACACATAGGAAGAATACACATGCAACCAAATTATTTTGTAGAAAATATTTAATGACTTGGAATAATGTCCATGATATATTTTTAAATAGAAAATAATACGTGTATACAATACCAAATTTCTAAAAATGGATATACATGCATAGAAAAAAGTCAGTTTCCCTCCTCTATAAAATGAGGATACTAATTAAGCATGCACCTCATGGAATGGTTATAAACATGAAATTTAATGAGAACATTCATATTCCAATGCTCAGCATAGTGTCTAGCATATTTAAAGGATTCAGTAAATGTTAATTATTGCTATTGTAGTTGTCAAAGGCTATACATCAAAATGCTAGTCTTAGTTATCTTTGGGTAGTAGAATTATGAGTGATTTTAATTTCGTTAAATATGCTTTTCCATATTTTCCACAATTAATGTGGTTGTTTTTTGTATGCAGGGGAAAAAAAGAAGGAAAGAAAACATTAAAAGAAAAAACATTGACTCTCTCCAAGCAAGGTAAGTCTGCTTAAGATAATTCTTACTTCCCTGCCAGAGTGATTTGATAGCGAATAAAGATTTTGATATATTCGGAAAGGTATCCTAATCTTTGCTGCCTTCTCTTTTGGTAAGAGTAGAGATGAACAGTGGTATCAGACAACCAAAAATAAATAAATAAAAAGCTTTCTATTAGGCTGGCTCTCCAGGCTATTTCTATTCTTAGATATGAAATAAAATTTGGAGAGCAGTGCTTTAGAGGTTGGGCAAGAATTTTAAAAAGCCAGGGATTACAACAGAGGTCACTCATTTAAAATCAATCAAAGAATCAAACTTGGATTATGTCATTCACCTGCTAGCATTTTTTTCTTCTTTTTTTGCGGTACGCGGGCCTCTCACTGTCGTGGTCTCTCCCGTTGCGGAGCACAGGCTCCGGACGCGCAGGCTCAGAGGCCATGGCTCACGGGCCCAGCCGCTCCGCGGTTTGTGGGATCCTCCTGGACCGGGGCACGAACCCGTGTCCCCTGCATTGGCAGGTGGACTCTCAACCACTGCGCCACCAGGGAAGCCCCTGCTAGCATTTTTTATAGCAACCCTTTGCCTAACTTAGAAACTACACATTACTCAGCCAGGCATTTGAAGCCATTTCAAAGATAATTTTCAGAGTGAATTAAAACTTTTTTTTTTTTTTCTTAATCTAAGTTTTGGAGTTTCCAGCTTTCTACTTTGGGACTTTAAGTTCACACCCAGAGATAAAAGTGTCAAGATAAAATTCCAAGAACTGTTCTTTGGGCATCACTACCACATATATAGTTAAAAAGAAAACTTGAGAAGCTTTCAGAGAAGGATTCTTCTATGTAACAATCCTTAGATATGGTGGGAAATTCCCTGCCATGGGGTTGGGTGGGATTGGTCCCACTCTCAGCCAATGGATGTCTCCTACTCCTCAGCCATAGTGATTGGTTTAGTGATGGGCACATGACCCAAGTTAGACCAATCAGATTCAGTTCCTGGATATTTGTTTAAATTGTTTCCCACCAAGCAGAAAAGAGAAAAGGGTGAGGTCTGGGAGCTGGAGGATGCCGTCTAGAGATTTAAGTGGGAAAACCAGCTTGAAAATGAAGCCCACATGAAGAATGTGGAGGTGAGAAATGATGAGAAATAAATCATGCTCTGGTGCCAGTGTGAGAGCACTAGATTAAGCTCAGCCTCTTGCTAGATTAGCCTGTTTAGTCGAGTTACTATCTTACAGCATTTTTTGGGTGGCATATTGGGGTCAGTTACCTGAAACTAAACAATCCTGATTCAGGAGGAAAGAATATAAAAGTCAAACAAGATCTTAAAAAGATCAAAAAGTCAAAGCCAAGGTCTTAATCATAATTAAAAATACAGTAGATTATAAGTAATTTAATATCAAATGCGACTCTTTAGTACTTTAGTCATGCACATATGTCTTCAATTGTGGCTCGTTAGACAAGCTGCTGTATCTCAAATAATATAATATTCCTTTCTTAAATCTACCCTTTTACCTTGTTTGTAACTTAACCTAGGATTCATCCTGCTTCACAAGAAAGTATTTTTTTTTAAGTGTCACATGATGAAAAAACTATTTAAATAAAAGAGGCCATTCTAAATCAAGAGTTACCTGGAATTAGAAGAGATAAGAATCAAGTAGAATTGAGTTAGTTGAAACAAAAAAATCTTCAATTCAAGGTCAAAAGAGCTGTTTGGGAAATCTTTCCAATAGTGCTCAAAAGAAAAGGCTGTTTAAAGACAGATGTGGGGGGCAGTGGTTAAGAATCTGCCTGCCAATGCAGGGGACATGGGTTGGAGTCCTGGTCCGGGAAAGATCCCACATGCTGCAGAGCAACTAAGCCCACAAGTCACAACTACTGAGCCTGCGCTCTAGAGGCCATGAGCCACAACTACTGAGCCCGTGTGCCACAACTACTGAAGCCCACACACCTAGAGCCTGCGCTCCACAACAAGAGAAGCCACCGCAATGAGAAGCCCATGCACTGCAACAAAGAGTAGCCCCTGCTCGCTGCAACTAGAGAAAGCCTGCACGCAGCAACGAAGACCAAACACAGCCCAAGAAAATTAAATAAATAAAAAATTTAAAAATAAAATAAAATAGAGACAGATGTGGGGACTTCCCTGGTGGCACAGTGGATAAGACTCTGCACTCCCAATGCAGGGGGCCTGGGTTCGATCCCTGGTTGGGGAACTAGATCCCACATTCATGCCACAACTAAGAGTTCGCATGCCACAACTAAGACTCGGTGCAACCAGATAAATAAATAAATAAATATTTTTTTTTAAAAGAGCTTTAAAAAAATACAGATGTGTGTTAGGGAATATCATTCGAAATCGTGATCTATACAAAATTACTACAAGCATCATGACCCTAGGAAGTGTAAGGGTGGACAAAAACTGACATTGCAGGGAACAGTTATGAGGCACTTATATATCCTTATATGATTATCAATGAAGGTAGTGGTGAAGAGAAAAAAGTGCTAAGCCTGAACTTGGAATTTTTCAAGACGACTCTCCTTATCTCAGCATCTGAGTATCTCCGTCTCTGAATGTTGATCTTGTTCATTTATGAGTTGAGGATGTTTGTATTCCATTGTGTCTGTCCAGTTTGTAATGTGGATGAGCGTCGGCCTGTCTGCCTTGGATTGTAAATTGTTGGGGAGAAGAGGCAAGGCTTAGCTAATTCTCTCTGTGAATCATTTAGCACAGCAGAGCACCACACGCAATGAGAGATTTAATAACTGTGTTTCTTAAGGCCTTTGGAAGGAGGTTTAGTCCCATTTATTGCTTTCTTGATCCTGCTGGCACTTCTTAAGACTGTGGGGAAAGTCGACTTGATTTACATTGTCAGCCTGGAAGCTTCTGCTGAATGTGATGACTGAGGCCTATCGGTGATATCTGTGGGTGAATGTCTGTGTGGTGTAATAAATATATTTGGTCTTTATCCCCAGGTTCCTGGCACAGAGCCCTTAAAACCCTTGGGATTTCATGATTGATAGGGGTGTCTTTTGTATTCATAGGAGTCCCTTTTGAGCACACCTGAGTTTATGCTAATGAGAGGACTTGGGGTGGGGGTCCCTAGATGGGGCTGGTCACCAGAGAGATCAACTGATTAGAGGGTAGGGATTTTCAGCCCCATCTACCAACCTTTGGGAAGATTGGGAAGGTACCCCTGCTTCCATGGGGACAGACGCTCCTGTGCTCAGGACCCTTCTGGACCTTGCTCTCTGTACCTCTACATCTAGCTGTACATCTGCATTCCTTTACAATATCCTTTATAATAAACTGGTAAATGTAAATAAATGTTTCCTTTAGGTTTGTGAGCCATTCTAGCAAATTATCTGTCCAGAGGAGGGGATCATGGGAACCCCAATTTATAACCAGTACAGAAGTACAAGTGACCACCTGGACTTGCAATGGGCATCTGAAGTGGAGGAAGTCTTGTGGGACTGAGCCCTTAACCTGTGGCATCTGATGTTATTTCCAGGTAGACAGTGTCAGAATTATGTTAAATCTGTGGGACCTCCAGTCAGGGTCTACTGAAAACTGGAGGGTTGCTTGACGGTGTTAGAAAACACTCCAGTCTGAAATGTTATGTTTTCACATTTTTGTAGTTGTTTGATGTGATACTATTATACATATTTGGCAAGTTGACTGAAATATGTTTTAAAATTTGATTCACTTTAGTGTGAAATTCAAATCTTGTGGAATTCAAAGTTCTCTCAAATAAATGGAGAATTACAAAGCTTTATTTTGACTTTAGCAACTGTTATTGGGGATGGAATGCTTAACCATTGAATTTTAACTTAAACAAGAGAAGGCTCTCCTTACCAGCACAGGTATAAAACCTGCACAAAGGCCCAGGAAGACAAGGCACTTCTATTTTCTCCACTTGTTACTGACTCGGTACGATAACATTTAGTTTTCCTTTATTTTACCTCATTCAATATGCTAATAAGTACTGTATGAGGTTTAATAAACATCTACAAAAGCATTTAATAATAAAAGAGTTTTTCTTTTTTAGATTTTTTTTGATATGGACCATTTTTAAAGTCTTTATTGAATTTGTTACAATATTGCTTCTGTTCTATATTTTGGTTTTTTGGCCACGAGGCATATGGGATCTTAGCTCCCCAACGAGGGATGGAACCCACACCCCCTGCACTGGAAGGCGAAGTTGTAACCACTGGACTGCCAGGGAAGTCCCAAAAAAAAGGTTTTTAAAAAAAATCTAAGAGGGCTCCCCTGGTGGCGCAGTGGTTGAGAGTCTGCCTGCTAATGCAGGGGACACGGGTTCGAGCCCTGGTCTGGGAAGATCCCACATGCCGCGGAGCAATTAGGCCCGTGAGCCACAACTACTGAGCCTGCGCGTCTGGAGCCTGTGCTCCGCAACAAGAGAGGCCGCGACAGTGAGCGGCCCCCACTCGCCGCAACTAGAGAAAGCCCTCGCACAGAAACGAAGACCCAACACAGCAAAAATAAATTAAAATAAATTAATAAACTCCTACCCCCAACATCTTAAAAAAAAAAAAGTTCAAAAAAAAATCTAAGAAAGCAGGGGTCAGGAGCACGAAAAAAGAAATCTAAGAAAGCAGAGAGCCTTGATTTTGAGTTCCTCTAAATCAGAATTCGTGTTCTCACTAAGCGTGGGGTGTTAGCAGGAGTGAAAAGTGCATGGTGAGATCAAGAGAACTGCTGAAGTTAGCTATGGAACAGAAAGGAAATATTATTCCAAAAAATTTGTAAACATTGTCGCAGGTACTGTTGTTATTAAAGTTAGCAATGTTAACCCTCAAAATATCCAAATCAATCAACAATCACTTCTGTTTTCTATCCATTCTATCAATGTTCCATTTGTGGACCCTTATTTAATGAGGGCTCATTATGTGCTAGATTTTGAAATGTTTAAAGAAGGTAGACACAGTCATGGCCCTCATGGAGCTTCCAGTCTATCCAGACAAGAAAGTTACACAGTGGGTTGCCTTGCTGGTGGGAGAGGGTGTTGACTAGAGAGGAACACAGGGGAACTTTCTGGGGTGATAGAAATGTTCTGTATATTGTGGTTGGTGATTACATGGGTGTATGCAGTCACCAACACGCTGGGTGAAACACTTAAGATCCATGCATTTTTCTATATCTTAATTGTACCTCAATTTTGAAGCAGAAGCAGCCACCCCCACCCCCCAAAAAAGCAGTTACAATACAATGTGACAAATGCTTTGACAGAGTGAATGTAGAGTGTTATGTGCACGTACATTAGGGTACCTGGCCCAGTGTTAGGGGTCAGAGAAAGCTTTCCTGAAAAACTATGCAGAGCTGGTATCTAAAGGTTGATTAAAGATAACCAAGTGAGGAGTTCCTTCAAATAGAGAAATTGCATGTGCAAAGCCCCAGAGGCAGGAGAGAATGTGACCCGTACTGAACTGTGCAAGCAGTTCATTATGGTTAGAGTGGAGGTTGTGAGGTGAGGTTGGTGGAAGGTGAGGCTGGAGAGATGAGCAGAGCACAGAACAGGAAAGGCCCTGTAAAGCTATTTTAACAAGTTTGGATGTTATCATGAAGCCATGGGGAAGCCCCAAAGGATTTTCAACAGGAAGAGACAAGGTCCAACTTACAGTATAGAAAGACAGTTTCTCTTCGGGGCAGAGAATGGATTGGAAGTAGGCAAGACTAAGAGCAGGGAGGCAGCTGCGATAAAGTAAGAGCAGTGGCCTGAGCGTGGGTCATGGCTGAGGGGTGAGAGAAGTGGATGGAGTTGAGTGGAAAGTAGGGCACAGAATTGGCTCCATCCATTTCTCCATCCATTTACTTTTTTTTTTTTCAAAATTTATTTATTTTTGGCTGTGTTGGGTCTTCGTTGCTGCACGCGGGCTTTCTCTAGTTGCAGTGAGCAAGGGCTACTCTTCGTTGTGGTGCGTGGGCTTCTCATTGCGGTGGCTTCTCCTTTTGCAGAGCATGGGCTCTAGGTGCACGGGCTTCAGTAGTTGTGGCTCGCAGGCTCTAGAGCACAGTCTCAGTAGTTGTGGAGCACGGGCTTAGTTGCTCCGCGGCATGTGGGATCTTCCCAGACCAGGGCTCGAACCCGTGTCCCCTGCATTGGCAGGCGGATTCTTAACCACTGCGTCACCAGGGAAGTCCCAAGATTTTTTTTCATGTGGACCACCTTTAAAGTTGTTATTGAATTTGCCACAATATTGCTTCTGCTCCATGCCTTGGCCTTTTGGCCGCGAAACATATGGGATCCTAGCTCCCTGACCAGGGATTGAACCTGCACCCTCTGTAGAAGGCAAAATCTCAACCACTGGACCGCCAGGGAAGTCCCTGCTACAGTGTTCTTTATCTCTAGCATTTTGGGAGTTTTTTCTTAGGATTTCTGTCTCTCTGCTTACACTGCCCATCTGTTCCTGCATGCTGTCTACTTTATCCATTAGAGCCCTTACCATGTTAATCATAGTTGTTTTAAACTCCCAGTCTGATAATTCCAACATCCCTGTCATGCCTGGTTCTGATGCTTGTTTTGTGTCTTCAAACTGTGTTTTTTGCCTTTTGGTATGCCTTGTAATTTTTTCTTGATAGCCAGTCAGGATGTACCTGGTAAAAGGAACTACTGTAAATAGGCCTTTAGTGAAGTGGTGATGAGTTGTAGGGAGAGGGGAAGCCGTCTATAGCCCTGTGATCGGGTCTCAGGCTTTTAAGGAGCCTGTGCCTCTGGGCTGTGAACTTCACAAGTGTTTCTCAGTTTTTTTCTCCCACCTCCCGCAGGACGGCTAGAGTGTGTTGGAGTTGTGTGTTTCCCTGCCCCAAGTCAGTTAGGCTCTGATGATACACCAGTGGGTTGGGCTCTGGTTAACTAGTTTGTCCTGAGGACAGGCCTTGTTAAAAACAGAGTGCTCTGGCTATTTCAAAGTGGTTCCTTCTCCTTGCCAGAAGTCTGAGGAGATTTTTCTTTGATATTTACTGTGGGAACCTTGTCTAACTCCTGGAGGTGAATCTCACGATATTTTGGGCCCCCTCCATGACTGGGTTTCCCTGGAGTCTTAAACGCTCAGAATCAATTATAGTTCAGGTTTCCCTGCTCAGGCACTGTTGCCCACTGGCCCCCTCATCTCCTGAGTCTCTGCTCTGGGAAGCCTCCTTGTATTCCCTTGTCTGTCAAACTTGGGGGCAGTGGTTTTCTTTGTGCCCTCTCCTCTCTTGTGGATTCAGAAAGAGTTGTTGATCTGTCAGTCTGTTCTGCTTTTTACTTGTTAGGTAGGACAGAGTGGCAACTTCTAACCTCCTTACGTGCAGAACTGGAAACCGGAAGCTCTGTTTATAATATTTTGATAGCTGTCTTAGTGCTCATCTAATATATTTCTCTATGCTCCCACTTCATTTTTTGATTATTTTACTAACATATTTTGGTTTAAAAGTCTTAAGTGTTTATATATCCATAGATCCATAGATATATAAACATCCATAGATCTTGCCTCTGATAGCTTCCGCGTTGCTTATAATCCCAAACCTATTTCATGTTACATCTGGGGTAAATAAAATAATGCTTTCTCTTAGTTTAAAAAATATATATGTTTAGTTCTTTGTCTGATGTAGGCTTTATTGATTGGAGTATAAGATTTGTTCAGGCACAATTCCCAAAATCCACCTCAAGCAAAGTTATCAGACAGCTCCAGATTCTGAGGCCTGGATTGTCTGCAAACTTAGAGCATAGATTGATCAGATTTTTCCTAAGTTGCCAGTAAAAAGCATGAACTTGGAAACCAGAGACTTGGCTTCTGGTCCCAGCTTTGCCTGCAGGTAGATAAGCACATTTGACTCTCTGAGACACAGCTTCTTCAACTATGAAAAGAGAAGGGGGTATAAGGTCACCTTGAAGGGTCCTTGTGGCTCAAAAATTCTGTAGCAAACCTTGAAGTTCTCATTATTAAGTCCTGAATCTCTAGGCCATAGTAAGACCCTGTTCAAGCTATACCATTCCATGAGGTAACTGTTAAATAAATGGGATGGCTAAGGGTGGTGATAAAGTTAATTCATAGATTGAGACCCACAAAATGGAGGCCACCCCAGGGGCCCAGCCCAAGTCACAAATAGGACCTGCTAGGCTTAGAAGGAAATTCCCACCTCCTAGCCAGTCATGCCCTGTTTCCATGTTGCTGCGTGTAACAGCTCTATAAAATTCACTCTCACTCAAAATCCTTTGGGAAGGGTGCTCCACTGCTTGTGAGGTCCTGTACTCCCCCAATCCATAGATTGTTTTCTCTTCAATTAGGGACATTGAACTTGTTACTAAATTGTTTTAGTTTTGTCATTTGATAGTAGTCAAAAGGTACACACTTCCAGTTATAAGTTCTGGTGGGGACTTCCATGGCAGTCCAGTGGTTAAGAATTAACCTTCCAATGCAGGGGACGCAGGTTCGATCCCTGATTGGGGAACTAAGATTCCCACATGCCTCGGGGCAACTACTGAGCCCGAGCACCACAACTAGAGAGAAGCTTGCACGCTACAGCGAAAAATTCTGCTTGCCGCAGCTAAGACCCGATGCAACCAAAAGTAAAATAAATAAATAAATATTTTAAAAAAATATATAGGGCTTCCCTGGTGGTGCAGTGGTTGAGAGTCCGCCTGCCGATGCAGGGGACACGGGTTCGGGCACCGGTCCGGGAAGATCCCACGTGCCGCGGAGTGGCTGGGCCCGTGAGCCATGGCCGCTGAGCCTGCACGTCCCGAGCCTGTGCTCCGCAACGGGAGAGGCCACAACAGTGAGAGGCCCGCGTACCGCAAAAAGAAAAAAAGATAAGTTCTAGGGATGTAATGTACAGTGTAGTGACTATAGTTAACAATACTGTGTTGTATCTTTGAAAGTTTCTAAGAGAGTAGATCTTAAAAGTTCTCATCACAAGAAAAAAATGGAACTGAGTGATAACTAAACTTATTGTGATAATCATTTCACAATACATATATGTATCAAATCATTATGTTGTACACCTTAAACTAATACAATATTACTTGCCAATATCTCAAAACTGGAAAGCATAAAATTAGAAATGGGAGGGAATTCTCTGGCAGTCCAGTGGTTAGGACTCCGAGCTTCTACTGCAGGGGGCACAGGTTTGATCCGTGGTTGGGGAATTAAGATCCTGCAAGCCCCCAGGCATGGCCAAAAAAAAAGAAAGAAAGAAAGAAAAAGAAATGGGAAAATGGCTAACTTAAAAATAATTTTTTTTAACTCTGCTTAGCATGTTACTTTCTCTTGGTGGGTGTTCCTATTTCGGGCACTTAGTACAGAGCTTGCTACAAGTAAGCAAACCAAAAGAGTTCTCTTAAAACTTAGAAAGGCCAAGAAGTAGACAACCAGAAAGAGCACACGGAATGAGACAAGTTTCACAGTGTGTGGGAAAGTCGTGCCCTTACACTCTGATCTGGATATGGCTCATCTTCACCTGGTGAGTGATTGTACTTGTTTTCATGCTCAGTGCTACCATTTCACATACCTTCAATGCTGAAGGCCTTAAAAGTAACTGTCATCACCTGACGACATGACCATATTTAGCTGAATCACCACCAAGCATTGTTTCTATCCAAATCCAATCTGTTTACCCCTCTCTGTTCCCCTTGGGCAAGTGTTCTTGGGCCCTTTGTCCACTGAGTCTCAGCTGAAAGCATTGGTTCTGATTTCCAAAGAACAAAAAGAGAGATATTTTCTGTTCTGAAGAGTAACTTCTGTACTCTATCAGTCACACCTGGTGGGGGAGGAAATTGCTTTACTAGTCAAAGAAACCTTGTTCTCTAGGGCACCATGATGGTAAGGAGAATTACAGGATGTTTGAGGAGGCTCATTTCAAAGTACAGAGATGGAGAGACTTCTGGGTTTTTTTACTAGGAAAGATATTTGCAACAACATGGCTGGACCTTGAGGATACTATGCTAAGTGAGATAAATCAGACAGGGAAAGACAAATACTGTATGATATCGCTTATATGTGGAATCTAAAAAAACAAAAATCATGGGGACTTCCCTGGCACTCCAGTGGCTAAGATTCAGCACTTCCAATGCAGGGGGCACAGGTCTGGTCCCTGGTTGGGGAACTAAGATCCCACATGCTACATGGCGTGGCCAAAAAATGAAAAAAAAAACCACAGAACCATGAAAGCAGAGAGTAAAATGGTGGTTACAAGGGATTGGGGGTGGGGAAATGGGAGAGATGTTTAGGGGTACATACTTGCAAAGAGTAGATTAGTAAATCCTGGAGACCTAATACACAATTCAGTGACTGTAGACAACGATTGTATTATAGACATTAAACTTGCTAAGAGACTGTAGTCTTTTAATTGTTCCCAACACTAGTGAAAAGAGAATTATTTGACAGAAGTGTTAGCAAAGGCTACAATGGCAACCATATTGCAATATAAATGTATCTAACCAATATGTTGTATACCATAAACTTATACAGCATTGTATGTCAAATATATCTCAATAAAAAGACAAATACACTAGAGTATTTTAACACAGACATGATGAATAAAATTACTTCAGTTGTGTAGAATTTTGTCTTAAAACTGGAGAATGAATATTCAGTAGAATACTGATATATATTTTTCTTTCTTTAGCAGGCTTGCCTTTTATAGTGGGTTGAATGGTGGCCCTCCGAAAGGTATGTCCACCCAAAACCTGTGCATGTGACCTTATTTGGAAAAGGATCCTTGTAATCAAGTTAAGGATCTCAAGATGAAATCATCCTGGATTATACAGTTGACCCTAAATCCAATGACCAGTGTCCTTATTTATTTATTTATTTATTTATTTATTTATTTATTTATTTATTTATTTTGGCTGTGTTGGGTCTTCGTTGCTGCGCACGGGCTTTCTCTAGTTGCCGCGAGCGGGGGCTACTCTTTGTTGTGGTGCGTGGGCTTCTCATTGTGGTGGCTTCTCTTGTTTCAGAGCACAGGCTCTAGGCGCCCGGGCTTCAGTAGTTCTGGCACATGGGCTCGGTAGTTGTGGCTCATGGGCTTAGTTGCTCTGCAGCATGTGGGATCTTCCCGGATCAGGGATCGAACCCGTGTCCCCTGCATTGGGAGGCGGATTCTTAACCACTGCGCCACCAAGAAGTCCCTCCAGTGTCCTTTTTTGAGAAAAAATTGAGGTATAATTGAATATAACATTAGTTTCAGGTGTATAACAATGATCCGGTATTTTTAAAAATAAATTTATTCATTTATCTATTTATTTTTGGCTGTGTTGGGTCTTTGCTGCTGCGCATGGGCTTTCTCTAGTTGCAGTGAGCGGGGGCTACTCTTTGTTGCGGTGCACGAGCTTCTCATTGCGGAGCTTCTCTTATTGTGTGGGCTTCAGTAGTTGTGGCACACAGGCTTAGTTGCTCCACGGCATGTGGGATCTTCCCAGACCAGGGCTCGAACCTGTGTCCCCTGCACTGGCAGGCAGATTCTTAGCTACTGTGCCACCAGGGAAGTCCTGACTTATTTATTTTATAACTGGAAGTTGGTACCTTTTGACTCCTTTCACCCATTTCACCCACCCCAATGACCAGTGTCCTTATAAGAGAAGATGTTGTACACCTGAAACTAATACAATGTTATATGTCAACTACATCTCAAACTGAGAAAACAGTAAAGAAAAAGAAGAGAAAATACAGAGAAGGCCATGTGAAGACAGAGGCAGAGACTGGGGATGCATCCACCACTAAGGAATGCCTGGGGCCACCAGAAGCTGGAAGAGGCAAGGAAAGGTCCACCCCTAGAACCTTTGGAGTAAGCACAGCCCTGCCATCACCTTAATTTAGGATTTCAGGCCTCCAAACTGTGAGAGAATACATTTCTGTTGTTTTAAGCTACCAAGCTTGTGGGGTTTGACATGGCAACCCCGGGAAACATAGATGCCACTTCAGATATTTTTCTCTCATCATGGCCATTTAAACTCTATGAGGAGAGGGGTTGATCCCTCTTTTCAATGCTTGGCACATAGTGGGTGCTTAATATATATCAAATGATATGAGATATCAATACCAGTGGGAAATTGTATCAACTCCACATTTCAGTGGTAGGTGAATTGTTTCCCCAATACTGTATGATGTTTATAAAGAGGTTCTATGTGAACGCAAATCTAATGTACAAGAATTAATAAAGAATTAACTTGCTTTGCCAGGTCTGTCTCTTTACTAGAAGAATAGCAATACAGGTGAGCATAGTTCTGGGCTGGGGATAGGAGACTTGGCAACTATTCTAACTTTCATCACTGCCTCATGAGCCTCAGGCAAGAGGGGTCACTTCTGTGACTCAGTTTCCCAAGCCGTGAAAAGAAAATCCTGTCTCCTTTCTGCCTACTAAGGAGGATCATGGGGGGCCAGGCTGGGCGGGGGTGGGGAGCCTGTAACGTGCTCCAGCTTAGTTAAAAGAAATATGAAATCGCCCTGCGTTATTTTACTCTTTGGAAACCAGTTTAAAGTTCTGTTCCTGTCTCACTTTCTATATCAGGATTCTTCAACCATTCAGCAGAGTGGAAGACAAAAGCTGCCCAGTTAGTAATCATTATCTCCTTTTTTACAGATGGAGAAATTTAAGGCAGAAGAGGGTTACATGTTGAAGTCAGCAAAGTAATTCACCAAGAGAATTCCAAAAAGATTCTGAGTCCGGAACAAAATGATTTTGTGGAACCATCTGTTATCCAGCTGCAGAGGTAGTTTGCTGAAGTGCAGTATTGTTGAAACCATTGTTACTGTAGCAGAAGTCGATCAGGCAATCAGGATTCAGGTAAGACCTGGATTAAGCATTCCAGTGAAGAGATGCTTTTTCATTCTAAAGGTGAGCAGATTTTATGACCTATCTACAACTTTGGTGTTTGCAAACTCAGATTAAAAGAGGATGGAGAGGGCTTCCCTGGTGGCGCAGTGGTTGAGAGTTCGCCTGCCGATGCAGGGGACACGGGTTCGTGCCCCAGTCTGGGAGGATCCCACATGCCGCGGAGCGGCTGGGTCCGTGAGCCATAGCCGCTGAGCCTGCGCGTCCGGAGCCTGTGCTCTGCAACAGGAGAGGCCGCAACAGTGAGAGGCCCGCGTACTGCGCAAAAAAAAAAAAAGAGGATGGAGAGTCCCTTTGGTCTTTTAAGTCGTGAAATTTAAGCAGTGGCCACAAAGAAGGTGGATTATCTTGACTGGGTGAAATGGTTATACTGTATTTGTGAAGGTGACCAAGAATAAACAACATAGCAAACCAGACACAAGGCTCAGTTACTTTTTTTTTTTTTTTTTAAATGTTTTTGTTTTTTTAATTAATTAATGTATTTATTTATTTATTTTTTGGCTGTGTTGGGTCTTCGTTTCTGTGCCAGGGCTTTCTCTAGCTGTGGCAAGCGGGGGCCACTCTTCATCGCGATGCGCGGGCCTCTCACTATCGCGGCCTCTCCATTTGCGGAGCACAGGCTCCAGACGCGCAGGCTCAGTAGCTGTGGCTCACGGGCCTAGTTGCTCCGCAGCATGTGGGATCTTCCCAGACCAGGGCTCGAACCCATGTCCCCTGCATTAGCAGGCAGGTTCTCAACCGCTGTGCCACGAGGGAAGCCCCTCAGTTACTTTTGTTTGGCTCATATCTAGGCAACCAGAGTCAGGCACTAATCTAATAATGCAGCTAACTCAGATGAGGGGTGGGGGTGGGGAGGTGGTGGAGAGATGCAAGTGCTGGAAGTGAGACAAGAAGGGCAGAATGCAGAAAATTGTTAAAACTGGGTGATGGATATATGGGAGTTCATTACACTATTCTGTTTACTTCATATATGTTTGAAATTTTCCAAAATAAGAAATGGCTTAGTACAGCAAGTTGCTAACCAACTCTGCAAAAGGCTCATATGGTCCTTCATGATTTACTACCTTTGAGACAATCCTTTGCTAGAATAAAAATTGCTATTCTTCTACCCTATTGTCTAAAGAGTACACGTAATGTTGAAAGAAATCATTTATTCAGTAACTTTTAAAATTTTTAATAAAACTTTTGCTGCTTCTTGAATTTGAGAAAGGGTTTTTGAAATTATTTGACTTAAGAGTGCATTATGGGACTTCCATGGTGGCCCAGTGGTTAAGAATCTGCCTGCCAATGCAGAAGACATGGGTTCGAGCCCTGATCCGGGAAGATCCCACATGCCGTGGAGCAACTAAGCCTGTGCACCACAACTACTGAGCCTGCGCTCTAGAGCCCATGAGCCACAACTACTAAACCTGTGCTCCTAGAGCCCGTGCTCCGCAACAAGAGAAGCCACCACAATGAGCAGCACGTGCACCACAACAAAGAGTAGCCCCGCTTGCTTCAGCTAGGGAAAGCCTGCATGCAGCAACAAAGACCCAATGCAGCCAAAAAAAAAAAAAATCCTTTCAGCCTCTTATTCCAACCACTACTGCAGTGACCTTAAAAAAATAAATAAATAAAAGAGTGCATTGTGAATTCAATAAAAGAATTTTTTTGAGGGATTAAAAAAAGACAAACTCAGAGATCAGCCCCATTACATATTAAGCAAGTAGTTTAGATGCAATAAATTATCCCACATCTTGGGAATTCTTTTACTCTGAAATACAAAGTATTAGGCTGTTGATGATTATGTTAGCAACAGACTACATTTTCTTGAACCCCAATTGGTACAGTTAGTACACAGTTGAAAGAGAGGTGTCATTATATAAAGTTTGAAACAAAGAAAAAATTTTGATCACATAATGTGTCTCTTTTACTGAAAAACTATGGTGTTTAAGCAGAAAAATGCCTCTCAAGCTTCAGGACATTCCAATTTCAAGTATTTAGCAATTGTGAACTCATGTGTACCCTATTTACTTCCTTATTTGAAAATTTTTTTCTCCCTTATTTTTTTCAATATTATATTCCTTCTAAGTCTTCCAGAAGAAAGAATTCACTCAAACATTTATTGGGAGCTTTGCTTTAAGTTAGGCACAGAATAAGACAAGTCTTCCTCAAGAATTGCGGTTTTAAAATGGTCTTCAATACAATCTCTCCCTACTCCTGGTTTTTGTTTTGTTTTGTTTTTATTGCTTTTCTCTGGTCAGTCTCCAGCTGCATTAACTTTTTTTTTTTTTGGTGCTGATTTTCAATATCTTTATTATGATTATAGCTTTATTGAGATATAATTCACATACAGTTCACTCATTTAAATTGTACAATTCAATAGTTTTTAGTGTATTTACAGAGTTGGGCAACCATCACCACAATAAGTTTTAGAACATTTTCATTGCCCCCCAAAAGAAACCCCTGGGCCCATTAGCATTTCCCCCTAACCCCCTCAACCCTAAGCAACTACTACTCTACTTTCTGTCTCTCTGGATTTGCCTCTTCTGGACATTTCATATGCATGGAATCATACAATATGTGGTCTTTGTAACTGGCTTCTTTCACTTAGCATCATGCTTTCAAGGTTCATTCACATTATAACAGATATCAGTACTTCATTCCTATTTTGGCTAAATAATTTTCCATTGTATGGATAGACCATATTTTATTTATCTATTCATCAAATAATGGACACTTGGGTTGTTTCCACTTTTTGACTATTGTGATTATGCCACTATGAACGTTTATGTATAAGGCTTTTTGATGGACATACATCTTCATTTCTCTTAGGTTTTTACTAGGAGTAGAATTGTGGGGTCATATGGTAATTCTATGTTTAATATTTTGAGGAACTGCCAGACTGCTTTCCAAAGCAGATCCACCGTTTTAGCGTTCCACCAGCAATGTAATTAAGGTTCCAATTTCTCCACATCCTTAACAGCATTTATTATTTTTTTTATTTTAGCCATCCTAGTGGGTGTGAAGTCGTATCTCATGGTTTTAATTTGCATTTCCCTGATGACTAATGATGTTGAGCATCTTTTCGTGTCCTTAATCGTTAACTCTTCAGGTAGACCTGCCAGCTTCCTTTCTAATGAGGGAGAAATATGACTTTGTACCACCACCAAGTGTTTATTGAGTTTCTTTGTGCCTGGATCATTAGAAGAATTAGTACTTTTTCTTCCATTGAGGCTCAGCTGCTGCTCCCACATGGTGAATGAAAGGCTTTCTTTGCATTTTTCCAAAGAAGAAAATCCAGGACTATAGATGTTAAATTATATTATCTGAGCAATGCTTGAAGCAAGAAAAATAAGTAAGCTAAAAAACAAGTATTGGGCTTCCCTGGTGGCGCGGTGGGTAAGAATCTGCCTGCCAGTACAGGGGACACAGGTTCGAGCCCTGGTCCAGGAAGATCCCGCATGCTCTGGAGCAACTAAGCCAGCACACTGCAACTACCAAGCCCGCGTGCTCCAACTACTGAAGGCCGTGCACCTAGAGCCCGTGCTCCGAAACAAGAGAAGCCACCGCAATGAGAAGCCCACGCACCGCGAGGAAGAGTAGCCCCCGCTCACCGCAACTAGAGAAAGCCCGTGCACAGCAACAAAGACCCAACGCAGCAGAAAAAATAAAGAAATAAAAATAAATAAACAAAAAAACCCCAAGTATTATTGCAGTCTAAGGAAGTGGGGTGGCTTTGTGTTTTAAACTGACATAGTACATATAAGCAAATCTATTCAAAAGGAATAGAACAGTCAGGTTCTCATGAGACGTGAATTGACATCTTCATATCTCTTTCTCTACTTATTTATTTAAGTACTGGTTGAGTTAAGAGAGGAGAGGAAGAAGTATCGGAAAACCAACGGAGTGTCATCAGGTCAGCCTGAAGAAATCGATACTTTAATTTACAAACTAATTTTCTCTGTCCAAATAAAGTCAACTCCAAGGGCTCACCCTAATTCTCTCACCGTGCTAGGATTTGGTTATTTTGTTATGTCGCTCTAAAAGAGCAGCTGGGATTTGAGAACCGTTGGTTCTTCAAGTGTTCTCAATAAAACGTTTTTTAAAGCCGCGTCCTTGCGTGCGCAGCTGCCACTGCTTACCAGACCCTCCAGAGAGGAGACCTGAGGTCATTACCGACTGTGAGAGGCGTGAATGTCTGGGGAGGAAATCCGAGGCCCTGCTTTGACCGCTATAACAAAAAAGTTCCAACCAACCGGCGTTTTCAAATTTACCACGCCCCTTCCCGCCCTCATCTCCAGAGGAACTTGACCACCCAGCCCTGAACCCAGATCTCTGCTGCAGTTTCCTGCAGGGTACGCTGACTCCAAGTTCAGCGATCCAGCGGAGAAAACCGCGGAGAAAACCGCTCGGTGACTCCCGCCACGCCCAGACCCGCCCATCTCTGCTTGGGGCGGAATGGATTCTTTCTCGGCCTTCCAGGCTGCGACGGAGGCCCCGCCCCATTCCCGCCACTTCATTGGCTTTGGTGACCGGCCCCCCGAGTGTCAGCTCCGGATTGGCCGAGTCGGCCGCCGCTCGGCGATCTTCCCGGGCGCGCGCGGCGGGCGTGACCACGCCCCTTACGTCTGGACGCTGGGTCGCCTCGGGAGCCTCAGTATCGCCGCCCAGAAGGAAGGAAGGTGGTTGTGGTAGGTTCTGCTATGGTGCTGAATTCCTCGGCAGAGCCGACCCAGAAGCGGCGGTCGCGGCCATGAAGGTGAGGGGCCGGTGGGGCCGGGCAGTCCCTCCTCTCCTCTCCGGCCAGTGCGCTCGAAGTGCCTTCCTTTCGCCTCAGGGGTTACCCTGCCGGCACCTCGGAGAGCTCCGCGGAGGGGGGGTCCCCCGCCGGCTTCTGGGGCCCTGACCCGCAGGGCGGATGTCGTGGGCTCCCGGACGTTTCCAACTCCCACAGCGCCTCCGTCAGCGAGCCCGAGGCCGGGGGAGAGCCCGGGCCCGCCCTGCACTCACGCCTGGTGGGCCCCTCTCCGCGCTGGGCCCTGTCCGTGTCCTCGGGGGCCGGAGGCAGACCCCCTGGTGCTCGCCTCACCCTCCGTGCCTTTGCCCACAGCGTGCCCTCTCCCGCCCCGAGTCCTTGAACTAACCCAAATGTTGGGAGCACCACGGGACTGTCGCAGGACGGAAACTGCAGGACGAAGGGAAAAGGGGTTGTGCGGGGAGTCGTGAGGCTGGGACCCGGCTAACTGGTTAGAAATGTCTCGGGGCGGGGATCCCACCCTGAAGGATCTGTTTGCAGGCTTAACACAGGGGCCGTGACCTAGAGCTCTTAGCAAACCCGTTGTGTCTCCATCGCTGCTAGGTACGCAGCAAGTAATTTGACAGCTTGAGTCTTCACGGTGGGTGTGAGAGCGTGGGAGCATCACTGAGTGAGAAGTTTAAGGAAGAGGGGGGAGGGGGGAGGTTCTGGCCTACTTTTGGGAGCTGATTCTCTCAACTTGATCGCTGAGAGTTCTAAAGAGCTCTGGGTACAACAATCAATTCACGTATTGATTCAAACCAAGTGGGGTGAGTCATAAGGTGATACTCTTTCAGACATCGTTGATTTCATTAATCTCAGTGAAGAGGTGTGATTGGCGTGGGTAAGAAAAATAACAGAGTGAACTGCTAGCTAAACCTCTACCTTCACAAAGCCCCAAGAAGATATTTTGTTGAGCATTTCCTATGTGTTAGCTAAGAGGAATATATCATGCGTAGAAGTAATTCAAAATATAATCCCACCCTTTAGGAGTTTGCCAACCAAAAGAGAAGAGACATTCTCAAGAAACCACATTATGAGGCAGAATTTGATGTAAGGTATCAAAAAAATGCAAAACCCTCAGGAGCAAGAAAGGATTTTTTTCTGGCTCTAGGAAGCAAGGAAGATTTTTGGAATAGGTAACTTCCGAACTGGGTGTTAAAGTATGAGGATATTCAAAGAGCTTATTTTTTAACTTCCCAGTTCAGCTATAAAATATTTCAACTTAGAATACCTATTAAAATATCTAAAACTAGCTTTCTTTCCTGAAAACCATCATCCCGCTGTGTGTTAAGATCCAAAAACCAATAAGGGATCTTTATACATAATGCCTCAAAGAATGTCAGTAACTTTATTAGTAAATATTAAATTTGTGACCTATCAAGAAACAAGGTTTAGAAGGAGAGAATTAAGGGCAAGTACAGTGTTGAAATTTTTTCAGAAGTGTTTTTGAATTTAGGTGGAGGATACTGCTTTCTGAGTTGAAATTTTAGAAACAAAGTTGGATGGGATTTGAAAATATAAAAAGGTATATTTTATGAAACAAAATGCAGACCTAAATAGACATCAGTCTGAACAAGATGACAGTTATGAAGATACTGCTTTTCATTTAAGTTTTCGTGAAAACTGGATTCACAAAATTTAGGATTGGGGCTATTAACTTTGTTTCATATTGAAATTGTCTAATTTTGCGGTATCTATAGATTCTGGGCAGGGGCATTAATTCCTGATGTCATGGAATTCTAACATGTGAATGTTCATCTAAGCAAGTATTAAATTAAAATTTCAGTGGAATTAAAATTAATTTAAAAGCCAAGCAATCAGATAAGTACATCTTCACACAAACCCAGGACCAGGAGCTGATTTTAGTATATGTGTAGAATGGGTATTTACTTTCTTCCTTTAATTTTTTTGTCTTTTTTTGTTATTGTTTAGAAACTGTTGTTTTGAAATAGGTTTGTCTCAAAGATTCAAGTAACCATTTTACCTTAGAGTAGCATCTAACTAACTTCCTATAAGGGATTAAAAAAAATCCAAATTAGTATCTTATGCTAATTTGATTTAATCTCCTTCCTGTTTTCCCATATTTATATTGATCTCACCCTTAATTGTACTAATCATGTTCATTCTTCCAAGCTCAAAACAAGACATCAAGACGAAAGTAATCTGTTTAATGTAATTTCCTTTTCCTTTTTTTTTTTCCTCCTTTCTCTGAAAGGTGGGGGAGTGGTGCTAAGGGTCAAGTATACTGTTTTGTTTTTTAATTTTATTTACTTATTTTTGGCTGCGTTGGGTCTTTGTGGCTGTGCTCAGGCTTTCTCTAGTTGCGGCGAGCAGGGGCTCTTTGCTGCGGCGCGCGGGCTTCAGTAGTTGTGGCACATGGGCTCAGTAGTTGTGACCTGCGGGCTTAGTTGTTCCGTGGTATGTGGGATCTTCCCAGACCGTGGATCGAACCCGTGTCCCTTGCATTGGCAGGCGGATTCTTAACCACTGCGACACCAGGGAAGTACCAAGTATACTGTTTTAAGAAAAGAAAACAAAACCCAAACATGAAGAAGGTGACATTTATGATCTCCAGAACACATTATTTGTAAAAATCAATCAATTTGGCCAAATGTCTTACCTAAGAATATTACAGTTTTAAGTTCAGCATTTGTTTTTGCATCCTGCTTAATGTCCAAATGGTATGAGAGAAAGAACTTAGGATTTAGAATTTCCTCCTTTGTGGTATATAGCCTGATATTTAATCATTAAGATCGCAGAGTTCCTGGTGTATTGTATTTCAGTTGAAGCAGCAGTTTCAGTAAGAAATTCTTTCCCTTTTTAAGGAACTGTTCCTCCAGTGGCTCTAAATAGAGTAAAGATTTTTGCTTATTATCTTAATGGTTTCTTCTGGTTTACTTTAATTTCTGTAGGGAAGATTAACCTAATTGAAATTTAAACTGTAAAACTTACTCTCTTATATCACTGGTACTGAGATTTGAAACATCTTTTCATATTGTTTAACATAAGGACATTGAGTTTTAGCAAACTGAAGGTTGTTCAGAGTTTAAAGACAAAGCTTGTGGTGATTGAGTTCTCTGAAGAAGCTTCCACTGGTGGAAGAACTGAATCCCTGCCTGGTCCTTGTAGCTTCTTACAGCATCCAAGAAAATTAATGTTCTTGAAATTGAAACTTCTAGGTTTATCCTTAAAATAAGTGTGTAAAATATTACCATATTTAATTTAGAGTTGAGGCAAGCAACTCTTAGGAGGTGGCATTATGATTACTGCTGTTTACCTAGTTTAATCAAAAGCAAATGATTTAGACTATGATCATTTAGTTTTTTGCTGTTTTCAAACCCATCAACTTCCCCACTCCCCCTTCTCTCTCTCTCTCTCTCTCTCTGGCTGTCATTTAATCTTCATGGAAATCACTACAGCTTTTCTTGGTCTTCATTCTAGTTTGCCTGGCTACTATTACATTTGGTGGAATAATTAAAAGGGATCACATCCTGATGTAGTTTAGAATAGGATTCAAAGTTTGTAGTAAACTTGTTAATTCTGTAAGTTGAGCATTTTGGACGTCTCCCCGCCCCAACCCCCAGATATTCTAGAAAGCACATTAGATCTCACACAGACACGCACACGCACAATCAAAGACAGCTGAACCTTGAGCCATTTGAAAACTGGCACTCTGCCAAAAAGAAGGCTGGGGTACTGCTCTTGCAAAGAAAGAACACATTCCCTCTTGCTTTTGTTGACTGAAATGATGATTCAGAATGGGCCTGTATTGTGTGAATCTGACTGAGGAACCCAAGAGAGTGCTTAAAAAATTGGTGGTGGTGCTATTGTGGAAATAAGTGTCACAGCACTGGAAACTGTCAGTCCCACTCTCCTGCAAAGTGTTTACAGTTGTGGATCACAGTCTCCTCCCCTCCTCTGTACTCCTACAGAGGGGAGGGAATTTCTAATTCATTCTTTAGGAAGGAACAAGACGAACTTTTATGTTGGTGATTTTAGCAAAGGAGCTGAACATGCTTGCTTCAGTACTTTTCTGAGACCTTCTCAGATTTATCTTCCTGTGGGTAGGGAAGGGACTCTGGTCAACTAGATGGTAAGCTGCTGTTGGTCAGCTGTGCTGGTGGCTGGCTGGCATGTTATCAAGACCAGTTGGCTGCAGAGCTAAAGTCATGTTCTCCAATTGGTGTTACCAGTAAAAAAGCAAATATTTAAATTTCTGTTTGTCTTATTTCTTTACTCAGTTTTAAAATGGGAGTGAGAAAAAAATGTAGTGTTATTGGCTCCCTAAAATCTTGGTGCACTGTCTTTGAAAACATGAGAACTGGCATTGGATACTAGAATAACATGAAGAGATCTAGGTGTCTGGGGCAGTCCAAACAGGAGGCTTTACAATTTAATTTCTTACTGTGGGCCATGTAAGTTTTTAATATGAGATCTGGTTCTTAATTGATGCCTGGCAGGCCATGGTTCCATGGCTAATCTACTCAGGAGCAATTTTAGTCTAACAGGATGTTTAGGAAAGGGATTAGGTTTATCAAGAAAAAGTCATTTATTTTCAGTAGTCATTGATGGCTAGAAAGTCAACTAGAAACACAGCTAAATTCTCTAAACTAGGAGTTTTGTATCAGACATAAGTAGATGGTTGCCTTATTCGGTTATTCTCTATGTTGTTTTTGATGGTCCATATTCATGGTCAAGAGAGGAAATGTAACCATCCTTCTCACCTCTTGGATTCATGTGGTTTAGTCTGTAGAGTCCTGCTGTCAACCATGGTCCCAAGTAGGGTTTAGAATTGTTAGTCACATAAGCCCAGATCATAGCAGAGATCCAGACTTTGGCTTTATTCGTGGAAAGGTAGTAGTTCGGAAAATACGCTTCAATCTTACTATCAAAAGGTAAGCAGAGTGTGAATAAAAGAAAAATAACGGAATGCAGGCTGATTAAACTGGCGGAAGATCTTAGAGGATAGGGACGACGGAAGTAGAGAGAACATGAACCTGGGTCTCTAAAGCTTTTAAGGGGAGGGTTCAAAAAGGGGAAGCTTTTTGTTTATGACCCTACCAGGTACGGTAACTGGGCTCTAAGGAAATATAACAAAGACAGAGAGTCAAGAGCTCAGAGAATAAATTCATGTTCGCCTCCCCGCCCCTTTCCCAAGAGCACACGTTCAATAAACTGTTGGGAAAACGCTCTCTTAAATTGTTCCCTAATTGCTTTTGTAGATTCTGTCACTTGAAAAATGGGACTGTTATATCAAGTATTAACAGAAATTTGGACAGATTTGAGAGGAGAAAGGTCAGTATAGGACACTCAAAGCATTATTAGGGCAAGGTAATAGTCCTTAAATAGGGATCCCTGTGCCCTGAGGGGACACGCAGAAGAAATTCAGGCAATTAGGACTTTAAGGGAAAGTACAAGAAGATGAAACATACTAACCGGAGGCAGGGAGATGGACCCTAAGTTTGGAAGATTCATTTTCTGGGTGGATTCTTCAACTTGGGGGTGAAGAAGGACAAAAATAGTTTGCCAAATGGCTTTTTGACAGACCCAGAAATCACTGTCTTTCTCCCAGTATTGGAGAGTTCACCCAAGAAAATATGTAGAGGAATAAGTTAGGAAGTAAGAAATCTGGGCCAAAAAGCAAAGAGCAAGTAAAATGAAGGAGGGCACCAAATTTCAGCTTAACTTCCAGGCTGATATGTGGTAAAGGAAAGGAACTGATTGGGGACTTCCCTGGCGGTCTAGTGGTTAAGACTCCGAGCTTCCACTGCAGGAAAGTTCGATCCCTGGTCGGGGAACTAAAACATGCGCGTGTGGTGCAGCCAAAAACATTAAAAAAAAAATTTTTTTTGTTTTTTAAAAGGAAAGGAACTGATATAAGAATCAGATTAAATTGTTAAAAACTCAGCTGAGGCCTTCTGAGCTAATCCTTTCTGAAAGGATTAGGGGAAACCAGAGGGGGAAAGGAAACACTAGAGGCAAATCCCACTACTTGGGGATGGGGGTGTGAAGGGGCGGTACCTACACAGGTAGTGAGGAGCACGTGGCAGAGATGTTGGTTCTAGAACTCTAGAGGCACAGGCTTCAGAAGTAACCACAGCCCCTTCCATTTGGGAATCTGAGTGATTCTCCAGCTGAAATGATGTAGGCAGAAAGGAGAAATCCCCTAGACCGAGCAGGTGTTAACCTTTTAACCTTGACTGTACATTCACATCACATAGGGAATTAAAAAAAATTCTGAGGCCCAGGTTGTACCCCAGACCTGTTAAATCAGAATCTTGGGGCTGGGACTCAGGCACCAGTATTTTTTAAGGCTCTCCTGGTGAGTCCAACCACTGTCTTTCTTTCTTTCTTTTTTTTTTTTTCCGGGTGTGTTGGGTCTCCGTTGCTGCGCGTGGGCTTTCTCTAGTTGTGGTGAGCAGGGGCTACTCTTCGTTGAGGTGCGCAGGCTTCTCATTGTGGTGGCTTCTTTTGTTGCAGAGCACGGGCTGTAGGTGCACAGGCTTCAGTAGTTCTGGCTCGCGGGCTCTAGAGCGCAGGCTCCATAGTTGTGGCACACGGGCTTAGTTGCTCCGCGGCATGTGAGATCTTCCCGGACCAGGGCTCGAACCCGTGTCCCCTGCATTGGCAGGCAGATTCTTTTTTTTCTTTTTCTTTTATTTATTTATTTATTTATTTTTGGCTGCGTTGGGTCTTCATTTCTGTGCGCGGGCTCTCTCTAGTTGCGGCGAGCGGGGGCTACTCTGTTGCGGTGCGTGGGCTTCTCATTGCCATGGCTTCTCGTTGTGGAGCATGGGCTCTAGGCGCGCGGGCTTCAGTAGTTGTGGCGCGCCAGCTCTAGAGCGCAGGCTCAGTAGTTGTGGCGCACAGGCTTAGTTGCTCCGCGGAATGTGGGATCTTCCTGAACCACGGCTCGAACCCGTGTCCCCTGCATTGGCAGGCGGATTCTTAGCCACTGCGCCGCCGGGGAAGTCCCATTATTACTATTTTTTGATGTGGACCATCTCCAAAGTCTTTACTGAATTTGCTACAACATTGCCCCTGCTTCATGCCTCGGTCCCTTGGCCACAAAGCATGTGGGATCCCAGCTCCCCAGCCATGAATCTAACCCGCACCCCCCACACTGGAAGGCAAAGTCTCAACCACTGGACCGCCAGGGAAGTCCCTCCAAATAGCCTTTTAAGGTTGTTTAAAAAATATTTTTTTAAGAGCTCATTGGACAAGCAGTAAATGTTTGACAGAATTAGATAATAAAATAAATGGAACAGTGCCTTTGTTATGCCATTTTAACTAATAAGACCTCACCTACCTGGACTTCCATTACTTATCACATTATCTAGAGTCTAGAATATGCATAAGTAGTAGGACAAGGGGCAAAAGCTCATTGGTTCCAAACAGTGTAGCTTTATATTTTAAGCATAGGAAAATGCCTTGAGCCCTCACTGAAAATGTATTTTTATATACACTTCTAACAAGCTTGGTTATCAGGTTTCTGAATGCAGTAAAAAAGGAGAGACAGGTTGCTAGAGGTAGATATAGTGATAGCAGTGGTGATTCACAGAAAGGGAAGAGATGAGAGGAAAAAACATAAAAGGCAGCATATTAGTTTCAAGCCACTTAGTGGAGTGGCAAATAGCCCTTACACCTCAAAACGTCATTATGATTATCAAGTCATCAGAAATTGTGTTCAGTATTCTCAGTTTGCTTTTTTAAAATATTTTCCTTAATGTTAAATTAATATATTCCTTATAAAGGTTTGGAAAGCAGGGGAAAACAAATTATACGAGATATACATGAAAACCTAGAGAGCACTTCAACTGGCATTTTGATGTTTTCCCAGTCATTTTTAAAAAATCAAAAAAGTTTCCACATGCCATAGTTTATTATGCCCAGATACAAATGAGAGGACAGAAGTTTAATGAAATTAAGTAATTAGAATTTATATTCTTTCTGCTAAATGATAGCTGGGAAAATCTGCCTCAGCCTATAGAACGGTGCTGTAGTCACCAGTCTAAGGTTGCCAGATAGAATACAAGACACTCAGTTAAATTTGAATTTCAGATAAACAGTGAACAGCTTTTTTCGGTGTAAGCATATCCCAAATATTGCACAGCACTTACTTCCATCTAGTCATTTTTCTTCTGTGTGCATGCACGTGTATCTCTAAGCATATGTGTTTTTTGTTGTTGTTTTACGAAATTGGGTTCATATTGTATCTTCTCCTTTGTTAACAATATATCATGAGTATCCCCAAAGCCAAATATTCTTTGTAAATACCAGAATATTATCCACTTCCCAATAGCTTAAAATTTTGATGCTTAAAAGAATAATTTCGAAATTATTTAGGGCAAACGTGCCTCTCCAGAATGGCATTCCCCGAGAATCCCAGAGAGCCCAGGTTCCAATCAGCTTTAAACTGGTGCCTATTTTCGTTCCTTTCCAGGCGGGTGCCACGTCTATGTGGGCTTCGTGCTGTGGGCTGCTGAATGAAGTCATGGGGACTGGAGCTGTCAGGGGCCAACAGTCAGGATTTGCAGGAGGCACTGGTCCATTCAGATTTACACCGAGCTCTGATTTTACCACTTACCCACCAGCACCTACAGAAGGGCCTAATATAGTTTGCAAAGCCTGTGGACTTTCATTTTCAGTCTTTAGAAAGAAGGTGAGTTGGATGAAATGTTACACACAAAAAAACACATGTATCACAATTCTTGATTGTATGTTATTTTGAATACTAATGAATATTCATTTCTTCTTATACAAATATCAAAAAGTCCTAATAACCATTCCCCATTTAGAAAAGTGCTGAGTTGCAGAGACTGTATCACTGCTCAGGTTTTCTGACTAGACGTTGTTACTTCTCATGTTGCTCAGCCATTCTTTCTCCTGGACTCTGACCTGTTCATACACTTTGATTCTTATGTTCTGAAGCAAGAGATTTAATTAGTCTGCAATTTTGTTCAGAGAAGATTTACTATAACTTTGATCTCAAGTTTCAAAAAATGTATCCCCACCCACATTAACTCAAGTGAAGAAATGAGTATATTAACATTAGCTACTGTTTAAAGATTCAACATGCAAAATAACAGCTAAAACCGTTATTTTCTTTAGGACAGAAAGTTGTTCTTTCTGAGAACCATCATATTGCTGGGCCATCTCCCAGGCTTGTCAATCCAGTCCTTTGAAATACTTAACAAACAAGGTGTTAGCTTGTGGGAACAATGCCCCAAGCAGAAATGACCACATCATCATGTCTTCTTTTAAGTTTTGCTTGTGGAATGGCTTTGATTGTGATTAAGGCTCTAGGGTACAGATTACTGTATAAGTGGGGTCCTCTGTTTGCTTGGATTGACCTTGAGAGATCAGTTGCCTTTCTCTTTCCCTGTGTTAGGCTTTTCCCCCTTCTCTCTCTTTTTTTTTTTTTTTTAATTTTTGGTGTCATTGGGTCTTCATTGCTGCGCGTGGGCTTTCTCTACTTGCGGCGAGTGGGGGCCGCTCTGTTGCGGTGCGCGGGCTTCTCATTGCAGTGGCTTCTCTTGTTGCAGAGCACAGGTTCTAGGTGTGCAGGCTTCAGTAGTTGTGGCACATGGGTTCAGTAGCTGTGGCTCATGGGCTCTAGAGCGCAGGCTCAGTAGTTGTGGCACACGGGCTTAGTTGCTTCATGTCATGTGGGATCCTCCCGGACCAGGGCGCGAACCCATGTCCCCTGCACTGGCAGGCCGATTCTTAACCACTGCGCCACCAGGGAAGCCTGCATTCTCTTTAAATGGGGAAATTTTCACATAGGCAAAGAGCAGGAAGAGAGTTTGTGGTCATGCTTTCTGCTCCATGTGGTTCAAGTCAGCTCTGTTTTGCTAATTACGTTTGCCCGAAGGGGTGGAAAGGTTTTAATTCATTAACACAAGAGTATGTTTTTCTTAAAGGTCTGTATTTGAACTTCTGTGAATCCAAACTGCCTCAGCAGTGACTGTTTTGATTTTCACCACTTTTAGAACACGAAAATGCCCATGGGTCTGGTGCCATGGGGGACTTCATAAGAACTAAAATTTAATTTTAATAGAAGGCAAAAGGAAAACTAGTGCTTTCACAATGGCTTGTATCTGGCTCTCATTAAATGCTTCTTTCCTATCTGTTTCTTCAGCATGTATGTTGTGACTGCAAGAAAGACTTTTGCTCCGTTTGTTCGATCTTACAAGAAAATCTCCGTAGATGTTCCACTTGTCACTTATTACAAGAGACAGCCTTTCAGCGCCCTCAGTTAATGAGACTGAAAGTGAAGGATCTACGGCAGTATCTCATTCTTAGAAACATACCGATCGATACCTGTCGAGAGAAAGAAGACTTGGTAGATCTGGTACTGTGTCACCGTGGGCTGGGCTCTGAGGACAACCTGGACACGAGCAGTCTGAATTCCTCAAGGTCCCAGACTTCTAGCTTTTTTACACATTCATTTTTTTCAAACTATACAGCCCCATCTGCTACCATGTCTTCCTTTCAGGGAGAGCTTATGGGTGGAGACCGGACCTTAGGATCTGGAGTACTGGCACAGGTACGAGGGTGTAATTACCCCGAGGGCCTGGCATGTCGTCTGCTTTCCGCCAATATGGAGGGGGCTTTAGGGCTGAAGACTCCTTGCTGAGCCGGGGTTCCACGTGCTGCTGAACTCTGCACTTGCAGGCTCTCCTGATGTGAGGCTCCAAGCTCAGATGCTGCCTGAAGGGCCCAAAAAGAGCTCATCAGTCTCTTGACCTTAGTTACCTCAGTTTCCCTCTCTTATATAGTTAAATACTAGCTGTCGAAATAATGACTGTCAAATGTAGCATATAAACATTTGCAGGACTATTTGTATGTCAGTGACCATGGAAACTATAAGTTAACCTAATGCCCAGTTGCCTTGCTACCGTAAAATTGTTCTAATTTAGATATTGGGAAACAGCCATCTGAATTAGTGACAGGATATGGTTATTTACTCATTTCAAAGAAATGCCAGTGCAGAATGTTGTCCCAGTGAGGTCCTTGGGCATACTAATTGAATAACATGCAAAGTCTTGTAATTAATACTCAATTTGTATATATGAATGATTCTAAAATGCTGAAAGAATTGTTTTGAACATTCATTTCCACATTTAATTTTCTCCTTTGAGGAAAGAGGTTAGAAGCAGAGGGAAATGTGGTCTAGTTGCTTTCTAAAGAGTCATCAATTAGATAAGCCCAAGCTAGGAGTTTTATTATTTTCCCAAATGGCAGCTGGCATAATTATGATGCAAAGGTAAGACACATCTGACTTTTGTGTCACTTTTGGGTATATGACACCACTTGGGAGATGTGGGTCTTTGGATGATACAATATAGTGTTTGTGAACTAGTGGGGTAGAATACTTGAAATTGGGCATTGTCCTAGGCTTTCTGTTCTCCTTAAAGAAAAGAGTATCTGATTGTTGAGGAATTTCTGAAAACTAGAAATGGCATCAACCATCAGTGAATTAGTCTAGAAAGCATTGTTTGGAATTAGAATGTCTAAGCATGAGGTAGTAGGATTGAGATCTTTGAAATCAAATACCCTTGACACTAGGGCTGATCTTAGAGCTTTAGTTTCTACCTGTATCTTAGAGGCTCCAGTTAAACCAGCCAGCTGCAGGTCCTTTGCTAAGGACACAGTGCAATTCCATACGCTTTTGGCTTTGACATTCTGTGATGGGACCTTCTTAACTTCTGGGGAGTTAATACTATGGTTAGATTTTAAAAATTCACACGCACATAGGAATTTGACTTTTGAGATAACTATGGAAGGTAAATTGTTTATCGAATCATGTGGTGCCCAACTCTTTGGGAGGGGCAGCAGCACTCAGGATCCTAGGAAGGTGTGGAGTATGCCAGGTATTAAGAGTCATTCTTGGGGAGGATCTATTGGAAGGGTTTTCTCCAGTGATAAATATGGGTTGGTACCATTAGGAAAATGATTCCTGACCTAATATGTATTATGTGTGTAGGTGCGAAGTGAAATAGCTTCAGCAAACACAGATGATGATGAAGAAGATGATGACGACGACGACGATGATGACGAGGATGAAGAAAACTTGGAGGAGCGGGTGAGACTACCTATAAAATTTGGTTTCCCTGACACGTCACCTTGGTAGGCAGGGAAAATGCCCATGTGGACTGTCGCTAGATTAGCACAGGATGTTTCTTTTGGTTTGAAGGCAGCACAATACATAAAACACTTCAAGAACTGGTGAGAAGTCTGGGGAGAATCTCCAGGGCCAGTGATGACTGTAGGGTGAAGGCAGCATGCTGTTTTCCTTGCTGGATTTGCAGGAACAGAGGTAATGGACACACTCTGTGATTTCAGACATCTGGCCTCGCTAAGAAGAGAGTGAGAGCTTCTCTGTCTGACCTGTCAAGCCTTGAAGACGTGGAAGGGATGAGCGTGCGCCAGCTCAAGGAAATCCTGGCTCGGAATTTTGTCAACTATTCTGGCTGTTGTGAAAAATGGGAGCTAGTAGAGAAAGTAAACCGGTTATACAAAGAGAATGAAGAAAATCAAAAGTCATGTAGGTTTATTTTTCCTTTGTTTCCCTGTAGTAGCTTTCTTTAGGCCTTTAAAAACTGGCCTGTTTCTGTCAGTTAAGTCCACTTTATTTTTGAGAAACCTATGTATCCTTTTATTGAGTGTGAATTAGTTATATAAACTTGTTTATAGATCTGTTAAGCAGTAAGTTCATTATGTGATGTTGGCTTTGAGATCACCATTGCCAATGAGTTAGATAATCTTTTGTTCAGTCTGGTTTTTCTGGTCATAATTTGTTAGAACTCTAATGAAATTCCTTTATCTAAGAAAGGCTTGTTTTCTCACTAACCTGTCTGGCAGGCCAGTACTGAGGATTTAAAAGCTACAATTGAGATAATCAAACAGTGGGGGGAAAAAATTCCCTAGAGCCAGGATGTTAAGTAGTTCTTAACATCAAGTATCAGTAGGTTTCTTTGTAAGTCACGAAAAGCTAAGGTTAAGAACTTCTGAACTATTTATTGATGGAGCATGGAGCAGAAATCCTCAGCTGGTAACAGGGCCAAGCCACAGAGCATTTATAGGCAAGAAAAAAGAATTCAGTGGTGTTCAGACTGACAAATATTATGTTCTTATCTAGAAAACAGTCCTCCCATCATTAACGTGTGTCATCTTGAGTTTTTTTCTTTAAAACCTGGTTATAATACAGCATTTGTTGATAAACAGGTTTATGCCCAGAATATGCAGATAGTATTTTGGCACACCTATTTCTTTTCTTTTTTCAATATATTTATTTATTTATTTATTTTTTCAATATATTTATTTATTTTTGGCCGCGTTGGGTCTTTGTTGCTGTGCATGGGCTTTCTCTAGTTGTGGAGAGCGGGGGCTACTCTTCGTTGCGGTGTGCGGGCTTCTCACCGTGGTGGTTTCTCGTTGTGGAGCACGGGCTCTAGGTACGTGGGCTTCAGTAGTTGTGGCTCGTGGGTTCTAGAGCACAGGCTCAGTAGTTGTGGCACAGGGGCTTAGTTGCTCCGAGACATGTGGGATCTTCCTGGACCAGGGCTCAAACCCGTGTCCCCTGCATTGGCAGGCGGATTCTTAACCACTGTGCCACCAGGGAAGTCCCACACCTACTTCAAAGATGATGCAACAGTAGCAGATACAGGCATCTTAATCATTGGAGCCTACAGAGGCTCATCTGTTATCTTATTCATGGATCCTTTCTCCCCACTTTCCAGTAATGGTATGGACCATGAACTAGGACCCCAGATGAGAAGATTCTCTTGACACAACAGTGTTTATTTCCTTAAATTCAGGGACTATTCGCTTTTCAAGCTTGAATTCCTGCTTGGTTCTTTCTAACCTTCTTCATGATTCCCATTAATCCCTTCTGTGACCTATACAAAGGGAAGCCTCACTGTCCATAGCTCTATGGCCAAATCTCAGGCTGCAATGAACTTTTTAAACTCATTCTGAACCTTTCTTATTCAGAACCAGAATGTCCCATGCCTTTTGAGTTAGACAGACTCCCAACAGTACCATCGTAGCCAGAAACACAGATGAATTTTGAGATGCTTCCAAGGCTCAGGGGGTGCCATCCCTCAACTACAGGCTACTTGATGTATGACTCTATAGCTTTCCCGTTGGTGTAGAAATAAAGCTCCCCCTCCTACTAGGATGAGGCTCTGGAGCCTGTGACTTTCCCAAGGCCACACAGTTGGGCTGGAAATTCGAATCGTGTTCTGACTCTGAGGCCCGTGTGTAGGACAGCCTAGGGCTTCTTCATTTTTATTTATAGAAGCAAGCTATCACAAAAACCTTGTATTATATACAGATGTAAAATAGAATTAAATAGGGGCGGGGGCGGGAAAAAAAGAATTAAATAGCTAACATGTGTTAGGCACTTCATCCCTGGTTCTAAGCTAAGTAAGTATCTCTCATTTATTCTTCACAAAATCCTATGAGGTATAATTATTGCCATTTCTAGTGGAAGGAACCGATGTGCCAAGAAGCAGGGACTATTTCTCTTACAGTGGGGTCACTCTGGGTCACTCAGAGGCCGTGCCCGCAGCCCCAGCTCTCTGTTGCCTTTCAGATGGCGAGCGGCTGCAGCTGCAGGACGAGGAAGACGACAGCCTGTGCCGGATCTGCATGGACGCCATCATCGACTGCGTCTTGCTCGAGTGCGGGCACATGGTCACCTGCACCAAGTGCGGCAAGCGCATGAGCGAGTGTCCCATCTGCCGGCAGTACGTGGTGCGCGCCGTGCACGTCTTCAAGTCCTGAAGCCGAGGACCCCCCAGGCTCGATCCCAGACGTTTCAGTGCACAGAAGGGACTGGAAACTTCCTGTTCAAAATCTGAAGCTATTTTTAAAAATTATTTTCACGACTAACTGGGGACAGGAAAGATTCATCCTAAGTTGCAGCAACACTGGTCCATGCTGTATGCCTGTCAGCTGGAGGACTGGCTCAGTTTCCCAGTTTCTGCTGGGCTTCTGCACACATCTCTGATTACTAATTGCCGAAGTCAGACTGCTTATGGCATCAGCTACTGTTCTCTTTGGAGGACATTTATCTTGTTCTCTTATTTCTCCTTCATCCTATTTTTAACTTAAACTACTCAGATGTTTGAAACTTCTGCTCTCTTTGGATGAGGTCACTGTCTGCAAATGGCCGACATGGTACACGCTGAACAGGGGCACCTCTGAATGTTCATTTTATTAGTCATGTATATTTTAAATGCTACTATTTGATGAATGTAATTTTCCACATTGTTGCTATTTCTGCGTTTAAACGTAATTGGGAACAACTGACATTCTATAGTCAACTACCAGGGCCTGAGACTAAACATGTCCATTTTTGTTCAGGTACAGCTTTTTATAGCGAGGGCTGCATCTAGCTTCCTTCATTAGAGAAGTGTGTGTGTTAAATTCTTTATTAACGTGTAATCAGTTTACACTTTTATATATTGCAAGTGTATTTTCAGTGCTACCCACTAGCTAGTTTGAACTTTAGGAATAAAATTAGGTTTTAAAAAATGCTTTTGTTTACATTTGTCCTGGCCAGTTCCTAATTCACTTCGGTGCAGCATGAATGGGTGTCCAGGCCTGGTCTAGTACATTCTTCATGAGAGAAAGGAGCACCTTCAAAGATGTTGTACCTGTCTACCTTGGCTGCTAATTTACCAGTAAATTTAACTACATATTTGCCACATACTGTGACCAGGTATTTTGCCAGGTGCTTTATGGTTACCTCCAGCATTCTGAAATAGATACTGCCTCACATCACAGATGGGGAACTTGATCTCTGAGAAGTTAAAGAACTTGTCGAAAATCTCACAGTTAAAAAGTCACCATAGGGAATTCCCTGGTGGTCCAGTGGTTAGGACTCTGCGCTCTCACTGCTGAGGGCACCGGTTCAATCCCTGGTCAGGGAACTAAGATCCCATAAGCCATGTGGGGCAGCCAAAAAAAAAAAAGTCACATCAGAATTTGAACCTAGCTCTGATGACTTTTTCTTACCTCTTCTAATACCACAACTGAGAAACCTGAGACATTAGCTTATGCTAAAAGGTTCTTGGGACATTAATGATCTGAAATCTCTTTTCTTTTAGGTCCAGCTCTAATCAGGGTGGTTTTTTGGTTTAGTTGAGACCAACTGTGGATTCATTCCCATGGCTTGTGGGCAGGTATGTTTTTAGGAAACTACGTAACTTCTTGGCTGAGTCCTGTGGGTTTTTTATCTTTTGACTCTGCAGTGTTTAACACATGCCTTCAGGTGCTCAGGATCCAGAAGTCAATCAACAAGACCTGAAACTTACAGCAAAGGAGGTAAACAGTCTTGCCCCTCTGTGCTTAAGGCAGAAAGTTTGGCTAGCTGTGAAAAAAAAGTTGCCTTTCTACGTTTTCTGGTTTTGAGTGTCAGAGCATGTAAATCAAAGCCTTGTGGATATTCTAAATACCCTTCTCCTGTGCTTGCCTGAAGAGCCCAGGGTGGGTATTAGCTACAATTCAGATGGACAGTAAAAGCTCAGCCCCTGCTGAAGCCTTAGGAGCACTTAGTCTGTACTTCTCCTGAGACGGTGAACTCCAGAAGTTCATCGTTCCCCACAAATCCCTAATTTGGTGGAGAGAAGTCTTCAAATCCAGGCCAGTGGGTGATGGTAAACACACTGAAATAGAAGCTGAGCAGCAGGTGTTGGTGTATCTTAAATTAGAAAATTGAGATTTATTTGCTCAGTCTCAGAACAGCTTGTTTACTGTTTCTTTTTGGACTTATAGTTTCAGGTGCTTGTTTCAGCAATGAACAAAAACTCAACGGTGGATCTTCTTAAGTAGCATTTTGAAATAACCTTGGCTCAGTGAGAAGCCAACAAATTTTTAGCCTAATAGGCTCGACACTTGGAATAACTGAATTGCAAGGGACTAACTTATCTGGCAGAGGGCAAACATTCCTCCCTGGAATCTGCATTTTCTAGCTGCATGCCATGCATCTTTTTCTGAATAGGTCATCTATCATATGGATAAAATTCTGGAAGTTCACAATGGAATGCAATGACGTCTCTTTGTCCTTGTCCTCACAGGATGGAAGGATGTCATTCCATGTTTTGGATGGGCCGTGGTGCCTGCCTTTGTAAAGGCCAGGATGCCTAGAGGAAGGAGGGTTATGGCCTCTCCTCTTTCCTGGGTTAAGAAGTTATGATCCTCTTACAAGAAGTGGTCCCTCTGGTTTATGGTCCTTCCATTACTTCATCAGATAGTGTATGGGCTCAGAGCAGCTGTTTGCAGGCACCTAGCTTGGCCTGGCCTCATCTAAAGCTCATTTTTGAAGGAATGAGTCTGGTCAAGACTGTACTGGGGTATAATCTTAACTGGATTGTTCAGTACACTTGGGGGAAGGTCATCTGTGACCAGTGCACTGCCTTGGCCATCTCAAGCCTAGAGAGATGCTGTCCTTACTCTGTGGTGTGTCCTTATGGAAACTCTGGCTGCTCAGCCCTGGCAGCCCTTCCTTCACCTCCTCTCTTGGCTGACCTGTGTGCTCCTGCAAACATTACAGGGGAAAGAGGGCCCTCTAATGCCGAGATTCCACTTGAAAACCACCGTCCTCCTTCAACGGTTCCCAAGTGAGAAGATGCCTTTATTGGACGTGAGGGTGACTCTTACTCGGAGGCTCACAGCACTCAGGCCGCCAAGAAGACTGCAACTTGACGTCTTGTGTGGGTGCTCCACGATGAACGATCAGGCTTGCAAAGGTAAGCCACGTTTTTATAAATAAACCACAGAGTGTTAAACTAATCTTAACCTCTGTTAAATGCATCTCCTGAGTTAAATTCTGGGGTGCAACAGCTTCAGATGTCTCCAATTTGAGTCAGAAAGTATCTCTGGATTTAAATTAATAGGCAGCGGTACAAACTAGATGAGATGTAAAACCATTTCACCGTGGCAAAAAAAAAAAAGGATGGGGGCAGGGGCAGTATGAAACTACCACAGCAGGAAAGGCTAGTCCCATGAGTCCCAAGTCTGATGTTGCTGTTGATGCCTGAGGAAGGAAGCTGGGTTATCTTCATTTTCAGATGACTAGAGCAGTTGTTCCAGTATAAAAATCCTGTGATCTAAAGTCTACTTCTCACTGGTTTCTATGTCTGCCACCTGGGGAAGTTATCGCCTAACCAGGTGCCTCCACCACCCCAGCCCCAGGTTACCAGTGCAGGATGTGGCCTCCTTGAGTTGCGTCCAGTGGAGGCTGAGGAAATGAACCCCTGTCCCCCTTTGGCAGTGGAAATGCCAAGTGGCTGTGGAAGTTATTGTACACGGGTGTGGTCAGCAGCACCCAAACAGGTAAGCCACCCTGCCCCTTAAGGCAGTTAGTACCTAATTCTTACACATGGACACTAGTGTAGCACAGTTCTTTCCCGTTACCTTTATTAGCTACAAACAGCAATATCTCTTTCTGAAGACGGAAAAAACACGTACCAAGGGGCTGCCGCATTTCTCAGATGAGTAAGAAATTATACCTTGTTTGGCTTCAAAACAGTATATACACTGGCGTTGAGACTACTGCCTCTGGACTTCCTAGTCAAATTTCTAGTCCACCCCTAGAACAGAAACCCTCCAAGTCCAAGAGTGTTTTTTTTTTGTACAATTGTTTATACAAATTCAACAAAGGTAAAACCACGTCAGGGAAGGTCTAGGAAAACACCACCTTACAACAATGGCACTTATGAATGCATAACTTTACAACTAGGAAACAGCCATGTTCTAAACCTTAAACGAGAACTCAACTCACACTTCAAAGGAGAGAAAAAAGGAAAAGAAAGGCTATGTTGGATCATTTATTCAACTTCTTGACTCACTGTATAAATTAGATCTATGTAGAGTACAAGAGCTCATATGCGGGAGCAAACCCCTCCTGAGTTCAAAGGCTGAAGTCTGAATTTTAAAATTTTGAGAAAAAGGTGAATTCTATACAGAGGAAATTTAGCAAAGTGTCTCACTTTGACTATAATTTACACATATCCACAACATGCTTATGTAACTTCTTGACATACAAAGCAGGCTCTCAACTTCCAGTTAGACATGCTTTTAACTGGAAGGTCTTAGCCTGTTTTGCCAGATCTGGGCACGTGTGTAGACGGAGTCGTATGACGTACAGGTTAAGTTCTCTCCTACCTGAAGGAAACCAGGAAAGTTGGCAATCTCAAAACAATAAAAACACTGGTATGCATTCAAACCTTGCATAAATAACTTTTGAACAATTTGTACAAAAATAGTTCTGCATAATGTAAGATGTAACAAAACCAAACAAACAAACATGTCAAGACGGCAGCTGTGGTGTGTGGTCCATTTTATGTTGACACCAAAAACCCCAAAGTTGCCAGGAAAAAGGTGTCCAAAACAAAAAACACCACCACCAAAAAAAAAAAATTCCTAAGCTCATGCTTCCAGTAAGAGAATTTCTCCCAAGTCCATCCTCCTCTCCGACAGGAATGTCTTCTTGATAAAGGCTGCCTTAGAGACGGTCCAGAAAGCAGGGCAGTTTTGATTCAGAAAGACCAAAGGAAAGCGCCTGACTCACTCAACCCCAAAACGGTGGCGGACTGGCTTCTCCCTCAGCGAGACTTGCAAAATGGAATCGTTCTGTGGTCTGTTGTTCCAAGTTTCAAATTGAAAATAAAAGCCCTAGTTTTTGTAAAGTCTTTTACCCTCCCCTGCCACGTCCCCTCCCCTCACCCACCCCATATTTACATACTTGTCCATGGACTAACTCAGTTTTTGCAGGAGTTTTTCTTCCACTTGCCCGAACTGGACACTAACAGACATTTCGGCTATGAACTGCTCACAGCCTTCCTTGGTAACTTGCTTGCAGTACCTCAGGTCAATATGACAGATATTCCCACACCGTTTGAAGAAGGACAGGCACTGGTCAGTGACCTTATTGCAGTCTGCAGGGAAGAGGACACACGGTGAGGTGGAGGAAGCGTGCAGCCGAGGGCCCTCCCCAACCCCCAGGCACTCAGCAACAGAGCAGCAACTGCCCTTGCTGGAAAGCTCTCTTCAAATGCAGAATGGTTTCATCTACCACTTATAGAAGTTTCATATATGCTTGAAAAGCATCCACACATTCCAAGTGAAACTGCTTAGACTCCTACCCCATGGCCGCCCCTTATATGTATATATTCTCACATCAGTACGTCCTGTCTATGTTGTTTTATAAAGATAGGATCACACAATATATGAAAATAGCTTGCTTTTCACTTCTACTCTACTGCTGAGAAACACCTCTCTGCAGGTTCTTGTGCGCAGTCTGCCTATTCCCAGGGGAGAAGTGCTGGGGGAGTGAGGACACCTGTAAGGTCATCCTGGGATCCTCCCACTCCCCTGGGCACCAGCCCTTTAGACAGAGGCCCCATGTGCTTGCCCGCCCACCGTGGGACGTTTGCCTCAAACCTATGCAGGAGACCAATGTGCTAGAAGGGGCCGGAAAGATTCTGTCCACAGGGAGCAAAACCAGAATTCAGAACCCTCCACCGCACCCTCACCGGTAGATGTGCTCTTCAACCGAGTAATTCTCTCAATTTGGACTTTGCTTCTGTAGCACTGTTTTCTTTTAGAACTGATCCTCAGTCAACGGGCTGCAACGCCAGCTCGCATCCAACTGAGGCTGAGTCCCCACCCTGAGCCCAATGATTCCTTCATCTCAGTGGTATATTAAGCTGGAGACCTTTCCTCATCATCACTAAAATTGGTTGTGTGGGGAATATTATGGATAGGCCCATGATGGGTTAAACAAAGTCTGTTTAAGAGTGAAAAATAGATGTCCGATGAAAGGACAATCTGGGTTAAGAATTACAAACCTCAAACAATGTGGCCTATACCTCACAACAAAATAAATTCTAGGCAGATCAAAGCATAAAATTTTTAAAATGATACGGAAAAGAATAAAAATATCTGCTTGCAGATGACATGACCTTAATGTGATAACTCTAAGGAGTCCACACCCACCCCCCCACACACGCACACCACACCCCCCCACCCCCCCACACACCCACACATACACCCCACCCCACCCCTACACACACACCCCTAATTCAGCAAAACTGCAGGATATAAAATCAACAGACAAAAATTAGCATTTCTATACACTAACAATGAACAATCTGAAAGAAAATCACGAAAATTTCATTTACAATAGCATCAAAAAGAAAACATTTAGTAATAAATTTAACGAAGAAAGACTTGTACACTGAAAACTAAAAAACAACGCTGAAAGAAATTAAAAGATATAAATGGAAAGACAGCCGATGTTCAGATTAGAAAACTTAATATTATTAAAATGCCAGTATTACCCCAAAGCAGTCTACAGACTCAATGAAATTGCTATAAAATACCAAAAGCGGTTTTTTTTGTAGAAAAAGAAAAATGCATCTTAATCATGTAGAAATTTAAGGGACCCTGAATTGCCAAAGCAACCTTGAAAAAGAGAAAGTCAGAGGACTCGCACTTCCTGATTTCAATACTACAAAGCCACAGCATGTGTTACCGGCATAAGGACAAACATATACACCAATGGAACAGAATTGAGAGCCCCAAAAATAAACCCTCAAATGGTCAAATGATTTTTGACGAGATGCCAAAACAATTCAGTGGGCGAAAAGACAGACTTTTCAACAAATGGTGCTGGGAAAACTGGATATCCACATGCAACAGGATGAAGCTAGACCACCCTCCCCCATCACACCATATACAAAAATTAAGATTATTCAAAGACTTAACGTAAGAGCTAAAACTATGAAACTCTTAGAAGAAAACATGGGAAATCTTCGTGACCTTGGATTTGTCAATGGTTTCTTAAACATGATACCAAAAGCACAGGCCACAAAAGGGAAAAGACTGAACTTCATCAAAATTAAAAACTTTTGTACAAAGGACACTATCAAGAGAGTGAAAAAACAACAGAGAATGGGAGAAAATATTTGCAAGTCATGTATCTGTTAAGGAATTAATATCCAGAATATATAAAGAAATCCTACAATTCAACAACAACACAAACAACCTGATTAAAAAATGGGCAAAAGACGGGAATAGACATTTGTTCAAAGAAGATACACAAATGGTAAATAAGCAAACGAAAAGATGCTTAGTATCACGAATCATTAAGGAAATGCAAGTCAAGACCCCACTGAGATCTTCATATGCATTAGCATGGTTTTCGCTTAAACAAACAAAAAACCCCAAACCCCAGAAAGTGTTAGTAAGGATGTGGAGAAGTTGGAACCCTTTGCACTGTTAGTAGGAATGTAAAACAGTGCAGCTGCTCTGAGAAACAATATAGTAGTTTCTCAAAAAAAAGTAAACACAGAATTACCATGTGATTCAGGCAGTCCATTTCTGGTTATATACCCAAAGAACAATGAATTTATACACCCATGTTCACAGCAACATTACTGACAATAGCCAAAAGACAGAAGCAACCCAAGTGTCCATTAGCAGATGAATGGATAAATAAAATGTGGTGTATATATAATAAGCCAGTCCTGAAGGAAACAACTACTGTATGGTTCCACTTATGTGGGGTACCTAGAAGAGTCAAATTCAGGGACAGACAGTAGAATGGTGGTTGCTGAGGGCAGGAGAGGAAAGGGAGTGAGGAGTTAGTATTTAGTGGGTACAGAGTTTCTGACAGGGTGAAGAAGAGGTTCTGAAGACGGGTGGTGGCGGCTGCACAACTACATGTCTGTACTTAATGCTAGTGAACTGGACACTTAAGAATTGTTAAAATGGTAAATTTTATGTTATGTGTATCTTACCACAATAAAAAAAATTTTGTTAATTTAGAAAGCTGGAGAAAAGGTAACATTCACTAGACTTGAGAAAGCTTAACCCCAAACTGGCTGAAGGAAAAGCAGAGAAGCAGATTTCTTCTACAGAAGACCTCAAAGGTACAGGTACTGGAAGCAACAAGTACAACGAAAGTGGGGCTAAAGATGGGGTTAGAGACAGAAGGACTGGTTGAAAATCTACTTAAGGAGCAGTAAGAGGCTGAAACTCCCTTCCCCAGCAAAAGAGGGGAGTTTGTCTCTGATGGGCAAGAGAAAGTCTCTAGACCAGGCACCACCAGGCACTGTGGAAGGCAGGGGCACCCCCTGAAAAATGGGGGTTACAGGGAAATTTACCTGCTGACTGTCGAGACCTCCAGACTCCTTCCCTGCCAAGCCCTAGAACCCTGGCAGCCCGGCCTGAGCCCTTCGGTTGGGAGGTCAAGGAAGAGAGTGTCCTTTGGCAACCTTGACCAGCTTAAGAGGAAAGACTGACAGATGTCACGTCTGGGTTTCCCCAAAGAAAACAACCCATGCTGACCACCCAATGATACCCACAGCAGACCAGCTCCCACCGTGTCCCCAGAGCCTCCGATCACCTGAGCTGACAACCTCATGTTGACACTAAATCTGAGAAGGGCCCCTTAGGCAGGCCCACTGACTGCATCTGAAGGAATGTATGGTCTATGTAGAAAAGAAAAAACCATCAGTATCCTCAGGATGGACAATATCTGGATGCAAGAAACAAGAACATGCCACTCTCCGAAAGTTCAGAGAACAAACTATAGCTGTAAAATTAAAAATATAGGCTAAACCATATGAAAACTGCCAATATTTGACTGTTTTCTGACCTACATAAAAAGCAGCTTCATATGTTTGAACCTAACAAAAAGCAGAAATGAAAAACTCATGGCAGTTGACCCTTGAACAACACGGGTTTGAACTGTGCGGGTCCACTTATATGCTGATTTTTTTCAATAGTAAATACTACAGGCTACAAATTAGTGGTTGAATCTGAGTTTTTGGAGGAAGTGTGGATACCAAGGGCCAACTGTTAAGTTATATTTGGATTTTCTACTGCAAGGAGGGCTGTACCCCTAGCCCCTAACTAGTTCAAGGGTCAGCTGTATATGAATTCTGTGATAAGTGGAGGAAAACCAGATACAGAGATGGGAAAAAGGAAAAAAAAAACTAAAGGTATCAGAGGACTACTAAAGAAAGAAAACAGAAGGGAAGGAAATTAAATAATTCAAGGCAATTTTCCAGAACCAAATTGAGAGACTGAAAGCACTCATGAATGCTCAATACAATCCCTGAAAATGGACTCAAACCAAGGCTCACCAACCAAAACTGCAAAAAACTTTGAGATAAACTCATGTCCTACACGGGACTTCCCTGGTGCTCCAGTGGCTAAGACTCGCGCTCCCAATGCAGGGGGCCCAGGTTTGATCCCTGGTCAGGGAACTAGAGCCCACATGCTGCAACGAAGATCCTGTATCCTGCAACTAAGACCCGGCACAGCCAAATTAATTAAATTTTTTTAAAAAATAATTTTTTAAATAAATAAATAAAAAGATCGTGTTCTACAAACTTCCAATGAGAGAAAATATTCACTGAAGGATGGAGAATCAAATCGTTTTGGACATCAACTCTGGAAGGCAGAAGCCAAAGGAGCAGTGCCTCCCACTTTCTGAAACAATATGGTTCCCAAACTAGAACTATATAACCAGCTAAGCTATCAATTAAACATGAAGGTATAGTACAGCCATTTTCAGACATATAAGGTCTGGAAGATGTCCTCTACCAAACGAACAGATAAACCAAGAAAGAAGATACGGGACCAAGGAAAGAAGGGTCCCTGCACAAGACAGAAACCAAGGAAGTCCCAGGACAGGAGCTGTGCAGCAGGCAGAGACAGCCAAGTTCAAGTGGGGGCAGGAGGAAGAGAAGTCCAGGAGGGTGGTTTCTACACAGACTGGTTGAGGGCCTGACGAGTTCACGTGGGGAAAGAACAGTACTCAAGTCTGTTATAGAAACTAACCAAACAAAAATGAGACAATTATTAACTCTAGGGAAAACAAACCAAAAACATGTGCAAGAAAGGAAACATACCCATAATACACACTGGTTCAACAGTGGACAATACTAACATGGCCATAATAAGGTAAGTAATAGTGACTTAACCACAAATTGGGAAGATGAAGGGAGAAAAGGAAGCAGGGTAAGAGAATGTAAGAATAGTAATCCTTGTTCTCTGCATAGCAAGTTAACAAACACAGAGCATCTGAAAAGAAAAACAAAAAACAATAAGAAAGCAATGTAGGCTTGCTGTTTGGAAAAAATGGAGGTAAACCGAAACAAAGAGCTCAAGAGTTGAAGGTGGTTGCCTCAAGGTGAGAATCAGGGGCAGGGAAGGGGAAGCCAAAGGGCCACCTCGAGCAACCATGGCTTCACTCTGCCACTAGACCTGATCCTCCAACCACAATGAAGGATCTGGAAACATGTCAAGTGCCATCCATTTTGTGGAAGAGACTTATTTTATCATGAACTAGTTATACTGACAGGAGGGGAAAACATTTTAAAAAGAACTGAATCTAGAAGAGACTGGGTATGAGAGAGACTGGGCTTCATATACATCACAGCTCTTAATGCAAACGCAGAGATCTGCATGTAGATCCTGAGACAAAAAGATGACCTCAAAGGATTGTGGTGGAAAACAAAATGGAAAAAGATGATTTATACAAACACATCATGGACTGTGCTGCAGGGGAGGGGGATTTATACTGGGATCTCTGCTACACATGCATAGTAATTAAATTAGAATAAGTGAAAAGAGTTCATTACTACCGAGCGCTTTAGAACAAGATGCTCCCCAGGCCCTCCTCCACGGGGCGGCCCCAGCATCAATTCAAGACCACGAGCTGAGCCTGGAGCTGGGGTCTTGGTGAAAGCTCACCTCAGTGTGGCTCTCTGTTCTCTGCCTCCATGGAATGCAACACCCCCCCTCCCCCCTCACCTCGCCACCAATACTCCCCAAGGAGGAGGGTGGGCTCCCTAGGCACTAAGGTACAGCATCAGCTCCCACGCGGATGTGGTACTGGTAACAGGAAGGCGTTTCTCAGGCATGAATGTGGGATGGAGAGAGGGAAACAGCTAAACAATATGTGAATCCTGACCAAGCCAGACATCAGATTGGACTGTGTCAAAATGTAATTTAAATGAGGTGAGGGTATCATTTATTACTTGGTAATTTCTAGAAGAAAAAAGTTTCTTTTCTCCTTTTTTTTTTGGTCTGGTCCAAATCTTACACGCCCAATCTGACCATCCTGAGCGATGAGATGAGAACTGGGTTAACTGGGCTGAGAACAGGCAGCGTTGCCTCTGTCCACCTTCCCGTTGGTTGTGCCCCAAGTCCTTAGGAACCAACTCCAGCCCCATCAGTAAGTGGGGGGAGTGAGGACTCCACTGTGGGTTTTTTTTCTTGTCAACAACAGGCCCGTTGATAGCAGGGTCAGGAGGGGGACACATAAGCGACAACCACCATGGCAGAAATCAAGCTGCTTATTACTCCATTGGCCCAGCCTGGCCTCACTGCCGGCTACTCTCCCACACCCCCTGCTGCCAGGCGCCAGGTCGTCCACAGCACCCAAGGGAAGCTTTTCTAGCCCATATTTTGGGTCAAGACCCACTGCTATGTGCTCATGTGCTCTCACTGCTACTAGCACTATTTTTTGGAGCAATTATTTAAAATCTAATAACGCTTATTTGTTTAATGTGTGTTTCCCCTCTAGACTAGGCCGTGGGTCTGTCTTGTTCACTGGTGTGTCGTAGCGTCTAACACTGTGACCCTATAGCAACAGGCCCACAAGTATTTCCTTTCGAATGAAGAATGCCCAGCCTGTCCCCCGGGGTCCTGGGCAGACCCCGATGGGTGCCCCGCACTGACCTGACAGGTTGATTTCGGTTAAGGAGTCTCGGGTGGTGGTGCCCACAGCGGTGAGCAGGTTGATGGACTGGTCAGTCACATGGTTACAGTAACTAAGGTGGAGCTTGGAGAGCAGGGGCATGTGGCGAATGATAAGCCGCAGGGAGGCGTCTGTGATGTCCAGACCGGCCAGACGCAGCTCCACAATGTTCCGGAGCTTACTCCGATTGTCCATCTGACCTGAGGGGGCAGGACAGAGAGGCAACATGTCACCCTGACATGACACTTTACAAGGCCTACCAGCCAGGTGGAACACCTGGGTCTCATTTAGCCATTGAGTGTCTCCCCCAAAAGATCAAAACTGGTTCCAACATTTAAAAATCGGAATATTCCACATCAAGTTTTACCCTTGTAGATTCTTTAAAAGTCAGAAGACCTAGAAACACAGAGCCTGCATTCCACCCAACAGTGCTCAGCCAATTGGAGTACAGACAGCACAGCATCTCTGGGTCACCACAGATTCCTCATTTAAGGTACTGGTGGGGAGCAGTGAGTCCTGCAACCCGACCTAGGAGGGCTTCATCCCGTGAGGCCCTGTCCGGCCACACTGACCCCGATGCCTGAGGCTTAAAGCCAACGAAGGACCAATTAACATAGAAGCAGTGAGATGCAGAGTTCCCAAAGTGGCATCCTGGGAGCCTCTGCCCTCTCACAGGTCCCCTCTTGTACCCAAAGCTGACTGAGAACAGCAGCTGGGACTCAGCTCTGCGTCGAGAAGGGCTGAAGCCAGAAAAGGCTTGAAGACATGAGTACCAGATGGGGTCTGTGGTGAAAACCAGATCCAACGGCACAGCTTGGTCATACCACCTTCTTGTGACCATGCCTTGGGTACACCCCTGTCCCGGACACTCACCTGGCCTGTTATCTGTAGGCGGGGACAGGAGATCCCGCATCTGGGCGTCCTTTAGTCCTTCTACCCACTGGACATCCAAGGTCCGGAGCAGCGGACAACTGGAGCTACAGAGGGCTGAGACTGCGATCCATGAGCAGCCTGACAGCACCAGGTCTCGGAGCCCTGGCGGGGGACAGAGAGGGGGTGGCAGGTCAGGTGATACACCCCAGCCCCTGCTACTGCACATTGAGGGTCCCTGGCCCAGTGCTCACCAGGCAAGCGGTTGATGAGCCAGCTCAGCTGTTTCTTGGAGATATTGGTCCAGCTGAGGTCCAGGGAGACAGGCTGTCGCCGGATGATGCCGCTCAGCATCAGGGGTGTGATGGACTTGCAGTGGTTCAGGTCGATGCGGGTCCATAACCGCTTATCACAGCACCTGGGGGCCAAGCCCAGCAGAGGGGGCAACGTCAGAGTTGGGAGCTCTCTTGGGGAGCCCCATGCATAGCTGTGGTCAGTCCCCCACCTACCAAGCCCAGGGGGAGGCTCCTTAACTTCGTCTCCTGGACCCTTCTGTTTAGTTTCCGTCTCGTTGGCACCTGAGAGCCTCTGCTCTGATTGTCACAGCCCTTCCCCCCCACCCCCATGGAAAGTACCAGAAGCTGTAAAGTATTTACTGGGGGTTTAATTACACCCTCCACAGGCCATATCTCAAAACAACCCTGCATCATGCCTGTTCACAGATGAAGGTAAGTAACTTGGCCAAGGTCAGAGACCGTTCCAGCTGGGAACTATCAAAGCAGGGATTAAGATGAGGAACTGGCGCGGCACTCGTGACCTGGGCTAGCTCTTTAAGGACAAGGGCTCCCCCTGGTCCTCAGTTCATCTTCCAAGAAGCTAAATCAGGAAAGCAAATAGGGTTCACCTCTTTTGACAAGACCACACTGACTGTAGCTGCTAGACCTCTTTGAGGAGGATATTTAAGCTGGACGGGGCTTAGAAAGAAAGAGCATCACGAGTGACTCCAGTGGGGACGCACGCGCCATCCCTGGCCTAGTCTAAGCCTCAGCCTGACCCCCTGGTGCCCCCATCCAAACTCAGCCGGTGCCCCTCACCAGCGGTTCCAGGTCCTGCAGACCCGCATGCAGACACACAGGTCTTGGTGGCTGAGGTAGCTGAAGACGGCCATCCACACCTCCCTGTGCATAACGTGGGCCGCCCCATCATCCAGGGGCAGCGAGTCGGGCGGGGGGCTGATGGGGGGCGGCCGGATCACATGTCGCTCCATCTGGATGCACTTGGGCGGGGACACGGAGGGAGGGGGCCGGGAGATGACTCGGGGCGGGCTGCGCAGGCTGGGCCCCAGCTGGTGCCGCAGCTCCCGGGGGGTGCCGTTGGGCCCCTTGCTGAAGCGGTGAGGGCGCTCACAGAGGCCCAGGGGCCGCTTGGGCTCCTCGTTCTCGCTCTCAGGCTCCGACTTGATGGGCTGGTGGTTCTCGTGGGCCAGGCTGCTCTCCGTCTTCTGGATCTCCTGGTTGAGCTCCTTGCTCAGCTCCTTGCTCAGCTCCTTGTTGGGGAGTCGCCGCTTCCGGCGCATCTTCACCTTCCTCTTCTCCTCGGGGCCCTCCGCCCCCTCCGTGCTGGGGCCGGCGGTGGGGGAGCTGGAGCGGGAGTGGTCGCTCTCCCTTGTCTTGGGGGGCGCCTCGGGCAGGTCATCCTCTGGCTCCTGCTTGAAGCGCCTGAGAGGCTTGTTGGCCAGAGCCATTCGGTCCTCAGCGTTCTTCCAGGACCGCCGCTGAGGGAGGAGGGGGAGCGTGGGGGGATGAGCCCCTAGACCCGGGGCTGCGCCCACCCAGGCCTCCCACCCTCCACCCCAGGACCCATTGCCCCAGGAGCAGGCCTGGGGCGAGGGCGTAAGATGGTACCTTTTTCCTGAAAAGCTTATCTTCTTTGCCGGGTTTTAGCTGTCACAGAAAAGAAAGGATGCAGAGCTTGCTCCCAGCGTTCATGGGATTTGGTCCCCTCTACACCCAGCCCCACCAACAGAGGCTGGAGGGTCACCTTCCCAACAAATCCCATCTTCTCTGCTCTGACAGACGGGTGGGCCCTGCCTGCTGGTTTTAAGGAAGAAGCTGGAACTGGCGGAGAGTGATAGAGCTGTCCCCACCCAACTGACCTCCCACCCCTGGACAGACCCAGAGATATGCAGTCGCCCATTCACGTCGGACTTGGCTCAGGGAGCCTGTCCCAGAGGCAGGGTCTGCAGGATTCCCGGCCGAGCCTTAATGGCTAGAACGAGGAGAAGACAACCAGGCGCCACCTCGTGGCTGATGCTGGAAGGGCCGGTGGGCGAAGAGGGGCCGCCAGGATCCTCCGAGGTTCCCCAGATCCACAGGGCTTCCCCGCGGCAGCTTCAGCTTCCCAGGCCCCACGCCGGAACCACGAGCCAGAGCCTTGGGGCTGAGGCCTGGGAAGCTACGGTGAACAGGTGCCTTGGAGGTCTGCGGCACTGGGTTCGAGGACCAGTGGGGCGGGGGCGGCCCGGGACTCGCGAGTCCCCGGGGCCTGGGGAGGGCGGGGCGACGTGGGAGCACCTGCTGCTGGAAGTAAGTGAGACTGGATCTCCACCAGGGGCTGAGGCTGCTGCCTAGAGGGGGCCTCGGCGAGAGGTGAGAGGAGGAACCGGGGGACGTTTGAAGCGTCGAGGCCTAAAGGGGTGGGAAGAGGAGTGACTCGCTGGTTTTCCCCTCCTTTCTCTCGGGCCGGGCTCTCAGGACTTCCGTGACTTCGGCTCTCCCCGCTGCCCATCCCCGCCCCCGCCCACGCGCCCCTGCACCCGGGACCAGCCAGGCCACCCCTCGCTGCCCGTCCCTCCCGGTCGTACTCGCTTGCGTCCACTCAGCTCCTGGGGCTTCTCGTATTTCCGCTTCCTCCTCAGGTGCACATCGTCTGACTTTCGGCGCAGGATGCCGTCAGGGGGCACCTTCTTGGGGTGCTCGTCTGGCCTGCGCCGGGGCGCCTCTTCACACTCACTCCTCCGCTTGGCAGGCTCCTGCCCCTCCTTGCTGTCCCGGTTCATCTTCTGCTCCTTGAGCAGGGAGCCGGGCAGGTTTGAGGCATACTTAAAGCCAGGGCCACGCTTTTGCTTGTAGGCCAAAAACAGAGAAGGAACACACGAACTGTATATCTTTGGACGTGCCCTTGCCCCCGAGTCCGCGGTACCCCTCAAGCCGACATCACCGTGGGCGGGGAGACAGGCTGGGTCTGGCAAGGCCAAGGTCTACCCCCTCCCGGGCTGACCCCTGGGACTTGGAGCCCGGCACTCACTTTCCCGGTCTTGCCGGCGTGGTTACACTTTGGACACTCCCAGCAGTTTGGAAGCTCATCGTTGACCACGCCCTCTGACTCCTTAATCTGGGAGGGACACACACCAGTCAGCAAGCAGGGAGGGGGTGGACAGGGCCAGCTCCTCCAAAAGCATCAACACCCCCTCCCAAAAGCCATTTCCATACCACCTCTGGCCAAGAGAAAACAAGAGTGGTTAAGATGGGTGGCTCTGCATTCAGGTCAGGGTTCAAATCCTGATAGTGCCTCTTCCTAGCTCAATGACCCTGGGCAAATCACTCCATCTCTGTGGGCCAGTGCCCTCAGCCATAAAATGGAGTGTGCCTATCTCACTGGAGTTATGTGAGAATTCAATGAGTTAACCTAGTGAAAGCAATTAGCTCAGGGCCTGGCACCCAGCAAGGACCCACAAACCATTCAGTCATTTAACAGCACCGAACTGGGTGCGTGGTTATCAGCAAGTGAGATGTGCTTTCCCTGGAGCTTCTGATCCGGGAGAGAGAGAAGTAACCAGGGGCCAGGGGAAAAGCACCTCCCCCTTTTCAGAGGGGGAGGTGTGTGTGCTGGGGAGAGGGGAGTGTCACGACAAACCCCACTACCAGCACCGAGGGAAAGGGGACGGACACCTCAGAGCTGAAGCACCCTTTGGGGCAGGCCCACTCTCATCTCTCTGAACACAGATAGAGCTGGGCTGATGGGAGGTGCCAAGTAGGCTGACATTCTCTTGAGGCAGAGGCATGAGGTATGTGTCAGCCCAGAGCAGTCTCTTCCTTTCAAAGGTGGAACCTGCTGCCCAAGACAGGCAGGCACAGCACGATGGTCCCCAGGAGGCAGTCCTGCCCTGGGCACACCAAGGGAACAGGTTCCTGGCACATGGGACAGGAATGCAACCACCTGTTGTTACAGGACCTGCCCTCCCCTGGCCCAGGCCTTTTTTCCCAGAAGCCTGAGAGCAGCCCAACTACCCACTCTCTCCCTCTGGCCCAGGTGCAAGACTCTGGGAACTCTCTGTGGTTCTGAGGTCCCAGGAGGTGGAATGTGTGTGTCTGTGTGTGTCTTCACTCCCTCAAAGACATGGGTGCAAGGTCTGAGCGACTCCAGAACCTTCTCGCCCTCAGCTTATCATCGGACACAGAGAATCCCCCAGACTCAGAGTCCTCCAGGGAGGGAACCTAGTCTCACTCCCCTCCACCCCCCAAACCCCTGCAGCATCAGCACCACCAGAGGCCCAGGGTGAGGCGCCAGGCGGCACAGCCAGATGCCCCCGAGGCTGCTCACCTTAAGGCATCCAGGGTGGATGATTTCGTTGCAGATGGAGCACTCCATGAGCATGAGGTTAAACTTGCCTTCTTCCTCTTCCACTGTGTCCTCTTTTCCTGCCTCGCCACACACTAGACACACGGCGGTGTGGGGCAGCACTGGCTGAAGAGCGGGGAGAACACACAGGGGTCAGCACGGCCGGGACCCCATGGGAAACACATCAAAGGCAATGAGGTACTCGCCTCGGGCCTTCCAGGAGCTGGGGGAGAACCAGCCCAGGCACTGCCCATCATTCATTCATTCATTCAAATTCTTATCTGGCTACTACCTCCACGTGCCAGGTACCACTCCAAGTGCTGGCTATAGCACTGAACCAGACAGATAAAAGTCTCTGCCATCCTGAGCTTACATTTTAGTGGAGGGAGGTGAGCAAAATGAAGAAGAGTCTGTTAGATGGTGACAAGGGAAATGGAGAAAAATAAAGCAAGGAGGGCCAGGTCAGCAGTGAGGTGGGAGAAAGGAGGGCTAATCAGAAACGCAGAGGTCAGGGACAGCCTGACCTCTGAGAAAAGACCTGCAGGAGGAGGTGGGGCATGAACCGAGCCCAGATCTGTAGGGGCTGAGGCCGCATCTCTCCAGCGGCTATCAAAGCACAGTCTAAGAACTCCGGGTCCTCAAGACTTTACAGGGAGGTCAAACTATCTTCAGAATACCACTAAGACATCATCTGCCTTTTTCACTGTGTTGACACTTGCACTGATGGGTGAGACTGCTGGCACCTGTCAGGGCAGAGGCTCCAATGTGCCCAGGCAGTCGCTGGGCCGTTCCTGGCCACATGCTCCTTAAAAAGCTCACCAGTTTCATTTAAGGATATCTTTGATAAAGCAGTAAGAATTATTAATTTTATTAAAACTCTGACCTCCGAGTACACATTCTTTTAATATTCTGCGTGACAAAATAGGAAGTATGCATCAACTACTTCAGCTGAACACCAAAGGATGACGGTTATCTAAAGGAAAAGCTCTTGTGATCAAGCCGTGAACTGAACTGGTCACTTTCTCCATAGAACACCATTTTACTTGAAAGAATGACTGATTATTTAAAAAAAAAAAAAAAAAGGGTATTGGCACATCTTCTCAAAGATGAAATAAGTAAGTCTGTCACTTTCAGAAATATCACTTAAAACATTTGTTGCAGATGATGAAATTTGAATTTTCAAACAAAAATCAGAATTTTGGAAAACTTACATCAGCCACTGTGAACTAGACAGTTTCCTGATACTTAAAGAATTTTCTGAGGACACTGGTGCTGGTGTTAACAAATGTGTGTTTTTTTTTTTTAAACACTGTATAACACTATGTACCCCTATTTGGAAAATCTGTAAAACTCAGTGAGCCAGTGTTTTCCAAATGACCAATATCTGATGTTATAACATTAGGCATAAGCAAATGAGGGGCAAGAACGACTAATGAATTTTAATGTAACAGTAGGAAAAGTTCACTGATACAGATTCAGATTCCACATTGCAACTAACCTTTAAGCACTTGCCACCTGTTGAGCTCTGGTGGTGGATGAGAAGTATATCCATGATTATCTGAAAAGGCTATTAAAAGACTCCTCCCATGGGCTTCCCTGGTGGCGCAGTGGTTGAGAGTCCGCCTGTCGATGCAGGGGACACGGGTTCGTGCCCTGGCCCGGGAGGATCCCACGTGCCGCGGAGCGGCTGGGCCCGTGAGCCATGGCCGCTGAGCCTGCGTGTCCGGAGCCTGTGCCCCGCAACGAGAGAGGCCACAGCAGTGAGAGGCCCGCATACCACAAAAAACAATAAAACAAACAAATAAACAAAAAAAGACTCCTCCCAGGAATTCCCTGGCAGTCCAGCGGTTTCCAGCGGTTCGGACTCCACGCTTTCACAGTCATAAGCTGAGCAGCGCAGACCCACCCACCAAAAAAGACTCCTCCCTTTTTCAACTACATATTTATGAGGCCAGGTTTTCCTCATATAGTGCCTCAAAACAACATCACAGAATGAATATAGAAGCATATATGAAAATCTAGGTCTTTTCTACTGAACCTGGCATAAAAAAGATTTACAAAAACATATAACAATGCTATTTTTCCTACTAATCATTTTTGTTTCCGAAGATGTTATTTCTCCTAAAAATGTTATTTATGTTAACATGTAGTGGGTTTCTTATAATTTTTAAATGAATTCAAAATATTTAAAATTTTTTATTACAGTAATATTAATAAATAACCCACATAAATGAAAGCTCTTTGGGGTTTTCATAACTTTTAAGAGAGCAAAGGGGTCCCAAGACCACAAAGTTTGAGCGCTGATGTATTAGACTATAAACCCCTGCGGACAAGCTCTCACTCTCTCCTCCTTATAAACGTCCACCTCCCAGTACTTGGGATCCAGAAGAAACACACAACCAATTTTTATTAAACTGAGTTAGAATAGCTTCAAATAAGCTGGGATATACACTCCACCAATAACTGGAAAAGTCTGTAAAATGGATAGAACACTGAAGGCAAAAGAGTCATCATTCGTTCAGACTCTGAAGTAGGTGAGGAGAGACAGAACCAGTCTTTGCAAAGTTACTGCAGGAGGGGAAACCCACCCAGGGCTACAGGGAGAGGGTGCTGGGCAGTGGGAAGGGATAAAGTCTGTGGAGGAAGCCTCCGCCATGGGAAGAGAGAGACTCACTCATCAGGAAAAAGGGCCTGGAAGAGTAGTAGAGGTGGGCCTGCCTGGGTCAGAGGTAGGTAGAACATGGCAGGAAGTGCCCCAACAAAGTGCGAAGCCTGGAAGAAGAGCAAGGACCTCAAGTGAGGGTCGGGCTAAGGTTGCATTTGCCATCAGTCCCAGGTTGGAGAGGAAGACACACACAAAAGTGAGGTTTCCTTCAACCGACAATCCCTGTGTCAGGCACTGGGCCAGACACCAGGGCTGCAAAGAACAGGTGACAGCAGAGACAGCTTCCTGTAACTGGACCTGGGTCACTGGAGGGAAGGTGAGGGTGAAAGAGAAAGTATGGCTAAAGAGGAAGAGACGGGGACTTCCCTGGTGGCGCAGTGGTTAAGAATTCGCCTGCCAATGCAGGGGACATGGGTTCAAGCCCTGGTCCAGAAAGATCCCACATGCGGTGGAGCAACTAAGCTCGGGTGCCACAACTACTGAGCCTGTGCTCTAGAGACCGTGCTCCGCAACAAGAGAAGCCACTGCAATGAGAAGCCCACCCACCATAACAGAGTAGACCCTGCTCGCCACAACTAGAGAAAGCCCACGCGCAGCAATGAAGACCTAACACAGCCAAAAATATTAATTAAAAAAAAAAAATAAGAGGAAGAGAGGGTCCTGGGGCACTGCTAACATGCCAAGTTTTAGGTGACACTGTTCTCAAAACCGAGAGTCCCTATGGACAACTTCTCTTAAACCATGACAGAATGCAATAAGTCATGGACCCTCACTCCAGAAAAATGCACATACACACAGGCACACATATAAAAATCTGTATTTAATTTCAAGGGGGCGCTCAAACTCCCTGAAATCCATTCAAATGGCCTGGTACAGATGACAAAAACACAAGCAACGAAACTGCAAAACGTCTACACAGCAAAGGAAACAAGAGAGTGAAAAGGCAACGTACATAATGAGAGAAAATATTTACAAACCATGTTATCTGATAAGGGGTTAATATCCAGAATATATGAAGAATTCTATAACTCAACAACAAAATACAAACAATCCAATTTTAAAATAGGCAAAGGACTTCAACAGACCTTTGTACAAAGAAGGCCTACAAATGACCAACAATCACATGAAAAGATGCTCAACATCACTAATCATCAGAGAAATGTAAATCAAAACCACAGTGAGGTATCACCTCACACTCATTAGGATGGCCACTATCAAAAAAGAAAAAAATAGGGACGTCCCTGGTGGCGCAGTGGTTGAGAATCTGTCTGCTAATGCAGGGGACACGGGTTCGAGCCCTGGTCTGTGAGGATCCCACATGCCGCGGAGCAACTAGGCCCATGAGCCACAACTACTGAGCCTGCACGTCTGGAGCCTGTGCTCTGCAACAAGAGAGGCCCGCGCACCACGATGAAGAGTGGCCCCCGCTGGCCACAACTAGAGAAAGCCCTCGCACAGAAACGAAGACCCAACAGCAAAAATTAATTAATTAATTAAAACTCCTACCCCCAACATCATCTTTAAAAAAAAAAAAAAGAAAAGAAGAAAAAAATAACAAGTGTTGGCAAGGATGTGGAAAAGCTGAAACCCTTGTGCACTATTGGTGGGAATGTGAAATAGAGCAACCACTGTGGGAAACAGTATGGAGATTACTCAATTAAAAACAAAATGACCATATGATCCAATAATCCTACTTCTGATTGAGAGATATATATATATATATATATATATATATATAACAATATGCTTTTGGATATAGCAATATATCCAAAAGAATGCAAAGCAGGATCTCAAAGAGATACTGGCACACCCATGTTCACTGCAGCATTATTCACAATAGCCAAGAGGTGGAAGCAACTTAAATGTCCATGAGTAGATAAACAGATAAAGAAAATGCAGCACATCCATACAAGCGAACGCTATTCAGCCTTTAAAAAGAAGGAAATCCTGACACATGCTACAATGTGGATGAACCCTGAAAACATTAAAGCTAAGTGAAATAAGCTCACAGAGGGAGACATCCTGCCTGAATCCACTTACATGAGGTGTCCAAAGTAGTCACAATTAGAAACAAAGTAGAAAGGTGGTTGCCCAGGGCTGGGGGAGGAGTTGCTGTTCAATGGATATAGAGTTTCCATTTGGCAAGATGAAAAAGTTCTAGAGATCAGTTTGCACAACAACGAGCATATAAGTAATATCACTGAACTGTACACTTAAAAATGGTCAAGATGGTAAAGTGTCTAAGTTTTGGACCACAATTTTAAAAAGAAAGACAGACATAAAGAAAACACAAGCAGTATGTGTTGGAGGGAGAAGGGGAAGGTGCCCCAAGCTTGGAGGGGCATCAGCAGCCAGGCAGGAAGCCTCGCCTGATGCCAGGCTGGGCCTGTGAGGGTCTTGCCCAGGGCCAAGGATCCTGTCCCTCCTGCTGAGCCTGCTTTCCTGTGGGAGCACGGAGATCACTGCTCCCTCAGGGAGGACCCCGGGGCCCGGAGCCGTGCCCCAAGGAAGGCAGAATGCCTGAGAGTGTGCAGGGGGGATACACGAGCAGAGCCAGGACCTTGCTGAGTTGCCAGAGCCTGAGACCACTGCCCTGTCCTGGGGCAAGGCTGGAGGCCAGGCGAGATGGCCTGGAGGGGCAGGCCAAGCTTTCCAGCGGCCCAGCTCCTCCTGGACACCATAAATCAGTCCTCCTTCTCTGGGACGGCCCCCTCAGGAGGGGCACTGACCTTCCACCCAGACCTCTGACTTCGAAGGCAGGACAGGAAGGAAGGGAGGGCCCAGAACCATCATGAACTGGACCATAAATGTTGGCAACAGGGTCACAGACAGGACAGGCTGCCCTGACATCTTTAATGGCAGAGACTTCAAAGTACTCAGTCATCTAGGGAAGGAAGGAGTTATAAGACCAGCAGACTATGAAGGAAAGGGAGCCTGAGCACATGGCAGGACCCCAGAGTCCTGCAGTGTGGAATCTGAAAACAGCATTAGTCTCCCCTTTCTTCCCAGGAGGGAGCACCCCTCCGGGGTTTCTGCTGCGGCCACGTTCTCTTCAAGCGGAGGGACTGGACAGACCAACGAAAAGAGGAACAGACTGGCCTGAGGCACAGGTGGGGCCTGCATTCAGGAGCCAAGGAAGGGCTGCCACCTCCACTCCCGGGGGAGAAGCACCGCAGCCACTGGGAGGGGCGCCCCTGGGGGCACTCACCGCGATGCACTGCCGCATGATGCAGCTCTGCTTCATCCGCCCGGGGCCCCCGAACTTCTTCATGTCCTTGCAGAAATGGCACTCTCCACACTCCGTCCGCAGGCAGGCCTCGCACTTGCGGCATCGCGTCCGGCGCCGGCGAGCTCCTGCCGTGGTCCGGTTGGCGGCCAACTTCACCGCAGAGGCAGGGCCCAGCTTCCCCTTGGGCCGACCTACGGCCCGGTTCTGTGGGAGCACACACAGGACTGGTGAGATGGGGGCCCGCAGGGCCGGCCAGGCCCCGAGTCCGGGGGGTTATGGGTTGAAGTGTGTTCACCCAAAAGATATGTTGAAGTCCTAACCCCACAAACTCAGAACGTGACCTTACTTGGAAATTGGGTCTTTACAGACGAAACTTTTAAAATATGGTCACGAGGGTGGCCCTAATCCAATAGGACTGGTGTCCTTGTGAAAGGGGTAAATTTGGACACAAGCACAGAGAAGTCTTATGTGAAGACACAGAGAGAAGACGGCCATGTGCCTGGAGGGATGCCGCCATCTACAAGCCAAGAAACGTCAAGGAAGCCAGCAAAAGCCAGAAGCTGGAAGAGGCAAGGAAGGGTCCTTGCCTAGAGCCGTCACAGAAAGCACCGCCCTGCAACACCTTGACTTCTGACTTCTAGGCTCCAGAACTGTGAGAGAATACGTTTGTTTAAGCCACCCAGTTTTTCTGGGTTTAAATTTTTGTTTGTTTAAATTTTTGTTTGTTTGTTTAAATTTTCATTGGAGTATAGTTGCCTTACAATGTTGTGTTAGTTTCTGCTGTACAGCCAAGTAAATCAGCTTTATGTACAAATATATCCCCTCTTTTTTAGATTTCCTTCCCATCTAGGTCACCCTGAGTAGAGTTCCCTGTGCTATACGGTAGGTTCTCATTGATTGCCTATTTTATACATAGTATCAATAGTGTATATATGTCAATCCCAATCTCCCAAGTCATCCCACCAACACCCCTTCCTCCCTTGGCATCCGTACGTTAAGCCACCCCGTTTGTGGTGCTCCACTATGGCAGCCCTGGGAAGCTGACAGGGACACCCTGCTTTGGAGAGCAGTACACCTGGCTCTAGAGCCTTCTGCGCCCCCCCCACCCCGCCCCACATCAGGCCAGGCTCCTCGGGCTACCTGTGCTTCCGCAGGGAGGCCACACAATCCGCCTCTGTTCCCTCTGCCAGGGACACCCACCCCTCCCCGCCCCACTAGACTAATGCCTGCTCAGGCTGCAGGACCCAGTTCAAACACTGCCTTCTCCTGGCAGCCCTTCCTGACCGCCCTGCACTGGGCCCCTGTCACAGCATAACTGTCTGTTCTCTCATGGGTCTTCCCTTTGAGACAGGGACTCAGAAAGGCAGTTATGGAGGGTGTCTTGTCACCACTGTCCCTCGACAAGATGGCTGGCACCTAGCATGTGCTCAATAAACCAGACCCCAAGAGAATGAGACAGTAAACCCTAAGGAACTGATTTCTGAGAACTTCTCCCTGTGACTCAGGGAAACACAGGCAGATGAACAGAAAGTGGTACTAAATGCTGAACAGGGCACAAGCCAGCCACATGTCCTGCTCTGAGGTCCTTACAACCTGGCCACCAGCCCCAGAGCCTCTTGCAAACCAGGATCAGAGACCAGCCGCTGGGACACTGTCCACCCAGGATCAGAAGTAGGCAGGACCAGGATGGTTGGGAGAGTGTCTCACCTAAAGCACCTTTCTGAGTTTGCTGAAAAATGGTTCATCCCTCCGTCAGAGAGACACACTCTCACCCCGAAACTATCTGATCTAATTGGCATCGAAAGCTTAAAGCCCATCTCAGCCAATTAAACAAGCTTCAGTCCATCTCAGGCTTTTCATTTTAATTGCTTGTCATATGTGGATCCCTAAACAAAATCCCATCGCTCGCTAGCTCCTGGGCCCCGAAGTGTTGTTACGATGTACCACAGTGCAGAGGATCTTCCTTCCAGGGACCCCCTCTCCCACAATGCATACAGCTCCCCACCCCCAAACTACTGGGGCTGCTTAGAAACTTACAACCACATCAGCAAGGGAAACAGTCCATGGTTCTCCGAGAATCAAGCCTTGACCCCCATCATCTTATCCTGCAGAGCCATGGTCCCTGTGCAGACCCGAAGGTCCCACATACACCTTTTGGTATTGACACCTCAAGTGGATCCCTTCCCTCAGATTTTTTCCCCAAAAGCCTGCAGCATTCAAGGAAACTGCGAAGCCTCTGGTGGTGAGGCACCCACGTCAGGAAGCGCTGCGGCTCTGGATCTTCATCCCTCTCAACTTGCTCTGAACCCCAAAGAGGAAAGGAGATCCAGCTCCACTGGCCCACGTGTCCTCACCTCCCTGTGCCCTGACCCTGCCCCTCCCACAAGCCACCCCACCCGGTGGGGTGAGGGGCTGCCCCAATGCAAGTTACTCCTCCTGTAAGCAGTGGAGGGCCTCCCCACGCACCACAGCCCAGGGAGGTCTGGGGCCCCTAGTCATGGACATGGGCAGTTCTGCAGCCGTGGCACCGCCTGTCAATTCAGGTCAGGTCTTGCTGCCAGATGAGTAATGGGGAAAAAAAAAAAAAATCAGTTTTCAGAGACTTTAGATTTGAGAACAGCACGTAAGGGACTGTGGACCTGAAAACTAAGCAGCAAGGAGTGCTGAGTAGAAGCAGGGATGACACGGACGGTGACAGCAGTGCCGGTGGGTACTTTCAAGTGCCTGTCATCCTGCTCTTCATTTTACATATGATATTACCTAATTTCCCAATAATAACCCTACGAGAGATGCCATTTTTCAGATGAGGAAACTGGAGCTAGAGGTTAAGAGACCGGCTCAAGGTCACGGAGCCAGCAGAGGATGTGCGTCTAAACACTAAAACCACATCTAAACACTATAAACCACAGTGATGCACAGGCCAAGTAGGACAAGAGACGCCAGAGTCCATGGGAACTGACCACACGCCCTGGAAGGGGCCCACAGCTAGTGCCTTGATGCCCTTAGTAGGACAGGTGCCAACAGGAGGTGCAGAGAAGCACATCAATTTCCAGAGAAATGGAGACCAGGAAGGTTTCTCCCTCTCTTCACAGCCTGGAAGACTCTCTGGTAAAGAGCACACATCCTGTTAGCAACCCACTCCTCAAATCCCTGAAACATGGGCCAAGGGGTGGGCGATTCAAAGCCTTGAGTCAGGTACAGAGAAGGCAGCCCATGGTTCAGGCTCCAAGGACAAAACCAGAGGTGAAGGGCTCACTCTGACCCTGGAGCAGGAGAGTGTAAGAACTAGTTTCTTTGGTGAAGGACTGAGAAAAAGAAAAAATTTCAGGAGTCCAAACATGGCTCTTGCCTCCCACTCAGGAGCGTCAGGTATACATAGCAGCTGAGCACCTCCAGCCTCTCTGGCCACTCAAAAGTAAGAGAGTTGGGTCGATCCGGCCACAGTCACAAAGCTTGTACTTGACTGTGAAACAAGCCCACCTTCCTGTGCTTTCCAAAGTTCATTCTCATCTGAAGAGGCACTTTTCCAAACGATGAAAAAAACCAAATCCGCCCCAATCTCGATGGCAGCTGAGACATCCTGGAAAATGACAACGTCTTGAAGGAAGAGGTATAAGGGTGGCTGTTTCCAAAGACCTTGTTTCAGGCCCTCTCTGCCAGGTTGCCAAACAAGCTAGAAAAGCTGATGCTGCCTGCAGCTTCGCGGGCCAGCTTGCTGGTCAGGAGTCAACTGAGCAACACTTGTAATGCAGGATCCTCCTAAAGACCACTGAGAAAATCAACAGGTAAGAAAGACATCGAAGGGTCTCTATTAGGGAAGGTGAAACATGCCTCGTTTTGGCTTCTGTCCTAACCTCTTTTCGGTGACATCTAAAGGTTCACAAACCAATACTCAATTCTGCTCTATCCTACCTGTGCATCTATTCATTCAAGTAACCCAGAATGCCCCTTTGTTAATTTCAGCCTGAAATGTTCTTCTCAGCAAAAGAGAACGATGGCATCCACTGACTTCACATACAAACCAGCCTCCCAAAGCCGTTTGTTGATTTTATCAGCCCAGAACTCATATCCTCAGCTCCATCTGGTTAGGAAAATTGAGTCCACACACCCATACACACAAATCTTAGTATTCCAACACTTCTTCTCCATCAACATCTCACAAGTATCGTCCTTAAAAGGAATACTATTGGTAAATATTTTTAAAAATAAAATTTAAAAAGGAATACTATTGGGCTTCCCTGGTGGTGCAGTAGTTGAGAATCTGCCTGCCAATGCAGGGGACACAGGTTCGAGCCCTGATCCGGGAAGATCCCACATGCCGCGGAGCAACTAAGCCTGTGCACCACCTACTACTGAGCCTGCGCTCTAGAGCCTGCGAGCCACAACTACTGAGCCCGAGTGCCATAACTACTGAAGCCCGTGCACCTAGAGCCCATGCTCCACAACAAGAGAAGCCACCCAATGAGAAGCCCGTGCACTGCAACGAAGAGTAGCCCCTGCTTGCTGCAACTAGAGATAGAGAAAAGCCCGTGAGCGGAAACGAAGACCCAACGCAGCCAAAAATAAAAACTAGAAAAAACAAAAAGGAATACTATTGAGGTAGTTCATTTCATTCCACAAATATTAACTAAGTGCCTCCTATCAGATCCTATTCTCCAGAATATTCATGGGCAGAACCTTCAATCCCTAATTTCTAAAATACTGCAATTAACATTACTTGGATTAACCTGAATTAGTGAAAAGATATCCCATGTTAATGGACTGAAAGATAATACTGTTAAAGGAAACAACAGAGAAGTTTCCAAATAAAGTGGAAACAAAGTGGTCCACAAATTCAATGCAACCCCGACGAAAGTCACAGCTGGCTCATCTGCAGAAATTGATAGGCTGATCCTAAAATTCATGTGGAGGGAATTCCCTAGTGGTCCAGTGGTTAGGACTCCACACTTCTATTGCAGGGGGCCTGGGTTCAATCCCTGGTCAGGGAACTAAGATCCCGCAAGCCGTGTGGCATGGCCAAAAATAAAATAAAATTTAAAAATTAAGATGAAATTCATGTGGAAATGCAAGGGACCTGAAATAACCAAAACACTCTTGCAAATGAAGAACAAAGTTGGAGGACTTACACTTCCTGATTTCAAAACTTACTATGAAACTACAGTAAACGAAACAGTGTGGTAGTGGCATAAGGATGGATATACAGATCAGTGAACTACAATTGAGAGTTCAGAAATAAAGCCTCACAATATTTATGGCCAACTGATTTTCGACAGGGTTGTCAAGACAATTCAGCGGGGAAAGAACAGACTTTTCAACAAACAGTGTGGGGATAAATGGATATCCACATACAAAAGGATGAAGTTGGACCCTTACATCACACAATATAAAAAATTAACCCCAAAATGGATAGAAGACCTAAATGTAAGGGCTAAAACATAAACTCTAAGAAGAAAGCATAAGGGTAACTCTTCATGACCTTGGATGAGGCAATGATTTTTTGGATATGACACCAAAAGCACAGGTGACAAAAGAAGATAAACTGGACTTCAAAATTTTAAACTTTTATAAAGCAGAAACTAACACACCATTGTAAAGCAATTATACCCCAATAAAAATGTTTAAAAAAAGACACAATTGTAAGTATAAAAAAAATTTTAAACTTTTGTGCTTAAAAGAGCACTATCAAGTATGAAGAAGGGACTTCCCTGGTGGCGCAGTGGTTAAGAATCCTCCTGCCAATGTAGGAGACATGGGTTCAAGCCCTGGCCAGGGAAGATCCCACATACTGCGGAGCAACTAAGCCCGTGTGCCAAAACTACTGAGCCTGCGCTCTAGAGCCCGCGAGCCACAACTACTGAGCCCACGTGCTGCAACTACTGAAGCCCATGCGCCGAGCCCATGCTCCGCAACAAGAGAAGCCACCGCAATGAGAAGCCCGCGCACCGCAACGAAGAGTAGCCCCCGCTCGCCACAACTAGAGAAAGTCCGTGCACAGCAATGAAGACCCAACGCAGCCAAAAAATAAATAAATTTATAAAAAAAAAAAAAAAAAAAGTATGAAGAAGAATGGGAGAAATTATATGCAAATTATACACCTGGTAAGGGTTGTATCCTTAAGGTATAAAACAACTCAACAATAGAAAGACAAATATCCCAATTTTAAAATGAGCAAAGGAGGACTTCCCTGGTGGCGCAGTGGTTAAGAATCCACCTGCCAATGCAGGGGACATGAGTTCGAGCCCTGGTCCGGGAAGATCCCACATGCCACAGAGCAACTAAGCTCGTGCGCCACAACTACTGAGCCCATGTGCTACAACGACTGAAGCCTGTGCACCTAGATCCCGTGCTCTGCAACAAGAGAAGCCCGCACACCACAACGAAGAGTAGCCCTCACTCGCTGCAACTAGAGAAACCCTGCGCGCAGCAAGAAAGACCCAATGCAGCCCAAAATAAATAAATTAAATAAAATGAGCAAAGGATTTAAGCAGATAATTCTCCCCCCCCCCGAAAAAAAGATATACAAATAGGCAATAAGCACATGAAAAAATGTGCGACATCACTAGCCAATAGAGCATGTGATCTATGCTAGACTCATTCATTCACCCCCCTCACTCACACTTTCACCCACCTACCCACCCAACTGTTTTCTGGCTGTGAATTATGTACAGACTCAATGCTAGGTGCTGGGACTACAAAGATGAGTAAGATGTGTTTGTTCCATACTCTCAAAGGCACTACAGTCTGGGGGAAGAAAGACATGTTACCACATAAACACACTGCAACACAGTGATGATAATATCAAAAGCTAACATGTGCTGAAGCAACACTCTTTTCAATATTTATATCGATAACCTATGAGGTAGGAACTATTATCATCTCCATTTAGAAATAAGGAAACTGAGGCGCAGTGCAGTTAAGTAGTCTCCCCAGTGTCATACTGCCAATAAATGAGAAGCCGAGATACCCAGGTGATGGCTCTAAAGCCTGGGCTCTGGCAATGCTGACCCAGAAGGAATGCCTCATTTCACTGGGAAGGGAGGCTGGGAAAAGTGTCAGACACAGGGGGTGGTGACTAAAACGAGTCTTAGAGGGAGGATAGGACACTGCAGGCCAGGAGTAGGGGTGGGGTTAGGGAGTGAATATTCTAGGCAGAAGGAAGAGTAAGATAGAGATGTGAAACCAGATAACACATTCAAGGAATAGCTTGATATGACTGCTGGAAAACTGCCCTGAAGTGGCAGGAGCCTAAACCTGCAGGCCCCGTACGTCACATTACAGAAATAGTGGCCCCTGTAAGAGCAGTTAAAGGACTTACATGCAGGAGCAACATGATCGTATTTTGGCAACACTGGGGGGAGTGAATTTTTTTGGTGGTGGGCAAGATGAAAGACAGGGAGATGAGCTGAGGATGCTACAGCAGTCCGGGATGAGAGTTATGAAGGCTTGAGTAGAAGTCATAGAAGGAATGAGGACGAGGGGATGATTCAGGGATGTTTTAGAAGCAGAGCCGGTTTAGAAGACCCAGGAGACTGACTGCACAGGGAGCATGCAAGCAGGAAGAGTCCTGGAAGACTCTGAGGTTTCGGGCTTGAGCGACAGAAGAACAAGGGGCTCAGGAGAGAGAACTAGAAACCACCATGCACACATGGAATCTGAAGGACCCACGGGACGTCCAAGGAAGGTGGCCAGCAGCAGCCAGGAGGGACCAGCGCTGAGATACACAGCTGGGGATCAGCATCGCGTAGTGCTGAACTACTTAATACTTAAGTCCGCGAGGTTGTTCAGGGAGAACGGGCAGAGTGAAAAGAGGGTCCTGGGCAGTACCTTCAAGACTGAAAACATCCAAGGGCCGGGTGAAAAAGAGCAACCTGCTAAGGAATGGCCAGAAAGGCAGGAAAAGCAGCAGGAGCCTGTGGCATCACTGGAGCCAGGGAAGAGTTTCAAGAAGGCAGCGGGCTAGAGTTTCAACTGTCAAGAGGAGTCAGAAGAACAGTAAACGTGGCTGTCTGTTTTTACAATTCAGACAGTTCTTTGTTCCTCACCAAACTGCTGCTAACAGGAGCACACTGACGCTTAGCCCCATGAAGGTTAGCCAGAGCCCCAAACAGCGTGGAATTCCTTGTCGTGCTAACGTTGCCTTCAACTGTACAACAAATTTGTTTCAACATCATGTCTGTTCCCAAATCTTCAAGTATAATGGATATCCCAGGAAAAGCTGGATTTTAGCTGCGCTGCAGGGCCCTTAACACACACCTGCAGACTCCAGGGAGGGCTTTGGTTTGTTTACATCCTCAGAGTAAGGAGCAAGAGAATGAAAACACAGGAGCTACCAGAAACCCAGGGGATGGGCAGACCTCTGGAGAATCTGAGGAAAGCTAAGGACCTTTTCCCTAGAAAAATGCCCCTGCGCACAAAGTCACAAAACTTTCGTATGTAATTTTGGGAAGCTTCAGGGACCCATATGAAAATTTCACTCTTTAAGCAATTATAATGAGTAACACAGTGATTATAGCCATATAAATTTCTGAGATCTTCTTCAGCATAATTTCCTAATTTTCTTTTTTATTTTGGCCACACCACACGGCATGCAGGATCTTAGTTCCCTGATCAGGGATAGAACCCATATCCCCTGCAATGGAAGTGCGGAGTCATAACCACTGGACTGCCAGGGAATTCCCTCTAATTATTTTTTTTAACAAACAGGCAGTAATCATTTTTAGTAAAAAATAAAAAAAAAAAAGAAATAATTCTATTTTCATTTCAGGGGTTAAAAAAACACAAGATGGAATTCTCCTTACTAAGAGTCCTTCTTTGAGTGGCATCTCCTCAAACTAAAAAGCAGAGCTGAAGAATTTTCCAGCATGTTCTGCACTGGAGAAGCAAAGGAAGTCCATGGGAGAAGGCCCAGCCAAGGGTCTCTCCTGCCCCGGGCCCAACATCTGGAGCAGTGGAAACCCAAGCTGCTGTGGGAAGGCATGGGGCAGACAGGCCAGCCTAGCAGGACAGGCATAAGGGAGCCTGATACCGCCCAGGACTGAACACCAGCCTCGAGAGGGGACGAGGGAAGGACACAGACTTTTAAGACAGAGCAGGCAAAATTCTGATGAAGAGTGAGGGGCTAGGCTCAGCTGCAGGGACAGACTGGGCAACAGATATGTCCCAACAGGGTCTCCGCTGGGACCTTTCACACAGTAGGTGGCTGAGCATACCTGCATGCCTACACTACAAGACTTCCACCCCTCCTTGAAGGAGACGACTTCTTTTTTTTTTTTTAATTTTTATTTATTTATTTATTTTTATTTTTGGCTGCGTTGGGTCTTCGTTGTTGTGCACAGGCTTTCGCTAGTTGCACCGAGCGGGGGCTACTCTTCATTGCGGTGTGCGGGTTTCTTATTGTGGTGGCTTCTCTTGTTGCGGAACACGGGCTCCAGGCGTGCAGGCTCAGTAGTTGTGGCATGTGGACTCAGTAGTTGTGGCTCGTGGGCTCTAGAGCGCAGGCTCAGTAGTTATGGCACAGCGGCTTAGTTGCTCCGCAGCATGTGCAATCTTCCCGGACCAGGGCTCGAACCCGTGTCCCCTGCATTGGCAGGCGGATTCCTAACCACTGCACCACCAGGGAAGCCCGAAGGAGACTTCTTTAGAGAAGAGTGGGGTCTACAGCCTGCGAGCTACAGACTCCAGAGACCCTGGCTCCAATTTCAAAGACACAGATGCCTTAGAGGTCCTTAGAGGAAGCCACTCTTCTCAGGCCCAAGAAATTGTGGGGCTAATAAAAGTTGAGGAAAGGTTAGGGGAGACAAGCGGCAGTGAGCCGCCGCCCGGAGGGTCGGCAAATGCAGGGTCCATGGCTGACAGCCAACTTCTCTATTGCGACTATGGGGAAAACCTGCTGCCCAGTGGCCTGGCTTAGAGGTCATCTCCCTCAATGTACCTGAGTGGTAGCATCATCTTAAAGTGAACAGGCGGGCTTCCCTGGTGGCGCAGTGGTTAAGAATCCGGCTGCCAATGCAGGGGACACGAGTTCGAGCCCTGGTCCGGGAAGATCCCACATGCCACGGAGCAACTAAGCCCGTGAGCCACAGCTACGGAGCCTGCACTGTAGAGCCCGTGAGCCACAACTACTGAAAGCCCGTGCGCCTAGAGCCCGTGCTCTGCAACAAAAGACGCCACCACACAGTGGTTGAGAGTCCGCCTGCCGATGCAGGGGACACGGGTTCGTGCCCCGGTCCGGGAAGATCCCACATGCCACGGAGCGGCTGGGCCCGTGAGCCATGGCCACTGGGCCTGCGCGTCCGGAGCCTGTGCTCCGCAACGGGAGAGGCCGCAACAGTGAGAGGCCCGCGTACAGCACAAAAACAAAAACAAACAAACAAACAAACAAAAAAAAAAAAAAAAAAAAGACGCCACCACAATGAGAAGCCCACACATCTCAACGAAGAGGAGCCCCCGCTCACCGCAACTAGAGAAAGTCAGTGCGCAGCAATGAAGACCCAACGCAGCCAAAAATATAAATAAAATAAATAAATAAAGTGAACAAGGCAACCAGAAGAACTTAAGTTGCTAACAACTCCAGAAGTGCCGCGATCGAGCTGACTGATGAGAGGAGGAGGGAACAAATCCAGCTACAGGAAGTACGGGTCCTCACGTGATGGAAGTCTCTCTCAGGAGTGGCAGTAAGTGAAAAGGAGACATAAGGAGTCCTATCTGATGTAGTGTCAAAGATATCTATCATAGGCCACAGGGTGTGGTCGAATTAAAAAACCAAAACAAGGGCTTCCCTGGTGGCGCAGGGGTTGAGAGTCCGCCTGCCGATGCAGGGGACACGGGTTCGTGCCCTGGTCCGGGAGGATCCCACGTGCCGCGGAGCGGCTGGGCCCGTGAGCCATGGCCGCTGGGCCTGCGCGTCCGGAGCCTGTGCTCCGCAACGGGAGAGGCCACGGCAGTGAGAGGCCCGCGTACCGCAAAACAAAACAGGTAACAGGAACCTCACCCATGAAACACCAAAGTGCAGTCAACACTGAAACAAGGGTCTTACGAATGACCAGTTGCAGAAAGCGTACACTTTCTGCAGGGATTGGCAGGGATTAGGCAGATCCAAACTGAACTGAAAATTTTCAGACCAAGAGTTGAGGTATGAACTAAGCAGCAAAAACTGAGAACCGTTCGCATGCTGTCCTACTGACTTGATGAAAGTTCCAAGCCAAAACCGTTTGGGCTGTCTCTGGGTTCCCCCGATCCATAAGACAAGTGAGATTCAGGATCACCTCGTAATATACATAAGTCTGAAAAACGTCCAACAAAACTGAGAAAATACACTTTAACTTTGTCTCTGTCATATAAAACCACTTAATAATATGTGTGTTACGATTTAAATGCAGCATATATAGTACTTCCTCAACGACGCCTGACGGAAGGAAAAAACGTTCTACATCTCGGCCTCAACATTCCAAAACATCTTCATTCCACTGAGGAAATGCACCCGAGCTTATAAGTAAGCATCTTATTCATCTAGTCATGTCCACACGATAACTCAACCCGTCTAATGCTTTATTCCTCAGACAAGTCTACCTAGCCCGTACCCTGTTTCAAATATCGTGCAGATTCTACTTCGTAAATCAACTTTCTTCCCCTGCTTCCTAAACACGAATCTTTCCGGAGTAAATTCACGCTGTAAACACACCCAAGGCTTTGTTTTATACAGATTTCTCCCCCCCCCCTGGTCCCAAGAGAGGTTGCTTTCCCTTCTAGATCCAACCGAGGCCAAATACTGCCATCTGGGGTCACGGCTTCCTCTCGCCGCTGCCGCCGTGGAGCGGACTCGCTGGGTTCCGGATTCCCCGCGCCGGCCCGAGCCTCGCACCCCTTCCTGTCTCCGTCTGCCCACGGTGGGCGGCGGGCGCGCGGCGCCCAGACAAAAGCTCGGGCCGTCGGGCCCACCGGCCCCGGGCCGCCCACCCTCCGGGCCGCGGGCGTCCTCCAGCCCAGAGGCCGAGGGTCCCGGTGCAACTTCGGAAACAGAAAGGAAGGAGGCGCCGGCGCCCGCAGGTCCGGGTGCGCCCAAGGCGGCCGGCACGCGCGTGGGCCGCAGGCGAGGGCGCGAGGGGAGGGCGAGGCGCGCCCGGCCGCCCGCGCCGGCGCCCGCAACTTGCCCGCCGGCCGTGGCCCGCGCCCCGCAGGGCCCGCCCGACGGCGAGGCCCACATTGTCCCCGCGGCACGGCCGGTCACCCTCGCGCACAGACGCTCGCACACGCCCCCTGCCCCGGCCGGCTGCGGGGCCCGCGGCGCTCGGGCGACCGCCGGCCTGCCGCGCTCCTCCAAGCCCCGCTCGGGCCCGGCCCTGGCAGCCCCGCCGGCGGCGGCTGCAAAACTTTCTCCTCATCGTGGCAGCGGCGGAGGCGTCGCGGCCGCCCGGGCGCGTCAGTCACTCGGTCCGGGAGGTCGGGCAGGCGGGCGGCGGGTCCCTCCCTCAGCCCCACCCCGGGCCACCGACCTGGTCCGGCTCCGATTCATAGTCGTCGTCCTCGGCGCTTACGGACATGGCCATGGCTCATGGTGGGCCCAGGCTCGCGCGCGCTGACATGGCTGGAGCGGCGCCGCCGCCGCCGCCGCCGCCGCCGCCGCCGCCGCCACCACCCGCCCGGAGCAGGCTCGGCTCGCCCTGGCTCGGGCTCGGGCTCGGGCTCGGGCTCGGGCTCCCGCTGCCGCGAGGAGGGAGCCGCGCCGCGCGCCTCACACGCCCGCGCGGGAGGGGGCGGAGAGGGGCCGGCGGGGGGAGGGCCGGGGGGCTCATGCATATGCATGAGGCGATCCAGGAAGGGGCTGGCCCCCCGGACCGGCGGGCCAATGGCGCGGCCGCGGCGCTCGGGCCGCACACAAAGGGAGCCCGGCCTGCGGTGACACGGGGGCGGGACCGCCGAGGGCGGCCCCTCGCGGCCGGAGCTCTGGGACTGGGGCTGCGTGGGGGCGTGCCCCGCGCCCCGCCCGGCCCGCGCGCCGCGGGGTGCACATGGGTGGCTGCACGCCGCCGCTGCTCTAACAGGAAATGCACGCCCGACCTGGGGTGGGGTCTTTTGTGTGGTCCTGCGGGGCGTCTCGCAGGAGCCCCGGGGTGCACGGTCATGGGGAGTGGCCCTGCACGAGACACCAGGCACGGGTCCCTGTGCCCCCTAGCTGCGGGCACACGGGCTCTCGGGTTTGCACAAGCTCTGGGACCAGGACCCGGTATGCCTGCGAACCCGGGAGTCCCGTAGCCCCTGCAGGCCCGCTGGCCCGGGTACAGTCTGGGGAGCCAGTTCCCCAGGACGCCGGCAGTTGTGTTGGGCTGGTCCCCTAACGTTGCCCTCTTCTACCCTCAGGTTTGCCTTTTCAGGTCGCGAGGGAATCAGCGTAAAACGTGGGGTGGTACAGACAGGAGTTCCAATCGAGCTGCCTGCCTTGGAGGCTGCCAGACAGAACACCATGAATGCACTCTTCCCTGAGGTGGGCGCCCCACTCTCTTGGACAGGAACCCCCGCTTCCTGAGGTGCCCAGGGGTCGATGTCGGAAGGGGTGAGGGCAGGCCAGAACCCAGTCTACCAGAAGACTGGCAAGTGCCTGAAGCTGGCCCAGAAGGTGTGGGTTTCTAAATTCTTAAACTGGAAACATTCCTAATGCTTACTCCTAAAGCAGCCCACCCTTGCAGAAAACTCTTAACTGGAAAAAAAAAAAGTCTAGGGGGCACTTATGCCAGCAGCCCTTACTCTGAAGGAGGAGCTCAGTGACCATTAGGTAGAGTGATCAATGCTGTTATAAGCATCAAAACCACAGGTAAACTCAAGCTAAGGAGCAGAGCGACTTAGCTAGGTAGCTGGCATACTCATCATCTAACTAGGAACGTCCAAGGTGACACTAAACATGCATACATGCACCAGTTTCTTCATCTGTAAAATGGGAAGGTTTGCCCAACCAAAGGATCAGAGGCTTTCCCAAGAAAAAGCTCATTAGCTGTGAAATCTGGTGACCAATTGTGCAGTGTCGTCCAACTGTTAGTCATGCCCAGGCCACTGGCCATGAAATCCACTCTGAGAACAGAAGGGACCCACAGGCAGGTCATGGCCTGGGCTTTCAAGGAAGGCAGAATGTGTAGTGGACATAAAACTCAGAAGGCTTCTAGCAGCGAGTCTACAGGAGTGAATAAATAGGGATGTCAGTTTTACTGAGTGGATCTAAAGTCCCTCTGAAATGTATACACCCACTACGGGGAAAAAATCCCAGCAGACCTGCTCTTTACCTGTTCTGAGTTTCCTTTCTCCCTTCTTACATTTTTCACAATTCACTCAAGGTTAACAAAAACTTGTGGTTTTGAAAAGAATACACCCCCCTCCATCTCAGTCCACCCCCCAAAGTCTCAGCCTTTATAAAACTACCTTGTCTGGACTGAAGTCTGTATCTGATGTATCCCGTGATCTCTTAGGGGCCACTCCACCCAGAAGGAAGTCCCTTAAAGAAAGAGAGGCTGAAAAAAATGCTAATCATGCTTTCGCTTCACTGTAATTGGTCAAAACTGCAAGGGTACGGAGATACACAAATATCATAATACCTCAAGAGAGGTATGGAAACAGGACTTTTTCTCAAAGGTCTTTCTCATTCCGTATCAGGAGTGCAAGAATATTTAGACTTGTCTTTGGGCTGATTTCTTCTGAGAATTCTCAAAGGCTCACTTCTGTATTTAAGGAATTAAAAAGTTCTTATTTATGATAGTTCAAAGAAGAGAAAGGGAAAGTGTTGATAAACAGAAGCTGCAGCTAACACAAAACTTCCTTCCGTCACATCATTTCTGAGCTAGAAGGGGCCTCACCAGACCCTCTCACTTTACAGGTCAGGAAACTGAGGCTCAAAGAAAATTAGGAGGTAGCTCTGAAGCCCAGGGTTCCTTACATAACACCATCCAGAGACCCCCTCCAGGGGTCCGGACAATAACAGCAGCTAATGTTTACTAAGCATGATTGAAGGGCTAGACCCCATGTGAAGTGTGGTGTAGATACATCTCATTTATTCTTTTACACAACCCCGTGAGGAGTGTTCCATTGTTCACCCATTTTACATATGAGGAAACTGAGGCACATCGCTGCTAGGAAGTGAAAGGACCTGGATCTGAACCCATAAGCAGCTGGAGTCTGCAGCCTGGGCTGTTAATCACATCGCACCAATGCCTCGTGCCAGAGACTGGAGGAGGATGCCAAGTGAAACCAGTGTAATCATCCAAGTGAAATACTCAGACTTACACAGAAAATTAACTGTCCCTTACTAAATTTTGCAAATTCTGTGTTCTTAGTTCAGATATTTCAGGACGGGTAGGCATGGTTTTGGTAACCAGTCTGCTGTCTGATGGATCTGTGGGGGCTGATGGGGAAGGAGGTGGGTCCTCCCCAGACTCTAACAAGGCTCCTGCCAGCAGTCACCATTCTAACATCTTTAAAGAAATTCCTTTTCTGACACTTGCAAAGGGCCTCTTAACATCTCTACTTCCTCGATCAAGCTTCCTTTAGCTAACTGGTACACACAACTATCCAACGTTTGTTTTGTATTAATAGCGTGCTGGACTGTATATAAAATACATTATGCCAGCATTTGCACAGTAGAACTGCTACCTTAAAATTTAGCATTTATATTGTGCCTTAGGCTCGTGCTTTCTCCCTTCTGACCTCCTTTTCAAGTGACCCTAAGAACTGAATGGTCTCCCAGCTCCACTTAGCCAAGGCTTACATTCTTAGAAAGAGTTCCCCAAAGCTGATGCCACCAGGGCACTGGTGCTTGTCCTGAACCAGGAGGATCCAGAAGTCTCATCAAGTGGTGAGGAAATAAAACAAAAACAGATGGAAGCCAAGTCAGCCTCGGTCACAGCCATCACCCATTTCCCTGCTTTCTCTCTGAGTGTCATCTAATGTTCTGGTCTGCCTATCAGATCATGACACCGGGAGTGATCCCAGTCTGCCCAGAGATTTTGCCCAGACTTAGCCACCAAAGGGCACTGCAGGCTGTCCCAGGGCAGGGACAGGTAGTGACCTAAGGTAAAAGGAAGAGGGCAGCCATCCCCTCCAGTCCTCTCCATCCCCACATCCAGGAACAGGAATGCAAAGGGACAGACTGGATAAGTGCCCCCTGGAAATCTGGGATCCATAGGGGAGGGTTTCCCTGGCACGTGGCCCTTTTCCTTGTGCCCATGTCACAAAGGGCATGGCTAAAGCTTGGGAACATTATTTTCCAGAGGATCGGGTCAGGGAAAGAGAATGAATTCTCTGTGTCCAGACCAGTAACTGGCTGGCACGCTCCTGAACCAAGGGACACCATTTGTAAACGTGTCCCTAAGGAAGGAACAGAAATGATACAAAGGGTTGCTTCCTAATACACGTAATAATGTATGTTTAACAAGCAATAGAGAATGCATGCTTCAGCTATTTTACCATTTGTCTGTTCTTCAATAGGTTTTTCCCCATTAACAGCACAAGGACAAGGTCTTTTGCAGAGTTATTTTTCTAATAAAACATAAATAAGAGAAATTTTTGCATCGTGTCACACAGCAATTTAGAACTAATTCCAGGGTTGCCTGGATAAAACTATGGTTCAAAGAGTGACCGTATGACAGACCAAGGGCTACAGTGATTTCTCTTAAGGAAATTACTAATGTTATTTAATTGCTTTTTATTTTCCCCCTGAAGAATCATTCCACAAGCATTTAAAACCCACATATATCTGTCACATGGGTCCTTTAAAGAGACCAAGCTTTCCATTAAATAGGGTTCCTCTCCTAATACTGTCTCCTTAAATTACCAAGATCAACCAATGAATATTTACGTTCTCTGGAAGATTTGTGACTGTGCGCAGGATTTTTTTTAATTAGCTAATTTAACAGGTGACTGGCATAGATCTGAGAAATGCTTCCCGCCATCCACCCCATTTCCAACTCAATCACTGACCTTAGAAAGTTACTTCCCTTCTCCATTCATTTCCCTACAAAAATCCAGGCTAAGGCTGAGCCCTCAGACAATTCAGACAAGATTAATGGATGCACTTTACAATCCCACCCCCCACCCCCAGAAAATAGGGGCTAAAAACACATAAAATGCCAGTATAATTCGGGCCTACAACCAGGACTTTTGTAATTTAAAAATATTTCTCTTAACAAGACCAACTCTCCCCCTTGGTTTCCTTCCTTACCAGAGCACCCAAAAGACCAAATCCAAAGCTTACTCAAAATGGGATGATAAAGCATACAGTAAAGAGGCGAAAGAGGATTAAAGTTAGCAGCTCTGTTCACAATGATCAAATGGTGGAAACAAATCAAATTCTGTGCATTGATGAATAGGTAAACAAAATATGGTTTCTATCCATAAAATGGAATATTATTCAGCCATAAAAAGGAATGGAGTGCTGACACAAGCTACAATGTGATGAATCTTGAAAACATGATGCTAAGTGGAACAAGCCAGACACAAAAGGCCATATACTGTATAATTACCTTTATATAAAATATCCAGAATAGACAAATCCATAGGGACAGAAAGCTGATTAGTGGTTGCCAGGGGCTGGGTGGGGGGAGGGGGAATGGGGAGTGACCCCTAATGGGAATGGGGTTTCTTTTGGGAGTGATAAAAATATCTTGGAATTTAGAAAGAGGTGATGCTTGCACAACATTCTGAATATACTAAATATCACTGAATTCATACTTCAAAATGGTTAGTTTTATGCTAGGTGAATTTTACTTCAATTTTTAAAAAGTGTGTATGTGTGTGTGTATATATACACATATATATACTTTTTTTTTTCTTTTCATCAGTCATCCTTTAAGAGTGATCTTAGTTCCTATTCCTAAAAGGTAACCTGGTTAGGAAATGTAGCCCCTAAGTCCTGGAGCAGGTTGAAATTAACCAAACCAAAGTGATAGTTGAATCACCTCTTAAATGAGCTGCTAACAGTCACTGTGGGGATCTGATGGGCTCTGACTGCACTTGAAAGCCTTTCACTTAGGGACACCTGACAAATGCAAATACACACAGGTTGGTATGGTCAGCAGTAGGGATGGGGGGAACAGACACACACACACACTCATACACACTTTGGCTGTTCCCAAGGAACTCTCTTCATTTACATTCTTGCTTTCCTTTAAAAATGGCTCATCTCCAGCAGGCCAATTTGCCTCTAAAAGCCCCCTGGGTCTATGAAAATTCACCAGTTTACCATGACACTCAAAATAGAAAAAGTCTGACAAAACTCATCTGTCACCATTTTAAGCAGCCATTATACCAACTCCTTAGTTTGAAAATTGGTATTTAAAGGGAAAGAATTAAGCCTGTGTGCTGCCTTATCAGGAGGAACTGTATTTAAGGGTAGCTCCAATTGATGAGCGAAAGCTCTACAGAAAAAACTTCAAAGCTTCATTTTCTTCTTCTTCTTCTTCTTTTTTTTTTTTTTTGTCTGTGGGATCTTAGTTCCCCCACCAGGGATTGAACCCGCGCACCCTGCAATAGAAGTGGGGAGTCTTAACCAATGGACTGCCAGGGAAGTCCCAAAGCTTCATTTTCATCTCCTGATAAAATTATTCATACAGGAAAGAATGATAACTGGTATTGAAACTGAATGGTAGAGGGAAGCACGGGCGCCACGTATTCCCTTCCAGATTATGCTCTGGAGGAAAAGAGGGATGAACATAACTGAATAATGGGGGAATAATCAGACCACCATCACCTTAATCCATGATATTTAACTTCAATCTAACCAAGCCTTTAGACCTAGTTTCCAATTTACAGAAATTACAAGAGACAGCGAAAAAGCTAAATGACACCACAAGAAAGCAATCAGACAAATGCATAAAGTGAGATATTCTTCAGGACATGGTTCCATCTTCCCTACCAATCAATATCCTGAAAAGGTCAAGATTAAAAGAGAGAATGAAGAACCTGGATTGGATCCTGGTTGGGACAAAGTAGCTGTAAAAGATAATTTATATGACCCAGCATTAGGAGGAATTGTCAGTTTTGCTAGGTGTAATAATGTTATTTCAGGTATGGAGAAAAATATTCTTCTTTTTCTGAGATGCAAACCTAAGCATTTAGGGGTGGAATTGTCATGACGTCTGTAATTCTCTAAAGAATACTTCAGCATAAAAAATTAAGTTAGTTAAAAAGAAATAACATACCCATTAGGATGGCTATGATCAGAAAACAAACAAACAAAAAAAAAAAACAGAAAATAACAATAGCAAGCATGTGGAGAAACTGGAACCCTTGTGTATTATTGATGGGAATATAAATTGATACAGCCGCTGTGGAAAACAGTATGGCAGCTCCTCAAATAATTAAACATATAATTATTCTATGATTCCAGCAATTTCATTTCTGGGTATGTACCCAAAAGAATTGAAAATGAGGACTTGAAAAGAGTTTTATACACCCATGTTCACAGCAGCATTATTTATAATAGCCAAAGGTGGAAGCAACCGAAGTGTCCAATGACAGATGAATGGTTAAATAAAATGTGGTGTATACATACAATGGAATACCATTCAGCTTTAAAAAGGAAGGAGAGGTTTTCCTGGTGACGCAGTGGTGGAGAATCTGCCTCCTAATGCAGGGGACACGGGTTCGAGCCCTGGTCTGGGAGGATCCCACATGCCGTGGAGCAACTGGGCCCGTGAGCCACAGCTACTGAGCCTGCGCGTCTGGAGCCTGTGCTCCACAGCAAGAGAGGCCGCGATAATGAGAGGCCCGCGCACCGTGATGAAGAGTGGCCCCTGCTTGCCACAACTAGAGAACGCCCTCGCACAGAAACGAAGACCCAACACAGCAAAAATTAATTAATTAATAAACTCCTACCCCCAACATCTTCTTTAAAAAAAAAAAAAAAGTAAAAAGGAAGGAGATTCTGGCGCAAGCTACAATATGGATGAACCTTGAGGACATTATATTAAGTGAAATGAGCCAGTCACAAAAAGACAAATACTGTATGATCCCACTTATATGAGGTACCTAGAAGAGTCAAATTCACAGAGACAAACAGTAGAATAGAAGTTACCAGGGGCTGGAAAAAGGGGGAATGGGGAGTTAGTGTTTAAGGGATTAAGAGTTCCAGTTTCAGATGATGAAAAAGTTCTGGAGACTGATGGTGGTGATGGTTGTACAACAATGTGAATGTACTCAATGCCACTGAATGGTTAAAATAGTCAATTTTATGTTATATATCTTTCCCCACAATTTAAAAAGATGTGATAAAAGATAAAATAAAAAGATGGACCTAGGCTTCCCTGGTGGCGCAGTGGTTGAGAGTCCGCCTGCCGATGCAGGGGACACGGGTTCCGGGAAGATCCCACGTGCCGCGGAGCGGCTGGGCCCGTGAGCCATGGCCACTGAGCCTGCGTGTCCGGAGCCTGTGCTCCGCAGTGGGAGAGGCCACAACAGTGAGAGGCCCACGTACGGGGTGGTGGTGGGAGGGGGGGAATGGACCTAAAGATTACCATACTAAGTGAAGTAAGTCAAACAGAAAGACAAATATCACATGATATCACTTATATGTGGAATCTAAAAAATGATACAAATGAACTTATTTACAAAACAGAAACAGACTCACAGACATAGATAACAAACTTATGTTTACCAAAGGGGAAAGGAGGGTGGAGAGATAAATTAGGAGAGGAGTTTGGGATAAGCAGATACAAACTACTATATATAAACAAAAAACAAGGTCCTACTGTATAGCACAGAGAACTATATTCAATATCTTATAATAACCTATAATGGGAAAGAATCTGAAAATTATATAATATTTATATATATAAAACTGAATCCCTTTGCTGCACAACAGAAACTAACACAACACTGTAAATCAACTATACTGCCATTTAAATAAATAAATAAATAACAAATAATAAAGAAATCAAAGAAACAACACCCTCCCGCAGAAGAATCAATCAATTGGGAACATTCAAATCAACAAGCTTCCTCAGGGCAGTCCCCAACCCAGCCCCTCCTGCCATCTTGTACCATAAACATTAACTAGGAGAGAAATGAATCTAAATAACAACAACAACAAAATCAATCTTATAAGTGAGACTATCTCTTCACTCCTGCAAAGTGCTTTGCTGTTTAGTCCTTTACATTCATTGGTGAAGTTCAGTGGTTTAGAGCAGGTTTTACTATTGCTTTCACTTCCCACCTACTTTCTTTGCGTATAAAGTTCCCCTTGTCCCAATAAATATACTTCCCCTTCCCACCTTTGCAAACAAGAATAAAACTTAAATAATGCAAATGTTTCACCTGTGTTCACATAATTGTGCCCCTTTTTTCTCTAGATCACCCAAATATGGGAAGCAGCAGATTATCTCACAACATCATTTGGTTGCACACATATCCACTGTCCTAACAAAGCCAAATTAGAGAGACAGGGTAGTGAGTGTGGCGGGGAGAACATGACAACTTATTCCCAATGTCAATGATCAAGTATTCTCCTTTAAAATAGGAAATATACAATGGCATTTGACAAAAAGAAAATTTTGAAGGATAGACCATTGTTCCAGAAATATAACCATGATAATGGCAAGCAATCACTTACAGTGCCTGCTTGGCTTTCTAATTACTGCACCAAAGGCAGGAGCCCTCAATATCTCAACTGCTTTCCAAAAATTTGTCTTTGGCATTATTAACACAGACAGCCGAGCAGGTTATCAGACTAAGAAAGAAATCCTGGGCTGCAGACTTTAATTACAGGTTATTTCAGCTGAACGCTGTCTTAAAGTTCCAATAAAGTGGTTCTAAAATGATACAGATGATGGCTGAAAAATTCCACGTGAGAGATAAGATCTTTTCAAGTCAGGAGGATAAAGGGAGATGCCTAAGTGTGAGGGACAAAAGGGTCCAGGGACTACCAAGAGCCCTTCTTAGTTCTCTTCTATTTACCGTTCTTTTAACAGTTGGCTGGGACTGGGACACACAAATTAAAGTAAGGAGAGAAACTTATTCTCACCAACGAGATGACTCAGAGGCATTTGCAGAGCAGGTGAAAGAGGACAAACAGAATGAACTGATGAATACAACTTCATCTTTTAGAAGCTCTGGGGAAACTTTGCTATCAAGTTCATTCATTCAATAAACATTTTCTGGGAGCAATCTTGCATGACAGGATACAAAAATGGATAAAGAAAAAATTAATAAGATGAGCTGCCGTCTCAAGAAGATAACGGAAGCTTAACACAGATATGCAACAAAATGCAGAGTAGAATGTGGATGTCCAGCAGAGGGAGAAATGGGGTAAGTCTATCTACCAGTCAGGATCTTGACAGGAAATGGGTGGCATCCTGGCACCCTCACACCAGGTCATGGAGGGGAGTTTAACAGAGGCTCAATTTGCAGAGTACAAGTGGGGTTAACGGAAGCCAGCAAGGCATGGTGATGCATCCCAAGCCTGAGGACAGTGATGAGCCATTACCTCCCTCTGTTACCAGAAATTCAGAGAGAAAAGCTGGAGAAGGACAAGAAATAGGAGCCGTGGTCCCCAATGGAGGGAGACAGCCAACCTGCAATGATCCCATAGGGAGAAAGCTGGGGGAATAAATACCCCAGCCTCTCTCTCCTCCTGTCTTCCCATCTCCTGCTAGTACCTCCCTCCCTAGGCTGAGCCCAACCAAAAGCCAGAGATGCAAGGAACCTCTTTGATGCAGCCCGCACAGAAGGCTTGAGGAGGCTGGAGAGGATCTGGAGGCACAGCTAGAAGAGATCCAGCTCAGGAGGCTTCCTGGCAAAGAAGGAACTAGGTTGGGCCTCGAGACGGAGAGAATTCGTATGTGGCAAAATAAGATGGGCATTCCCAGAAGGAGAACAGTATAAGCTAAGGCCAAGACTGTCAAGAAGATGGAAAATATGGAGTAATTCAGTTCCCCTGCAATGTAGAGAAGAGAAGCCAGCACGAGATTCTAAGGCAGAGCAACAACTGGGGTCATGGGACCTCAAGGCCAGGGTAAGTATTTGGGAGATGACTTTAAAGAAGATGGAGGGACTTCCCTGGTGGCGCAGCAGTTAAGAATCCGCCTGACAATGCAGTGTACAAGCGTTTGTGCCCTGGTCCAGGAAGATCCCACATGTTGCAGAGCAACTAAGCCTGTGCACCACAACTACTGAGCCCACGTGCTGCAACTACTGAAGCCCGCGCATCTAGAGCCCGTGCTCCGCAACAAGAGAAGCCACCGCAAAGAGATGCCCACGCACCACAACGAAGAGCAGCCCCCGCTCGCTGCAACTAGAGAAAGCCCGTGCACAGCAATGAAGACCCAACCCAGCCAAAAATAAAAATAAATAATTTTTTTAAAAAATAAAGAAGATGGAGAGTCACTGAAGGTGTGACAAGTTTATAGGCTGAATTGTGTCTGCCCCAAAATTCACATGAAGTCCTACCCCCCCCAACACCTCGGAACGTGACCATATTTAGACACAGGGTCTTTTTTTTTTTTTTTTTTTTGCATTGGGTCTTCGTTGCTGCGCGCAGGCTTTCTCTAGTTGCGGCGAGTGGGAGCTACTCTTCGGTGCATTGCATGGGTTTCACACTGCAATGGCTTCTCTGGTTGCGGAGCATGGGCTCCAGGCACCTAGGGTTCAGTAGTTGTGGCGCTCAGGCTCAGTAGTTGTGGCGCACGGGCTTAGTTGCTCCACAGCATGTGGGATCTTCCTGGACCAGGGCTCGAACCCGTGTCTCCTGCATTGGCAGGTGGATTTCTAACCACTGCACCACTAAGGAAGGCCCTACACATAGGGTCTTTACAGAGATGATCAAGTCAAAATGACGTCATTAGGGCCCTAATCCAATATGACTGGTGTCCTTATAAAAAGAGGAAATTTGGACACAGGCACATACAGAAGGAAGACAATGCAAAGACACAGGGAGAAGACGGTTAAGACTCTATCTACAAAAAGCCATCAGAGGACTTCCCTGGTGGTGCAGTGGTTAAGAATCTGCCTGCCAACACAGGGGACACGGGTTCGAGCCCTGGTCCGGGAAGATCCCACATGCCACGGAGCAACTAAGCCCATGTGCCACAACTACTGAGCCCGCGTGCCACAACTACTGAGCCCATGTGCCACAACTACTGAAGCCCACGCACTTAGAGTCCATGTTCCGCAACAAGAGAAGCCACCGCAATGAGAAGCCCTCGCACCACAACAAAGAGTAGCCCCTGCTCACCACAACTAGAGAAATCCTGCGCACAGCAACAAAGACCCAATGCAGCCAAAAATAAATAAATGAATTTATTTAAAAAAAAGCCATCAGGGAGGGTTACTGTTCTCTCCTGCCTGGATCTCATGTGTGGTGACTCTACAAACTTCCACTTTCTGGCTTCAGTTCACACCACTGAAAAAAGGGGGGCCCTGATGGGATCCTTGTCATATGGTTCAGACACTAAGGATTTTGGAATCCAAGCTCAAATAACTGGTCAGACCTGGGTCTCAGCTTGTAAGAAACCGTGGCATCCCTTGACCGCCAACAATCTTCTTTCAATGGGATTTTTCTGTTGCTGATGTTGGAGAGAACATTACCCAGAATTGAGCAGACCATCTTTTGTGGGTATTCTTTGATCAGGGGTTTCTGCTGCCTACACTCCTGGGAAACTGCCGGCTTCCAAACTCCACAAATGACTTAGCTGTCACTTCAGGAAGCCCTGGGGATTCCAGACAGGGTCCCAGACTGTTGTCTGCTTCCCTCACTACACCCTCCCCGCTGTCCACTCTCTGCTATCCTGGCCCTGTGGTCCCTGCTGTCGGCCTCCCCCAACCTGTTGAGCATCTCCTGTTCCCGTTCTCCCACCAGCCTCTCACGAGGCCTCTTTCAGCACATTCTAAGACAACAGTTACCCTCCCGCTCACAGGCCTAGGACTTCTCCCTCGGATAGAGTGTGGAGGACCTAAAGGAGAAACACTTTCTTAAACCAGCCCCATCGCAGGAAACGCCAGCTGTGACTACTTCCGTGAAATTAAGCCATTCAGGAGGCCCTTACTTGAGATTCAGTGTTTGTCCCAGCCCATAATAATTTAGGGATAGGAAATGACTCTAAACCAATCACCTCCTTCTGATCCATCTCCTCCTTCAGTGTCTTCTATTTCTGCCTTCTGGGTGAGCAGATTCAGGATTAGTGTTACTTATAAACCATAATTATGAAAAAGTATAATTGCTATCACTGACTGATAGGCTACTATAGAGGTATTTTACAGAGCCTCTCACAGCGAACTTGTAAGAAAGGCACTATCGGCCCTTTTTACAGATGAATAAACTAAGCCTCAGACTTGCCCACGACCACACAACTAGTAAGTGGCCGAGCCAAGAGTCAATCTCCAGGTGCATCTGACCCCAGAGTTCACCCTAGTTGTGCATGAGAATTACCTGTGAAGCATTTAGAAAGTGCAGATTCCCAGGTCCCACCCACCCCTACTGAATCAGAGTATCTCAGTAGGGCCCAGGAAACTGTATTAAAAAAAAACAACAGGGGCTTCCCTGGTGGCGCAGTGGTTGAGAGTCCGCCTGCCGATGCAGGGGACACGGGTTCGTGCCCTGGTCCGGGAAGATCCCACATGCCGCGGAGCGGCTGGGCCCGTGAGCCATGGCCACTGAGCCTGAGCGTCCGGAGGCTGTGCTCTGCAACGGGAGATGCCACAACAGTGAGAGGCCCGCATACCGCAAAAAAAAAAAAAAAAAAACCAGAAACATTCCCCAGGTGAAGCAGATGCCACCATCCTGAGGACTGGTCCTCGCTAGGCCACACTGCCTTTCTAGAAAATTATCTGGCCTTGAGGAGGCAACTATAAATGGCAGTCATCCTCCCTCCTCAACTGTACATCATCAGCTGAATTACTCGGGGGAGACAGGAGCTGGGAGCAGGGCAGAGTGGGAACAGGAAGTACATGGGGGCCTCTTTTACAGACTTATGTGCCTGTCCTTCAGGGAAAGGCTGCGTGTCACTCCCAGGGGACCCCAGACTTCTCAGGCCTCCCAGATCTGAATGACCAAGTGTGGAGGAAGGGGAAGAGAAACAAAGCAGAACTGAGGGTGACACAGACATCAGGTGTGTGTGTGTGACTTCCTCCTGTGGTTCCTGTGACGTCCCCGTGAGGGAGCTGATCCACTAACTGCTGAAGAGGGCTGTCCCCATGTCCCCGTCAGGGTTCTTACTGGTATACTCTCCAGCCTCTCTGCTCTTCCACTCAGGAAAAACTGCCAATAATTGAAATTCAAGAGGCAGCCTGGTTTGGCCACTAGAGATTAAGAAGCAAATGCATCAACATGCTCGCTTTCCAGGAAAGCTTCATCTCACCTCCTTCCTCGGTTCCCTTCTCTGGGAACCAACCCACAAGCTGGCTGAGTACAAGCGTCTGGCTGGTGGGCAGAAGGTCAACTTGCTAATAAAGCTGAGGTCAGAAGTCGGGCCTCAAAGAAGTTCAGTTCCCTCAGCTTGGTTCTAAGGTCACAGACAGGCCCCCAAATCCTACCACTTGGTCATAAAAGGAAGGGGCCAGAGTACAGACGGATCAAAACAAATCCATCACTACTGGGGAAAACGGCCAATCAGGGGAACTGTGACAGAGGGTGATTCAGTAGCATCTTTGATTTGAAAGACACCACATCAGAAATGACCTAACGGCACCTAATCAGTTCCAGAAAGGGACTTTCTTCTCCGGGAGGCAAGGTGGGAGATCAAAGCATTTCTTGCTAATCATCATTTAGCATTAATTGCTTAAGTAACCTGAGCCAGACCCAGTACCGATCCCGACTTTGCATCCTGACAGCCTCAATGAGCACCCTTGATCTTTCAACCCAACCTGCATCAAATTGGGAGGAAGCCGACTGCAAACCTGGGAATCAAGAGACCCCGGGCGGCCCAGGCAGTCAGTCGTTTACTTACTTCTTCCCTTCCTGTTAACTTTTTAACCCCACCAGCCAGGAAATGCATAAATATAGCAGCCAGCCTCCCCTCCCCCTGCCCTCCACCACGTTTCATTGAGTTCCTCAGGCGCAGGGACACATCTGGGGATGAACACCTTAGATTCACAAGCTGTGTGGCCCCAGGCTTACCAGCCTACCTCTCTGAGTCCCCAGTTTCAGCTGTATCATGAAGACAATCCTAACCCCCTCCCAGCCTCGATGTAAGAATTAAATAAAATCTAAAAACTGTTGCATACATTTAGAAGGAATACCCAGGGGGGTTCTGGTTATACTGGCAATAATTTATTTCTAGAGCTGAGTCGGGGCAGGGGGGAGTCATGGTATTCATTATTATGTTATTTATTCCTTTTTGTATAATTTATAATACATGTTATGGGCTTAAATTGTGTCCTCCCAAAATCCATATGTTGAAGTCTGAACCCCCAGCACCTCAGAATGTGACTGTATTTGGAGACAGGTCTTTAATGAGGTAACTAAGTTAAAATGGGGTCGTTAGGGTGAGCCCAAATTCACTATGACTGGTGTCCTTATAAGAAGGGGAGATTAGGACACACACAAAGGGAAGACCGTGTGAAGACACAGAGACAACAGCCATCTACAAGCCAAGGAAAGAGTCCTCAGAAGAAATACATCCTGCCGGGCTTCCCTGGTGGCGCAGTGGTTAAGAATCTGCCTGCCAATTCAGGGGACATGGGTTCGAGCTCTGGTCCGGGAAGATACCACATGCCACAGAGCAACTAAGCCCATGTGCCACAACTACGGAGCCTGAGCTCTAGAGCCCACAAGCCACAACTACTGAGCCCACGTACCACAACTACTGAGCCCACGTGCCACAACTACTGAAGCCCATGTGTCTAGAGCCCATGCTCCTCAACAAGAGAAGCCACCACAATGAGAAGCCTGCACACCGCAACGAAGAGTAGCCTCCGCTCGCCACAACTAGAGAAAGCCCACGCACAGCAACGAAGACCCAACACAGCCATAAATAAATAAATAAATAATTTTTTAAAAAAAAGACTCTTCAGCTCTATGAAAGAAAAAAAGACAGAAGGAAGGGAGGTAGGGAGGAAGGGAGGGAGGGAGGGAGGAAAGGAAGGAAGGAAGGAAGGAAGGAAGGAAGGAAGGGAGGGAGGGAGGGAGGGAGGGAGGGAGGGAGGAAGGAAGGAAGGAAGGAAGAAATAAAGAAAGAAAGAAAGAAAGAAAGAAAGAAAGAAAGAAAGAAAGGAATACATCCTGCCAACTAACACCGTGATCTCAGACTTTTGGCCTCCAGACCGGTGAGAAAATTAATATTCTGTCATTTAAGCCACTCAGTCTGAGATACGTTGTCACAGCGGCCCTTGCAAACTCATACAATAAACTTCAAATAATTTATAGAAAACTAACTAAATTAAAAAGAAAATGATTGTGCTTGCATGGCTCTAATCAAAAAGACAGATAGGGCTTCCCTGGTGGCGCAGTGGTTGAGAATCTGCCTGCTAATGCAGGAGACACAGGTTCAAGCCCTGGTCTAGGAGGATCCCGCATGCCCCGGAGCGGCTGGGCCTGTGAGCCACAAGTACTGAGCCTGCATGTCTGGAGCCTGTGCTCCCCAGCGAGAGAGGCCGCAATAGTGAAGAGTAGCCCCCACTTGCCACAACTGGAGAAAGCCCTCGCACAGAAACAAAGACCCAACACAGCAAAAATAAATTAATTAGTAATTTTAAAAAAAAGAATAAGGTATTTGAATGCAGAGAATGTGCTTTTGAAAAAAAAAAGACAGATAATAGGTGTTGGCAAAGATGTGGAGAAGTCTGGAACTCTTATAATTGCTGGGAGAAATAGAAAATGCTGCAGCCACTTTGAGAAACAGGCAGTTCCTCAAAAACTTCAATGTAGAGCTACCATCTGACTAGTCAATTCTATGCCTAGGTTTCTACCCAAGAGAAGTGAAAACATATGTTCACATAAAAACCTGTACATGAATGTTCATAGCATCATCAATCACAATAGTCAAAAGGTAGAAACAGCCCAAATGCCCATTGACAGATGAATGACTAAACAGACTGTGGTGTATCCATACAGTGGAATATTATTCAACCCTATAAAGGCATGAAATACTGAAAGATATATAACTTGGATGAACCTTGAAAACGTTCTTCTAAGTAAAAGAAGTCAGTCACAAAAGGCCACATACTGTACAATTCTATTTATATGAAATGTCCAGAATAGGCAAATCCATGGAGACAAAGTTTCCAGCAGCTGGGGGAGGCGCGGCTTGGGGGAGTGGGAACTGACCGCTAATGGGGCTTCTTTTAAGGGGGTATGAAAACGTTCCAAAATTAGACTGTGGTGTCGGTTGCACAACTCTCAATATTTTCAACATACTAAAAACATTTCATTGTACACTTTAAGTGGGAAAACTGTAAGGTATGTGAGTTCTATTTGTTTCATTATAAGGTGTCTAAAAAAAAAGCCTGGCACCGCACAAGCACTGTTAAACGTCAAAGGCTCTTACTTCTCCCTCCCCCACTCTCTCCCAACCAGCCTAAGGCCTCCAGTTTCTCCCACCAGTGTTGATACCATCCACGCCCAACTTATGTACAGACCAGTGCTTATAAACCAGTCCTCCAAGGGAATCTTAAATAAGGGCTACTCCCACCAGAAGCCAGCTTCCTGTTTCCAGGCCTTGGGAGGAGAAGGGGCAGAGCTTTCTTTTTTTAAAAAAAATGCCTAGAAGCCCCTGAGGAGTGGGCTAAGTGACTCCAGACAGGGCACATTTGTGGTCCTGAAGTGATTTCCCCCAGAGGCTGGTTTGGACCCCTCCATTAATTCTGAGACTACAGTGAGTAGTGGCAAGTGTGTTTCTTTAAAAGCCCATGCTCTCAGATGTAGAGAACAAACGTATGGACACCAAGTGGGGAAAGTGGCGGGGGGAAGGGTAGGGGGATGAACTGGGACACTGGGATTGACATGTATATACTAATATGTATAAAATGGATAACTAAGAAGAACCTGCTGTATAAAAAAATAAATAAAATTTAAATTAAAAAAAAAAAAGCCAAGCCCATGCCCTCTATAAACCCTAATCCGTCCTGTGGAGCAATTCCTCAGCTAGGAGGGAAGCAGGCGGTAGCAAGGCAAAGCCACTGTTTCCTCTGCAGGTTCAAAGCAGCCATGGGACCTGGCTGGGCTATTTCAAGTTGCTGTGTCTGCAAGCATGGTTTGTGGTCTGATAAATGACATTTATTTATGGCCCATGTAGGGGAAAGTCAACTCTAGAACCCCACTCAACATCCACAGATTGGGGAGCTAAAGGCAGATGTGCAGGCAACTCCTTTTCATTCCTATGGCCACCTCAGTTCCCACTAAGCTTCAAAGAGAATTAGATTCAATACCCACAAATACTTTCCCCATTAACAATCCCACATTTAGGAATATACCCTAATGGGAGTTCCCTGGCGGTCCAGTGGTTAGGACTCGGTGCTGTCACTGCCGTGGCCCCGGGTTCAATCCCTTGTCAGAGAACTAAGATCCCACAAGCCGCACAGCGTGGCCAAGAAAAAGAATATACCCTAAGAAGATAATCAAACAAAAGTGAAATGAATAACCCAGAACACCACTGTCCTATAGAAATATGTGAGCCACATATGTACTTTAAAATTTTTTTGAAGCCACATTTTACTAGGTAAAAAGAAACAGGTGAAGTGAATATTAATAATCCATTTTGTTTAATATATCCAAAATTTGATCATTTCAACTAGGGTTGCCAGATTTAGCAAATAAAAATACAGCATGCACCATTACATTTCAGATAAAGAACAAAAACTCTTTTTAGCATAAGTATATCACGTGCACTATATGGGATATACTTATAGTAAAAAAAGGTATCTGCTGTTTATCTGAAATTCAAATTAATTAATAAATTTATTTATTATTTATTTATTTTATGCCTGTTTTGGGTCTTTGTTGCCGCGCGGGGGCTTTCTTTAGTTACAGCGAGTGGGGGCTACTCTTCGTTGCAGTGCGCAGACTTCTCACTGTCGTGGCTTCTCTTGTTGCGAAGCACAGGCTCTAGGCAAACGGACTTCAGTAGTTGTGGCACGTGGGTTCAGTAGTTGTGGCTCGTGGGCTCTAGAGCGCAGGCTCAGTAGTTGTGGTGCACGAGTTTAGTTGCTCTGCAGCATGTGGGATCTTCCCGGACCAGGGCTCAAACCGTGTCCCCTGCATTGGCAGGCGGATTCTTAACCACTGCAAGACCAGGGAAGCCCTGAAATTCAAATTTAAATGGGCTTCCTTTTCAAATCTGGCAACCCTAATTTCAACAGGCAATCAATATAAAAAATAAATTAGGGCTTCCCTGGTGGCGCAGTGGCTGAGAGTCCGCCTGCCGGTGCAGGGGACACGGGTTCGTGCCCCGGTCCGGGAAGATCCCACATGGCGCGGAGCGGCTGGGCCCGTGGGCCATGGCCGCTGAGCCTGCGCGTCCGGAGCCTGTGCTCCGCCAACGGGAGACGCCACAACAGTGAGAGGCCCGCGTACCGCAAAAAATAAATAAATAAATAAATTAAATTGGTGTTGTGCACTGTTCTTTTTTGTACTAAGTCTTTGAAATCTATTGTGTATATTATACTGACAGCACCTCTCAATTTGGGCTTGCCTTATTTCAAGTGCTCAATAGCAACATATGACTAGTGGCTACCCTTTTGGACAGTAGAGATCTAGAAAGTTCCTCTCAGTGTTTTTTATAATAGTAAAAAAATCAGAAATTAGCAAAATACCCATCAACAGGAAGGCTGCTTAGGTTACAACTGACACTTAGAGCACTTACCATGAATCAGCCCTTGTCCTACGGACTCTGCATGCCTTATCTTGTTTAGTCCTCACAATGACCATTTGAAGTACGTACTGGTATAACCCCTTTTTACAAATGAGGAAAGTAAGGTTCTGGGAGCTTATATAACTTGCTCAAGAAAGTGGTGCAGCCGAGGTAGGGCACTGGTTGAAAGTTTGGTCTCTGCTGTTAGACTGACCTTTGCATCCTTGGCTCTGCCAAGTAACCTAACAAGTAACTTCGTCTTTTTAAGCTTCAGTTTCCTCATCTGTAAAAGAAATCACAAGTGTCTATCCCACAGGATTGCTGGAGTCTAAATAAGACAGGGGATGCAGAGTACTAGGCAAGGCAACCTGCCCCTGGTAAGTTCTCAGTGACGTCACTACTATTCTTCCCAGCATCTTTGTCCTTTCCTGTTTGATCAAATTTTTCATGGTGAGCATCAACCCTGTTTTCTTTTTTTGGCCACACTGCAAGGCATGTGGGATCTTAGTTCCCCTACCAGGGATCGAACCCGTGCCCCCTGCAGTGGAAGCGCGGAGTCCTAACCACTGGACCGCCAGGGAATTCCCCAGCATCAACCCATTTAGAAAGAGAAAAAAACTACTTTCAGAAGAGGAGAAAACAGCCCAAAAAGCAGCTAGAGGTCAAGGGAAGGAAATATAGAATAAAGGAGGGGAGGAAAGGAAGAAAGGTGAGGCATCACTTCCCCAGTTTTCTGAGTGACCACCAGGGGGCAGTGCCTGCAGTTTCCACAGCTAGGGAAAATGATCCGTTTTAAAAAAAAAAAAGTTGCAATGAACAACTCATCAACACCATTCATCTTAAATGGGGTGCCCTCTCCCAGGAATTTCCCCTGAAAGGCTGCCAACATTCATCTTACAGGAGATGTGAAAAAGCAGTGGATTTATGGTCTCCCAGCTGTGAGCGATCTGTGTCTTACCTTTGGAGTCTTCTTTGGCCAAGTGACTACGGGAACCCCAGTGATGGCCAGACTGGGGTCGTCATCCGCGTGCTCCTTCAGGACATTCTGTGGTAAAACAAAGCAGCCATATTAGCCTAGGGTAGAGGGGATGTCTCTGAAGGGGGCTGGAGGCTGCACCTTACCCAGCAGAGTCTCTGCAGAGTCACTGCCTGTCCCCCCAACTCCACCAACACCCACACACTCAATAGAAACCAAGCAGCCAGGCTTCCCCAGCATCCACAAAACACAGAACATTCCCTTCTCCAAAAAAATTTTTAAAAGCAAATCACATACCTCCCTATGACTTGCATGAATGTATCACTCACTGATCATACTTTTGACACCAAACATTGGTCCAGAGCTCCAGGGACTCTCATGGACCCAACCTCATTTAATCCTTACCAAGTCCTCTCGGAGGGGGCTGGGCAGTGACCCAACTGATCCTCTAATGTACACAATTCAGCTACGTACTCAGAGAAACAAAAGCAACCACGAGGTCTCACCCATGAGCCCTGCCTCTGGTTTTCCATCAGTCGGCAAGCCATGTGTATTCTCACCCTGGTGTGTAAAGACATGTCATTGTTTTTTGTATCAAGGGCCCTAAACACAAGTAGATACTCAATCTGGTCTGACTAAGCTTGGAGTCTGCTAGCCATGTGCTGGCAGAAAAATGGGCTGTGATGGACATACTGCCAGACTGTGTGAGGGTCTCCCACACAGGCACTTTGTGTTCACTCCTTTGTGGGTGGTTTCAAGGTTTTTCAGGGTAATCCTGACTCTACCAGATTTTGGCCTTGTGTGCTGCTAACTTTAGAATCTCATCAAGGTGTAAGATGTCACTCCACTGAATCATCCCTAACTTATTGGTGAGGCAACCAAGGTTCAGAAATGCTCAAAGGACTTTGATGCCGCCCCAGACCAGGAGGACAGAGCCCCTGAACCCTGCTCTCTGGCACCAGACTACCTGCCGCATGACCATGTCACACATGGGTTTTTTGGCTGCACCCACAGCATGCCATAAAAAGGTGTTTAGGGATGGACACAGATATGTTACTGGCCTATTCGTTACTGGCCTACCTCGACCATTAATTTTTGGATTGTACAAAACATTCCTGCAGAGACATTTAAGAACAGAGTAAGTTGCACAGTAGCACTTAACAGGAAGAGCAGAAGAGCTCAGAAGATAAATGTAGGTGAAGATGATTTTAACTCACTTTCCCAAATCTTCACCAGAAAGACTCTAACTCACTTCTAACTTATCTACTTATTTTCCTACTTTTATGATCATCATTTGGTTGCCCGATTTTTCAAAATGTTGGGACTTCCCTGGCGGTCCAGTGGTTAAGACTCCACACTTCCACTGCAGGTGGCACGGGCTTGATCCCTGGTCAGGGAACTAAGATCCCACAAGCTGTGCGGCAGCAAAAAAATAAATAAGTAAAAATAAAAAGTAAAATAAATAATTTTTTAAAATGAATAAATAAAAATTTTTAAAACGTGCCTATTACCTCAAACCCACCTGAACAACTCCTTCCTCTCCCCACAGAAGGGGGCCAACAACACCGTGGTCAACAGTTTGGCCTCTGGGGGTGCCTGGGTTCAATTCTCAGCATGTACAACCTTCTCCAAGTCCCAGAGTCAATGTCAATGATTTATAAATGCTATCTATAAAATGTCTTGGTTCACTGCTATATCCCCAGCTTCCCACAATGACTAACCTACAGTAAGTCTCCAGTAAATAACTTAAATAAAGCCACAAATCCCCGAAGACGGACTCTACAAAATGCCTAACCCGTACATCTTAAATCTGTCCAGGGAGACAAAAACAAGCAAACTCTGAGAAACTATCGCAGACAAAAGGAGGAAGAAAGGACATTAGGTAAAAATTGAGGAAATGTGAATAAACGATAGCCTTTAGTTAACAATAATGTATCAGTATTGGTTCATTAGAAGTAACAAACGCAGGGCCTTCCCTGACGGTGCAGTGGTTACGAATCCGCCTGCCAATGCAGGGGACACGGGTTCGAGCCCTGGTCTGGGAAGATCCCACATGCCGCAGAGCAACTAAGCCCGTGAGCCACAACTACTGAGCTCAAGTGCCACAACTACTGAAGCTTGCGCTCTAGAGCCCGTGCTCCGCAGTAAGAGAAGCCACCGCAATGAGAAGCCCGCGCACCACAACGAAGAGTAGCCCCCACTCACCACAACTAGATAAAGCCCGTGCAGAGTAACGAAGACCCAATGCAGCGAAAAATAAATAAATAAATAAATTTATATATATATATTAAAAAGGTAATAAATGCACGCTGTTATCATAGGATGTTAATAACAGGGGAAACTGAGTGTGGGGGTTATGTGGAAACTCTGTACTATCTGCAGAATTTTTCTGAAAATATAAAACTGTTTTAAAACATAAAGTCTATTAATAAAAAATAATTTTTAAAATGCCTATCAGACAGTAGAAACAGCTACAATAAAGGAAAACAGGATTGTTAGGTTGCCAATTTTTCTAACACCTATGCAGCATATTTTAAAAGAAATACAGGGCTTCCCTGGTGGCGCAGTGGTTGAGAGTCCGCCTGCTGATGCAGGGGACGCGGGTTCGTGCCCCGGTCCGGGAAGCTCCCACGTGCCGCGGAGCAGTTGGGCCCATGAGCCATGGCCACTGAGCCTGCGCGTCCAGAGCCTATGCTCCGCAATGAGAGAGGCCACAACAGTGAGAGGTCCGCGTACCGCAAAAAAAAAAAAGAAATACAACAGAAAGGAAACAAGTATACAGACAAAATGCAACTCAGGTGTGGAATTCACATGGAGTGTATGAGGCAACCAAAGGCTGGGAGCATTGGCAACGATCGCTCCCTGGATCGTGCCTGGAGGAAGAAGTATTTCATCACTGACATTGTTTGGAATTGCCAGTTCCTGATGATGACAAAATCAAACCAACTTTTTATCAGCTTTGTTCTTTCATTATGGTTTTCACATGCACTGCGGACATTGTACCTCTCACAACTTGCACTTGAGTGGGTCATTCCCACGGCCTTCTACCCACCTGGTCAACACTTGGGGTAGGTGAGACTAGCCAGGTGAGGGGTAACTGTCAACGTCAAGAGGAGAGCAGGCACATGTTCTGTTGAATGAACGTATGAGAGTAAGAAGTACTGAGTGCTTGCTTTGTGGCCGGTACCGTACTAAATGTTTCATATCTACGCTCTCACCCAATCCTCCTGACCACCCTGTGGGATGAACTATCATCATTTCCACAGTGCAGATGAGAAAAGCAGGGCTTAAGGGATGAAGGGAATTGTCCAAGACCACTCAGCCAGTAAGGGGTGAAGACTCTTTAACGATTGCATCATTCGGCCCATCTCTGAAAAAGGGAAGGGAGCCATGTTCATATCAACACTGTTCACAGCAGCAAAACAGGGCACTTCCCTGGTGGTCCAGCGGTTAAGACTTCACCTTCCAGTGCAGGGGGTGTGGGTTCGATCCCTGGTCAAGGAGCTAAGATCCCACATGCCTCATGGCCAAAAGACCAAAACATAAAACAGAAGCAATAATGTAACAAGTTCAATAAAGACGTTAAAAATGGTCCACATCAAAAAAAAATTAAAAGAAAAACAAAAACCAGCCAAACGATAGAAACAACTCAAGTGTCCACCGATGGATGAATGGATAAATAATATGTATAATATACATACCATGGAATATTATTTAGCCTGAAAAAGGAAGGAAATTCTGTCACATGCTATAACGTGGATAAACCTAGAGGACATTACGCTCAGTGAAATAAGCCTGACACAAAAGGACAAGTACCATATGATTCCACTTATATGAGGTCCCTAAAGCAGTATATTCATACAAGCGGAAAGTAGAAGGGTGCCTGCTGGGCTGGAGGAGGGGAGAAATGGGGAGTTATTATTTAATGGATATAGAGGGGCTTTTCTTGTTTGTGTTTTTACTTTTTTATTTTATTTTTTTTCTGAATACAGAGTTTTAGTTTGGGAAGATGAAAAAGTTCTGGAGATGGATGGTGATGGTTCTACAACAATGTAAATGTACTTAATGACACTGAACTGAACACTTAAAGGTGGTTAAAATGATAAATGTTATGTTATGTATATCTTACCACAATTTTTAAAAAGGGGAGAAAGGAGTGGGGCAAGGCAGTCCCTCCCTAAGGAATGGATTCAGAGGTTCCAGAAAGTACAGATTGGGGACATACTATCTCACTAGTTAAACTTCTGCTGTTTTGCCTGGGACAACACTAGTTCTAGACTCAGAAGATCTGGGTTCAGGTTCTACAACTTACAACCGGCGTCACCTCGGGTAAGCCACAGCTTCCTATTGTGTGTCCTGGGAGTAGAACAGTGACATCTACACCTTGATTGTAGGCTATGAAGCTGGATGTGATTTTATGACCATTCTTAGGAACATTTGTTGAGTGCTTGCTCTAGACATTAAAATAATCCTATCTGTGGGGTAGGGCTGATTCTCCCCATTTCACAAAAGCAGAAAGTAAAATTCAGAGAGGTTCAGTGATATAGTCCAAGGTCACACAGCTGAGAGGTGGGTGAAAACTGGCATTGACCTGGTCCATCTGACAACGAACCTAACCAGTAACACTGAGTGATAAAGCCTCAGGAAACCATGTCAGCAATGTCTCCAACTGATCCCTACCCCACTATTAAAAAGATACCTAGGAGACTTCCCAGGTGGTCCAGTGGTAAAGAATTCGCCTTCCTTGGGCTTCCCTGGTGGCACAGTGGTTAAGAATCCGCCTGCCAGTGCAGGGGACACGGTCCGAGCCCTGGTCCAGGAAGATCCCACATGCCATGGAGCAACTAAGCCCACGCACCACAACTACTGAGCCTGTGCTCTAGAGCCCGCGTGCCACAACTACTGAGCCCGTGTGCCACAAGTACTGAAGCCCGAGTGCCTAGAGCCCGTGCTCTGCAACAAGAGAAGCCACCGCAATGAGAAGCTCGCGCACCGCATCAAAGAGTAGCCCCCGTTCGCTGCAACTAGAGAAAGCCCCCACGCCCAGCGAAGACCCAACACAACCAAAAATAAATAAATAAAATAAATTTATTTAAAAAAAAAAAAAAAAAGAATCTGGCTTCCAGTGCAGGGGACGCAGGTTCGCTCCCTGGTCAGGGAACTAAGATCTCACATGCTGCATGGCGACTAAGCCTGCGTGCCTCAACTAGAGAGCCTGCGTGCCCAACTACAGAGCCCATGTGCTCTGGAATCCGCGCGTCACAACTAGAGAGAAGCCCGTGTGCTGCAACGAAGAGCCCGCGCCACAACAAAGAGCCCACTTGCCGAAACTAAGACCTGATGCAGCCAAAAATGATAAATAAATAATTTAAAAAAAAAAAAAAGACACCCAAGAGACAATCTGGGCTCATATTTACCATTCGACTCACAAATACAGAAGTGAATCATCCCCACCTATTCCTTGCAAAACAGACAGAGGGACTAACTAACACCATTCAGCCACTAACACCTTTATAAAGCCTTTCTGAAACATCCCCCCCATCACAGAAGAGGCTCGTGTGACCAAAGTGGGCCTGCACAGGAATGAAATTTTGTTGACATTTCATAGTTCTTAATAACCCATATGAATTTCACACCCTCCTCCACAATACATCAGGGTTTGTTTTCTTCTAAAAATAATGTTTCCTGCCCCCGACACACACCAATCATTAAGAAAAAAGCTTTTCAGGAAGATGCTCCATGTCTAGCCAAAGCTATATACATATATCTTACCCTATGGTTGGGGGGCAGAGGACTTCCACAGGATTTTCTGCCCCCTTATCCCAATCTCAAACTCTATGCTGGGGGGTAACAAACTCAAATGCCTCCAGGAACCAAGCAGGAAAATATAAATGGACTCTTAGAGTGATAGACAGTAGTGCAGCGTATGGCAAACTAGAGACCACGTGCCCAGTTTAAAGACGGCAAATGCTTCTCAATTTCAACTTATTAATCTCCTGTGGAAATGAACCCTACCAGATCTCTGGTTTTTCAGAAGAAATCAAAGATACAGAGTTTTATTTAAAATCTCTCCAATTTCAGGACTTCCCTGGTGGTCCAGTGGTTAAGACTTCACCTTCCAATGCAGGAAGTGCAAGTTCGATCCCTGGTCGGGGAGCTAAGATCCCACATGCCACGCAGCCAAAACACCAAAACATAAAAAAAAAACAGAAGCAATATTGTAACAAATTCAATAAAGACTTTAAAAATGGTCCACATCAAAAAAAAAAAATCTTAAAAATAAAATAAAACAAAATCTCTCCAATTTCAAATGTTGGCAACTGACTGAAAATTTCAAAAAAAAACACTGTGAGCCACATATATCTGTGGGCTGGCCTGGGCCATGGGTGACCAGTTTACAAACACTGCTCTGCATGTGACTGAAAATAATGCCCACTTGCCTTGGTTTGCTTTGAGTTTCCTTCTGAATTGTCTCAAGATTTCCTGTCATTTCAGTATCAGAGTTGGTGTCAGTAACTCACAAGCATTGAAGTAAGGCCTCTTTAGAGGAATGGCTGGTTAAAAAAGCTATTACTGGGGACTTCCCTGGTGGTGCAGTGGTTAAGAATCCGCCTGCCAATGCAGGGGACACGGGTTCAAGCCCTGGTCTGGGAAGATCCCACATGCCACGGAGCAACTAAGCCCGTGCACCACAACTACTGAAGCCCGCGTGCCTAGAGCCTGTGCCCCACAACAAGAGAAGCCACCGCAATAAAAAACCCGTGCACAGCAACGAAGACCCAACACAGCCAAAATAAATTAATTAAATTTTTAAAAAACCCTTAAAAAACTATTACTGAAGGCATAAGTATTATTAATAATTAATACATAATGATAAATAATAATTAAAATTAATAAAGAGACCTCGCCAAGTATCCTTGAGTCTCGGAGCTCATACACACACTTCCTGAAGGAAGCAGAGTTCCTCTCCATGTGTGGCTGTCAGTGGCCACCAGGGGGCACTCTGGCCTCTGGCCCACAGGGAAGTATTTTTCTTCTGTATGTGACAGGCTGCAGGAAGAGATTATTCTAATTGGAGATTTTCTCTCTGAGAAATAAATTGTGCTGAAGGGAGGGAATCTTGTCACTGTCTTCCCTGGGCTCTGCTAGCATTTATACACTCCCTGGGGCTCTTGGAAGCAGAGACTAGGAAGCCTGGGTGCCTGTAACAGCCCAGCACTCTGGGTTATACCATACAACCCTTCTGAGTAGGAATGAATAGGGCAGGCTTTCTATAAGAGAAAGACTGGGGCCACCAGGCCCTTTCTGATGCAAACTGCCCTGCTTTTGACTTAACAAGATAACCACAGACAATGGATGTGCTGGGCCTCTGCTCCTCCTTATGCCAACTTCTCTCAAAGAGCTTTATCAGTTAACACTGGATTCAGGCCCCACTGCTCCCCAGAATGGGGCATTAATAATTAGAAACTCCATCTATAACTGTGACTAAAAATACCAACACTGTGACAATAAAGCAGAAGCAGGTATCAGGAAAGAATCACCAACCACAGGCCAGTAGAGGGAGAGTAACATGGCATAGAGCAGCTCGCGCTGCTGTTGTAGGGAACCCAGCAGTCTCAGGGGTCCCTCCTGGCCAGAGGTAAGGACCCCTGCAACCAGGCATCAATGCACCTTAGGTCTCCCAAGATCCCTGCCTCCACTCCAGCCCAACCATCTTGTGCCTGCCTGTAAAAACCCATCTGTACTGGGCTGAACTGTGTCTCGCAAAAAGCTATGTTCAGGGAATTCCCTGGCAGTCCAGTGGTTAGGACTCCGTGCTTTCACTGCGGGTTCAACCCCTGGTCGGGGAACTAAGAACCCACAAGCCTCATGGTGTGGCCAAGAAAAAAAAAAAAAGATTAAAAAAAAAAAAAGCTATGTTCAAGTCCTAATCCCTGGTACCTGTGAATGTGACCTTACTCCGGGGGGGGAAAAAAGGCTTTGCAGATATAATTAGTTAAGAATCTCGAGATGAAATAATCCTGGATTTAGGGTCCACCCTAAATCCAACGACTGGTGTCTTTATAAGAGAACGGAGAGGGAGATTCAAACAGACATAAGGAAGAAGGCCATGGGAAGACAGAGGCAGAGACTGGAGTGACACAGCCACAAGCTAAGGAACACCAGGAACCCCCAGCAGCTGGAAGAACAAGGGAGGATCCTCCCCAGAGCCTTCCAAGGGAGGACAGCCCTGCCAACACCTTGACTTCTGACTTCCGGCCTCTGGAACTGTTAGAGAATAAATTTCTGTTGTTTCAGTCCACCAAGTTTGTGGTCATTTGTTATGGCAGTCACGGGAAACTAACAGACCACACTTGCCATAGTGCATCATGATCAAAAGCTTATTAACGGGATTCCCCAGGTGGGCCAGTGGGTAAGACTCCGCACTCCCAATGCAGGGGGCCTGGGTTCGATCCCTGGTCAGGGAACTAGATCTCGCATGCATGCTGCAACTAAGGGTTCGCAAGCTGCAACTAAAGATCCCGCATGCCACAACTAAGACCTGGTGCAGCCAAAAGAAATAATAAAATAAATAAAAATTTTTTTTAAAAAAAAAAGCTTATTAGCTACATGATTTGGGCGAGTCACATCTCTCTGAGTCTCAGTTTCCCATCTAAGAAATGGAATAATAACAGTCCCCACCTTGCCAGCAACATAATACATGGAAGGTGTTTGGCATGTGGAAAATGCTCAACAAATGTCAGCCGATCCCTTTTGGCTTATGCCATATTTCCTGTTGGGATACACAGTCCCCATCCTCTGTTTGCAGAATTCATCCATTTAACAAGTTCTAAGCATAGGGAAAAAATTTTAAGTTTATTTAATTTTGAAGGGCAGTTTAAAAGCTGATTTAGCTATATAACTAGTGGGGATAAAAATGTGATTCAGGGACCCAGAAGTCAGTTTTAGGCTAAAAGGAACCCCAAGTGGCATGGATCAACCCACCCACTTTCCAAGTCTAGAGTTTGCACAGGTGTCTAGAACTCAGATCTCTGGCCCCTCACTGCTCTCCTTCGTTCTCCTGAGGTGGTACCAGCAGCAGACTCAGAATAACACGTACCTTGTTTGGCTCCTTAGGTAACAGGATTCACCCCTGTATCAACCCTCTATCCACTCACAGCCCAGCAAAAATACCAAACACAGGGCTCAATATTACATGCAGCCCCCAGTAGAAGAGCCTTGGTGAATTCTGGAGGCCTGACCCCCCTGGCCAGGCTGAATCTGGTTGCTCCCTGTTTTCTATGCTCTGGGTCATCCTCAGGGTGTGAGAAAGCCAGGCTGCAGCCCTCCCACTGGCTTCCCGCCTTTTGGCTCCTCTGAAGCAGGAGGGGTGTGAAGATTTTTAAAAAGCTGACAGTGCTGGAGGTCTGGGCTCTACGCCTCACTGTTTTGCAAAAGAGCAAGACCCAGAAAGGGCAACTTAGATAAGCAGGTGTGTTCTGGGGTCCAGACCTGATGATCCCAAGGGAGAAAAGCTGTACACACCTTCCTTTCACAGTCATGGGTTTCACAGACTCTCACACTTGACCCTAAATGGGCCTGTTCTCACTCCACGGTGTCTGAAATAATATCAGCTCTAGCTCACTGAGCACTTAAAGGCCCTGTGCTAAGGCTTTCTTTCTTTATCCACGTCCCCTCACTAATTCGATGAGGCATGATTCTTACTATCCCCATTTTACTGCATTCCCCCAGAGCAGTCAGCTGGTTAATGGATGGTACAGGGGAGTCAGCCTGGCTCCACAACCTTTAGTCTTAAAAGATAACACTTGTTTGGGTGATGTACTCTTAATTTAGCATTATTTTCTTTCCTATTTGGGTTTTAATGAAAGAACAATACAATTGATCTCTTTTTTAGTGGGTTTTGTGTTTTTTTTTAAGTAACATCTGAAAGCAGTGGTCCCTCACTGTCTCTTCCAGCCCCCTAATTCCATTCTGCCCCACAATTCTATGTGGCTCATAATTCTATGCAGTCCCATAATTCCATACAGCCCCATAATTCCATGCAGGCCCACAATTCCATGTGGCCTCACAATTCCATCAGTCCCATAATTCTGTGAGGCCCCATAATTCCATGCAATAAGAAAGGTGGCTGTCTATAGTGAGCTGGCATTTCCACCCCTGGCTGACACTCTGGCAGCCAGAAGAGCATGGAATGATAGGAAAGAGAGCCTGGCATTATCTTAATTAACAAGGACAGCTGCAGAATCACCTTGCAAATGTATATCTGACAAAGACCCTCCCACTTCCTATCTCGGTGGTCACTGCGCACTTAGGCCCAAGCCTTCACAACCTTGTAATGCATCTGGTTATTTTCAAGTCATGTACAAATGATTAGAGAAATGGCCTCATGCCCTCCTACCCTCCCATCAGGAGCCTCAGCTCTCTGGAGTTCTAGCTGAAAGTATAGACTCCTCTAGGAGGGACAGCATGCAGGGTAACTCCCATCTCACTAGGAATTACTTTGTCCACCGATTAATGATTGCCAATCCAAGAGATAAAAGGGGAAAAAAATGAACTGAATAGTAAGCCCCTCAAAATTCAAGTGCATCTAAAACCTCATAATGTGACCTTATTGGGAAATGGGTCATACTGGATTAGAGTGGGCCCTAATCCAGACATTATCCTTATGAGAAGAGAAGACACAAAGAAACACACAGACAACACAGAGTGCCAATGTAAAGACTGTGGCAGAGACTGGAGGGTTGTAGCTACAAGCCAAGGAGCTCCAAGGATTGCCAGCAACCAAGAAAAACTGGAAGAGACAAGGAAAGATCCTCCCCCAGAGCCTTCAGAGTGAGCATTGCCTTGATTTCAGACTTCCGACTTCCAGAACTGTGAGACAATAAACTTCTGTTGTTTTAAGCCAGTTTGTGGTACTTTGTTACAGCAGCTTTAGGAAACTAATACAGACGGTAATCGCTAACCTAAAACAGGGATGGGGGAAGCTGAAAGGTGGTGAAAGAGCATGGGAAGGGTGGGGAGCTGGTCAAAGCCAGTCTGACTCTCCTTTGCCCATTACCTAAGCATACCTAATTTTTCTCCAAGGACTTACTAGGAGAGCTAAGTGTTCATTACCTCATTGTCCCACAAAATAATTCAGTGACCTAGGTCCCTGTTATTATCCCCATTTTACAGTGAGAATACTCAGATTTCAATCAGTTATACACTTAAGAATGGCCAAGGAACCAACAGAATCTGATCCCTGAAAGGACAAAGCACGTTTAGTCTAATATCTTAGATTTACATACAGGTAAACAGAAAGGTGGTATGACTTGCCCAAGGCCACACAGCAAATAGCTAAGAACAGAAACTGAAATTGAATTCAAGCATCTCTCGTGTCCTGATTTCTTGTTTTTGCCATTACGCACAAGCCAGTATCCTGCACTCTCCACAGAATAATTGTCTTAAAAGAAGGGAGTCACTTAAGGCACCTTAATGCCAAATCCCAAAGGGTTTCACAAAGATGGGGAAGGAAATGGCTTTCTTAGATTTTTACAGGATGCTGGCATCTCCTTTCCTGTCAAAAAGCAAAAAAGTAGATGGTCATTTTGACTTGAATCTAAATCAAGACCCCCCCCACTCCCAGTCAAGTTTTCAAGGTCCGACTGAGCTCACTTGGTCTTGCTTAAACCATAGGGTCACTGAGGTATTCTCATTAGCATGGCTGCAAGGAAAAACTCAACTTTCAAAAGTCCTGCCCACAAAAAAGAGTAAACTAGACCTATAGAAACAGACACAAAAAAGCAAGCTTTAAGGGACAAAAGCAAGTATGAACTAATTAAAAACAAATTTATATATGTTTGTGTACATGGGAGTGAGGGGAAAGCTCCAGAAGTACATTCAGTAAGTGATTAACAAAGGTTATTTTCCAGGATGTGAGAATTGAGGAAGGGGACATTTTCTATCCTCTAGCCTATAATGTTTATTTATTTATTTTTTTTTTACACTGATCATTTAACAACATTGCACTTAAAACTCTTTTTTTTTCTTTTGGCCACATCACGCAGCTTGCAGGATCTCAGTTCCCCAACAGGGACTGAACGCAGGCCACAGCAGTGAAAGCCCTGAATCCTAACTACTGGACCACCAGGTAACTCCCTACACTTAAAACTCTTAAATAGATGAAATATCCAGAATCAGTAAATCCATAAAGACAGAAAGCAGACTGTGGGGGAGGGGGAAATGGAGACTGCTGATGGGTACAAGGTTCTGCCTCAGGTGATGAAAAAGTTCTGAACTAGATAGAGGTGGTGGTTGCACAGTATTGTGAATGTACTTAATACCACTAAACTGTACACTTTAAAATGGTTAAAATGGGGCTTCCCTGGTGGCGCAGTGGTTGAGAGTCCGCCTGCCGATGCAGGGGACACGGGTTCGTGCCCTGGTCCGGGAAGATCCCACATGCTGCGGAGCGGCTGGGCCTGTGAGCCATGGCGGCTGAGCCTGCGCGTCCGGAGCCTGTGCTCCGCAATGGGAGGGGCCACAACAGCGAGAGGCCCGTGTACCGCAAAAAAAAAAAAAAAAAAAAAAAAAAAAAAATGGTTAAAATGGTAAATGTTTCTTCCTTCAAGATTCTAAACTGGTGATCTGGTAATTATAATTAATTAACTAATGAATACGATAAATGTTGTATATAATTTACCGCAATTAAAAAACATAGGGATTTCCCTGGTGGTACAGTGGTTAAGAATCCGCCTGACAGGGGCTTCCCTGGTGGCGCAGTGGTTGAGAGTCCGCTTGCCGAGGCAGGAGACACGGGTTCATGCCCCGGTCCCCTGGGCACATGCCGCGGAGCGGCTGGGCCCGTGAGCCACGGCCGCTGAGCCTCTGCGTCCGGAGCCTGTGCTCCGCAACGGGAGAGGCCACAGCAGTGAGAGGCCCGCGTACCGCAAAACAAAACAAAAGAATCCGCCTGACAATGCAGGGGACACAGGTTCGAGCCCTGGTCCGGGAAGACCCCACATGCCGCAGAGCAACTAAGCCCGTGCACCACGACTACTGAGCCTGCGTTCTAGAGCCCGCGAGCCACAACTACTGAGCCCGCATGCCTAGAGCCCGTGCTCTGCAACAAAGAGAAGCCTCCACAATGAGACGCCCGCGCACCACAACGAAGAGTAGCCTCCGCTCACCAAAACTAGAGACAGCCCACGTAGCAATGAAGACACAACGCAACCAAAAATAAATAAATAATTTTTTTTAAAAAACCAAAACCATACATTACAAATGAAAGGAAAAAATAGGTTTCTGATGAAACCTAAAACCTAGCCATCTGGAGACTGACTTACTTTGGGGACTGTCTCTAATCCCAGGGGCTCTGGTTACCGTGAGCCACCATTAGCAGCAATCTCTCAGGTCCCAGAGAAAGAGAGAGAAGGAAAAAAGACATCATCTTTTTGCAACACAAGCCAAAGATCATAACTGATCAACCGTCAAGGGTGAACCACCACTGGTGAGAAACACAAATCACTCAACGGTAGTGGAGGCAGTGGGCATCGGCTAAGAATTCTGTCTTGGACCCACATTCCTGAGCTGACTTTTAGTTCTTAGCCAGTGTAAAAGAAACCCCAACATCTGAGAAGAGTGAACGAAGGGACCTAAGCGTGCAGCCAGGAGGAAGCTGCTCGCCTTCTGGGACAACACTCACTCTAGAGGCCAGTCTTGGGTTCAAAATCTCCTCTGGGTCTCCAGGGACTGGGAGGGACTGGGGCTAATGGCCTGGCCAGGGAGCAAGGAAGTAGCTCTATCTACCTACTCTGGAAAAGACGAGTTGTCCACTTCCCCCATACAGGCCACACAGCACTCAGAGGTGCTAGCAGAGGCTCCAATTTTCATGGGGCTCTAAGGAGACCTGTCCACCCAGCTTACAAGCTCTTTAGCCTGAAAAAGGCCCTCCTCAGACAAGGCTCAAGACCATAGATATCTCTGGAGACAGGTAAGTTCAATAAGTAAGCTAAATGGTTAGATTATACTAAAAAGAGATGTGTAAGCCAAATGGTAAGTAGACATTAGGGAGACAATAGGGAGTGGTGGGGACTGGGGTGTATGAGATCACCTGCTACTCACTTCCTGCTGCTTGTAGCCAGTCAGGAACATGAGCCAGGATAGCCAGGATATTTTATATAACTTTCTTGACTTTTCTTTAATTTATTCTCCTGATTTTTTAATGTTAGCAAGTAATTACAAAAATATGTTCAATACTATACAGGCCAAATGCAATGCCTAGAGGCTGGATTTGGCCCTGGGACTGCCAATTTACAACTTTAGTCCCAGGACCAAACAGATCTGTTGCTTGTTCTGTAAAGGAAGTCCAAACAGTCACCTTATTACCTTCCCCCTAAATTCAGAGTCACCTCTGAGAAGAGAGAAAATCACTTTCTCTATAGCGGCCAAAAAAGCAGTCTAGTGTGTGAGCGCATGGACTCCCCCATCGACCAGTATGTGTGGCCTTGGGCAAGTTACTTAACCTATCTGTACCTCAATTTTCTCATCTGTAAAATGGGGGTAACAAAAGTACCACAGAGGATTGCTAGGAGGTTTAAATGAGTTTATATATGAAAAAGATCTACAACAACAGACAGTAATTGAGATTCATTACCACATATTATCATGAGCTGCCACTGAACCCCATGGTGGCGGTTGGGGAGGATGCAGACTGGGATCCTTGAAATTTGTCTAAGCCCCTACCCTAGGCCTCCTTCACACCATCACGGGGCCTAGGCTGAATCCAGTCTCAGAGGTCGATCAGGTGGGTACAGGTGAGGGATACAAGGGTCTGAGTCCTATCCCTAGAAAGAAATCTGACCAACCAGGAACACTGCACATAAACATAACAAAGTAAAAAAGGCTCTTCACAAGCACAGAACAACATTTCCTCTTCAGATGAAAGTTTTTTTTTAACTCATTTACAACATTTTGGAAACTTAATGCTATTAGTGATTTTATTATTGATGAAAATAGCTTGCTTTCACTTTATAGGATCTTGGAAGAAAAAAGTAGCCACATGACAGAAGTCTAAGGTTTCCTTTAGGAAACCCAATATTTCCTTTAGGAAACCCAAAAACTCCATTCCACAAGATTAGAGGTTCTTATTCTGAGGTCCAGGAATAGGCTCAGGAGTCCAAGACCCCCTGATATTGCACACAAAATTTTGTGTGTATAAGCGTATTTTCACAAAACTCTCAAGAGAGGTCAGCAACCTCCAAAACAGTCAATGAAAAAGACCTATTTGAAAGTAAAGATTTGTTTTGTCGGGACATTGTTCTTGTACCTGGCAATTTCCCAGATTATAAGATTTTAATTTTGTGGTACCTATAGTGGGTACACCTGCTATATAAAGTAAGACATAACCTGGATTAAAGATCCTGTACACCAGTTCCCTCTGCTGGTGGTACCTGTTAAGCTACCTGATTGGGCCCCAGGTCTCCCCTCCACTAGACCCCAAGAGTTCAGTGCCTGATCACTGAACACCTCAAGGGCAGCAGAACAGTCTTAATATTTCTAGATTCCAGGGCCTGACACAATGTTTTCTAAACAAACAAATATACAAATGAACTAATTAAGTCCTCGGTTGAGTCTGCAGCCATTAAAGAAGAGACAAATTCAGTTTCCAACCACAACAGGCAGCTGGATTCCAATGTCTTGAGAATCAGACATTGGAGAAGGAAGCCCAAATGTCTCTGAGGCCTCACATCAAAAAGCCTTACCAATGCTGAGACAGGAGACAGTTAGTTTCAAGTAGTGATATCCACACAGGCACTCTGGAGGCTTCATCCCAGCCCTACTATCTACCTGCTCTGTCACCTCAGGCATGTCCCTTAACCTCCCTAAGTCTACTTCATCATTGGTTAAGTGCAGATGATATGGGTACCTACCACTTCCCTAGCACTGGTACCTGGCAGGTGCTAAGCTTTCAACAAATGTTATGATTACCACAAGACAAGGCCTCCCAATGTATTTTCTGTTTCTTAAATACATTGCACATTTGCATTCTGCCTAGAACATCCTTCCCCATCTGGAGGACTCCTACGCAGTCTCTAAGGCCCAACTCAAATCCTCACTGCATAACTGTCCCAGAGCCCTGGCCCCTGGTGTGGCCAGTAAGTGTCCCCTCACACCACTCCCATGCCCTGGGTACACACTGTGGCACTCAATTCCCTGTCTCCTAATTCCTTTTTTGTTTGTTTGTTTTTGGCCACACTGCACGGCTTGCAGGATCTTAGTTCTCAACCAGGAATTGAACCCGGGCCACAGCAGTGAAAGCACCAATTCCTAACCACTGGACCACCAAGGAATTCCCTCCTGATTTCTTTATCTGCCTGCTTCCCGTTCCCCCATGGCCAACACAGCTGGTGCTCAATGAGTTTGCTCAATAATTAGGCTCTACTTGGAGACCTCTGAATCCTGGGTGGCCAGGTGGCTCTTAACTGGCTACCTACAAGACGATCAGGATGTACAACCTGCTCACATGAAACAGAAGCATGCTCCGGGGGAAGCCAGCCCAGAGCAGCAAGTCTTCCTGACCAGGATGGAGGAGTCTGTCCCCAGGCCCAACAACAGCACCACCGGTGCACTGTCGGCAGTAACGCCTACTTCCCTTGAAGCCTCAGATTTTCAACAAGTCCTGAGAGAAAGTTCGTTGTCAACTGCAGAGCCAGCTTCCACCATGAGATCCCCCTGCAAGTTTCAACAGTGGCCTCTGCTGGGACACCCTAGATGGGCTTGCTTAGACCAAAGGCCCCTCTCCGCACATGGACGTACCCCCAGGACAGTCTGCACCAAGCCCCCCGGAGCTGAGCTGCCCTCAGGAACCTGCCCGGCCCTCCTCAGCTGCCCAGCCCGAGGTGACCCCCTGCCCACCTTCACACCCTCCAGGAGTGCCTGGGGGTCCTCGATGCCCTCAGGAACACACTTTTTGTTCTCCGGGAGGGATTCAAGTTTCTCCACCAGAGCTTTCAGGCCCTTCAGTTCAAACTCGGTGAGGTGGGTCCATTTGGCAGAGACCTCGGTGGCGGGAGAGCCGGTGGGCGTCTTGGGGTAGTCTATGGGCACCGTGGTGGACTTCACGCTGTCTTCTGACTCATTCGACAAAGTCCTTTTGAGGAACCGCATGGCAGGGGCTTTGGGCTTCTTCCCGGGGGCCTCGGGGTCCTCGGAGGGGGTGCTGCCGGGCGAGGCAGGGCCATCGGTGGGAGCTTTGGGCGTCTTATCTGCACCCTCCTCCTCTTCCTCCCCCTCCCCCTCCTTCTCCTCCTCCTGGGGCTGCTGCTCACAGGACTCCTCCTCCATCTCCAGCCAGGAATCAGATGAGAAGCCGTCTATGCTGGGCTTTCTTGGGGCATCTACAGGGTGGGAAGGGGGGGAGAATGTCACAAGAAAGACTGAGATGAACACCCCAAACTCCCTGTTGGAAGTAACCGGGACCCCCACGCACTACCCCTCCCCTTTACCCTGCAGATCAGCTCTTTTGACAATTCTAATGGCCTCTGCCTCCCTCAGGCTCTAGAAAGGCTAGGGTCAGTCAGAGCTCTGCTTTTCCCCAGCCGTGTGTACCCTGACAGGTTGCCTCACCTCTCTGAACACACCTGGCATTGTACCTTTCAGTGTGTAAAAATAAGGCAAAAAGAGCACATATTGTATGATTCCATTCATATGAAATGTCCAGAACAGGAGGAAATCTATAGAGAATGAAAGTAGATGAGGGGTTGCTTAGGGCCGAGGGCATGGGCGTGGGGTGAGAGGAGGAGGTGGCAGCTCAAGAGTACAGAGTTCCTTCTGGGACGATGAAAACGTTCTAAAAACCGTGCTGATGTTTGCACAGCCCTGGGAATAGACTAAAAACCACTGAATGGTACACATTAAATGGGTGAATTGTATGATATATAAACTATATCCCAAGAATGCTGTTTCAAAATATAGGCAAAGAATACTTCCCCTGAAGGCTTGTAGTGAAGATTAAATAAGGCATCACAGAGCACAGTTCCTGGCACACAACTAGCACTCAAAAAAAGTGAGGTGTCTCCCAAACGTCCCCCCTTCTCTTTGGCAGATGGACTGGAGAGGCAGGGGGAAACAGTGGCAAGAAAATTTAAGAAAAAAGTGGGCACCAATGACCCAAGCATTGCCTCAACATTTCCTCTCTAGCCTGGAATGAAATCGGGAACTTTCTTCTATGGCCCTAAATTTCCAAATGAGAGAAGTGACCCTCAGTTTCCTGGTCCTGGGGACTGCCACAAAATCAAGCCTCTGGTCCCCACGGGAACGTGTAGCTACTGCAACAACAGAGGTTGTCACACTACTTCACAGTCATTTCCCATCTCCTATCGGCTGGAAACTTCAGAAGAGCCAGCTGTAGGATTTTGGTATTTTTCAACGCCTGAATCATCTAACAGGAATGAAACTCACAAGAGAACCACCCCCACCCCACCCCACCCCCAGCCAACAGAACTGAATTTCCAGGAGGCACTCCCCAGTAAAGACCCCAGGAGAAACATTTCCCCATCACATGTCTGCCCTGAAACCCCTAAAGTCAGGAGGGGAGTCAAGGGAAGGAAGGAAGAGGCTTAGAGTGAGAAAAAAAAAAAAAAAGAATCTAAAACTCTTGGAGATTGCAGGAAAAATCGTGCAGACCCTAACGGAGGCAGACCAGTCACGTTTTTCTATCCCATGATGAGAAAGATGCAGTGAATGAGGCACCGTGACTCTAGCATCCAGGAAAACCCTTCGGCAGTAACAGCGCAGAGGCAGAGGGGAAGAAGCATGTTCTTCCTACAGATCGCTCTTCGGGGCTGTCACAGCTAGATGTAACTTTAGGGCGGGTGCCTGTGAGTCAAGACTCAAGGACTGAGCCATTTTGGGGGGGTGATGTCCCTTTAAGTAATGGCAGCAGGGCAGGGCGTTGCAGCTGTGGCTTATAAACGCTCTCTCCCTGCCTCTGTCAAAACCACCCACTGCTCTGCCAAGCTTGCATCCCCAGCCCTGGTCACCCCTCCCTCTGGCTTATAGCTGGCCTGGGTTTTGAGGGACTGGCTGCATCTCTTAGGCCTGCTTCTATATAGACAAAAACCTAACCCCCAACACAGGGAGAAAAAAGAATCAGCTGGTGTCCAGGGAGGGATTCAAAAAAAGAACCAGGATTCTTTGCTCTGTAGGGAGCCTGTCTCAGCAACCATGCCCAGGACTGGCCCCACCCCACATCTGCATAGTCAACTAGCAAGACCTGGGGGCCCCCAAGATGACTCTGTTGGGGTCACAATTTCCTTCTCTTCGACTCTGTATTCCAAGTGGGAAACTGACAAGGATGGCTTCCCCTCTCCTCCTCAAGGGTCTCTAGGAATCTGCTGACACTCAGGCTCAAAAGAATTCCCAGAACCCAGGACTCCCAAAGCCCCACTGAAAAGAATTATTCCTGCCCCAGCTGAGCCGTCAAGGCAGTCGGACTGCAAGACTCACTCACCAATAAGCATTGATTCTCTCTGGTATTCCTGAGTGAGGTAGGACCGCTGGGTCACACAGTACACGTATCTCTCCAAGACATACCAGCACATCTCATAGTAGAAGGGGTAACGGAATTTGGGCTGCACCTGAAAGCAAAGATCCAGGTGCACAGGTCAGTTTCTGGACGGCAGAGGGGAAAGGAGGGAGAGAACGGCACTGGGGTTGGGGGAGGGGAAAGTTCCTGGGGGTGGGAGTTATTTTCATAATCTTAGCAAGAGCACAAATGATGGGAAGGAAAAATGGGGGGTGGGCTGGAGGGAAGTGCTGGAAGGGGCAAGATACCAGCATGCACAAATGAGGAGGAAGAGCGGGTGAAGAGGCCTATGTAAGAGCATCATTTCAAAGGTCCCTGAGCTTTGCACAGGGAAAGCTGTACGGGGTCCACTTTGTGCTTCTGTGAGATGCAGAGAAAAAGAGTTGTCCCCTGACCTGCTGACAGAGGGTGCGGTACCTGCGGATGCGAGCCCCTGCCTGATTCTAGCTACAACAGGTACAGGCTCCTTGCTGGTTCTCCAAAATTCTTGCATTGACTCTACTACCCCTCCCTCCCACCTTGAAAAACAGAAATCAAACCCCAAACCTTACCCATTTGCAGAGACAGGCAGTCAAGCATATCCAGTACCCAAAGAGGGAGGCCACAGGAGGCGGACCAATGAGGATGGAGGGGGCGTGGCCTCTCCTACCACAGGGGTGGGGCCTCAGAGGGGTCCACCTCCTGCTCCTCCCCCACAACACCTGGCACTTCCAGCCTGTATCTCCACAGATGACTCCCTCTGACACAAGTTCCTGGTGTGACTCTGGACCATCCTAACACTGGGGAACACAACCCCGGGTCTGGAGCAGCAGTCCAGCTGGAGATCCCCTTCTGGCTGTTTCTTACAGGGGAGGAGGTATAGGTGCAGAGAGCTTTGTGCATCAGAGCTGTGAAAAGGCCCAGCCCCAGGGGGATTCTGATGGGTGGCAGCATGGGGTCTACACCGATGAGATGGCAGCAAGACATGGGGAGGAAGAAATACCACTGATGGCCCTGGCACAGGAACAGCCTTTCAGAAACTACATCCCAAGCAGGCACGGGTGGTGGGAGGTGGTCCCTGTCTCCCATGTCTGGGCCCTCTTCTGCGAGGCCACACATGGATCCCACATGTCCACACTCACTCCTGGACCCTCTCACCAAGGGTGGGTCTGCCTTGAGGGACCTGTGCAGGAGCCAGATACCCCTCCTCACCTCTCCTGTCCTCCAGGAACTCAGGGAGTTGGATGTCAAGGAAGCACACTCTCCCACCTTGCTTTGCTCACAACCAACAGGTGACATTCTACATCTGGGAGGAAGGCGAATTGAATACAAGCTCACCGAGGTGCTCCATCTGCCCTAAAATACTATTTTCCTGTGTCTCTCAGTGCCCACCTGGAAAAGACCCCCACCCTGCCCTCTGAGAGTCTCAGCTCCAGTTCCCCATCCACCCCAGGCCCCACTGACTCAGTTTCCAGCTGCGAGGCCTTTTTCCCACATTGGGGGCGCCTCGCGTCTCCCATCTGCGTCCCGGGTCCATTTGACCTCCCTGCCTCTGGTGGATGGTGCGCTTTGGAATGAGATCCTGGCCGCCACATGCTTTTGAGCTCCTCGGGGGGATGCATGGAGTTGGGAACATCATCGAGCGGTTTCCTTGGCTCCAGCTACTTTCCCGAGAACCCCAGTTTTATCGCTGGGAGAGTATTCATCTTTTTCCAGTCATTGAATCAGGGTCCTCCAGAGTTTGAAAAGGAGAAAAAGGCTCTTTGGCCTGAGGCAGACCCTGTCCTCCTGTGAAGAGAGTTTGGGGAGGGGGCAGTTCTCAGCCCCACCCCCACTCCAGAACAAGGGCCAAGCAATTTTGAAACAAATCATCAAAACCTACAGAGCAGGCTGAGGACAGGCAGGCCTGCCTCTTCTCAGACCCTCACTCACATCTCCCGACTTGATTGGTAAAACACTCAAGTTACTTTTGACTTTTCAAATTTGGGAAACCGTCTGAGCCAATCTGCCCTGATGGGCACCATGGCGCCTGAGAATCTTTCTAGGTTAGGAAAAAAAAAAATTTTTTTTTTTTTGGCTGTAGTTCAGGAGAGGAAGATAAGTCTCCCCTCATTGTTGCTGAACCCAAGGGAAACCAGCTGGGTGAAAACAAATGCTGATGAAGGAATTCAAATTCTTTTTCGTTTTATTTTTTTGAATTTTTTTTTTTTTCCAAGAGAGCACCACAGGGAACAAAACTTGCAAAGAATTGACTTACAAACAGGTTGTCGCCTTCCACCCTTCGCCTTCAAAAGGTTTCAGCCACATGCCTGGGAACATTAAACACACGATTGCTCAACATTATTTGTTGACAGCTTCAGAGCCTCATCAAATTGAGTTGTTCACCGAAAGGCAAGGCAGTCAGAAAGCAGGCCATGCTCCCAGCCTGGGGGTGGGTAATCAATCTATCAGTGGGTCTCAAGGGGTCAGTTTGAGTTCCCCAAGGTTCATTGGAGTGGCACCTGGCCTAAGCCCTTCCTCTTGGAGCTGAGTGACCTTAGGAGATCAGAACCAAAGATGTTTTGGTGCATCTACAACTCCCAGGTCTCAAGGACTTGAAAAACTAAAATATCAGGGTGGGTGGGAAGTGTCTTAAAATTTGTTTTTCTCCTGGAAAAAAAAAAAAAAAAGTCAATGGAAGAAAAAAAAATCCAATGGTAGGGGAAAGGTGAGAGGAAGGGTAAATTATTTGCAATTTCCAAATAGATTCACTGGCTGAGAGGGAATAGGGCATGTTGGCATTACCTTTCCTGAGAAGGCTGCTTTCACTAGAGCCATTAGGGAAAAAAAAAAAAAAAGATAAATATAAGAGAGATGGCAGTTTAATGATCAATTGGACCATTCCTATCCCTTATCAAGCTAACTGGAGTTAAAAATAGGTAGTGAGAGTTGTCGAGATGTTATCTTCAAATAATAAACATGCAACACAACCATTCTCTGGTGTAGCTCTTCACCCCTCTGCTTATCTTTAGAATGAGAGGGGAAAGATTTAATCTACAAAAGGGGGTCAGGAAATGAAAAACCCCCCAGTCCCAGAATGCCTGCACCTGTGCGTGCTTGCCTTATGGACAGCAGGGTAAAGTCACCTATCATGCAGCCCAGAAAAATTCAAATCATGAGAGCAAGACATGCTTCCTACACATAGGAGAACACTGGGGTTCCCCTGGTCTCTATGGGGAGGTCCCCCACCTTGGGCCACAAAAGCAAATTATCTTTCTAAAACAAACCCACACCATGGGGCTTAGAGACTGACAGTTTCCTCTGTCCCACCCTCAGCATTTGGTTTCCAAGCAAAGCCATGTTTTAGGACTCTTGAAAAGCTATTTTTAAATGGCCATAACCTTCTTAAGAAAGCTCGCAGGGATATAAAGAATTAAGTTGTAGCGAGCTGACACGGAGCCCTGGCATTTTATCTGGCTTCCAGTGCTCTCTCTTCCCAGCATCTTTTGTCTGCCTTGGCTCCTAAGACATAAACAATTGGGCCTTGTAGCCAAGCCCTCTCCAAAGACCAGAAATCAAAGCAGATTAAACAGCCTGCCGCTGGTTCCCGCCCAGCCTGCCTGCCCGCCTGCCCCCGGCCCGTCCACCTGCTTCAGGAAACCAGATGGGGTGCCCACTGAGACAACAGGGACAGTGGGCCTTGGGGGAGGGGGAGCTGCCACACTCATCTCCACGTGGGTGTGATATTCCATGGCAGCTCAGCATGGTGCTCGGGGTTCTACTCCATTACCCTCCCTCCCACCTCCCACAGACAGGGGAGGGGATCCGGGCTCCTAACGGAATGATGGGGCCCAAATCCACTGAGATGTATGATCCAGATTCCCTGGGGGAGGGGGACGGCTGCCAAGTGAGTTGCTGAAGCCTTTAGAAATCCCAGCCTGACTCTGGCTTTCAGGAATTGCCTGGAAAGTTGTGGGCTTGACTTTTTTCTCCTTTTCTATCCCACACCTACTTGTCTGCTCACACACAAACTGGCCCATTCTTCAGGGCTGGCCAAAGAACAGTTGGCCAGAGTCCCAGACAACACTTGACCCAGATGATAAGATGACCACTCATACCCAAATGGTGCCTTTCTCTAGAACGCCACAGGGCAGCATCCCCCAGACCAGGGCAGGGATTGGCCTCCCCACCAGACAGGGAAAGGGATGGTAGGCAGGCAACAGAAAAGAGAGGCACAAAAATCCACAAAGCAAGACCCAGTCTCCGCGGATCTGGGCATCCCAGCAGCAAACTAGCCTATCTGAAGAATGTGCATTTGACCTTGTTAACACACCTACCTGCCCACTGAATATGGTTCAAAGTGGTCCCCAGGAAACTCTTGGAAGAGGTCCCTCAACACTGGGGCTATTAAAAAGGTCAGATGCATACACACTGGCTAAGACTTTGACTCATGTATGTGATTCCATGCAGACCAAGGCCTGGAAACAAGACCAAGAAAGGCATGAACCCTGGGCACAGAGCATCTGCTTCTATGAGATGTTTCCTTAGGGTCCGGGCATGACAACCCTCTCTGGGAAAAAAGTCAACTCCAAGGCAAAGCCCAAGAAGACCAGGTGTGGTCTATCCATACAATGGAATATGATTAAGCCATAAAAAGGAACAAAGCACTGACAAATACCACAACGTAGATGAACTTGAAGACACGATGTTAAGTGAAAGAAGCCAGACCAAAAGGACATTTTATATGATTCCATTTACATAAAATATCCAGAACAGGCAAATCCACAGAGACAGAAAGCAGACCAGTGACTGCCAGAGGCTGGGGAGGGGGGAATGGGGAGCGACTGCTACTGAGTATGGGGTTTCTTTTTGGGGTGATGAGAATGTCTTAGAATTAGAAATGATGGCTGCACAACACCGTGAATGTGCTCAATGCCACTGAATTGTGCACTTTGTGTATGTGGATTATATCTCAATAAAAAAAAAGAAAGAGAAGAAATATTTGAAGAACTATAAGAGAAAAGAAGAAGTAGGCCCTGTTTTCGCCAGTTTCCCACTCTCAGACCTGTCTCAAATGCCTGGGGACGCTGGGTCAAGTTCCAGCAAGGAAGAGCCAGTGCTTTTCAGAGGAACCTCATGGAACGGAACAGAGCACGGCAGAGGGCCCATTGTCAGGTATCTGAGCCTTGGCCCCTGCTCCTAGGGCATGGGGCTGGGGGTGGGATGCAGTGTCTGAGAAACCATCAAGGAGAAAAGGAGACCGCCCCCCTGCCAGCCACAAGCAGACATTGAGGCAGAACTCAGATAGTCCCTGGGGGACTCACAGACACTGGCTCCCTCGGGGTCCTACATCACATTTGGGGCCCCCACATGGTCAAGACCTGATCTACCTTCCAAGGTCCAGCCCCCGCCCCCCGCTCCAAACCACCACCACAACAACCATGAAATCCCCCCACTCCCTCACATCCCTTCATACACGTGGGAAGAAGGAAGAGGCACAGTTCCTGACATCTCACGGTGCTTTCTCAAGAGATACTTCCTCTTCAACAGGGGGTTTCGGCTGTCACCAGCCTGGAGGTGAACAGAAACTCCCGGGGCTCTGGGTGGGGCTCTTGCGGGCACCCCCTGCCCTGCAGAACCAGGACCAAGACCCAGCTTGAGGCAGGGAGCAGGAGGGACAAGGGACCAGGAAGGACTTCGGAATGACCGTCCCATGCGCCCCAAGCACCAGGCAGAGCTCGGGGGCCGGTGTGGCCACGAGAAGAAAAGGAAGCCGCCTCACCCGCGTTCTGTCCTCGATCTCGTAGATCCGCAGCTGCATGGGCACGTTGAAGCTGTGCAGGATGTTTCCGCCGAACACCAGAGAGTCTACGGGGGTGTAGACTGCATGGATCCAGCCTGGGGTGGGGAGGGCACAGAGAGGGTCAGCCACTGGCCCTTTGGGGGCCCCCATTATGCCCACATGCAGGAGGGCGCAGGAGGCCCAGGTGAGCACCCAGGGCCAGAGGGAGGATGCTCGGGCTGCCTGACGCAGAGGGCTGAGGTCCTGGCTGGCCTAGAGGACCCAGACCCGCAGCCCCACTGACTGCTGCTGGCAGTGACCCCTGGCTAGCTCAAGTCGGTCCTGGGCAGCTGCAGACCAACCCCCTTGTCCTGAAGACCTTGGTGATGAAGTGTTACAATGGACCTGGCTGCAGCAGCCAACAGAGAGGCAGGCCCTGTCCCTCTCCCCTGCAGGCCAGGGAGCTGAAAACCCCTCACTCAGGCTACTCATGTGTCCTTAAGCCTTTTCCTCATCATCCCAGCGACCGTCCATCTCAGGAGGTGTCAAGGATTGCTCGGGGCCACAACTAAGGGTCGTGACATCCCGCCAGAACCCAGATGCCTCCTCTGCCCGAAGCCACCCCCTGCCATCAAAATCCTCCAAGGCCCACTTCGAGGCGGTCTCCTCTGCCACATGACACCTGCAGAAGCTCTGCTCCTGCTCTGCCCCAAGTCTCTCTCCTGCTGACTGCAGCTTATTAGCACCTTGGAGCACGGCTTTTTCACCTCCCTGAGCTCCTGGCCCGAAGGCTGGCACTGCAATCATGAGAAGGATAACCGAGGACTACCTCTGTGCCAGGCACTAGTCTGACGGCTTTACAGGGCTGCTCTCATTTAATCTTCACAAGATCCCTCCAAGGTACACGCGACATTCACCCCCAAATTACGGACGAGAAGGCTGAGCCACAGAAAAGTGAAGTCACTTGTAAGGACTGGGACCCAGGGAGTTGGCCTCCGCTTGGTCCATGAAGGCTAGAGACAAAGCAAGCCGCCTAATTCCTTCAATGATGGATTGAACGTGTGTGTCCAGTGCTCAACAGTCCTCCGTGCAGCTCCTGGCTACCATACTGGACAGTGCAGAGCGAGGGGAGGGGTGGCATTATAACCCACTCCCATTTACAGATGCTGAAACCGAGGCTCCGAGAAGGAAGTCACTTGCTGAATGATGTCGCAGCAGGTGAGTGACAGCGGCTCCATTTTTAACTGCCACGCTGCACTGCCGCTACATCACAGGCTTATTAGCACAGGCCTGGGAGTCCCGGGAGACAGGCCTGCGAACACGGAGGGGAGGCAAAAAGGGAACCAAGAAAGACAGAAGCGAAGACAAGGACAGGCAGAGGCCAAGGGACTCACGGTGAAAGACAGAGGGTCAGCAGAGGGGAAAGGGGACAGACAGGGGCAACCTGAGATCCCAAGCCTTCTCCACAACCCTGAGGCTAATTCATTCGCTTGGAGGCAAAGTATAGAGGCCTCCCCGCCCACGCCGAGCGGGAGCAGTTACAGCCTCTTTCCTCGGTGAGCCGAACACGCCAGCCCTGAGTCACGGGCAGCCACGGGTGGCCACGGCTGCCGGGAGCCGGGCTGCCACCTGGGAAGAGAGCTCGGAGGCTGCGAGGCCACTGCTGGCATCTGTGTCAACACTCTGGGCGGCGGGCCCTCCCCTGCTGGGGACGATCGGTGGGACAGAGCTGGTGGTGCTCAGGGGAGGGCAGGGGCAACCCGCCAGCCAGGAGCACAGGAGCGAAGGCTTTATGTAACCTGCTTCTGCGGTTACCCGCCCACAGCTCTGGCCGCTGCTCTGCCCGCCAGGCGTGCCCTTGCGGAGCTACCTGGGCTCCTTCCCCACCACCTCCCTGCCCCCCGCCCCGCCCCGTGCAGCAGTGCGGCTGCGCCTCTAAAGTCCCGGTTTCCCGGTTTCCGGGACTTCCCTGGCGATCCAGTGGTTAAGACTCCGCGCCTCCACTGCAGGCGGCACAAGTTCTATCCCTGGTCCAGGAACCAAGATCCTGCAGGCCCCGCAGCGAGGCCAAAAAAAAAAACAAGTCCCGTTTTCCACATCTGCTTCAGCCTCTCCGCCTCAGCTGTGTACCAGCTGATATTCTCAACTGTACATTTTTTTGTTTCTACCAAGCGGAGCCACACTGTCTATTACTATTGTTGTTACCACCATCAGCATTATTCAAGCAACATTTCCTAAGACTGGGACCTAGGACAGCCGGGTTTCAAGCACATGCTCATGGTGGGGTGAAGCCTGAATGGGACAAAGGTTCCTGGGTCCCTTTCCTACGCTCCTCGCATGCCCACCTAATACCTATGAACGCCCACGTCCGGGGGCCCGGGTTGGAGACTGTCCCCAGTGCTGACTCACCACGTGGCCTGGGGCACCTGCCTGTCCCCTCTCCTGGCCTCCACGTGCCCGTGTGAAATGAAGAAGACCACTGCTTCCCTTGTACGAACTCAAACCATGGAAGCAACTGCCGCTGATATTCGTGGTAGTCCCGTCCATCACAAGGGCTTTGGAAAGAACGGCACCCTCGTGAATCTGCATTCATCAGCCCCGGACTCTCCCTTCTGGAAACGCAGACTCACTTGACTTACATCTATTCCCCTGATGTGAGAGGTGCTGTTGCAAGGAGAGGGGCAGGGAATCTGTACTGACATTCCAGGGGTTCTAGAAGCTTCTCTCCACTCTCCTCTCCTCCCCAGGCCAGTGCCTCGCAGGTAGGTCAGGCAGCCTGGCCTGGATTAGAGTCACTGCCCAGCCCCTGCCCCCAGCCCTCCTCACATCCGCTCCGTTACTTACTTAAACGCTTGCTTCTAGGACTTCCCTAGTGGTGCAGTGGTTAAGACTCAGCGCTTCCACCGCAGGGGGCGCTGGTTCCATTCCTGGTGGGGGAACTAAGATCCCATATGCAGTGCAGTGCGGCCAAAAAATTTTAAAAATTAAAAAAAATAAAAAGATTTTTTTAAAAAAAAGTTTTTTAAATAAACAATTGCCTCCGGAAGAACCAGGGAGTGGAAATAAAGCATTCAGAAGCCCCATCTGAATCCACCCTCCCAATACTCGTTCATTGCATCCCAGGAAGCACGAGAGAGCAAGTTTTCCCAGACTGGTGACTGCACCGAGGATGCTGGCATCTGCCTCCTGCTTCCAGGCCAGAGTCTCCAACAACATGAAGGCGACAACAAAGGCTATCAGGCCACGCGACAAGGGACAGATCCAGCCACAAAAGGAAATCAGGCGACCCACAAAACCAACTGACAGGTATTCTCTGGGACATGAAGGGACGAGAAGGCCGCGGGGGCACATGGTGTCTGACCCACGCCCAAACGCTCAGGGTTCGGAATGAAAAGGCCCCTGACCCACATTTGTGTGGCTGCTGCAGGGATAAACCCAAAGGTCCCAGAACTCAGGGGTGCCTCACAGAGGCCCACAGCCCTCAGGAGCATCCATGAACTCCCTGTGCTGGCCCAGGCCCGGGGCTGGGCACTGTGGCTGCCAGGATGAAGCCAGGATGGCCTCTCCTCTCTGGGACCTCATAGCTGGTACCAGGGGCCCAAACTGCCAGGCCACAGGCTGCATCAGACCCAGGGGCATGTACAGTTTGACCCACCTGTGTTATCAAAATGGGGAAATTTCGGGCTTCCCTGGTGGCGCAGTGGTTAAGAATCTGCCTGCCAATGCAGGGGACACGGGTTCAAGCCCTGGTCCGAGAAGATCCCACATGCCGCGGGGCAACTAAGCCTGTGCACCACAACTACTGAGCCAGCGAGCCACAACTACTGATCCCATGTGCTGCAACTACTGAACCCCATGTGCCTAGAGCCCATGCTCTGCAACAAGAGAAGCCACCGCAATGAGAAGCCCGTGCACCGCAACAAACTGTAGCCCCTGCTCGCCGCAACTAGAGAAAGCCTGCGCACAGCAACAAAGACCCAATGTGGCCAAAAACAAAAACAAAACAATAAATAAAGTTTAAAAAAAAAATGGGGAAATTTCACAAGGCTATCTGAAGTGCTTTCCTCTCCAGAAAAATGAGAAGCTGGGCCCACCAGGCCCTCCAGCCCTAACTGGCTGGAGCCGAGCAGCAATTCCCCAGTTTCCCAGAGCACCTCCACCTCAGCCTGCTTCACTGCCAGCCCGTCTCTGCTCTGTACCCATTTCACAGATAGATCATCTCAGGTCCAAGAGATCAGGTCCTATTTATACTGTTAAATAGCTAGGAGTTACTGTTTCTCAGACTTGCCCAAGGCCTGAAGAACCACCACCTCTGAAGCATAGCTAGCACCCAACCCCTTCACCCTCAGACAAAAGAAGAAAAAGATAAACCAAGTCTCACAAAGATACTGTGACACTTAAAATCTTCCTAACCCAATGGCATCCACGAGCTTTCACAGAGCTGATGGGGAAGCTTGAGGCCAGCGTGAGGTAGGGCACATCTAAGGTCACACTGTGGAGGTGAAAACCCAGATCAGAGGTGGGAAATACCAGAATTAGATTCTCCACTTTCCACACCCAAAAGCTCATGTGCAGTGGCGGGATTCCCCAAGGCTCTCTCCCCAAAGCCACATCCCAGCTACCACAAATCTCAGATGTGTGTCTGGTTCAGAGGGTGTGAGGACCCAAGATGCTCAGCTAGTTCAGTGACTCCAAAACTCTGGTCCTTTATTTTTCACTGGTTGACAACAAAATAAGAAAAATGAAGATGGCATAGATTCTCATAAACTCAAACCCATCAAATTTCAAGTAGTGACTGTCCTTTATTCTGGAATTATGTACTCCCATCTTTTTTAGTGTCAGGAATAGTCCTCCTTTCATGAAACATCAGCAAAAGTAGCTGACAGGTTGTTTTTTTAAATTAGTGCCCATATTTAGCAAAACTACAAGATAATAACATTGATATCAGTTCCCACCTTTTTTTTTTAACTTCATGAAATCAATGTCTGGGAACCACATGTACACCCTGCCCTTGAGAAGGTGACAAATTCCAACTGTCCCTTTTTTGCTTCCCAAAATCCAGGAAAAAAATCCTGGTGTCTCACTCAAGACTGTTAGGGCCAAAAGTCTTTGCTGAATTCTAAATAGACTCCTACCAGCTGCAGTTCAAATCCACGTCCCCTCTTCCTGCCTTCAACACACAGTCACACCCCTGCTGGGGCTTAGATGCTGCTTCTTGAGACCTTTTCCAGCTTGCTTAAGGCACCAAAATGAACACCCTTCCCATCCCAGATCGGGGGAAAGCAATGGGCCACCTCTCGGTTCTGAAAAAGGCCCTGCGAGAAAAACGCCTGTCCTCCAAGGAGGCTAAGGAGGCCTGCACTCACGGGACAGAGTTGGGAGGGAGCCTGAGGATCCCAGAGTTCAGCCTCACCCTGCCCCCACTGTAGAGATGGGACAGTTGAGGCCCAGAGAGGAGAAGAGATCAGCCCAAAGTCACAAAGACGGCAGCAAGGCCAAGCGCACACCAGCCTCCCTTTGAATCTACCAGGGCCAATCTTCCCACACCTGCAGTGGCCTTGAACACGCTGCAGGATACCACCTCCTTCCAGGCTGTGCTCCATAAATGCTGTCCACCAACTACAATTCCCTCCTGTCCCAAGCAGCAGTCCCTCCCCTCCCGGGGTCAAGCAGCTCCAAGGATGCACCTGGGGCTCTGACAACAAAGTCACCCCCACTAAACCCCGCCACCTCCAAATCCCAAACTTCCCCAATAGTGAAATCTCTGCCCAACTTTCTAGAAGAGCCCGCGTGTGCAGGTCCCATCCCCATGGTGGGAACTGCTACCACAACCGCTCCCCCTTCAGTTGACACTGACTCGATGTCCAGACCCAAGGCCAACTCCAGTCCAACTTAAGTGTGACCAGTTTCTCCATCCAATGGATCTTAGTGGCCTCAAAGGAGGCCTTGGACCCTAAGATCCAAGCTTCCACTCAGTGGCAATTTCCCTGCAGGCTCCTTGGCATATGGCCTCTACTTGTGTACCTCCAGTGACGGGGAGCTCAGTGCCTAGCAGAGCAACTCATTCCAATACCACTTGGCTATACCTTGTCTTCCAAGATATGATCCTTCAACTGGCCGATGGCCATTACCATACACCTTCACTTCCTGGGTAAAACAACCCAATTCCTCCTTCAAATTCACCTCACCTGATGTGGTATCCAGACTCTTCTCTCTTTCGAGGTTGACTTACCCATGAGGGTAAGTCATTACAACCCACGAGGAACACAGTCTCCTACATGTGGCCTGACCCTCTCACTCTATACAGTGGGACTGTCACCTCCCTCATGCTGGGTAAAACACTTCCACTGAAATGCAGCCTAAGATTCTCAGGTCATCTGCCACATCCACTAGTGACTCAGCCTGTAACTGGCCAAAAGCCCTCAGCCCATCTCCCAGGAGCTGTAGGCCAATAGGTCTCGGTTCACTCAGTCCTCACTACCACCTGGGAAGTCTTCCATTTTACAGATGAGAACATTGAGGCACTGAGATTAAGTCATTTCCAGGAAGTCAGGCTTGTAAGCAGCAGAGCAGGAATTTGAATTAGGGCGGGGCTTTCTGGCCCCAGGGCCCATGCTCTTAATTATTGCCCTCTGCTATAGTTGTAGTTAATTTTTTTTTTTTTTAAAGGGGCGAGTCCAAGTACAGAAATTGACCTTGATCCCAATTACATTTCATCTTGTTCTGCAGGAAGGAAGCTGCCACTCTGGGTGCATTCCCCTCTACCCTCTTCCCCTGGGCCAACTCCCCCTTCCCCCCTCCCCAGCCATCAGGATAAAGTTGCCCCTCCCCTCCCCACAGGACCACCCTCATCCTCACCCTCAGAAATCTCAGCAGGACATCTTGGAGGAAGGCATTCAAACTTCCCCTGAGGGAGGGCCCTCAGGAGGCTTTCTCCCCAAGAGAGAATTCTAGCCCACAGGCAGGAAAAAACAGGTAAGATGTGAGAGGCTATTTTTCCCTGCAGCCTGAGGCCTGCTTCTCTCCTTCTCTCAGGGACTGCCAAGGGCAAGGAGGCCCAGAGAAACCCCATCACTTGGCCTAAACGCCTGGCTGAGGCCACCCGGCCAACAGGAGGCTGCTAAGAGCCCAGCGCCAGCCTCGCGGGAACCTACCGGAAGGGATGAAAAACGTGTAGCCCTGTTTCAGCTCAATTCTTTGGCATCGCTCCACACGGTCTCCCAGGAAGATGTCGCTCTGTTTGCCTGACAGCACCCACTCCTCGTACAGTGCCAAATTGTGCAAGGTTGGAGGAATCAGCCAAAAGATCTTAGAAGGAAAAAGAAGCAATCAGTTAAAGATCCAGGCCAAAGTCTCTGATTTCTTCCAGGCTCTGCCACAACCCAGAAGACAGCCCCACCTGCCTGGGAGCAGGGAGGATGGGGGAGGACACATCCCCGGACACCCTTCCAGGACCAGGCCCAAAGGGTCTCTGGGGTGGCAGAGAAGGCTGTACCGCCCTTCTGGGACACCCCTTGCCCGCCTTTAGAGAATCTCCGTTCCAGCTGAAACACCAGGGTGGGAAGACTTCCTGGACTGAGTGGAACATTCTTTCTCCTGAGCCGTGGGCTTGTCAGGGAGGTGGGGGAAGGAAAAGAAGGGGAATTTCCTAAGTTGTAGGATAAAATGGCCCAATAAATAAAACCAGCTTGTGCTGGCTCTGGAGAAGGAGGAAAAACATCTGGAACCAAGAGGGATGACTTCCTACCCGGAATTTCTTCCAACACATTCGGTTAAGACAAATGCACACGCAGACCCAGAGGAGCAGGGCAGCACACACGTATTCTCAAGGAGCACCCACCTCCATGCAGGGACCCCTACGTCCCCACGTGGGCATGCACACAGGAGCAGACACAGCAGGAGCACCCTGAACACATGCCTCACGCCCTTTCTCTGGGTGATGTCTGTCCCTAATGTAAACTGTTCTTGCAGGCAACTAGACTTTTAAGTTAAAAGGTCCCAGTGCTGGAGCTGAAATTACAGCTGGGGGAAATGAAATGCTGGAGGTTCTTGGGAGCCACATCTGGAGTTCTAATCTGGCCCAAGATGCGTAGGACACTGGACTGGGTAAGCAGGTGTGAAAGGGTGACCAGATGTGATGCAAAGGAGTTGACCTTGACCTTTCCCTCCAGAAGAAGACAGAGAGTGAGAAAGTCCTCACAGGGTGGGGTCTGGCTGGAGGCGGGGGGCAGAAGCAGAAAGGCGAGCAAGCCCCTCCATGCACAAACAGCCAGGTGTGTACAGAGATGTGAAGAGACTCAACTCACCTTCCCACCCCGGAAAACATGGTACCAAACGGAAGTGCCTCCGAAGTCGATGTGGAAGTCAGTGAAACAACCTTTCACGCTCATCAGACAGTACCTGCAGCACAGAGGCGGGGAAGCAGAAAAACAATTCAATGCCTGAATCACAGGAGGCGAGCAAACAGCTTCAGAGATGCCTGACCTGCTGCCCTTTTATAAACGCTGACACTGGGGAATTTTCTTTTTTTTTAGACCCAAATCTAATCGGAGTTCCCCATGGGGGAAGCCCCTGTGATCAGGTGGCGAATCTCAAGCATTGGCTACCTGCCCCCAAGGCTGGGAGAGGCATTTTTGTTTTCAGGTTCCCGAGAGAGAGAGCTGGCAACCCACAGGCCACTTGGTTCCTTCCTCGAAGACGGTTTTTACTCTTGCCCCACCCCTGCCTCCTACCCAAGCAAGAGGCTTCATTTCTGCTCCTTCCAGCTCCTATACCTGCAGTTCTCCCAAGCTGCCAGGTCCCTCTGCAGCAACTGGGCCCTCTGGAATTCAGCTGTAAACCACCTGCATAGCTTGCCAATTACTAGTCCCCATTCATCTCCTCATTCATTCAACAATCATGTACTGAGAGCCAACCAGTGGTCCAGCCCAGAGCCAGGCATGGCACTTAGAGAAAAGCATAAGACCCCTGCCATTAAGGATGAAACACTCTTAAGGGAGCATGACCCTGGGAAAGTTAAATGGCAAGGCAAACTGCAAATGACTGCAAAGTAAGCAATGCAGCTGGAAGTACAAGGGTACCAGCCGTAAAAGACCACAGTGTATAATTCCACGTATGAAATGTCCAGAGTAGGCAGATCTACAGAGACAGAGAGTAGGTTAGTGGTGGCCAGAGGCTGGGGGTATTGGGAGGAAATGGGGAGTGACTGCTAATGGGTACAGGTCTTCGTTGTGGGGTGACAAAAATGTACCAAAATTGATGGTGGTTGCACAACTCTGTAAACATACTAAAAAACATTGAATTGTACACTTTAAGTGGATGAATGGTATGTGAACTGTACCTCAATAAAGCTGCTAAAAAAAAAAGTAAAGCGATAAAGACCCTCGGGGTGGGGGTGGGGGTGGAGTGGCAGAGAGGGAGGGAAGGAGTCAGGGAGGGAAGGAGTTAGAGAGGGAGAGCCCGGCCCTGAGCGGCTTGGACAGAGGGAGGGCATTCGGGAGAAGAAACCTGCCAGCAGCCCCCCTTCTAAGCTCTAGCAACTGCCAGACAACCCACCCTTCCTTACAGGAACTCACCCGTCCCCTCCCTCCTCCCTCCACTTGCTGCCCTCCTAGGGGTGAGCAGAGCTTAGGAGGAGGGGGGACAGACAGGCTTCCAGGTCCCGGCCTGGCAGACGGCAGTGCCAGGGCCCCCTCCCTCTCACCCACCCCTTCCCCCAAAAGCCACAAGAGCACGGCTGGGGCAGTCCCCCACGGCTCATGCTCCCACACCTTCGCACCTCCGGAGGCCCGCATACACACGCTTACCCCACTGACCGCTTTTCCCCGCTGCACTTTGCTTTTCCATGGTTTGGGAAGAGGAGAGGAATGGGGCGGGGTCGGGCAGGGAGGAGCCAGCAGCCTGAGAGGAGATAATGGTGGGGGCCAGGGGGGACGTGGGCTGAGCTGGTTAGGAGGCTGGAGGGTTCCAGGCGCCCCCTCCCTCTGGTTGCCTTTTGCACCTCACATTCAGGTGGACCCGGGGCTCGGCAGTATGCACGCGGCGTGCCCCGCGTCCCTCCTCCGGATAGGCTGGAAGGAGCCTTAACCATGTGTCTGCAGGAGGCTGACAAATCAGAAGGCCTTCCTGCACATCAGAGCCCCGCTGCCTAGCAACCCCATCGGAGGGGTGTAGTTGACAGCACAGGACGCAGCCCTGTCACGAAGACAGGCGCGGGCTGTGCTGCTGGCGCTGGGGTTGTTAAAGTCCCAGCTCCGGCTCCGGCTCCGGCTCCGCCTCCACACCCTGCTGCCTCCTCCCGGCCCACCCAAGCCAGGTCCCCACTCTGAAGGCCTGGGTGATTCTCTTCTCTCCAAGGAACTGGAGGGGTAGGGGGCCTGCTAAAGCCCTAGTCCACCCCACCCCCATGGACCACGCCGGCCTCTTCTCTCCAAGCACCACTTCAAAATATTAGTCCTCATTTTCCTAAAACCACTCTTCCTCTCGGTTTTCTTCTTCTCTTTCTTTAATCTAACCTTGGTTTCCACCTCCTCCAGGCCTGAGCAGAACACAGTCTGGAGGAAACAATTTAAGTGTTTGTGGGGTGGAGAAAGGCGAGGTGCTTCCTTCAGTCTGCAGCTGGATACCCACCCAGGGGCCCAAAGCAGAAAGGAGAGGAGCTTGGCTCTTGGGTTCTTGGGCTCCAGGACCCAAGTCTCCCCAAACAGGTCGTCCTGGCCAAACAGGTCGTCCACCTTCAACCTGCCAATCTCCTGCCGCAGTTCCAGCCTCCCCAGCACACGCGGAAACGGAATCCCTGCGAGCTGCGGCTGCTGCGTACAAGGGAAAGTTCTCCAAGTTGAGCCTGCGTCTGCTCTGCCCTCCCAGTCACCCTCCAGCACCCTCCGAGGCCCCTCGGAGCTTGGGGGAGCCACTTCCAGCCCCGCCTTTCCATGAAAGGCCCCTCCTCCCATGTCCCTCATTTCCTGGCTGCCAGGCCTGGACCGCCCCTCCTGCCGGGCAAGTGCACGCTTTAGGGTGGCCAGGGGAGCTGGGACGGGGCGGCTTTTGTCCCGGGCCCCTGCAGCCGTCACCCCGCCTGCCTCCTCGCCTGCCCCGCACTCATTCCGCGTTTCCCCCCTCACTCCTGCTTCTCGCTCGCTCTGGCGTGACGCCTTTGCACTGACCTCTAACAGCTTCCTCTTCCAAAGCACACCGCAGTCACATGGGCACCCCGGCTCGGTGCCACGGCCGCTAAGCTCTCACCGCGGCCGGCCAGCCGGCCTGGTTTCCGCCTCGGCCGCCCCCTGCCCGGAAAGCCGCGCCCCTCGACACCCCCACTCACGGCGCAGGCGGCATCTGTGTAGGACACCCTCCAAGTTGGCGCCTGAAAACCCCGCACCCGCGACCTAAGCTTTTGGGGGCTTCCCACCTCCCAAGGCCGGGGCTGGCTGGGGAGGAGCGTGGTAGGAGGGGGCGCTGCACCTGCAGCACCAACTTTGGGGCGCTGCCTCGGGTCTGGGAGGCGGGGCAGCCCCACTCCGCCCTTTTCCCTCCAACTTAGCGAAACTCCCCCGGCAGCCCAGGCGGCGTCCCCTCGGGCAAAGGTCTGGCGGGGGGACCTGGAAAGCTGGCACCGGGTGACCGGGCTGGAGGCGCCGAGCGCGCGTGCACACACGCTACACACTTACGCGCAGCCCCGGGAGACACAAAGAGCGGCTCCGTGACGCCGGCCGTGCAGCCCGCGGGAGGGAGGCGACCCACACCCCGCCCCGGTGCGCCCCGAAGGAGTGAGGGGCTCCCGGGCAGCCCGGGGCCCGCGGGGCGCAGCGCAGGAACGCCCGCCCAGCCCCGCCCGCGGTTACCCTCGACTGCAGCGCGGCTCCCGGGCGTCCCCTTTGGCGGCTGAGGCTCGACACTCGTCCGGCCCCGGCGACCAGAGCCGAGCCCCCTCCACGGTGCTGCCAGGCCCCTGTCGAGGACCGCGGAGCCCTCGCTCGCTTCGTTCTTTTCTCGGGGAGCCGGGCGCAGCCTGCGCTCATCCCCGCTCAGAAACTGAACACCCGCGCGGCACGGCGGCTGCCAGGGAGGCGGAGGGAGGCCGCGGCGGCGACAGGGAAGCGCGCCCGACCAGCGCCAGGGGACGCCGCCGCCCACGGCCGCCCCCTCGCCCGGGCTGGGTGGGGGCACGAGGGTAGCTCTCCCCACCTCCGTTCTACTGGCAGGCGCTCGGGGACTCCCGCACGCCCGTTTTCAGGGAGGGTGGACGCCGTCCTGCTGCTGAAGGCGACGACCCAGCAAAACCACCTTCCTGAAACGCACCCCTCGGGGCAAAGCTATAGAAAGGACCAGTGCCAGGGGGTGGAGGGCTTGTCTGATGCCGGGTATGGCAGCCCAGAGATCAGGGATGCGGCTCTGGCCCTAAAACAGACTAGCTGTGACCTTGGACAACCACTTCCCCTCTCTCAGCAGCTTCCTTGCCCTGGGGGCAGGGAGGTGACCTGACGTTCATCTGCAATCTAAGATGCTCTTTCCTGCGCCTGCCCCTACCTGCCCCCTTAGGAGCTGTGTAACCCCACATCATAGAACTATTGTGGCAATTCATTGAGATAAACACTTTGATTACTTAATCCAATCTTCACAACAGCCCTGTAAGGTCATTTGCGGGACTGTACCCATTTTACAGATGAGAAAGCAAGACAGGCTCAGAGGTGGTGACTCACCCTGATCACTACCCTCGTAGTGGGGTGCTTACCCAAGCAGCCTGTCTCAGAGTTTCTCAGCCCTTCTCCCCAGGTGTCCCTGATAAATCCCAAGATCTCAAGAAGCAGAGTGTGCAGGTTACAGCCAAACCTCAACCACTAACTGAAGAAGTCAGTCCAGCTCACATCAGAAGTCCCCCCTCCAGGGCACGCTCATCAGGACCACAGCCCTCTTCCCATCCCACCCTTCCCCCATAAACCACAAGGGGGGCCAGGAGATGGTGGTATGGTGTCTGCAGGGGCAGAAATCAAACTTCTCGATTCTTTGGCCAAATCCCATTCCCTGGGCTACCCAGCATTATTAATTAATAGGTTCCAATTATCAAGTGCTCATAATAATATCTGCTTACAGGCATGATACCATTTTATCCTTAAAACAACCTAATAATCTCCATTTTAGGGAACTGAACATTAAGCCATTTAAAGGTGGTCAACGCCCTGGCCCAGGGTGTTGCTTCCTTGTGTCATTTACTGGATGGCTCACCCATTAGTACCTCCCTGATGGCCTGCTGTGAGGTTAAACTGTAAACTCCCTGGAATTGGTTGAATTTTTTACCTTATGTATGCTTTGCCTATTTAAAAGAAAAGATAGTAATGACAAAGACAATCCCCACCTTGGATTTGAGCACCAGTCATTGAATTAAATGAACTCAGAGAGGAGAAGGCCCTGACAACAGGATCAGGCTGTCCACATGGGAGACATATTACTTTTCTCTTTTTTTTTATTTTTTATTTTGGCTGCACCACGCAGCAGGCAGGATGGTTCCCCGACCAGGGATTGGTTCCCCGGGCCTCCGCAGTGAAAGCACCGAATCCTAAACACTAGACCACCAGGGAACTCCCCCATATTACTTTTTAAGTCACAAATGCCCAGATCCTTGTGAGTAGGGACCACACCAGATTCATCTGTGTAAGTGCAGTACCCAGCAACAGCCCTATAATTATTCTAACCAGCTATGTGACATGGGACCAAATCCTTTCCCCCCTCTGGATCTCAGCATCTCATTTGTTAAAACTAGTCAGGGCCCTCTAACTGGTGGCCCTTACAGACCAAACCAGGTCCTAGATATGCTTGGTCTGCCTACTGTCTTATACTCAGCTGCCCTAGATATGCTTGGTCTGGCCAGCACTCGTTTAAAAAAAATGTTTTTTAAAGGCTGCCTCTCCAGTTATCCAGAGCCACACCAGCCCCTACTGTCTTACACTCAGCTGCTCTATCCATTACTGCATTGAACCACTATGATTTCCAGCTTCCTTGTCTGTTAAATGGGGATAGTAACCTGCTTCCAGTATCATTGAGATCTGGGTGCTAAGGGTCTAACACAGCACCTGGGGCCATACCTGGCACCACAGGAAAGGCTGGCTCTCTTTGTTCTTCTTTTCGAGGTAGAAGGGAAAAGCCAGGAATCCAGAGACCAGGGCCCGGGGCGTGGCCCACATGTGACATCAGCAGCCTCTCTAGGTCAGTTTCTCTACGTGATACATTACACAGGGACGATCATTTATGATGCCAGCAAACGCGGTTGATGAGAGTGAGCCGGTAAATATTAAATATCGGCTGTAGAGATGCCCTATGCAAACGCGAGGGAAGGCAGATTAAAAAGCAGAGGATGCCAGGATTCCAATGGCAGCTGCAGCCCCTGTGTGTCTACAGGAGGCCACGTAGACAAACATCTTATCCCAACCACATTTCACATCCACTGCAGGCTCCATCTTCCCCACATCATGGAGGGAGGCAGGGCAGGGATGACAGGATCACCGCTTTGTGGAGGGAAAACTGAGTCTCTAAGAGGAGATAAAAGCTTTGCCATAGCTCAGGGAGTGACAGAGGCAGCCCCGAAACTTGGTCATCCCAGTGCCTGTCTTCATCCTGTTTCAGCTGCGTACCCCCAGAAAGCACATGGGAAGAAAATGCAGTCAATTTTCAATTTTGGGGGGCCAAATGTAGGCTTTACACGGGATCCCCTTTTGGCTGGGCTTTTGAGCTCTTTCAGTCCACTGTATATCTCTAATACACCAGCAAACCTCATTTCTGCAAGCCCAGTGGGCTACAGGAGCAGGTGAGAACAGAAAAGACTCACTAATTTCTTTCTGGAATGTGTTAAAATACCCAACGGTCCTAAGTGAAAAAGGTGTGCCCATGGCATAGACCCAGGAGATTGCAGAGGTTTTAAAACCTGTCCACAAAGTCTTTGAGAGCTCCCCACCCCTTCCAGAGACAGGGCCAAATTTCCCTCCCTTGAGTGTGGGCTAGACTTCGTGACTTGCTTTTAACTACTATAATATGGCAGAAGTAAACAGTATGTGACTTCCAAAATTAGGTTATAAAAGGCACTGTGGCTTCCTCCTTGCTCTCTCTCAAACCATTTCTGGCGGAGGGCAGGAAGCTGCCATGTCATGAGGACACTCAAGCAGCCCTATGAAGAGGCCTACATAGTGAAGAACTGAGGCCCAGGCCTAAGTTTTGGGTTTTGTTTTGTTTTGTCGTGCCGCACAGCTTGTGAGATCTTAGTTTCCCGACCAGGGATTGAACCTGGGCCCTCGGCAGTGAAAGCACAGTCTTAACCACTGGACAGCCAGGGAACTCCCCAGGTCTAAGTTCTGACACAAGCTCATTCAGGACTCTGAGCCAGAATCACCCAGCTAAGCCACACCCAGATTCCTGCCCTACAGAAGCTGTGAGCTGATGCTAAGACATAAATTTGTTTAAGTTGTGAAGTTTTAGGGTAACCTGTTATGCAGCAGTAAACAACTAATACAGGGGTACTTCCAAATCATTGTCACTGTTTGTACGATTATGGAATTTTCCAAGACAAATAATTCTGTACAGCCAAAACATTTCTGTGGGGCAGCAATTAGGGGCAGGGTTGGGGGGAGGCCGTGGCAGAAATGCATTGGCACAGCTGATATTCAGCCTACCCTGTCATCATCTTTTCCCTTTATCCTGCTTCTTCATGACACTTATCACCTCCTAAATTATATTATTCACTTGTTTGCTGGCCTGTCTCTTCTCCCAGCCAGAATACAAGCTCCATGAGAAGAGGGACTTTGTTTATTCACTGTATTCTACCAACGACTTAGAAGAGTGTCTTGCACAAAATACAAAGTAAATGCAGCAAGAGGTAACTAGTATACTCTCTTTCTTTTTCTTGTTTTTTTTTTTTTTTCGGCCACGCCATGTGGCTTGTGGGATCTCAGTTCCCCAACCAGGGATCAAACCTGGGCCACAGCAGTGAAAGCACCAAGCCCTAACCACTGGACAGCCCGGGAATTCCCACACTAGTATACTCTTTAGAAATCTTTGTCTCCCACAAAGTTGCAACTACCCCTTCGACAACTGTCTCCACCCCTTGTCTTAAATAACTGAACCAAAACCCATTAAAATTCCTAACCCCCTCACCATGATCAAACGACATAAATCCTGGAACCAGGGAGAAGTCAGTCATGGGTTTGTAACCCTCCTCTCGTCCCCCCTGCAAACCTTCAGTTCAGGTGGCCCTTCAGCTGTCTCCACTCTCCAGGCACCTCCAGCATGGAGGCTCTGTGATTTCTAGAAAGTGTCGTTTTAATTAAATTCCAAAGAACCATTCTATGATCCCAGAGGACTTCATCATCATGGGATTTTTACCTTGCTTATTAACTGAAATCAGCATTCTTTTCAGCCGAACAAAGTGGACCACTTCCAAGGTGACAATTTCCTTCCTAACAAGGTTCAAATCCTATAACAAGTTCCCACGGCCACTGACAGGGTTTGTAAATCTATTTGCCACATAGTCCAACCAATATGTCCAAGACATGTGGTTCTAGAAAATTGTGTGTGAGCCTTTTTCTGGTAATTAGATAGAATTCTCAACGTATTAACAGAACTTACTATTTAAAGGAATCTTTCAATAAAGTGTAGAATACTGAATATCTCAGAGAGACAAAGTAGATATTAATTGAAATCTGTCACCCAAGGCTGTCTATTTTACCTTCCTAAATACATGCCCTGTTTGTCCTGTGCTCTCCTCTAACCCTCATCTAGATGATGCAGTGGTTCCTCATACCAGTCTGCCCCCACCTCCTTCAATCCACACGGCAGCTGCAGAATTTGCAGAATACAAATCTGAACACATACCTCTCTCTGCTTAAAATCTCAGAGGTTTCCGACTGCTCTTAGGAGAAATACAGACATCTTACTATGACACTGTCAGGCCCTGTCAGCCTGACCCACCCCGCATCCTGCACCACTGACCTTCCCTTGATCTGCTCCAGCCCCACTGGCCTTTCTTTGGCAAGTCCTTCAGCCCCGTCCTGTCCCCAGCCCTCCCCACCATTCCAGGCTCTCTGCACACAGCCAGAAAAGCTCTTCCCAGGCCTCTTCACTTAAGTAGCTCTTCTCCCCTTCAGACTGCAGCTCAGGGTGGCCTGCCCTGCCCTCCCTAACCCAGTGAATCCCCTGGTACACGCTCCCATAGCACCGAGGGTCTCTGCCTTGTGGCCTCATCACAGCTGCAAATTTCCATTTGTTTCTCTGACTGTTGGATTAACATGTCTCCTGAATAGACTGTAAGCTCCATGAGGGCAGGGAGCTCATCTGGTTTTCTCCCTGCTCTATTCCCGGTGCCCAACACCAATCAGATGTTCAGTTTATAGGCTGAATCAATCAATCACTCAATCAACGAGGGTCAGGATCTGCCTCTCACTAATCTGAATCTCACACTCTTTCCTCAAGCTCTGCCTCCGTGATTCCATCGAGGACCTTGGCACTTGCCTACTGCCATCCCTCCCCAACTCCCGTCCCATCTCCTCTGTCCTTTAAAGCCCAGGTCAATATCCTCTCCAAGATGATTTCCTGATGCCAGCAGCCCAAAAGGATTCCTTCTCTCCCCATTTTCCTTCTGGGAACCTGTTTCCCTCTGCCTAGGATGAGAGCTGCACCTTACCCTCATGTTAATGGCACATTCTCCAGAAGGTAGGGGCTTTTAGTCCTGTTCATCTTTTACTTCCCTGTTCCAAGGGCTCCATAAGTTTTGATGTGATCGGATCGGAACAAAACAGAATTGAAAACCCTCCTACCAACCCCTCCTTGAGCCCAATCTTTCCCTTTGAGGCAGCCCAGATCCAAGGGGTGTAAGGAGCTTCAGCTTTGAGGGTAGAAAAAAATGTCTGAGAGGTAATTAAAGAGAGAGAGAGCTTGAAAGCAAAACCTTGAGAAGCCCAGGGCCAGCATGCTGGCCTCCCTTACAAAGCCTGGCACAGAGTTTGCATTCAATATGCACTGAATGAAGGGCTGAGTGAATGAAAAGTTCACAGCCTTTAAGCTCCTGGGGTCACTCCTGGCAGTGGGGCTGAGCAGAGAGGTACTAATGGATTTGGAGTCACCAGAGCCAACTCTTCTAGGAAGCCCAAAGCAATAGTTCTGCCTGGACCACCAGCATCTCCTTCTCATTTTGAAGATGGAAACACAGAGGGCCTGAGATGGTACGGGCCCCAAGGTGACTTTCTCATCCCAAGGGTCCGCCACGCAAGTCCTAGAACATGGAAGGTGCTCGTAGCTACCTCTGCCCATGTTAAATAATCAGTCTCAGGACTTGATGGTCACACCACATGTAGTGATGTCCCTCCAATTAGATGTGGCCACCTTCCCAGCCCACCACCAACCTCCCGCTTAGAGGGCACCGTCTCTCTAAGGAATGTCTGGTGAGGAAGTGGCCCCTGGCTTTTTTCAGGAAAGGTTCTTCTCAATCAGAGGTCCCAGGTCTCAACAGCGGGAAGCAAAAAATACCAGACCCCTACCCAGCCCTTGTCAAAAGTAAAGGGTCCGTGGCGGACCCCTAAAAATCCACTCCCAGGACACGCTGTCACTTGGAGGGAGAAAACGAATGTTTGACAAGTACACATACACACACGCACATGCACACACACACACGCACACACAGATGCACACAGACATGGTTCCCATTACTCTTCCTCCTCTTCAGATCACATCCCCCCAGGGAGAGCTGGCAGGGAGGCCAAAGAACTATCTGGATGGAGAATCCAGACCCGGAGCAGAATGCAGAGCCCCTGCATTCCAGGGAAGCAAGATGCCAACCTGCCCACACCAAGGACCCCCAGCCCTCACGTCCCAGCAGCGACCCCGCAGGGCCGTGGTCTCAGCCCAGGCTCACTTCCAGCCCCCGCCCCCCACAAGGCTGAAAGCCACCCCCTCCCAGGTCCCGCCACCAGCCAGGCAGTCTTACTTCTTCACTTTCGGGTACTTCATCTCTGCAATGGCATTCGTGGCTTCCGTCTGCTTCTCCTTCAAGTGCTGGGGCCACATGTTATCCACCCAGTCCACCAGGTCTACCTGAAATCCAGCCAGGCCACCGTCAGCGCTTCCTGGCTCCGAGTGCCCTTAAGCTGGACCCCATCACCACACCTCAACCCTCCTCCCTGCTTCCAAACGCCTCCCGCCCTCCCCCTGGGCCAGCGCAGGCTGGCAGGCTGGCTCGCTCGCGCAAGACGAGGAGGCGGAGGGTGGCCGGGGAGGGGACCGCAGCCGAGTGGGGGGGGCCGCCTACCACGGTGGGACGCTTGGCCAGCACTGGCCGGGGAGGGGACTGCAGCCGGGGCGGGGGTGGGGGGGCGCCTACCACGGTGGGACGCTTGACCAAGTGCTCCAGCTTGGTGTGGCTGAACTCAAGGCTGATGACGTTGTACAGCTTGTCCCGCTGGGCCTCGGGCGTCTCATAGTACCGCACAAACTGGGACATGCTCATCTCCGTGCCTTTCTGGGTGTTCACGTCCATCACATCCACCAACCGCCGGCTACCTGGGGGCAGAATCCACAGGCTGGTGGCTCCAGCCAGCTGGGGGTGCAGATCCTACTTGGGAGGCCCCGTAAAACTAAACCTGCCCCGCCCTAGCATCCCCCATATGCCTCACCCTACGCCCTGTCTGCTCAGTTACCTGGTCCTATCAGTTTTCCTCACCAAGTCACTCTCCAATCTTAAAATGAATCCCTCCCCAGTCCATCTGCTTCCCTCCACCACAACTAACTTGCCCCAAAATGCTCAGTTACCGAGCTGCAGAGCTGGGATTTGAAGCCAATTCCATCTTATGCTAGAACCCAGGTTCTTAATTCTTAACCCCCAACCCCCACCTCTGCCCTCTGCAATACTGAATCTTGATCACAGGCTAAGGTTGAAAAATGATCCCCGCCTTCAGTGGCTGGCTCGTCACCCCACAGATTCAGGGAAGCCTTGGAGAACCGCTTTGTTTTTGAGTCAGGAGTGCAAATCCACCAGGGGGCATCCCTGAACTTTCCTGGAAATTCTGGTCATGCTCTGGGCAGGGCCGGCTCCTTCCTTACCAGGCCTCCTGGAACAGGTGGGCTCTGCTCAGCTGTTCTGGAAAGCCCACCTGTCAGAGAACCTGCTATGTTAGAGTGGGGGAGGGGAAGAGAACAAGCCCCCAAGCTCCCTCCGCTTTCTGGCTGGCCTCCAGCCTTCCACCTCCCCTGCCTCTCCTCCTGTCTCTCCTCCCTCACCTTGCTCAGGGTTCCATCTGCAAAGCCCCCTGAGGAAGGGGATTTGCTGAGCAGGTAGGTGATGGGAATCACAGCCCTAGAGGCTGGTGCAAGTCGGCATTAAAGGCCTGGAGCTCAGCTGCCCCATCAGTACAATACAGTGGTTAGGCTAAGACTTTGTGGGTTTGAACCCCAGCTGGACCTCAGACCTCTTAGCATCTCTCAGTTTCCCCCCATCTGTAACATGGGACAAAAATGGCAGCCAACCTATGGGGTTGTCCTGTGACTTAAATGAGATAATGTACATGAAACATTCTTGAGAAGTGCCTGCAAGTAGGAAGTGTTACCTAACTGGCCAATTTCATTTATAATTACAGGTGGAGAAAGTGACATGGTGGGAAATCAGAGCCAGTTAAATCTCTGCCAGTCAGTCCAAAAGGACTGACCACTTACCATCTTAAAACATAATCAGGATGGCTAATGGGGGGGATGGGGGGCGGGTTATGAGGGGCGATGGAAATGTTCTAAAATTGACTGTGGCAATGACTGCACAAACTCTGTGAACAAATGAAAAACCATTGACTTGTACACTTTAAATGGGTGAATTGTATGGTATGTGGATTATAACTCAGTAAAGCTGTTATTAAACAAAAACACTAGGCACTAAATGACCAACAAAGTTGGTTTTTCTAAAAAATATTTTTTTCTTTCAAAAGTCTCCTATCCACTTAAAACATACCTAATAAAAAATATAAATTATTCAGCCATAAAAAGGAGAGTACAGATGGAGCCCGACTTACCATGGTTCAACCTAGGTTTTCTGACTTTAAGATGGTGCAAAAACGGTACACATGCAATAGAACTGTACTTGGAATACTGAATTTCGATCTTTTCCCGGGCTAGTGATATGATCTTCTCTTGTGATGCTGGGCAGCTGCAAGGAGCCGCAGCTCCCAGTCAACCACAATCACAAACAACCAAAACACTTACAGCCATTTTGTTTTTTAATTTTCAGTACAGTATTCAATACATTGCATGAGCTTTTCAACACTTTATTATAAAATAGGCTTTGTGTTAGATCATTTTGTCCAACTGTAGGCTAATGTAAGTGCACATTTAGGGTAGGCGAGGTGAGGCTATGAAGTTTGGTAGCTTAGGTGTATTACGTGCATTTTCAACTTACAATTTACAATGGGTTTATTGGGATGTAATCCCATCATAAGTCGAGGAAGATCTGTCGTAGCGATACATGTTACCACATGGATAAACCTCAAAAACATGATGCTAAGGGAAAGAAGCCAGACACAAATGGTCACATGTTGCATGATGTCATTCACATGAAATGTCCAGAATAGGCAAATCCACAGAGACAGAAAGTAAGTGAGTGGTTGCCAGGGGCTGGGAGTGAGGGAATGGGAGTGACTGCTAAGGGGTGTGAATCTCCTTTCGGGGTGTTGAAAATGTTTTAGAACCAGCAGACGGTATGGTTGCATAACACTGTGAATGTATTAAATGCCACTGAACTGTACATTTTAAAATGATTAATTTTGGGACTTCCTTGGTGGTCCAGTGGGTAAGACTCTGCGCTCCCAACGCAGGGGGCCCGGGTTTGATCAGGGAACTAGATCCTGCATGCCGCAACTAAGAGTCTGCATGCTGCAACTAAAAGAACCCACGTGCTGCAACCAAGAGTCTGCATGCCGCAACTAAAAGATCCCACATGCCCACATCTAAAGATCCCGCAGGCCGCAACGAAGATCCCACATGCTGCAACTAAGACCTGGCGCAGCCAAAATAAATAAATATTTTTTTAAAAAAAGAAAACGGGAAAATGATTAATTTTATGTTATGTAAATTTCACCTCAATAAATTTTTTTTTAACGCAATTCTTCTCCTGAACAGAAGAAGGATGTGGGTAGAAAAGGCCTGTTTTTTACTTTTTTGAGCACTAACAAGGTTTCCAGACCCCCTCTCCCCAACACAATCCCCAGGGCTCCCTGTGCACACTCGCCCCACTCTGCTCCTAGCCAGGTACAGGTCCCCAGTTGACCCACCTCGGCCTGCCCCACCCTCAGCCAAAAAGGGAAGTCAGGACTTGGAGTGGTTAGAGCCGTGAGGAGCAGCTGGGGCTGAGCAGGACAGGAGGGCAGAGGCCTGGGGGTGGGAGAGGCCGAGGGGCTGTATCTGGAGCGCTTCTAAGAATAGCTTCCTCGGTGTGCAGGGAGCTCCATCCGGCTCCCCAGGTGTCCTGGAAGCCTCAGCTGGTGGGAGGAGTTGGAGTGGGAATAGAGGGAGGAGGAAGGGAAGTCGGTTCTTCTGGGTGCCTGGGCTCCATAAACCTCCAGGGAAACGCAAGTGCACCAGTAACCCGATTCAACCCCACTGGGTTCCAGCCCACAGGTGAGGATGAGAAATGCAGGAACATTAGCACACTTCCTAGGGAAGCAGAACAATACGGATTGAAGTGACCGTTGGCTTAGGAGTCTGACGAATCTGAGATAAAGGCCAGCTCTGAAGCAAACAGCAGTTGAGGAAAAGTTTCTCTCCATAAATATATTCCAGCCAATAAATGGCAAAGGAGGGACTTCCCTGGCGGTCCAGTGGTTAAGATTCCACGTTCCCAATACTGGGGCCCCAGGTTCGATCCCTAGTCAGGGAACTAGATCCTGCATGCGGCAACTAAGAGCCTGCATGCCGCAACTAAATATCCCGCGTGCCGCAATTAAGACCCAGAGTAGCCAAATAAATAAATAAATAAATATTTTTTAAAAAAAGGTTACGCTGTGCTTCCACTGCAGGAAGCACAAGTTTAATCAGATCCCTGACTGGGGAACTAAGATTCCTGCATGCAGCATGGCATGGCCCCCCCCCCAAAAAATGGGGGTGGGCGGGGGGAGGAATGACAGAATTAATTAGACCATCACCACTTTGCAGCCCCTGATAAAATAATGGAAATAGACATCAATGACTGCTAACAACAGAGAGAGAGGGAGAGAGAGAACCTAACATGTGCCTCCTGATGGATCTATGAGGCAGTCAGAATAAAATGAATGAACTAATGAATGAATGAGTGAGAGAGACAGACTGTGAATCTGATCAAGCATCTATATCCAACTACCAATTTACAGAAACAACAGAGAATGGAAGAGCATGTTAAGCTACTCCAAGGCAAAATCCAGGCAATGAAAAATTCTACAGGTCAAACAATCCAATGGGAGATAGAGGGAGAGCCCAGAGATTATTAATAAGAGACTGAAAAGGCACCTCAACCAATCACAATGCAAGACCCTTATTTACACTCTGACTCATACAACTGTTAAAAAAAAAAAAGTAGGGGGATATCCCTGGAGGCAGAGTGGTTAAGAATCCGCCTGCCAACGCAGGGGACATAGGTTGGATCCCTGGTCCAGGAAGATCCCACATGCCGCGGAGCAACTAAGCCCGTGCGCCACAACTACTGAGCCTGCGCTCTAGAGCCCATGAGCCACAACTACTGAAGCCTGCGCGCCTAGAGCCCGTGCTCCGCAACAAGAGAAGCCACCGCAGTGAGAAGCCCGCGCACCGCAACCAAGAGTAGCCCACGCGCACCGCAACTGAAAAAGCCCGCGTGCAGCAACGAAGACCCAATGCAGCCATAAATAAATAAAGACCACTTTAAAAACAAAGTAGGGACTTCCCTGGTGGTCCAGTGAGTAAGACTCCGCACTCCCAATGCAGGGGGCCCAGGCTGGATCCCTGGTCGGGGAACTAGACCGCATGCATGCAACTAAGAAGTCCGCATGCCACAACTAAAAACCTGGTGCAGCCTAAATAAATAAATAAATATTTTTAAAAAAGAAAGTAACATTTATGCTATATATGAAACAACTGGAAATTTGAACAATGTATATTTACTCATTTTAAGGAATTTTTTAAATTCCTTAGTTTTTAAGGTTCCTAGTTTTTAAAAGACTAGGTGTGAGAGTGCACTCCATGGTCCTGAGCATCCGTCTCTTGCTTCAACAATGTTTGGAAGGAAAAGACCCAGGGACGCCCATTTCCCCAGCCTCCAACCACCCTCCAGCCATTTTTCCAGTGGTAACCTTCAGAACGAACCACTCAGGCATCAGGGGCCTCCAGGACCAGCCAACATCATTTTTTGCGCTTAGCTCCTTATTACCGATCAACTGTGAGCTCCCGGATGCGTCAGAAATATTCCACCGCAGTGGAGGCTGCCATCAACCGCCTGGTAAACATGCATCTGAGGGCCTCCTACACCTACCTCTCTCTGGGCTTCTATTTCAACGGTGACGATGTGCCAGGGGGTGACTCTGGAGGGCGTGGGCCACTTTTTCCACGAATTGGCAGAGGAAAAGCACGAGGGCACCAAGCACCTCTTGAAAACGCAAAACCAGCGTGCAGAAGCCACCCCAAGATGAGTGGGGTAAAACCCAGGACGCTACGGAAGCCACCATTCTCATGGAGAACCTGAACCAGGCCCTTCTGGATTTGTATGCCCTGGGTTCTGGCCATGCAGCCCCCCACCTCTGTGACTCCCCGGAGCCACTCCCTAAGTGAGGAGGTGAAACTCATCAAGAAGATGGGTGACCACCTGACTGACCTCCGCAGGCTGGCTGGTCCCCAGGCTGGGCTGGGCCAGGATCTCTTTGACACGCTCACCCTCAAGCAGGACTAGGAGACTTTGAAGCAGCCTTTGAAGAGACCCTCTGGTGTCAGGGCTTCTGCCTGAAGCCTCTCAATGCAGCCACTGGGCAGCTTTCTAACCATCTTGGAGCCCTCTCCCAAGCCTTGGGCCAAATGGGAACAATGAAGCTTTTTGAGGAAAAAAAAAAAAAAAAAGGCTAGGTATGATAATGCTATTGTGATTACGTTTTTAAAAACCCCTGCTCTTGTAAATCAACTATACTATATACATTTAGAACTATATACTGAAAACTTTGGGGATGAAATGGCATGATGTCTCAATACGCTTCAAACATTGCACAAAAAGAGGAAGGGGATGGGGGGACGGAAGGGGCAAGACCACAGATTCATGGGTATTGGGGCTGAATGATGGGTACACAGAAGTTCATTATACTTTGTCTATTCTTTTTTTTTTAGATTTTGTGATCTAATAGAATTTTTTTCTCTTAGTTATCTACTTTATACATATGAGTGTATACATGTCAATCCCAATCTCCCAATTCATCCCACCACCACCACTCCACCCCGTCTGTCTACTCTTGTTACTTTTCAAAATCCTCTCCAATCAGAAGTATTTTTATAAATTCCAGCTGTTACTAGCTCTATGGCTTCAGGGACTCACTTACCCTTTCTAGACTTGGACGGTCTTTAGTTGTAAAACGGGCCCTTCAATGTAAGAGAGGCTAACACCATGTCTGGCACATGGTAGGGTCTGCAACACATTTACCCACCAGCTACTAAGCAGGTATGGAAATATCCATGTGGCTCTGAATACAAAGTGAAGAGGGGGGCTTCCCTGGTGGCGCAGTGGTTGAGAGTCCGCCTGCCGATGCAAGGGACATGGGTTCGTGCCCCGGGCCGGGAAGATCCCACATGCTGTGGAGCGGCTGGGCCCGTGAGCCATGGCCGCTGGGCCTGCGCGTCCGGAGCCTGTGTTCCGCGGCGGGAGAGGCCACAGCAATGGGAGGCCCACGTACCACAAGAAAAACAAAACAAAAAACAAAGTGAAGAGGGTCCCAATCAGACAGAAAGTGAAAGGGAGCTCTTTCTCCCCCATGTGGACTTCTCAGAGAGACCAATTTCAGCTCTGAAGCCACAGCCCCAACCAGGCTCGTTATGCTCACTTGAAGAGCCAGGCTGGAGGCACAGGTGCCTGGCTTGTTTCTCCATCAGTGATGGCTCACAGGAGACCCCAGAATGAGCAGTGGGAGCCTCAAGGGCCCTGGGACAGCGCCAAGAGCCCTGGACTGAGCCCTAGTCCCAGCAACCCTGACTGCCCCTGCTCTAGGCCTCAGCTGCCTCACATGAAAAGGCAGGAAGAAGTCGGCCTTTATAATTTTTTTTTTCATTGCCGCAGATCTCTTCCTTCAAACAGAAGCTTTGATGAGAGCCAAATACATAAATAAAAACAAGCAGCTCAGGCTGAAGTGGGAAGGGGGTAGGAGTTCAGAACTGGATTCCTGAGATTTCCCTTTGAAAACCACTGGGTTAGGTCATTTTTAGGTCCTCTTCCAGGGCCAACACACTGATTTTTAGCCTAGTTTTTCTTCTAGGTACTTTTTATTGGCGTATAGTTGCTTTACAATGTTGTGTAGTCTAGTTCTTAAACACTCAGATCATATCCCTTAAATATGAACTGGGCAGAGGAGAAGGAAGGAAGAGGGAAGAGATGGAGACGCTCGCCCAAGGGGTCACTGGGGACGCTTGAGGCCTGCCAGTCCCTTCCAGGCTGAGCTGGGAGATTAAGCACCGGGCCTCCATCTTCTCAGGTTCCAGTCCGGTCTGCCACTGGTGGCAAAGGGGAGCTGGGCACAAGCGCTGGGTCTCCGAGCGGGAGGCAAGTGGCCCAAAGGGACAGAAGGGACAGATGGGTGCTAAGAAGGGAATGTGGTACTCCAAGTCCTGGGGAGCAGCCACCCCTAGGGCAGGGGACAGGGACAAGGTGCCTTTTGGAGCCTGCAAGGGATCCACAGCGCTGAAACTCAGGCTCCTGAAGTCAAGGGGTTACAGGAGAAATTTTCCACATCAGAGCGGTGCCTGGAGTTCCTAAGTAGGCCACCTGCTCAGCAGCAGCCCCTCCCCTCCTCATTGGTTCTCTGAGCTCACAGGCTACACACACATCCAACAAATTCCAGCTGCAGAAATTAATCCGTGGCCCCATGGCCCTTGCTTTGAAGGCTCCATCAGTCAGTTCCAAGAGCCACGGGCTCAGAGCCGGAAGGAGGCTGTGGAAAGTCACCTTGAAGGCCAACATAAAGCATGCACGGGCACTGACTCCAAACCCCCACTGAGCCCGCTCTTCAGAGACTGCACACAAGTGTCCCACGTCATAGTTCTGGAACGTTCTCTATCATCTTCAAGCTTCTGGACTGGTTTTTTTCTGCTCCTTGGGAATATCTCCTCAACCACCTCATAGAGCCAGAGTTTATTATCAAGAGCACTGGCCATCGTTCAAATACTGCTCCACTACTTCAGTGGAGTGAGGCCTTAGGTACATCCCTGAACCGCTCTGGGCCTCTGTTTCCTCACCTGCAAAGTGGGGATAATAGGACCCGCCCTAGTGGCTTCACACAATTATTGGAAGCACTTTGTAAACTTAAAAGTGGGGATCCTAGTGAAAACGCTGTCCCAAATTGAAGGTGCAAGGGTACAGGAAAGAGAGGACACAGGGCTGAGTCACTGCACAACTTGAGACAAATCGCTTCCCAGATCTAGGCCTCAGTTTCCTCTTTGTGAAATAAGAGGATGCTTGCAAAGGTCTGCAGGCTTTCCCTAAGCACTAATATCTTCTGACCCCCTCAACTTTTAAAATTATCCCCAAGACAAGGACTTCCCTGGTGGCACAGTGGTTAAGAATCCACCTGCCTAATGCAGGGGGCACGGGTTTGATCCCTGGTCTGGGAAGATCCCACATGCTGCGGAGCAACTAAGCCCATGCGCCGCAACTACTGAAGCCCATGTGCCTAGAGCCCGCACTCCGCAGCAAGAGAAGCCACCGCGACGAGAAGCCCTCAGCTGTAACGAAGAATAGCCCCTGCTCGCCGCAACTAGAGAAAAGCCCATGAGCAGCAACGAAGACTCAACGTGGCCAAAAGTAAATAAATAAATAAATTTATTTTTTTTTAATGGGGCTAGTGATAAATAGGGTTTTATGTGATTGGACAAAAAAATATAGGACAGATTCTCAGCTTATAACAAGATCTTAGTAAACAGTAGTTAACACTATTATTTACACTCTGAGGAGCTACCCCACAGGGGAGTGATTCCTATTAGGCAAATAATGGACAGAAGCAAATACAGTTTCCCTAGGCCCCTAGCACAATCAAAATCAAGATTTTGATTACAGAGCACTAGATTTCTAGGAAAAGGGAAACAGAACAAATCAATGAGGCGGGTATTTCTCTTAGAGAGAATACATACCTGAGAACATAACTGAACCCCTCTGAAACCCTCCTCCCTTGGGATTCTCAGCTCTCCTGACCTCATGTACCTTCCCCTCCTAGCATTTCTATCTGTCCTGTCAGGTGGATGCCTCCCCCACATATCTGTCCAACCTTAACATCACTACTGAGCTCAAATTCAAAGTGTCTAGAACTGAACTCATCTTTAACCCCACCCAAGTCTACATTTCCTCTTGGATTCTGTTACAAGCTTCACTTCCCAACTGCTGACATTCAAACCTATGTTTGAATCTGATGTGCCATCTACTGTCTGGGCAACTTACAAGTAACTTCTCTCCAGGCCTCAGTTTTTCTCACCTGTGAAATGGGAAAGCAAGACTAGGCGAGTTCTAAAAACTCTTCCAAAGTTTAAATTTTTTTATTATTATTATTTTTTTTTTTTTGGCAGCACCACAGGGCTTGCGGGACTTAGTTCCCCAACCAGGGATCGAACCTGCACCCTCGGCAGTGAAAGCGCAGAGTCCTAACCACTGGACCTCCAGGGAATTCCCTAAAATTTTTTGAAGTCTATGATTTTAAACCAACTTTAAAAGGTCTAGGAAGGAGGGAGGGACAAATTAGGAGTATGGGATTAACAGATATAAGCTACTATACATAAAATAGTAAGCAAAAAGGATTTACTGTATAACAAAGGGAAATATATCCAATATCTTGCTTTTTGTGTTTTTTTATTATTTTTTTTTAATCTTCATTGGAGTGTAATTGCTTTACAATGCTGTATTAGTTTCTGCTGTACAACAAAGTGAATCAGCTATAAGTATACATATATCCCCATATTCCCTCCCTCTTGAGCCTCGCTCACACCCTCCCTATCCCACCCCTCTAGGTCGTCACAAAGCATGGAGCTGATCTCCCTGTGATATGCAGCAGGTTCCCGCTAGCCATCCATTTTACATTTGGTAGTGTATATATCCAATATCTTATAATAACCTATAATGGAAAATGTATATATATATATGAATCACTTTGCTATATACATGAAACTAATACAATATTGTTAAGTCAACTATACTTCAATTTTTAAAAAAAGATTAGGAACTTCCCTGGTGGTACAGTGGTTAAGACTCTGAGCTCCCCATGCAGGGGTCCCTGGTTTGATCCCTGGTCAGGGAACTAGATCCCACATTCATGCCACAACTAAGAGTTTGAATGCCACAACTATCGAGCCTGCCTGCTGCAACTAAGACCCAGAGCAACCTAAATAAATAAATATTAAAAATAAATATTAGTAATAATAATAAGGTCTGGGGGGGCAAGGATATATTGGGAGACTGGGATTGGCATATATACACTACTCTATATAAAATAGATAACTAATAAGGACCTACTGTATAGCACAGGGAAACTCTACTCAATACTCTGTAATGGCCTATATGAGAAAAAGAATCTAAAACAGAGTGGATATATGTATACATATAACTGATTCACTTTGCTGTACACCTGAAATTAACACAACCTTGTAAATCAACTATACTCCAATAAATTTTTTTTTAAAAAAGGGTCCAAAAAATAAAATAAAAATAAGGTCTGGGGACAAATCAGCTACCTTTGATTTCTAAGGAGTAATAATTTAGTCTTCTCCCTAAATACCACCAGTCAAGGGCAGAGCCCATGTCTGACGAGTCTTAGCACCTCCTGCAGGGCCAGACACAACACAGACACCTGGTAAATTTGTGAGTGAAGAATGAATGGACTGGTGGCGCAGTGGTTAAGAATCCGCCTGCCAATGCAGGGGACACATGTTCAAGCTCTGGTCCGGGAAGATCCCACATGCCACAGAGCAACTAAGCCCGTGTGTCACAACTACTGAAGCCCGCATGCCTAGAGCCCGTGCTCCACAACAAGAGAAGCCACCGCAATGAGAAGCCCGTGCACCGCAACGAAGAGTAGCCCCCGCTTGCCACAACTAGAGCGAGCCCCCGCACAGCAACAAAGACCCAGTGCCAAAAATAAATAAATAATTTATAAAAAAAAGGAATGGAGGAGGGTTAGGATTAGAGTAGGAAGTCATAAAGCAAAAGCATGAGCTTTGGAAGCACCCGGGGCTGGGTTTGGATCCTGTCTCCACCGCCCACTAGCTGTGTGAGCAGCTCCCTCTGAGCTTCAGATCCCCCATCTGGAAAACAGAACATAACACTTACTTTATGATTATTGGTGAGGACAAAATGAGGTCATATGGTAAACATACAGTAAAAGATAGGTGATTACTATTCTAATGGGATGAATAAATGAATACTGAATGAGGTGATTTGTCATGAAGATTTTTTAAGAAAAGGGGCCAAAGAAAGCATCAGTTGGCTTGGGTACCCTCATTAGACAGAAATACAGTAAAGAGATAATATGCAAGTCTCGCCATAGCCATGGGCCCTCCCAACCCTCAGTAACATAAGAACAGACAATGAGTGGGGACACTGTACTTTATGGATACGTTTTCTCAGAGGGTTTAAAGCACCTTCAGAGACAGCAAGAATTATCTCTTCCCCAATCTCCCTATCCCCCCAACTCCCAACCCATAGATGTGAAAATATCCCAGTCTTTTTACATGAACTCTCCTAGCGATCCAGGGGGTGGGGGGCACAGATTACAGCATCAAACAGACCCACACAGATGCAGTCACCTGATTCACAACAAAGTCACCTGATGCAGTGCCATGGGGAGAGGGTGTTTCTTCAATAATGGTACTAATCAACTGGATATCCATATAGGAAAAAGAAAGGATCTTGACCCCTATCTCATACCAAGCACAAAAATCAATTCCAGATGAACTACATATGTACATGTGAGAGTTCAAACACCAAAGCTTTTCAAGAAAAACATATGAATATCTCTGTGATCTCAGAGTATGCAAAATTTTCTTAATTTTATGAGACACAAAACAAACTAATGGACCAGAAAGCGCTAAATGGTCTATGTTAAAATGAAGACTGTCTGTTAGTTCAAAGACATCTTTAAGAGTGTGAAAAGTAGGAGATGATTTTGGAATATGTACTAACATCCAGAATACAGAAAGAACCTTTATGTTATGGGCTGAATTGTGTCCCCCCAAATTTATATGTTGAACTTCTAACCCCCAGTAACTCAGTAAGTAACCGTATTTGGAGATAAAGTCTTTAAAGAGGTAATTAAAATGAGGTCTTTAGGGTGGCCCCTAATCCAGTAAGACTGGTGTTCTCATAAGAAGAGGAGATTAGGGCTTCCCTGGTGGCACAGTGGTTGAGAGTCCGCCTGCCTATGCAGGGGACACGGGTTCGTGCCCCGGTCCGGGAAGATCCCACATGCCGCAGAGCAGCTGGGCCTGTGTGAGCCATGGCCGCTGAGCCTACGCGTCCGGAGCCTGTGCTCCGCAACGGGAGAGGCCACAACAGTGAGAGGCCCGCATACTGCAAAAAAAGAATGGCCAGAATCGAAAAGTCTATAAATAATAAATGCTGGAGAGGGTGTGCAGAAAAGGGAACCCTCCTACACCATTGGTAGGAATGTAAATTGGTGTAGTCACTGTGGAGAACAATATGGAGGTTCCTTAAAATACTAAAAATAGGAACTTCCCTGGTGGCTCAGTGGTTAAGAATCCACCTGCCAATGCGGGGGACACGGTTTCAATCCCTGGTCCGGGAGGACCGCACATGTCGCGGAGCAACTAAGCCCATGTGCCACAACTACTGAGCCTGTGCTCTAGAGCCCGGGAGCCACGACTACTGAGCCCATATGCCACAGCTACTGAAGACTGCATACCTATAGCCCGTGCTCCGGAACAAAAGAAGCCACCTCAATGAGAAGCCCGTGCACCACAATGAAGAGTAGCCCCCACTCCCTGCAACTATTGAGAAAGCCCGCACGCAACAAAGACCCAATGCAGCCAATTTATTTATTTATTTATTTATTTTAAAAAAGAGAAAAATCTTAAAAAAAAAAAGGGACTTCCCTGGTGGCACAGTGGTTAAGAATCCGCCTGCCAATGCAGGGGACACGGGTTTGAGCCCTGGTCCAGGAAGATCCCACATGCCGTGGAGCAACAAGCCTGTGCACCACAACTACTGAGCCTGTGCTCTAGAGCCCACGAGCCACAACTACTGAGTCCACGTGCTGCAACTACTGAAGCCCACGTGCTCTAGAGCCCATGCTCTGCAACAAGAGAAGTCACTGGAATGAGAAGCCTGTGCACCGCAACGAAGAGTAGCCCCGCTTGCTGAAACTAGAGAAAGCCCACGCGCATCAACGAAGACCTAACACAGCCAAAAAATAAATTAATTTAAAAAAAAACCAAACACTAAAAATAGAGTTACCATATGATCCAGCAATCCCACTCCTAGGCATATATCCCGAAAGACAGAAAGCTCTATTTAGAAAAGATACATGTACCCCAATGTTCACAGGAGCACTATTTACAATAGCCAAGACATGGAAATAACCTCAGGGTCCATCAGCTAATGAATGGATAAAAATGTGGGGTGTGTGTGTGTGTGTGTGTGTGTGTGTGTGTGTGTGTGTAATATATATATATATAATATATACGCACACACAACGGAATATTACTCAGCCATTAAAAAGAATGAAATAATGCCATTTGCAGCAACATGGATGGACCTAGAAATTATTATAGTAAGTGAAGTAAGTCAAAGACAAATATTATTATATCAATTATACATGGAATCTTAAAAAAATGATACAAATGAACTTATTTACAAAACAGAAACAGACTCACAGACATAGAAGACAATCTTATGCTTATCAAAGGATAATGTGGGGGAAGGGATAAATTAGGAATTTGGGATTAATAGATACACAGTACTATATATAAAATAAACAAGAACCCACTGTATAGCACAGGGAACTATACTCAATATCTTATAATAGCCTATAATGGAAAAGAATCTGATACACACACACACACACACACATAGGTATAACAGAATCACTTTGCTGTACACATGAAACTAACACAACGTAAATCAACTATACTTCAATAAAAAAAATTTTTTTAAATAAGAAACAACCTCTAAAATAATGAAGAAAAGACTTGATCAAACATTTCATAAAAGAAGATATCCAGGGGCTTCCCTGGTGGCATAGTGGTTCAGAGTCCACCTGCCTATGCAGGGGACACGGGTTCGTGCCCTGGTCCGGGAAGATCCCACATGCCGCGGAGCGGCTGGGCCCGTGAGCCATGGCCGCTGAGCCTGTGCGTCCGCAGCCTGTGCTCCGCAATGGGAGAGGCCACGACAGTGAGAGGCCCGCGTTAAAAAAAAGAAAAGAAGATATCCAAATAGCAAATAAACATATGAAATGGAGGTCAATTTCGTCAATCATTAGAAAAATGACAAGTGAAACACAGTGAAATAGAACTATACTCCCATCAGCATGGAGGCATGACTACAATGAACATGATGAACACACCAACTCTGGGTAAGGATATGGTGCAATCAGAACCAGAACAATCCGCTGGACAATTACTTGACAGGATCTACTAAAACTGAACATATATGTAAATTCTGACCCAAGCAATTCTGCTCTTAAGTATATGTCCAACAGAAATGCATCCATTTGTTCACCAATCATGCCTAGAATGTTCATAGCAGCACTATGCATACAACCTTAAACTGGCAGTTACCCAAGTACCCACTAATAGAATGAATAAATCAATTGTGAAATAATCACATAATGGAAAACTATATAGCAATGAAAATAAATCATCTACAACTGCACACAACAATATGGATGAATCTCGTAAACACAAGGTTGAGTGGTAAAACGCCAAAACCAAAAGAGGACAGACACCCTGTATGATTCCACTAACACAAAGTATGAAAACAGGCAAAATTCATCCACACTATTAGAAGAAGCCAGGACAACAGTGGAGGGAGTGACTGGATGGGAATTCAAGGGGGGTTTGACCCTGGGCTTCCAATTACCCTGGTGTGTTCAATTTGTTAAAATTATACAAATTTTCACAACAGGATTACTATATGTGCACTTTTCTGTATGCATATTAGACTTCAAGAAAAAAGCTTTCATTTTAAGCGCACAGTGCCACCACTTTTTGTTTTGGTTCTTTAGAGATGAGGAGCTAAAAACAGAGGCTAGGTGCCGGTCTTCCAGCAGGCAGATAAACAGGGCTGACAGAAAAAAGCCCAATTTTAGGAGATTAGAGAAGAGTCTGCCCTAATAGCTGGCTGTGCACCACCCGCTTCTCAGACAGTCGCCTCCCAAGATACAGGGCCTGGGGAGGGGACAAGAGGCTAGAAGACAGGCTGAGATCCCCCACTAACTACGAGGGATGGTCCAGCCTCCCCCATACTCTGCCATCCACAGCAGAACTTTCATTTGTGGGAATTCCCTGGTGGTCTAGTGGTTAGGACTCCACGCTCTCACTGCCGAGGGCATGGGTTCAATCCCTGGTCGGGGAACTAAGATTCCGCAAGACATGTGGCATGGCGAAAAACAAAAAAGAAATCCCATTTGTGTTAGGGACATGGTTACGTCACCCAGCAACCCTGGGGAGTCACTCCTTCCCCACTCTCAGTCCACATGGTTCAGCTAGGCTGGGTGTGGGATTTTGCTCCCCATTTTAGCTGCCATGTGGAGAGAAACTTGCCGGAGAATGAAGCAGAAAGAGGAAGCCAAAAAAAGGGAAGCAAAAATGAAAAGTAGGAGCCAAGATCTTGAGATCTTCTTGGCACACCTGGATCTAGAAATGCCTAAGGTCACATCCTGAACCTATTACGTAAACCGCTGAATTCTGTTTTGCTTAGGACAGATTGAGTTACATTTGTCACTTATGTCACTATGACAAATCTTCCCCTTCACCACTCTCCAGAAGCCTGTGTGCACTCTCAGTGGGAATAATCCTACCCGCTGCTAACTGCCATTACAGGCATCCCTCACGGGGCTATACCTTTACAAAGCATGAAAATTCACCAATCCGTTCGATCATTACAGAAATGCCAAGAGACATAGGCTGCAGGTATTACTACTATTCCCACTTTTTGGGCGGATTTTTTGGCTGCATTGTGCGACATGCGGGATCTTAGTTAGTTCCCCGACCAGGGATTGAACCCATGCCCCCTGCACTGGGAGCAAGGAGTCTTAACCACTGGACCACCAGGGAAGTCTCACTATTCCCGCTTTCTTTGCCATCCTAGACTTTTCTGAGAGCCGGCAAGGACGTCAGGACCATCTAATTGAATCCTCTCGCTCTCACAATGAGAAGAATGAGGCTCAAGGAAAGAGGCAGCCTGGATACAACCAGAGAATAACAAAACTACAAAGGGCTTGAAAATTCTTCAAAAGCGTGAGGGCAACATTACTGAGACTGTGATGTTCCCTGATCCCCAGATTTGAGAATCTGGCTTTAATCCTTGTCCATAAAGAGAACTTCATCGGATCCACATTCTGCCATTAGAATAATAATGGGGACCATTTCGTCATCCGCCATAATGCTAAGCATTCATTCATTCTCTTACAGGATCCTTCTTTGAGGCAGGTTCTGCTCTTAGCTCCATTTTGCAGCTGAGGAGTAGCTTGCCCCAAATCACTCAGCCAAGTAGCAGAGCTGAGTCCCAACAACAAAGGCTGGGGGTGGGTTGAGGCACCAGAGAGAGTCACCTGTGCCAAGATTTGATTTACGGGGTCCATCACCCCATCTTCTGCTCACTGCTGGAAGGCTGCCTCCTTCTGTTCTGATGTCCACTTCCTTCAGCATTTCTAGAATCCAGCTTAAAAAAAAAAAATCTATCTCCTGAGCAAGCCCTCACCAGTTAACTGAGATCCTTCTGTCAACAGCAGCACCTCCTTATAGCCAACTGGTCCTCCTTCTTCTTTTTCTTTTTTTCCGCCACATGTCATGCGGGATCTTAGTTCCCCAAACCAGGGATGGAACCCGCGCCCGTTGCAGTGGAAGTGCTAAGTCTTAATCACTGGACCGCCAAGGAAGTCCCTGGTTCTCCCTTCTGAGTTAACACATCTCTGGGTCAATATTCAGGCTGGGGACTTCCCTGGTGGTGCAGTGGTTAAGAATCCACCTGCCAATGCAGGGGACATGGGTTCGAGCCCTGGTCCGGGAAGATCCCACATGCCGCGGAGCAACTGAGTCCATGCACCACAACTACTGAGCCTGCGCGCTAGACCCCGCGAGCCACAACTACTGAGCCCGTGCACCACAACTACTGAAGCCCGCATGCCTAGAGTCCGTGCTCCGCAACAAGAGAAGCCACTGCAATGAGAAGCCCATGCACCGCAACGAAGAGTAGCCCCCACTCGCGGCAACAAGAGAAAGCCGCGGGCAGCAACAAAGATCCAACACAGCCAAAAATTAATTAATTAATTTTATAAATAATAATAATAATTCAAGCTGGATCTCTGCACACCCACTGGTCAGCTGCCTTCATTCTCCATACAACCACAAGAGTCAGCTTTTATAGAGCTTAAATCAGATCACATTACTTCACACCCACCAGGATGGCTAGCATCAAAAAGAGAGAAAAAAATAAATAAATAAAATAAAATAAAATTTAAAAAAAGACAGACAGGGCTTCCCTGGTGGCGCAGTGGTTGGGAGTCCACCTGCCGATGCAGGGGACACGGGTTCGGGCCCCGGTCCAGGAGGATTCCACATGCCGCGGAGTGGCTGGGCCCGTGAGTCATGGCCGCTAAGCCTGCACGTCCGGAGCCTGTGCTCCGCAACGTGAGAGGCCACAACAGTGAGAGGCCTGTGTACCGCAAAAAAAAAACAAAAAAAAAAAGACAGACAGACAGACACACACACACACACACACACACACACACACACACACACACACAAGACAGACAATAACAAGTGTGGGTAAAGATGTAGAGAAATTAGAACCCCCGTATGTTGCTAATGGGAATTTAAAATGGCGCAGCTACTTTGGTAACTGTCAGAGGAGATTAAATGTAGTTACCCTATAACCCAACAATTCCCTTCCTACGTATATACCCCAAAGAAGTGAATATGTATGTTCACACTAAAACTTGTACATGAATAGTCATAGCAGCATTATTCATAATACCCAAGAAGTAGAAACAACTAAAATGTACATCAACAGACGAATGAGTAAACAAAACGTGGTCTATCCATATAATGGGATACTGTTCGGCCTTAAAAAGTAATAAAGTACTGAGACTTGTTACAACATAGATGAACCTCGAAAACATGAGGCCAAGTGAAAGAAGCCACACACAAAGGACCACATATTATGATTCCACTTTTATGGAAAATCCAGAAGAGACAAACCCACAGAGGCAAAAAGCAGACTGGCTGTCAGGGGATGGAAGGAGAGGGGAATTGGGAGGTACAAGGCTCACTTTGGGGGTGATGAAAATGTTCTGGAATTAGTTCGTGGTAATGGTTGCACAACATTGTGAATATATTAGGAACCACTGGGGAATTCCCTGGCGGTCCAGTGGTTAGGACTCAGCACTTTCACTGCTGTGGCCCAGGTTCAATCCCTGGTCAGGGAACTAAGGTCCTGCAAGCCATGCAACGTGGCCAAAAAGAAAAAAAGAACCACTGAATTGCACACTTTAAAATGGTTAGATGGTGAATTTTATGGTATATGAATTCTATCTCAATTTAAAAAATATTTTTAATTCCCCCCCCAAGAAAATAATCAGATCACAAAGCTACCCACCTCACCACACTTTAAAACTCCCCAGTGGCCTCCCATCACCCAAGCAGTTAAACCCAAATTCCCCACCAGGGCCTAGAAGGTCCTATGTGGGCCTGGCCCTGCAACTTCTCCCACCTCTCCTACTACTTCCCCCCCTCACTCCTTCCACCCTTTGCCCTTGTTCATTCCTCCATCTGGAATGTTCTTTCCCACAGCTGGCTTCTCATCAGTCAGGTCTCTGTCCAAACGTCCTCATCACCTCCACCCAGAGGCCCTCCCTGACCACCCCCCACCTAAAACAAAACACAGCTCCAGCAAGCTCCACCCCATTACCCTGCTTTACTTCTTCATATCCCTTATCACCCTCTGAAAAGACGTAAATTTTTTTTAAACTATTTATTTCTTTGTTGCCTGTCACTCCAACCAAGAGGGCAGGGATCTTGTCTGTCCTGCTCACAGCTGTGAATTAGTGTACCACGTAGGAGCTACTTGAGAAACACTTCTGGAAAGAATGGATGTATCGACCAACTTCCTGTAAAATCTGAAAGGCAGCCCACTACCTGGTCAGGAGTCCGGGGCACTCAGTGAGTCCAGCCGAGCTCTGCAGGTGCTCAGCGCCAAGCCCTGCCCTAGACCTGTCTGGAACCCTGAAGAAGCAGGAAGAATGATCCCTCCCCTTGAAAGTTCTGAAAGTCTTTTAGGGGTCACACAGCACCCAGTGTTTACCCAGCAACCCACAAACAAACGCAAAGGAGAGAGCTAAGATTGCCTTGATGACACCGAAGCTGGAGGCTAGGGTCCAAATCAGCCTCATACAACTGCACTGGCAAACACCCTCTAAAACAGCTTCTTACGGCTTTGCAATCTGACCCGTTCTCCAGAATGAGATGGTTGCAGCTCACACCTGCTCCTGCCTCCTCGCATGGGAACTTTCTTTGCAGAGGCAGTTAAATATCCAAAGAGGCAGGTGGTATAAGCCTCGTCCCCTGCCACTACCACGCCCCCCCAATTCAGCATCTCTGGGCCACGCACACACACAGCAACTTACCCACTAGGAGTTTGACATCTCGGACTGTGAAATCAGGGTCAGGCATCCTCGAAAAAGAGGAACACAGACATTTGATGAGAAGAAATAACAGGGTTAGACCCAACAATGGGGGCAGAGGGAGGCCATTTTTCCAAGAGAGTTGCCTGGTTCTCATGCTGGGAGTCCAAAATGGGATAACTCAGCGGGAGGGTCACCCCCCAAACCGGTCAGCAGCTTCCTCACCTCAACGGCAAACCAGACCCTCACTCTCCCTGACACCTGAACTCAGCACAGCTACAGAGAAGAGGATGGACATCCACCGACCCCCTGCCACATGTCCGGGGAAGACTGAAGTGTGCCGCCAGAGTTGGGCATTCAAACGCTTGCTTTCTTTTAGGGTGGGCAGCCCTCTCTGTGGCTCCTCTTCTAGAAAATACTCTCCATAAGGAGTTGTATGGAGGGTGGGAGGGACCCCTTTTAAGTTTAGAGGAAAAAAAAAATATCGCACCAATTCCAGGGATTTGGTGACACTGGCTATGATGACTGTGATGAGGTTCACTATTAATTAATAGTGATGCCAAAGGTTTAATTTCTGTTGGTAGGAATGACTGGCAGTAGATGCTGTGGAGGGAGGGAGGCTGTGATGAAGCCCTTAGCTTCCTCCCCCACCCCTGCCCAAGGGGTGGAAACCTGTTCTTCCAGCCAGCCTCCGGATGGAAGCTCTGAAGAGAATGTAAACCAGACAAGACACCACGGGAGGCAGGTGCTGGGGCCCAAGCCGAAAGGGGAGACGAGGGCCTAGCATCCTAGGAAACACACCCTCCACAGAAAAGGGCCAGTTTCCCACATAGTGCAAGTCTGAGTAGAAAATATGCATGTAGGCGTCCTGCCTCTGGGCCCAGAAGCTGGCCAATCCCTTTGCAGCTCAGGCCCTGCCTCAGTTTCCTGATTCAGGGGGAGGACACAATTCTCTTCAGGAAGTCACTGTGTGTAATTGGGGTGGGTCGGGGGAAAAAAGTCCACGCTGTTTAAGTACCCTGTGACCTCTCCATCCAAATTCTCTGAAAATCCAGACTCATCTTTAAAGAGTTTTTCCCCTCTGTCAGGCCTTGAACAAGGAGATACAATCCCCAAATAATGAAGAAAAATCCTTCTCAGTGATGAGAGGTAAAGAAAAGGGTGGAAGAAATCCATCCCAAGCTACAAACTGTGTTAGGGAAAGAGACAGGGGAAGAAGCAATTGGTTTCAGCAACTTACTTAATTCCCAGGCCATCCTTTTCTCGAAATATCAGGGGAACTCTGAGAGCTTCTCTCTGCACGTACTCATAGTTGAAATCTGTTTGGAGATTGGAATTAAAACAGGTTGGTTAAGTCATGAAGGAGCAAATGAACCATGATCCATTGGTTAGGGGAAGAAAAACGATGGAGGAAGGGGCAGGGGTTATACTAGACGCAGACACCAGCCCAAAGGGCAAGAGCTCCCTAGAAAATGACAAGGAAATGGATTAGGCAAAGCCCAAGAGAAGCCATGCCAACTATCAGCTCCTCTGCCTACTCAGTCACTGCCTGCATGCCCCACGGGTCAGAACTTGTCAATGAACAGCCCAAGGCTGGAGAGAACTGGGGAGGGAGCCTCATGAAAGAGCCCCACACAGCCCAGTTATCACTGCAAGAGAGGGACGGATGGAGAAACACATCCCAAGCTGAGCTCAGAAAGTAAAGGAACTGCAAAATTGAAGAATGCCACCTGGGAGGATCTGAAGCCCCAGAGAGGAGGCTGGGAGGAGGGTTCTCATTGTAGCCGAGCATCAGGGAAGATCTTATTGTAATATCCTGCATGGTGAAGGGGAGGGGGGAAAAGCCGGTTTCCCTGGAAACTGTGTATCTGGTGCCAAAATAACTAGGGAACTGGGCACAGCTTTGCTGCCTTAATAGTGAAATTCTGCTGCAGCCATCAGAACACTTGCTTCAGCTGGATAACCAAGAGGCATGCTCCCCAGGTGAAGACTGTGTGAAGGGGACATAGTGAGGCCTGAAGAAAACTCACCGCGTAGTTTTCCTGTCTGACTGACGCTTGTCTAGTGTAGACCCCCAACATCCTTATCCAAAGCCCTAGAGCACGAAGGAAGCCTTAGCTTCCATCCTCCTGAGTTCCAAAAGTAGGGGATCTGACCCAACCATATCCCTAAATATGGAGGTGAGGGAGGCGGAGATAAATCCTCATATCCCCAAATCCTCAGGTAACTGAAGCAATTCACAAAGGCACAAGCCCTCCCTGGCCAGTCAGAAGGGAGATAGAGGAGATCCCAGGCCACTGAAGCCCCTGCCCCAGGGAACAGTTCACTAGGGCAGCTTGGGGGAGTGGGGGTAGGGAGAGGCCAAGGCAACTCTGCTTAGAGGAGAGAGAACAAAACCAGAGCCGGGGAAAGTCCTGACCTTAGCAGCTCAGATCCCCAGGAGCTCCCAGTGAATGGGGATTCCTAAGGATTTAAAGGCAGAGAAGTTTAAGAAGCTTCTATTTTGAATCCAGGCTAAGGGCTCCTTCTGTTTCTCAGCTCCTCCCTCGAGTTTTGGGGCAAGATCTGAATTAACAACCAAAAACCCTAGAGCCCTCTCTCTTGAAAGGAGCCTGGACAGCAGATTTAAGGGCTCTCCCTCGCTGGAAACCCCCAGCCCACCCCATACACACACACCCAGAGTCCACCCCCAGGGTCAGCTTCAACTTCCTCAAATGAGCCTGAGAAAACACTGAGATCCTGGGCAGAGAATTCCTCACCAATGACCAGGAAGAGTTGCATACTGCTTTCTCCTCCGATCCGCCAAACAACTCAAGAAAAATGGGGAAGGAGAGGAATTAAAACCCCATTTGTGCTAAGGAAATTTAAATGTAGTTGAGACTAGACCCCTGAACTGTCTGGCCTCTGGGTGCAAGGCTCTCTTAAGACCTGGCAGGCTGGAAGAAATTTCTTCTTCCCTCCTCGCACAACTACCCCCTACCACCGAAGCCCGGCACTCCAGGAAGCAATGGGCACAAAAGAGAAACTTCAAAAATGCAAAGCTAGGCGGTCTCTCCTAGGAGCTAACCCCATAGCCCTAGCCACTCAACCGGAACCTGGAGGCGGGAGGCGCTTCCCAGTTATCAGCTCACTGAGGGATGGGAGGGTTTTCCAAGGGGGAAGGGGATAAACAAAATGGGAACAGAGTAATGTAAAGGAAACCCAAATGTCTGAGGGGCAAAAATGAACTTACAAACCCCAGAAGGGCATAGGGAGATGCCTAAGTAGGCAGGGCAAATCCAAAACCCCAATCCCACAGGCCAAACCGGGGGCCTTGCAGGCCTTAGACCCAAGCCAGACAGAGCATAAACTCAAAGTCTGGAAGACACTCCCAGACACTTTGCTAGTACCAGGGTCAGGGAGGTAGGCCCTGAAGGTCTCAGGCTAGGGTGACATTCCCAAACCCCAGAGGCTTCTCCAACTTCTGCTCTAAACTGGCAGGGCCCACAAGAGGGACAGAGCTCTCAAGGCCTCAGCCCTGGGAAGAGACCCTGTTTCCCAGGGGGGTGCCCCAACTCTTCACCTCAAACTGCCAGGGGGCAGCCTGAAGCCTGATGGGGCGATAACCCCCTTACCCACAGTCCCCACTTCAAGCATCAAGGATGCAGGGCTAGAGACCTCAGGCTTAAGCGGGATCCAGCCAACACCTCCAGGTCACCCACCCTGCTCCCATCTAGCAGGGCTCACAAGGTGATGGAGCTCAGCAGACCCCAGGCCTGAGGAGGTGTCACTAAGTGACCGGGGGCGTCCCCAGCGCCAGGTCCTAACTGGCAGGGCCCGAAATGTCACGGGGTTTGAGAGACTACAGGCCTGGGGGTCCCCCACCCCAATACCCTTGGGGTGCCCCAGCCCCGCTCCAGCCCATCGGCTGCACCTCGTGCAGCGCAAGGAGCTGGGCCGGCTCCGGGAGGGGTAGAACGCGGCGCACCCGCCCTCCATCTGTCTGCCCGTCGGTCCCCAGGTCCCTCAGTCCGCCGGCCCCCTGGCTCTACCCACCCTGGGGCTGGTGGTGGGCGCGGGCCGGGCCTAGGCCCACGCCCGGCCCCGGTTCCCGCCTGCCCTCCTCCCTCGCCACCCAGCCCACCCCACCCCCCCAGTGCTCGGCCTCGTTTCGTCACCGGATCCCCTGGAATGGGGGACGCGGGCGCGAAATACGAACCCAGCCACCGGCAGCTCCCTCCCCACGTGCGCTCGGGCCGCGCCGCGGAGGACTGCCCGAGGAGGGGGCGCCTCACCTTTGCCCTCCATGGCGTGCACGAAGTCCCCCTGGTACAGCTGGCTGCGCAGCTTCTCCTCCAGGCTGAAGCCGCGGACGCTGACGATCTCCTCCACGTCCGACAAGTCCTCGTTCTCGTCGTATCTCTGGCGGTCAATCGGGCGCTGCAGGGACCCAAACCAGAGAGCCCGGGACATTACTGGGGGAAGTGGGGGTCGCCTCTCACCCTGGGCCCAGCTCGAACAGGTGCAGGAGCCGCGCGCCCCCTGCACCCCACCACTGCGACCGGAGCAACTTTGCGCAAAAGCCAAAGATGCTGAAAATGGGCATAATGAGAGGGGCCAGCGCCCCCAGGGTCAAGCTGCGCCCTAAACAGGGCACTCCCCTCCTGCATCTTTGGAGGCCATGGAAGGGATATCTGGGGGAGTCTCCCTTGCCCCCCACCCCCGAGAGGTGTTAGGTTTTGCCCACTCGGCCGGGAGCCTGGTTATGTAACCCGCGAGGGGGGCTCGGCGCACGGGCTGGCGGGGCATTTGTAGGCCCCGGGAGGAGCCGCCGCAGCGCCCGGCTCGGCGCTAACAGCAGCCCTGGCGGCCGCAGCGGCAGAGCCGGGAAGCCGGAACCGGGGGCCGGCGGCATTTCTAAGACTGGAGCCGCCCCCGAGCTACGGGGGAAGCTGGAAAGCTGAAATGGAAGGGCTGAGACCCCAGCCGCCCCCGCCGACCGACCGCCAGTGCAAGAAGAAGAGATGGGAGGGGGGGTTCGGGGCTTGGGAGGGGGAGAGGCAGACGGCCCGCCACAAAGCTCCCATCGGAGACCCCAAAACGCACCAGCAGCTGTCTCATCTCCCCACAAGCGCGCGCGCACACTCACTTCCTAAGGAGAATCCCCCGCCACTCCCCGCATCCCCTGCCTCCTCCCTCCACCGCCGAGCGCCCAGCCCCGCAGCCCCCCAGATTCCGGGCGAACCCGAGCCCGCTGAGCCCCCCCTCCACGCCTTTCCCCGCTACCACCTCCCCACTTAAGTGTCTGAGACTCTGAGCCTCACAAGGGACTGGAGGAGTAAGCTGCTTGCTTCCTTTTGCATGCAATTTATTATATTTTTTTCCGGTCCTCTTGCAAAATACAGAAAAGGAAAGAAAAGGCAGCAAGAAACAACAACAAAAAAAATAGATCTATCATATACCAGATACAGATTTGGAAAAAAAAAAAAAAAGCTACACACCAATCTTCTTCCAGAGTCTTTCTCTGCCTCCATTTTTTTAGGAGAGTTCACCAATTAATTGTCAACACTCCTGCCCCCTGCATTTTGGCGGAGGGGGGAAGGAGGGAAGACCAAAGAAAACAAACCAAAAAATAAATAAATAAAGCTAGCCAGAGCCGAGATCTACAAAGTTTTGCACCAACACTTAAGCAGATCCGTTTGCAAAGTCCTAGGAAACCATTTTCAGCAGTTGTGGGGGGAGGCGTCGACGTCATAATCCCCGGAACGTAAACATTGTTGCCGATCGCGCTCCGAGCCCGCGGCCCGGCTTGGGGGGGGCACTCGGCCCGGGATGGGGGTGGGCGGGGGCGGTGGCCTGAGGAGGTGTGGGGCGGGGAGGGCGCCCGGGAGGCACCGGGCGCCGTTAGCGCCCTGGCATCGCTGTTTTGTTGTTGGGTCACGAGTGCGCCTCTGCACGCAGGCGCCGCCGCCGCCCGGGAGTTGTGTGCAGAGCTGACTTTTGGAAGGGCTGAGTTGCAGGCGGCGGGCGCATCCCGGAGATGGCGGGGCAGGGAGGAAGGGAAGGAGGGAGGGGGTGGGGAGGGAGGTGCAGATTTGCACGGCTGGCCTCAGCGGGAGGCGCGGAAATGCAAGCCGAGCATGCTGGAGTGAAAGCCCCCGGGGCCTGGCACCCCCCAAAAACGACCTCCCACCTCAATCCCTGCCCCCATTGCCCACGGCCCCCACGGGCTACCCCTCTTCCTCTTCCTTCACTCACCCCACCTCGTTACCTACGTGGCCGACCCAAATTCAAAACATTTTGTGTATATATAATTTTTTTTCTTTTCTACTACGTCTTTTTTTGGGGGATCCTCTCTAGATCCCCATAAGCGGACCTGCCATACGGAGGAGGCATTTGGGGGCTCAGGAAGAAATTAGCGCAGCTCCATACCTGTACGGACTGCATAGCTTTTAAACTCCTGGACTCAAAGATAAGGATCCACATACACACAGGTACAGGAAATACAGCCAGACCAAAGCCTTTTAAGACCCGAGCTGACCGGAAGACGTTGCCTTTCATTCATTCACTCTGCCCGCGTCTGTGGAGTCCTTTACTAGGCGACAAACCCTGCAAGAGAAGTTGGACATTTTTTAAAGGTCCCTGCGCTCGCCAAGCGGAGGAAATAGATGCTCAGGAGTGAACTACCGAGAGAATCGGATCTGGCGCCTCCTAACGCAGCTGGCAAACATGCGAAGGGTAAGCCCTTATTGGCGGTTTACAGGAGAAATGTCGGTGGAAAGGTGCAAGGCGCTGGGATGGGGCGCGGGGAACTTTGGGCACCCCTTGATTAAGCCTACAGCGCTTCTTGGCGGAGGTATGGGCACCCTCTATACAAATATGGAGTATCATTAGATCTCAGTATGCTGTCCACATACCTCATTCACTGTGACCACCCCCAAAACTGGAATCCTAAACGTGTTATCCTGTAAGTCCATCATGAACAACAGTCAGGTCGACTTTGGTTGTGAGAAAAGCTGGCCCTAAACATTCTTCCAGCCCAACTAGGCCTGATCTTGGAGGTAAAGATCACGATGAGATGACATGGCACCAGGGCTACAGTAAAAGAGCCTTATACCTGCTCATAACAGGCTTTGCAAACAAACTTCCCATACTTTTAATTTTACTTCTCTCATGAACTCTGTGGGATAGTTGGAGCAAATCATTTTGCAGATGGGAAACTGAGGCTCAGAGAAGTTTTGAATCTGGTTGATTGCTTTACCCTCATATCCTCCCCGGTGTCAACACAGTGATCAGACAGATAAGTGGAGAGGAAGTGGCTTCCCCATCAGAGATCAGATGTGAGCCGTCAGCGTAAGAGACAGCTTCCCCCTCACTCACCTTGAAGTTTCCTGTCCTATCTTTCTGTGTTTTTTTCCACCCACCCTCCAAAGACTACTCGTTGAAGTCTGTTTTAATCCAAGTCCACTAGCTGGCGAACTTCAAAATTTTTTTCCAAACTGAAATCGCCCACCTTGGCTTAATGGGCGTGAGAGGGGTTTTGCCTTCAGCCTCTGTCAAGAACCAGGGACCGTTGTATTTGCTTCTCTCTTTTGCAAGAACCCTTTAAGGGAAATAGTTTTGTTATTCCTCATTTTGCAGATGAGGAAACTGTAACTCAGAAAGGGAAAGCCAATCCCCAAGATCACACAGCTTATATAAATGGGGCTGCTGGGGCTCAGACTGGAGCCTGGCTCTGCCATCACATCCTTGTTTTGGATATTGACCATCTTCACTGCTCCCACATAATGAGATAAACCTGTTCAAAGGAGGGTGCAGTGGGCTGGAAGGTCATGAGTTAAGTGCAGGAAAGCAAAACTGTGAAATAAAACACTTGGTCTTAATTCTCCTTTCCTCCCAAAGACCCTACAGCCTCCCCATGTGGTCTCATGGTGTCCCCAAAAGCTGGTATCAGGAAAAGACCCAATGGCAGACACCTTAGTGTAAAAACAGTTAAGTCCATATATCACCCCGATGGGGAGTTCCTGGCCTGTCAGAGTGGGAAGGGGTTGAGTAGTCACCTAATTTAATCCCCTCCCTCTACAAACCGCCAGGAAACCACAGACCAGAGAGAAGAATGGGCCAGCCGGGGGTTTGTTCCCCTTTGACGCCCCCAGAATGCCTACCCTGCCGCCCGCTACTAAGTGGTCACTCAATAAATGTTGGGCCCTTGATGGATCACCTTCCCAGCAATATTTGCATTTTCTCTTTATCAGTAATTGGCAGATGAAAGGCTTTGTCCTCCTGTTGAAAGAATCCCAGGCATTTGCTCAAAGTGGGGGGAGGAGGTTATATTGGGCCGAAGGGGGAAGGGCCAAGACCCTTGAGCTCCTTCCTTGGCTAATTGTCCCCGAGGAGTGGACTGTAGGTGAGAGAGCAGAGGGAAGCTTAAGGTGATTCCCCAGGAGAGGGTTGTTTGTTTGTCTTTTCTTGCAGGAAAAAAAAGACCAGGCCAGTTGTATTTGAAGCATAATAATAATGACTTCCTGGAGCCTCTTGCTCATTCTTACAAAAGGCCCAGTCAGATCCTGGCTGTATTGGCCCCATTCATTCATTTCTTCATTCATCAAAGGTTGATTGAGCGGCTCTGTGCTCTAAAGACAGAAGGTAGAAAAACCAGCTCCGATTGTAGACTTACTCCAGGCTGGGCAAGGGGTGGGCCGCCAGCTTCCCAAGCAAGTTAGGAAGGGCTGATACTCTATGGAACTCTTAGAATCCAGCATTTTCACACTGTTAGAAACTGAAGCTGTCATATTCATGTATAATTACAATAGCTGCTGATTTTTGAGAGCTAACTATGTCTTTGAGCAAAGCCTCTCACATTTGCTATCTCTGAAAACTCGTCAAAGTTCTGAGGGAGGGTCTGTAATTGCCCACTTTTACAGCTGAGGCTCACAGAGAGGTCAAGTAACCTGCCCACATTTTAGGGCTGTGAAATAGCAAAGACAGGATTTGAACCCAGGGCTTGTAGGAATCCAGAGCCCACAGGCTTCTCACTATAACTCCCTGCAGGGCTGCCCCATAGAACATGCAGATGGAAATGTTCTATGTCTGTGCTGTGTAATATAGGAGCTTCTAGACACATGTGACTGTTGAGCGCTTGAAATGTGGCTCGTGGGATAAAGGAACTGAATGTTGAATTTTATTTAATTTTAATTAAATTTAAATAACTATATGTAGCTAGTGTCTATCTTACTGGACACTAGTCCAGTGCAACCTTAGAGTGTTTTCCAGAGTTCATCTCGGGGGAAGGAGGCCAGGAATATCTGCAAAGTTTTTCTAGTAGGAGCCATCTGGTACAATGTGAATGTTTGGAGTGTTAGCCCTTAAACCACCCATTCTGAGTGCCTGCAAGAGCATGGCACCTGGGGATGCCAGTCGGATATAAAATTGTCCCACCTACCCAGATCTGACCAATAAACTTCTCAGGGACAGATCATTGGTGATGGGGCAGGAAGCCTTAGAAATGGATAACTACTTCCTGATATATATCCTATTGGCAGACTCAAACCCAAAGATGCAGTTCATTGTAGCCCTGTTTCCATCAGGAAAAGATTGAAAACGATCTAAAAGTTGGGGAACTGATTAAATAATTCTTGGACCATTTATCTGCCCAATGAAATGCTATCAAATCATTAAAAAGAATAAGGTAGCTCTATATATACTGATGTAAAATGATTTCATGATATCCTTAAATTAAAACAAGGTGCAGAATGATACTAAATTGTGATGACCACTTATGTAAACCAAAGGGGATATATCTATATCTACATTTTTTTTTATATGCACAGAAAATTTTCCTTGGAAAGAAATACAATTTTTGAATGGGGAAAAGAACTGGGAAAAGAGAAGAAAACTTTTTCTTTGGTACAGTGTGAAACTTTTACCATGTATATGCATTAGTGTTGCCTGATTTTGAACCTTATAGATTTAATTTCATTTTATATGTTGCAGTACCTTTTGAATTTTATACTATATAGATGTATTACCTACTCAAAATTGAATTTCATTTTATTTGTGCTTTTTGAGCCTATGAGTTTCAAAATCAGGCCAATCTAAACCAAATAAATATTATTTAGTTATAAATACATAAGTGGTAAAGCATAAATAAAAGCAAAGGAGTGATTAACACAAAATGCAGGAAAAAACTCAACTCTGGGGCAGGGAATATGAACAGTGAAAGGTACTGGTGATTTTCTGTTTCTTAATCTAGATGGTGGACAGCTGAGTGTAATTCTTTAAGAGTACATAAATATTTTATAAATTCGATTGTATTTATGAAATGTTCCACTATTTAAAAATTGTTTTTAAATTGCTTTCTTTCTCTCCCACCCCCAGTTTCTCCTCTCCACACTCCCATCCCCAGAAAACTTAGCAAGTCTCTTGTGTACCCTCCTAGAAATGGTTTATGCTCTTACGAACATCTACATGTATCTTCTTTCATTATTGTGTCACACAAATATACACTGTCCTTCCCCTTCCTTTTTCATTTAATGTGATCTGTAGAACTGCCTCATTCTAAAATATTTAAGGATGAGGTAAATCTGAATGTTGTGATACAGAAAAATTCAAGATTGGTTAAGAATCAAAATAAGTCACAGAATAACATGTATGTAATGATCCCATTTATGTTAAAACAAACTATATATAGGTAACGTATAGATATGCAAAAGAGAAAAAGAAAGGAAGAGAGAAAGAGAAAGGCTTGAATAGAATAACAAACCATTGTTTGATAACTTCTGAGGAGAGGAGAAAATTTTGAGGGGGTTATATAGTCTATACTTATATATTACTTGCATTTTTAACAACCATTATGCCCTTTTAAATTTATCAAATATTTCAAACATAAAGAAATGCAGAGAAAATAAATATATATATAGCAAGGATTTGTGTATCCAGCACCTACCTTTTCCAAACCTTAGAGTTTTGCCATATTTTGTGTTATTTTTGCAATTCAATAAGTACTCTGGGACAACAGACCACACACTATTACAGTTAAAGTGGCTGTAGTTCCCAGAGACTTTTGTTTGTTTTGGTTTTTGTTTTGCTCCTCAGTCCTTGTGGATTGAAGTATCTGAGTAAGAAAGAGCAGAATTACACATGGCCTTAGTGTCGGGCTTTGGTCATTTGGGGAAGACAGGTTTATGTCTAGAGTTTTGCATATTCTAATATCTCCCTTCCTGCGTGAGAACTGGAAGGAATCTTGGAAATAACAGGTGAGTTAACCAAGGGGTTAACGCCAGGAAGAGAGTCATGAAAGTTCAAAGATACTTTCAAAACTTGCATCTTTGGATTGATGGACAAGTGTATTAACCAATGGAACTCAAAATGCAAGCATTACTTCATCATGTTAAGTTATCATTGGTTGGCAATCCCAGAGGGCTGGACAGCCGGGCTGGCAGTTAACCCTTTCAGGGACGATCATGCCCTGTGCATTCACTTCATTTTGAAAGATGAAGCAGGGACAGATGAAAAGCCTAGAAAGTTCCCCAAACCTTCAAGTGCCACCTTCGGTTCTCACCCCAGAAGAAAGAGTTTCGCCCTGCAAAGAAACACCCGGGGACAAATTTCCTGGAGAAAAGTTTTGAACTTTTAAAATGCAGAATCAGCTGACCTTGCTTAGTAAGAGGAGAGGGGAGGAGAGAGAAGTTTGATTCACTTTTTGTGCTGTCAGAACGGAGACCAATGCTGGAGATGATTCCATTAATCTTACAGAGCAATCAGTCATTGAGAGGATTGAATTGCATTTCCTGCCCAAAGATGTAGAGACAGATGACCTTTGCAGCAGCCCTCAGACCCCCCAGTTCACAGCTGGAGAGAGGATGTGTCAGCATTAACTTTCCGTCTCACCCTGCCCTTTGTTCAAAATTCAAACCCTTTGTGTTCAGGCTGCTGCAAGGGTTTTTATAGTTATTGATGCTGCTAGTTTTGTTTTTTGTTTTTTAACCTCCCACGTCTTGTAACTTCTGAGAAACAAACTCTATTTGGCAGAAGGTAACATCTGGAGGTGCCCCAGAGAGGGAACCAGAATAGACATGGGGGAATATTAAGAGAGGCCATTGGGGCTTTTGGTTTTCATTATTGCCCCTTCCTAGACTCCCTGAATGTTGCAGGCTGAACTGGATGGAGCCAGAAATCCAGCAAAACTAAAAGTAATGCTTCATGTTTACATGGTTCTATTACAAAAAAGCTTTTACATGCATTACCTCATGTAAAAAAACTGCTAGAACAGAAGTATTTACATAAAGGAACATTCTAAATTCCCAAATGTGGGACTTCCCCGGTGGTCCAGTGGCCAAGACTCCACGCTCCCAGGGCAGAGGGGCCTGGGTTCCGTCCCTGGTCAGGGAACTAGATCCCGAATGCTGCAACTAAGAGTTTGCATGTCGCAACTAAGATCCCCACACACAGCAGCAAAGATCCTGCGTGCCGCAACCAAGACCCGGCGCAGCCAAATAAATAAATAAAATAAATTCCCAGATGTAATGAGCTACATGACCTTGGACCAAGGGCCCAAGGTGAGCCTCAGTTATCCCACCTGTAAAATGGGGGTCATGATATCAAATGTATAAGAGATAATATGACAATTGAATGAGCCAAAGTTCTGCAACAGGGTGGTCAGTAAATGGTGTGTCTTCACTAAAATGAAGGCGACCACCTGGACTTCATAACCCTAACTAGTTGTGGAATCAAAATTTGGTTTTCAGGACTTCCCTGGTGGTCCAATAGTTAAGACTCCGCGCTGCCTACGCAGGAGGCGTGGGTTTGATCCCTGGTCAGGGAACTAAGATCCCACCTGCCGCAACTAAGACCTGGCGCAGCCAAATAAATAAATAATTAATATTTTTTTAAAAAGAAAGAGTGGACTTCCCCGGTGGTGCAATGGTTAAGAATCCACCTGCCAATGTAGGGGACACGGGTTCAAGCCCTGGTCCAGGAAGATCCCACATGCCGTGGAGCAACTAAGCCCGTGTGCCACAACTACTGAAGCCCGCGTGCCTAGAGCCTGGGCTCTGCAACAAGAGAAGCCACCGCAGTGAGAAGGCTGCGTGCGCACCACAACGAAGAGTAGCCCCCGCTCGCCGCAACTAGAGAAAGCCCACGCGCAGCAACGGAGACCCAACACAGCCAAAATTTAATTAATTAATTTTTAAAATAAAAGAAAGAAATTTAGTTTTCAGGAATTCCCTGGCGTTCCAGTGGTTAGGACTCTGCCCTTCCACTGCAGGGGTCACAGGTTCGATCCCTGGTCCCGGGAACTAAGATACCACAAGCCGCGTGGCAAGGCCAAAAAAAGAAGAAATTTAGTTTTCCCCCAAGAGGAAGGCTGCCTGAGATGAGTGCAACAGCCCTGCTTTTCTCTCCAATATTCCTTGTCTCCCCAACAGGTCTCCTTCAAAGTCTGAACACGCCGAACTATTTTGAGTTCTTTGAATAAAGCTGCTTTCTCTCCTCCAGACCTTGGCCTATGCTCTCTCCACTCAGAGCACTCTCTCCTGCCAGCCCTCCTCCTCATATTTAGAATAGAATAATATAATAGCTCTTATTTATCCTCCTGGCATCATCCGAGATGGCTTCTCTTTGCTGGCCCCTCGTAATGCTTATGACATTATTTCATTGTTGCTTATGCTCTCACCAGACAGTGAGCCCTAGGAGGGCAAGGACCCCGTCTCTCTCATTCATTGATGTATCTTCACGGTAGCACAGTGCCAGCACCTACTCTAAAAGTGTCTAATGGAAGTCCAGCACCCCTAATTTTCCTACGCTAGTCCCCAAATTCCTCCCCTTCAGAAAGCTAGGAATAAAAGTACTAAGATTTTCTCTTTTCCTAGCGATCCATTGTATAACACCCTTTGCAGATGCCTTTTTAACCCTCCTCGAAATGACAGTCAGTAATTCACCAATTATTTATTAAGTGCCTCCTAGATTCATACACAGAGCGGACTTTCTAGGAAACCCTCTTCTTTACCCCGCAACACCTATCTATGCCTGAGAGCAGCCCTTTTATCCCGGTGAGGCTAGGATGTTCTGAAATGAGATGGACCGTTGGCTCTTATCCCCAGCCTGAAGAGAGAAATCTTGCCCATTGCAAATTGAGAGCAGGTAAGTTTGCCCAGTTTACCTTAGCACAAAACCTTTTCTCATCCAGAGCACTTCTCACAATTATAATAAAATGCTCACGTATTAATAGTCTACTGTCTGTCTGTCTCACTGAAAGGAGAAGTCTCTGAGACTTGGTCTCACTCACTGCTTATCCTCAACCCCTAGGGATGGGCTCATAAAATATACGCAACAAACATCTGTTGAATGAATGAGTCCTACAAACTCCAAAATATGTCTGTTTTCAGCTTGATAAACTAAACCTTAAAGTGTACCTCTTTGAAGAAGATGCAAGGGTTCTAAGAGGCCCTCGTGAAGTGCAACAGACAAGGTGGTGGCCTGGGGGAGGCAATGCTCTACACTTTTCTAGCTCCAAAGCCCAGGCTCTCCACTCTATTCCAGACTGCCTCCCGGGTTCAGGGTTCATGAGATCTGCTGGGCAGAAACCGAGCCGCTGGGCCACCAGGGGGCAGGGGACCAGCTGTCAACGCTGGCAGCTGAGGCCTGCAAACACGCATCCCACCCCAGACCCCAGACCCTCAGAGTGTGGGAGGCCCCTCAAGCTGGTAATGCTGGATGGGGTGGGGGAGGCCCTATTTGCATGTGAGTGTGGCTTTCGGTGGGGTTGGGTAGCACTCTGTCACTAGCCACTTTCTAAATCTCTCAGCTTGATGGCCTGGAGGCTGGAGACCTAGGGCAGAAGCGAGTGGAGTGCAGAGCCAGCTCTGGGGGCAGGGCAAGGACTGGTAGGCCTCTGGGTCACCAACAGCCCCAAAATGAACTAGGCGGCCTTCATCTTCTGCTCCTAATCTCTAAAATCGATTCGTCAGCCTGAGCCTCGACTCCAGTCTCAACGTTAGCATGTCCCACAAGCAATTGCGCGCTTAATGTCTGCCCCCAGCAAAGCATAGACACCTGAATACTGCTTTGTGAGTCCTCCACTCACCTGGGTTAACTTACCAGCCTTCCAGATCTTCAACTCTTGGAACTGGAACAAAGTTTGATGCTCCTTTTGTTTCCAACACGAGGCACTCAGTAGGTGCACAGCAAAAAGTGCATGATGGGTTCCTGTGTTTTTCCAGAGTTCAGACTTAGCCTGTGAGCTGTGTGCCTTTGGGGAAAGTGACTTCACCTCTCTGAATCTCATTTTTATGATGGGAAAAATAATAGATTGTTGGGGGGATGAAATGAGATCATAGAACCACCAGCCATAACACTCCACATTTCCTTTTTCTGCTTCCATTTGCTCTGTAGCACTGATCACCATCTATCATATATTTTATTTATTTTGTTTAGTTTTTTTTCTCCTCCCACTAGGATGTCAACTCTGCAAGGCAGGGATTTTATTCTGTTTTGTTTGCCTCTGTACCCCCAGCCTCTCAAACAGAGCTTGGCATGTTGTAAGTTTTCAGTAAATATTTGTTGAATAAATAAATGGATGGATATAAAGAGATTAGTACCCAATAACTGCCCCATAACGGTAGCTATCGTTAGTTTACCATTCTGATTAAGAACTCAGTCTCTGGAATCTAATTGAAAGCATCGTAATTGGGACAGGGGAAGTTTAACATTGTGATAGGAAGTTAGGCATTCTGGCTGAGAAATCTGTCTGCACCATTTACTAGCTGTGTGATCTAGAACAAGTAGCTTCACCTTACTAAGGCTCAGTTTCCTCATCTGTAAAATGGAGGTAATAATACTACCTCCCTGGTAGGATGTGAGGATAGAATGAGATGGTAAATGCAAAGCACTTAGTAGAGTGCCTGGCACATAATAAGTGCTCAATAAACAATGGTCATCATTACTCATTACAGTAACACGCAGACTAGGGGTAACTTCTGAGCCAATTAAACAGTTTTAAGTGCTTAGCTCTAAGCACTTAAAATAGGTAAGGGTCCAGCAAGCTCAATTAATGTTTGTTAAACTTTATCCGTGAGTTCCTCAAGGAACAGGATTTTGTTTACATTGTCATGATCTTGGCCCCCAGTAGATGCTAATTAATGTTAAAACATGTTGGAAAAATTACACACTGAGCTCGATGAGTGAGAACATAGAATAGCTATTAGAATAATAATATCAATTGCCTACTATGTGCCAGGCATGGTGTTGGGTGCTAGAGATACGGCAACGAGCTGAAACAAACATGGTGGTCACAACTTTCAGGCTAGTGAAACTTAGCCGAGGGGAGACTTTGTACCAACAGTTGCACAGATAGAACATGGCGACGGATCAGTGAATCACAGCAGAGAAGTATATGAGGCTACGAGATATATAATATGGGTAGGGTGAGGAGAGGGTTGACCCAGGCTGGGATTGAGGAGGAAATCAAGGAGCTGTTCCAAGGAAGTGAGGCACAGAGCTGAGCTCTGAGGAGTTAGGCTGAGTGTGGGGGAAGTGTTCTCAGCAGAAAAGATAGCAGATGCAAAGGCCTCATGATGGGGGGAGCACATACAGTAAAGGAACTGAAAAAAGGCCCATATGACCCAAATGTAGTGAGCTGCTGGTGGGGGTTAGGGATGAAATAAACTGGAAAAATAAGTAGGAACTTTAAGAACTAATTGGGCAGTATCTGATAAAGCTGAAGGAACATGCAGCCTATGATCCTGCAGTTCTGTGCTAGGAACCTTCTAGAGAAACAGACGCAAGTGCACCAGGAAGCATGAACAAGGATGGTAGCCCCAGCTGCATTGTATGCAATCTCAGAAAACTTGGAACAACTCAAACGTGCATCGACAGGGGAGTGGACACATTACAGATATGTCTTTCTTGGGTTCCTCAGAAAGCGGAGTCTGAATCAAAAGTTTGCAGTACTACTTTATTGGGAAGTGCAGTCCAAGGAAACAAGAGTACAGAAAAGGGGGCGTGAGGCAGGGAAAGAGGGTGAGTGAATGAGAGTACTGAGAAGAGGCCATATTTACTATGGCAACTTAGGACAGTTCTGGGGAGAGGAAGAAGGGAGAAGAATTATCTACTGGCTCCTGATCAAAGGTTTGCCCCATGGGGTGTAAACTTCCTTATTCTTCAGCATTACCCACATGCGAGCACCTAGGCAGTCACTCCGTGTCACACAGGGAAGCCCAGATGGAGGCCATTTGGTCAGAGCCCACGCAGAATCGGTCAACATAGTAATTAATGGTTAGGATGAAACAAGTGGCCAAAGGAAATCACCTGAGAGGGGAGGCGGAAAGGCTCTGAAGAAGCCTGTGACAGGTACCTTGTAAGGTGGAATACTGTGCAGCAGCGAAAAAGAATAACCTAGAGCTCCTTGTGTCTACAAGATGACTCTGACCAAAAAATGTTGAACTGGAAGGCAAGCTGCAGAAGTAGGCACACAGTAAAGTTTATATAAAGTTGAAAAACAGGCCAAAGTAAACAGTGTATATAGAAAAGCAATGTTACAGTAAAGGATAAATCCAAAACTGAGGATAGTAGTTACTTCTGGGGAGTGAGTTGGAGGAGATTGGGATGGGGCGATGCAGAATTTCAATGAGAAATGCTGGTAATGTTAGGGTTTTTCTTGTTACTATTGTTCTTTTTCTTTTTTTTTTTTTAGTGGAACACTTCACAAATATGCATGTCATCCTTGTGTAGTGGCCATGCCAACCTTTGTATTGTTCCAACTTTAGTAGACTGAGGTGAGCACTTTGATTTTTAATTGTGGCAAAATACGTATAACATAGGATTTATCATTTAACCATTTTTAAGTGTACAGTTCAGTAACATTAAGTACATTCACATTGTTGTGCAACTGTCACCACCATCCAACTCTAGAACTTTTTCATTATCCTTGTCTTAGTTAGCTTGGGCCAGTATAACAAAATTCCATAGACTGAGTGGCGTAAACAACAGACATTTATTTCTCACAGTTCTGGAGGCTGGGAAGTCCAAGGTCAAGGTGCCAGCAGATTCATTTCCCAGTGAGGACTCAATTCTAGGTTTGTAAGCAGCTGCCTTCTCCCTGTGTGCTCGTGGAGCCTTTCCTCGGTATGTGTGTGGAAAGGGACCTTTCTCTCTCTCCCCCTCTTATAAGGGCACTAATCCCATCATAAGGATCCTGCTCTCACGACCTAATCTAAACCTAATCACCTTCCAAAGATTCTATCACACTGGGGGTTAGGGCTTCAACATAAGAGTTTTGGGAGGGGCTTCCCTGGTGGCACAGTGATTAGGAATCCACCTGCCAATGCAGGGGACATGGGTTCGAACCCTGGTCTGGGAGGATCCCACATGCTGTGAAGCAACTAAGCCCGTGCACCACAGCTACTGAGCCTGTGCTCTAGAGCCCACAAGCTACAACTACTGAGCCCGCGTGCCTAGAGCCTGTGCTCCACAAGAGAGGCCACCACAATGAGAAGCCCGTGCACTGCAACGAGGAGTAGCCCCACTCGCCGCAACTAGAGAAAGCCCGCGTGCAGCAACGAAAACCCAATGCAGCCATAAATAAATAAATTCATTTTAAAAAAGTGTTTCAGGTCTTACCTGGTGGCGCAGTGGTTGGGAGTCCGCCTGCTGATGCAGGGGACACGGGTTTGTGCCCCAGTCCGGGAAGATCCCACATGCCGCGGAGCGGCTGGGCCCGTGAGCCATGGCCGCTGAGCCTGCGTGTCCGGAGCCTGTGCTCTGCAACGGGAGAGGCCACAACAGTGAGGCCCGCGTACCGAAAAAAAAAAAAAAAAGTGTTTCAGGAGGAAGTAAACATTCAGCCCAAACAATCCCAAACAGAAACTCTACACCTAATGAGTAAATAACTCTCCCCAAATCTCCATCCACCCAGCCTCTGGAAGCTACCATTCTGTTTTCCATTTCTATGAACTTGACTACTCTGGGTACCTCACATAAGTGGAATCACACCATATATGTCCTTTTGTGACTGGCTCATTTCACTGAGCACAATGTCTTCAAGTTTCATCCATATTGTAACGTGTCAGAATTTCCTTCTTTTTTAAGACTGAATACTATTCCATGGTATGTATATAGCGCATTGTTCTTCCATTCATCCACTGATGGACATTTGGATTGTTTCTACCTTTTGGCTATTGTGCATAATGCTGCTGTGAAAGTGGTAAAGTTTTATTTCTTAAATTGATAACAATAATATATTATTATTTTAAACCATATATATGTTTATTTCCTATTTTTTTAAGCTTAGAACTGCATAGTATTCTTCTTCATTTTTATACTTGCTCACAGTGGCACAATCTTTATTACTTTGCATGCCAGTAACTCCAAAAAGTAATTTCACAACTTCATTTTACTACGCCAAACTCCATATTAGCCATTTCTTATCAAAACAATTGGTACATTATTAAAGTTATCTTTGTAAATATTCAAAGAAACTGATCATTAACTGTAAGACCCCAATAAAAGACGATGAGCAAATAGTGCATTTTTAAATTATTATTAAAAAAGAAGGGCAGGATGCTGGTGATGGTGGCATAACAGTGGGAATGTACTTGATGACACAGAACTGTACACTTTAAAATGGTTAAAATGGTAAATTTTATGTTATGTAAATTTTATGTTATTTTTTAACCACTATTTTAAAAAATAATAATAATTTATTTATTTTTGGCTGTGCTGGGTCTTCGTTTCTGTGCAAGGGCTTTCTCCAGTTGCGGCAAGCAGGGGCCGCTCTTCATCACGGTGCGCGGGCCTCTCACTGTGGCGGCCTCTCCCGTTGTGGAGCACAGGCTCCAGACGCGCAGGCTCAGTAGTTGTGGCTCATGGGCCTAGTTGCTCCGTGGCATGTGGGATCCTCCCAAACCGGGGCTCGAACCCGTGTCCCCTGCATCGGCAGGCGGACTCTCAACCACTGCGCCACCAGGGAAGCCCCTAACCACTATTTTTTTAAAAAAGAAGAATGGAAGGAGGGAAGGAAAGTGTCAGATCAGGCAAAGTCTTGTGACTATGGTGAGGATTTGTTTTGTTCTGGTTTTTGGCCGCACTGCATGGCTTGCAGGATCTTCCCCGACCAGGGGTTGAACCCAGGCCACCGCAGTGAGAGCCTGGAATCCTAACTACTAGGTCACCAGGGGAATCCCTTATGGTGAGTACTTGAATCTTTAACAATTTCTGTGCATTGCCTGAATTTTTATAATAGATTATATAGAAGTCCAGGCAAGGAGTTACACCAAGGAAGGAGACCAAATCCTTCACTGATGGCTGGAAAAGTCAGGCCAAATGGGAGGGTGGGTAGCCTGTCAGAGGCTCCCAGCTCACTGCCAGCAGCACCAGGGTTAGGACTGAGCTGCTGCCCTCTTGCCGGAGGTATGAATGAAGGAACAACTGCCAGTAGGGGATCAGCAGTAATCAGACAACAGGCATTGATTGAGCACGTGCTACAGGCAAGATCCTTCCTGGGTGCCCAGGGGATGGACAGGCAGGTGAATGAGGGGTGAGTCTACCTGACCTTCAAAAAGCTAGTTCCCAGGTGAGAAGATAAGACTGGGAAAGGTACCTGCCAATACAAGGTGATAAGGGCCCCCTCTGCACTCTGAACACACCCATGTTATAGGCTTATCTTTGTGTGTTAGAGTTATTTATTTACAGGCCATTTTAGCAGGCAGACTGGGGACTCCTTGAGGGCATTCATTGATTCAGACATTTATTTAACTACTGTGTACCCAGGCACTAATTTGGGGCAGGTGGTATACAGTAGAGGCTTATTAAATGTACATTGCCTAGCATTCAGTAGGCACTCAAATGCTCCTAGAATTGAATAAATCATGCATGAATAAGTAACTTGCACCAGCCCTGGCACACAGTAGGTGTTCAATAAATGTTGAATTGCATAAAGGAAAGACTAGCACAGGGCCTGGCACACAGGAAGTACCCTCCTGCCCTTCTCATCTGCCTCCATCCTGAGCCTGAATCCTGGACACTGAAGCCCTGAGACCAAATTGGACATCCAGACCATCATCATCATCCATCCATCCATCCATCCATTCAAAACACATTTATCAAGGATACTGTGTACCAGTCACTGGGGATACAGCAGCGACCAAGGCAAGGAAAGGTTTTCCTCTCTCATTTGCTCACATTCTAATGGAAGAGAAAGACAATAAATAAATTAAATAAATAAGACAATAAATAAGTAAACAACTTAAAAACAACAACAACAACGAAACAGTAGCATTAAGTGCTTATGTTGACATTAAGTATACTTAGGTGATAAGAGAGACAGCAGGGAGTGGTGGGTGCGATGGATTAATCTGGGAAAGACCTCTCTGAGAAGTCTCTTTAGACTTGAGCTAAAGTCTAAAAGGGAGGAAGTGGCCAGCCATGTGAAGATCTGGGGGGAACGCAATCAGGCAGAGGGAACAGCATGTGCAGAGACACCTTTAGACAAGAGTAGACTTGGCTGTTGGAAGAACTGTGAGAAGCAAGTAAGCTAAAAGGGGTGGGATGGGGCAGAGCATGGTGCTGGAGCAATAGGAAGGCACTAGGTCAGATGAAGCTTTCTCGTACCTTTTCTCAAGGGTAGGGAGCTTGGGTTTTATTCTAACTCAGATGCAAAGCCATTGGAGGGCTTTAAGCAGGCGTGGTAGGCTGAATAATGACCCATGAAGACATCCACGTCCTAATCCCTGGAACCTGCGAATACATTACGCATAAGGCAGAAGGGGCTTTGCAGATGTGATCAAGAATCTTGAGGGACTTCCCGTGGTGGTACAGTGATTAAGAATCCACGCTTCCACTGCAGAGGGCACAGGTTCAGTCCCTCATTGGGCAGCTAAGATCCTGCATGGCGTGTAGCAAAGTGGGGGGGAGCTTGAGATGGAGAGATTATCCTGAATTGTCCTGATGAGCCTAATGTAAACACGAGGGTCCTTTTAAGAAGTAGACAGGGGCCTCCCTGGTGGCGCAGTGGTTGAGAGTCCCCCTGCCGATGCAGGGGACATGGGTTCGTGCCCCCGTCCGGGAAGATCCCACATGCCGCGGAGCGGCTGGGCCCGTGAGCCATGGCCGCTGGGCCTGCGCGTCCGGAGCCTGTGCTCCGCAGCGGGAGAGACCACAACAGTGAGAGGCCCGCGTACCGCAAAAAAAAAAAAAAAAAAAAAAGAAGTAGACAGGAGGGCTCAAGAGAGGAGATATGACAACAAAAGCAGAGAGTGGACTAATACGCTTTGAAGAAGGAAGAAGGGGTCACAAGGCAAGGAGTACAGAAGCTGAAAAAGGCAAGGAAATGGACTTCTCCTCAGAGCTTCCAGAAGGAACCAGCCCTGTCATCACCTTAATCTTAGCTCCTTATGATTCATTTTGGACGTCTGATTTCCAGAAGTGTAGGAGAATACACTTGTACTGTTTTTAAGTCACCAAATTTGTGTAGTTTGTTACAGCAGTTTTGTTACAGCAAAATAATACAACCAGAGAAGGGACAGGGTCAGATTTGTTTTAGAAAGATTTTTTTTGGTTGCTGTTACAGAATGGCTTTAGAAGCAGAGACGTCAGGGAGCAGGTTACTGCAGACCTCTCGGCGAGCGATGATGGTGGCCTGGATAAGATGGAAGAGGCGATGCTGACAAGAAGAGCTCAGATTTTAAGAAAATGTGAAGGGCTACAGTCGACTGGGTTTCCTGATGGATTAGATGTGATGGAGAAAGGGCACAGTGAAGGGAAGCAAAGACTCAGGGATGACTCCTAGGGTGATCAGAGCCCCAATTTCCTCACCTTCTCCAGGGCCTCTGGAGAGAACCGCAGAACCACATTGCACTTGACAAGCCGTTCCTGGGATGCTGGGCATTTTTATGTGATTAGGCTAGAATAGTTCTTTGGGAAATAAATGCCCTCGGTCTAAAAGGCTTTTACAAGCTAGGGCAAGAGATTAAAGGCGGCCAGGCTGAGGAGAAATTCCAAGGTCAGGAGACAGCTGGGCATGGAGACTTTTAATCTAAACCTTAAAAGTTTTTATTTTTCACTCCCTGAACCCAGGGTGTGACTTTAAATATGTGTTTGGCAACATCTGCTGTTCTATTTTTCTTTTTAATTATACAGAGAGAGATCCCGGAAACAGCTCAACCCCAGGCCGGGAGAGGTAAAAGAAATCTGGCAGCGGTTGGATGCAGAGACACCAACTAAAAACCTAGTGGACTGAAGTCCTTTTGAAGGAGTGGAGAGACTACCCTGAACTTGGTGTGGTGAGCCCTGACTCAGGGTTTCTAAAAGGAGAATGACAGTCACCAGCTTAGAACAGAAAGAGGACAGATGGGCACGTCTGCAAGATAAAAATATCACTAGCACCAGCATTGCTCCAGTACCTTGAGTTTATTCCCAGGCCTCTGTCCTCTTCTTCCCTTTCATCCTCTGAGCAGAGAACAGCTAACTAGATGATTCATTCACATTTACAGGGTACTGCCTACTATATGGCAGGCACCAGGTTCAACTGTTTCTCCGTGTTGTCTTGTTTTATGCAGTCAGCTATTCTGTGAGTTGATACTCATAGATATCATTATCCCCATTTTCTACATGGGGGATCTGAGGCTTAGAGAGATTAAATATAACTCTAGCTCCCCAGTGTTGGGCCTGGGCTTGTTTGCCCTCAAATCCATTCCTTGCCCTTCCTCTGTTTAGCTCTGTATCACAGGAAGGCCAACCTCTGCAGGCTGCCAAATCAACTGACTTCCTGTATAGATTGACCAATGGGAGTCAGTGATAGGAGCCTGGTGGGCAGGAGGAAGGGAGAAGCCTGGGTATTTCTCCCTCTCTCTGCCTCAGATAATATTTCCAGTAGCAGCTACATTTCCTATGTTTCCACCTCCCATCAGACAGGCCCACTGTGGGTCCACCTTCTGTCTGGTGACCTCAATCCTTCCTGGGTACCAGAAACACCACCTCCTCCTTTGGTCCCTCCAATCCCAGGGGTGGTACTGGCCTTCCTGCTGTCGCTAATCTGTAGGTTCTTTACCCTCCCTCCCCTGTTTGCGTGCTTCCATGGTTCTTCCATTACCTAGGAAGCAATTCTTTGCATAAATTCCCCTATTCTAGTATCTGTTTTTCCTGGTTGGATTCTCACTGGTTTTCTGCCTTTCGTGAATACTCACAGAGTAGTCAATTCATCAGGTTCGGAATGAAACAATTCCCTCTCCTTGAGCACAGCACATCCCACAAAAAGGAAAATAGTAACCACCATTTATTGAGCATTGTGCTCAGTGCCAGACAAATGTTCTTTTGTGGAACACTCATAGCAGCCCTTTCTGCCAAACCCCATTAATTACTATTCCCATTTGACAGGTGGGTCTCACAGAGGTTGGGTTGCTTGCCCAAAGTGGTACAGTTATAAACTGACAAAGCTGGGATTCGAGGAGCTCCCAGCTCCAAAAATCTGCTTGTCCTTTTCTAATCTCTGCTGACATCTTGAACACACTTGCAACTCCCTGATAAACCTATTAGAACTCAAGTCCCTTAGCTGACTGAAGATCCCACCTCAACTTACTCTAGGGCAAGTATATGAGCTTCCTAGGGCTGCTGTAACAAAGTACCACAAACTGGGTGGCCAAGAACACCAGAAATTTATTGTCTCATGCTTTGGGAGACCAGAAGTCTGAAATCAAGGTATCAGCAGGGCTGTGGTCCCTCTGAAGGCTCCATGGCAAGTTCTGACCCAGGCCTCTCTCCCAGCTTCTGGAAGCCTCAGGCACTCCTTGGCTTGTGGATGGCCGTCTTCTCCCTGTGTCTCTTCATATCATCTTCTCTCTGGGCCTGCCTGTGTGTCCAAATCTCCCCTTTTTATGAGCACACTAGTCATATTGGATTAGGGCTCACTGTAATGAACTAATTTTAACTTGGTTACCTCCCTAAAGACCCTGTTTCCAAATAAGATCGCGCTCCGAGGTACTGGGGGGGACACAATTTAACTAATAACAGTCCTTCTTGACCCAGGTGCTCAGTCTCTACAGTGTGACCTAGTTGGTCCTATTTTTTTTTTTTTCTTGGCGGCTCGGCGCAGCTCGCGGGATCTTAGTTCCCTGACCAGGGATTGAACCCAGGCCCATGGCAGTGAAAGCGCAGAGTCCTAACCACTGGACTGCCAGGGAATTCCCGGACCTGTATTTCTAATGGAGGATGCTAGATTTCCAGGAAGACCCCACCCCTTTAAGAGATGCAATGATTCCCAAGTCATGTATGTATTCCAAAATGTATCCCAACATTTTACCCCCAAATATAGAGAGAGATGTAAAGTACCTAGTATAGCCAAACCAATTTTGAAAAAGGAGGACAAAGTTGAAAGACTTAACCTACTTGACTTCAACACATTTTAAAGCTAGAGTAATCAAGAAAGTATATATTGGCATATTAGCAAATAGAGCAATGGAATAGAATAGAGAATCCAGAAACAGACCCTCACGTATTGTCACTTGATTTTTGACAGAATGATCCATGCATTTCAATAGGGAAATTTTACTCCACTCAAAAATCAGTTTGAGATGGATCGTAAACATAAACATACAAGGAAAAACTCTAAAGCTTTATACTTTTTAAAACTTTTTTAAAATTATTAATTTATTTATTTGGCTGTGCTGGGTCTTAGTTGCAGCATGCATGCATGTGGGATCTAGGGCATACGGGATCTAGTTCCCTGACTAGGGATTGATCCCGGGCCCCCTGCATTGGGAGTGCAGAGTCTTAACTGCTGGACCACCAGGGAGGTCCCTCTAAAGCTTTTTAAAAATCTACATTTAAAAATTTTAAAACATAGGTGAATATCTCCCTGACCTTGGGGTTGGCAAAGATTTCTTAGCCAGGACAGAAAAAGCACTAACCATAAAAGGCATGAGCACAAACACACAGTCCCAGCAACGGCTTCTGACCAGGGAGAAGAGTGAGCCCTAAAAGCCCAGGGCCTGGGGAGCAGGGAGGCAGGGCAGGGGTTCCCCTGGACATGGTCTCTGAGCTTCAGGCACAGAGAGTCATTTTGAAATCAACACAAACCCTAATTCTGAATCTTGTAACCAGTCCCCTGCTTCCATCACCCAATTCTTTGACTCTGAAAGCCCCTGGATCACTTACTAATGCTGCCTTCCAGATGTCCTGTGGAGGTGGCACCAGGGCTGGGCAGCAGAGGGATTTCACACATTCTGTGTGACACACAGAAGGAGTCACAGGGAGGCCTGTACCAGCTCCACAGAAGGAGAACTTTTGAACTCTTAGAAATAACTGGTACAGAAGGAGGGCACTTCCCATCACCAGAGGTATACAAGCACTGGTCTATAAAGGCACGAGCTCAAGAAATGATGGCTCTGGACTTCCCTGGTGGCGCAGTGGTTAAGAATCCGCCTGCCAATAAGGGGACACGGGTTCGAGCCCTGGTCCGCGAAGATCCCACATGCCACAGAGCAACTAAGCCCGTGCGCCACAACTACTGAGCCTGCGCTCTAGAGCCCGCGAGCCACAACTACTTGAGCCCACGCACCACATCTACTGAAGCCCCCGTGCTCCACAACAAGTGAAGCCACCACAGTGAGAAGTCCGCGCACTGCAACAAAGAGTAGCCCCCGCTCGCCACAACTAGAGAAAGCCCACGCGCAGCAACAAAGACCCAACACAGCCAAAAATAATAAATAAATATAAATAAATGAGATGATGGCTCTTTTATTATTATTAATTTAGGGGTTTCAAACCTAGAGCAATCAGAGGGTAAGGCAGAGATGGGGGAAGGAAATAGAGGCAAGCAACCATGATGGGCTCTGACAGAATGCTCTCTTTTCAAACTGAAAGTGGGGAATTCTTTGAGGCCATTTTGGGCAGGAACGGGCAAGGGATTTCCTCTTCAGCTGGGCATCAGATTTACCCCTCCTAAAATCTGCCTCGGGAAGGTGACTGGGTGTCCAGACTCTGGGTGTCCAGGGTCCATGAATAGGTATTTGTGATGTCTTTATTTTTGCTAAGGGTATTGGTTGCTCAGAGAGGTTAAGTAGTTTGCCCAAGGTCACACTGCAACTGAGTGGCCAAGGGAACAGCCAACCTTAACCACTGCAGAAGACTAAAAGTACTTAAAAACTAAAGCTCATCTAGTTTGGTGCTTCTCAAACTTTACCCAAAAAACTTGCTAAAACTAAACTGTTTTGGTGGGTTTTAGTAACTTGCATTTAAAAAAATACCTCTGGAGATTCTGATGCAGGGGTAGGGGTGACTTTGGTGGTAGTTGAGCCCCAGACTCTGGAGACCCACCAACTGGGTTTAATGTCCTGTACTACTACTTACTGGCTCTCTGTGCATTTTTCTCATCAGCAAAATGGTGATATACACCTGAAGCTAACACAATATTGTAAATCGACTACACTTCAATTTTTTCAAATGGTGATATTAATACAACAGGTTGTTGTAAGGAATTCTCGAGTTCAATATAATATATTCAATACAATAAAATAATAATAAACAACAAAATAATTTAACATATTTAATACAAGATAATATAGATATATTAACATAACAATGTATTTAATAAATGTATCAATTATTCTATTGTATTAATATATTTTATATATTTATTTAAAATAAGTATATAAATTATTTACTAATAAAGAACTTGGAATAGTGCCTGTCATTCATAAGTACTACTTAAGTGCTAAATATTTTGTTTACCCCATGTGATAGGGAGCTTGCTACCTCCCAAGGCAGCTCCTGCCATCTTTGGTCAGCCCCAGGCTGTGCCCACTGGCCACAGTGGTGAAGCAGTTTGCAGCAGTCCCTTCAGCTGGATCTCTATACCCTCATACACAGAGTTGATTGAAAATTTCTATTTGGCTTTTTCAAATACAAACCCCAAAAGGCTGAGAGCACACACCCTCTAGCCACTAAGGGGACCCATACATGGTGCTTGGAGGCACTGCTGGGATGGGTAGCTGGGGTTCCAAGGCTCATTCTCCACTGGCTTGTTTGGTGTTCTTTGGGAAGGTGCTTTCTCTCTGGGGCCTCAGTTTCTGTTAAGTAGGGGCTAGGAATGGGGTAGGTGTATCTCACGGCGCGACTAGCTCTAACAATAGTGGGGAAAAGTTATTAACCACTGGCCCTTCAGGGCTCTAGGACCCTAGAGCAGGAAACAGGAATTGCCCAGATGCTCACCCCTCTCCCAAGCCACCAACCCAAGTCTTGATAGTATTTTTGTTTTTCTTTTCTTTTGCTCTGTGCACATGGTAGGTCTCAAACCGCACAGAATTAGGAGAGTGGGAGGGGTATGATGTAGGATCTTGAGAAAGGAACCTGGCCCCATCCCCACCCCAAAGCCCCCTGCTGAGCTGCCACTCCCACCTCTTTTGTTCCTCCTTAATCACCCAATCTTTCCTCCCAGCTTCCAGGCTCTTCCCTTCCAGACCTGCTAGCCTCCCTCAGCCCCCATGGGCCCTCAAAACGTTGTGTGTACCCAATTCTGAGTTGGGGGGCTCTTAGAACCAAGGACATTTCATTATCTTTTTCATTGAACCTGTTCCTATTGGGAATCTCCGGTGCGCCATATCCTGTGAGAGGCCCTGGGTGATAAGGAAGTAATTTAAACAGAGGGGAACTTTGCTCTCAGACACTCATCTCCTGGGGGAGCCGGGACGGGGGCGGAGGGAGGAGAGTACAGCCAAACAGGTCAGTACATAAATTAAGTGATTTCAGATACTGTAGTGATCAGAACTATAAGGGAAATAAAACAGGGCGAGGGGACAGAACATGAAACGGGGGCAACTTTAAACAGAGAAGGAAGGTCTCTCTTTGGAGGTGATATTTGAGCTGAGACACAGATGGTAAGTGAAAGAGGTAACAAGTACAAAGGCCACCAAAGAAACAAGCCCAATGGGGTGAGATTTAAAATTCCAAGTTTCCCGGTCTCATAAAAACAAAGGTCTCTGGGAGAATCCCAGAGACTTTTGGGAGGAGGGGGCCTTCAGTTTTAGCCCATAATGTGGGTGAGTGGAGGGGCGCCCTCTAGTGGTGACAAGAGTTAAATTTCACATAGCTGACCTGGAATGCCGCATGCTTGTGACTTGACTCTGGGCTAATTATGAGTTTCACTCATTCCTTTCTCTCCCGCACTTATTCATTCAACAGATATTTACTGAGCAGTGTGCCAAGCAATAACTCTAGATGCTGGGGGTAGAGTTGTGAAACCGACAGTGAAGGTCCCTGCCCTCCTGGAGTCGATACCCTAGGGAACAGTTCTTAGCTCACTACTCTACCCCCACTGCCCCTCTGCCCTCCAGTATTCTGCAGCTTAACTGGCCTCCTAATGATCCAACGGGCAGATATCGTTGCTTCAGCGTCTTTGCATCTGCTGTTCCCTTCCACCCCTGGAAAGCAAGTCCCTGCTTCTTTGCACTGCTGGTTCGGGTCTCAGCTCAAAAGTGACCAAGTCAGAAAGATGTGAACTTATTTTGTTTGTTGTTTGCCTGTTCTCTTCACTAAACTATAAGATTCCATGAAAGTTACCATTTTCTTGGAATCCCTCAGCCTAGCGTTTGATAGGCGCGCAGTAAACTTACTGAATGGGTTTATGATCCTGCACCCCGGCTTGTTTCAGAAGACAGTGAACTGTAAGTGAATGAGTTGGACAAAACAGACAAAAAAAATCCCTGCCCTAAAACAACAACAACAACAAAACACCTTGTCCAGAGCATTTTCAATTAAAATTGCAGCCCCCGCACTACCAGTGCCCCCTTTCCCTGCTTTATTTTTTTCTATACATGTATCACTTTCTAAACTATTATAATTTACTCCTCGGTGTTTGCGTGTCTCCGCCACTAGAAAGTAAGCTCCACGAAGGCAGGGGATTTTGTCCATTTTGTTCACCACCCTACCCTCAGTGCCCAGAACAGTGTTGGCACCCAGCAGGTGCTCAATAAATAGAGAATGAATGAACTCCAGATCACAGTCTGCTTTTTTTCTGCAGACCTTGAGTCACCTTGTTCCAAGGGGGAAACGGGCTTCAGGAGGCGCCCAGAGGTGACTTCAGGTGGCGCGACCCAGGAGTCCGAGCTCTGGAAGAAGGGCCACTGGAGCAGCTGTGGAGATGTGAGGCGCCGGCAGCAGGAGAGCCGTGAGGCCCGGGCGCTGGGGCACTTCCAGGAAGAGGCGCGGACGCTGACGGCGCGGGGCCAGGGACTGTGGGCGGTACCGTCCGATGGAACGAGTCACCTGACTCGTGCAGGCCACGCCCACCCCCTCGTGGGCGGGGAGCATGCAAATCAGCCCGCAGCGGCGGCCAATCGTGGTGCGCGCCGGGGGTCCGGGGCCCAGGGATCCGGGACGCTGCCTCGCGCGCAGGCTTTCGTCTCTGCAGACCCGGGCTTTTGCAAGCGGCGTGGCGGGCTTGCGAGCTTGTGCTGTAGTCGCTTCCTCGACCTTCTCGTCTTTAGCGGCCGGCCGGGTCAGGCCGGACCCGCGCAGGGGCCCAGGCGGCGGCTGCCTCAGCCGGAGGCGGAGGCGGAGGTGCGGGGGGTGGTGGGGGCCGCTGCCTTCGCAGGCGCCTGGGCCGGCCCGCGCCTTTTCAGCGTGCTCCATGCATCCGGAGCCCGCCCCGCCCCCGAGCAGCAACAGCCCTGAGCTTCCCCTCAGCTGCGGCAACACTACCAGCGGCAGCCGCCGGAGCCGCCGGCGCAGCGGGGACGGGGAGCCCCCGGGGTCGCCGTCGCCCCCGCCGCCCGCCGTGACCTACCCGGACTGGATCGGCCAGAGTTACTCGGAGGTGATGAGCCTAAACGAGCACTCCATGCAGGCGCTGTCCTGGCGCAAGCTCTACTTGAGCCGCGCCAAGCTCAAAGCCTCCAGCCGGACTTCGGCTCTGCTCTCCGGCTTCGCCATGGTGAGCTCGGGCCGCCGTGCCCTGCCCCCTTTCAGGTCTGGCCACTGTCACCCGCAGACTTGACGGGGCCCACAGGGGAGCTGGCTGGGCGGGCCAGGCGGGCTGGGGGTGAAGGGAAGAGCTGGGAGAAAGCTGTCGTGGACGCGGGAGGGGTCCAGAGGTGCTGGACATGAGAGGTGGGCGACACGTGACACCCGATGTGGGAGGCGGTATCATACACATGTCCAGGGTTGGGGGGCTCAGATACCTTCAGATGGGCAAGCTTGATGCAGCAAGGAGGGAGAAACAGCAGGATCCTCGACGTAGATCTGTAAGAAGACATTCCCACAGATGTTCAGGGGGAAAGGAAAGACATAACGTGGACTGATCTCTTTGGAAGCAGGTATCAGGAGGTTGGGAGGTAAAGGACTCCTGAGGCGTCTCCCTAGTTCCCCCACACTTGAGGCCAGGTTCTTTTATTACCTGGTAGAGGGGATTTCCCGACACCCTGTCTCCTATGGCATTTTCCGAGGCCTCAGCCTGGGGGTTTGACAACCGCTCCCCACCTCAGTTTCTTCTCCAGAAACTTGCCAGTGAGTCACTGGGTGTGGGGGAGCAGCATGGGACATGTTCCCGTTGAATGGGCTCTTTCTTGATGTAGCTGGTGGACTTAGTTTCCGCTCCCCATTCGGGCTGGGTCGGAGTGAGAACCAGCCTCTGGGGAGTAGGGTAGGTGAGGCTGCAAGTTGGGCTGAGAAGTGGCCCCGAGGATGCCTTCATGCTGGGGATCTTGGAGTCTCCCAGGGCAGGGAGCTACAGAACAAGCCCTGATAATCACTTTCAGTGACCTCAGCCTGCATGAATGGGGTCTGCTCCCCCTCCCCCAAGGTTTTTAGCCCAGAGCACTCTTGCCTCACCAGTGAGTGAGGTAATTCCCTGGCCTTGAGGGAGGGGTGGCTGCACCCTTCGTGTTTTCTTGGGAAAGGAGCGTGTCTGGCACTCTCCCTGTGCTCCTCAAACTAGTGGGCGATGCACGGGAGCAAGAACTTTTTAGAAGCCCTTAGCAGTCCCAGAGCACCCTGGGGCCACGGTGGAAAGGCCAGGTGATTGAGGTTGGGAAAGAGCTCTCCCGGCTCTGCCACTTGCTGCCTGTGCGCCCTCAGACTAATCCCTATGTGGGCCTCGGTTTCTGAATTGGTGAATGAAGGCTGCTACTGAGTTTCTCTGACTTTCAGAATTTAATCGAGGAAGCCTTTGAGAGGGGAGGAGAGAATGTGTGTGTTTGTAAGAAGTGTCACTCTAGCTTTTAATTTAGGTCTATATGAAGGGGTGCTGTCCTATCAGCCCCAAGTCCTAGGAATAGCTGACACTTACCAAGCACCCACTAGGTGCTTGGCACTGTGTAGGTTCCCTAACTTATGCACTAAGTCCTCGACCACTCTTTGAGGTAGTTTTTTCATGGGACTTTCCCGAGGCCACACAGCTCACTGCTGGAGCGGGATTTGAACCCAGGACGGCTGACATCCAGAACTCTGTTGGACACTTGTACCATTTGTGGTGTATGGAGCTTTGAGCCATGTCCTGCCAGGGACCTGTTAGGACCAGGCCTTGTAGGGAACGAGAAATAGAGCAGAAAAACTTCTCTTAAGCAAAATAAAATGTTACAGTTAGGGGGTGGGTGTCGGCTCTTCACAGCAGCTCTCTGGGTTTCAGATGGTGGGATGCTTATATTCCTCTGTTTTCTTTTTTCTTTTTCTTTTTTTTTTTTTTTTTTTTTTTTGCTGTACGCGGGCCTCTCACTGTTGTGGCCTCTCCCGTTGTGGAGCACAGGCTCCGGACGCGCAGGCTCAGCGGCCATGGCTCACGGGCCCAGCCGCTCAGCGGCATGTGGGATCCTCCCGGACCGGGGCACGAACCCGCGTCCCCTTCATCGGCAGGCGGACTCTCAACCACTGCGCCACTAGGGAAGCCCTGCCTATTCCTCTTTTTCTTGGGGTCATAAATTCACAGCTGCCCAGGCCCCTTCCCACTCCAGGAGAAGTAAGGGTGACGCTTTCCTGCCTTCTTGAATCGTGTCTTAGAAGCCGGGCCTCCTAATCAGATGTCATCTCCCTCTTCCTCTTGCTAAAAACAGTGTGGGGAAGTCAGGCAGCAGGGGTGGCCAGAGGCACTTGGTGGGCCTTGACTCACCCAGGCTGTTTCTTGGGGACCTTTATTTTACCCAGTCAGGGTGGAGAAGGCTTCCTGGCTCCACTGATGAAATCCCCAAAATTCTGCCAGCCGGGAAGGCTAAACCCTATAACCAGCCTCTGTTCTGGGGAAGCAGTTACAAGAGAGTGCATTTGCCATGAGTCTGGAAATGAGTGGAAGAGATGGCGTTAGGGTGGAGAGCGGGTGCTCAGCAGGGCAGGTCTGCCCGCATCCCGATCCCACCAAAGCCACCCAGCCTCGTGAAGGATACTTGGAGAGGAAGGGGTGCCACACAGCCAAGCGCCATGGAAACTAGAGTGAGCAGGTTTCCTGGACTACTCTCCCTTGGCCTGTGAGTCAGCACAACCAACTTCCTGCCCCCAGAGGGCTTCCTTCCTAGAGACCTGGAACACCAGAAGAAGTGACATGATGTGACCTTTGATTTCCAAGGGTGGGAGAGTTGGTGAAGATGCCAGACTCACCTGCGCACAAGGTGAGATTGAGGGAGGGTCTCCCAAGAGCCTGGAGGGGATGGAGAGACTCCCCGTTCGTGGGTGGAAGGGCCTGGCCAGGTGCCCTGAGGCCGTGGGACCTCAGACAGCGGCTTTACTCTTCGGGGCCAGTTTTCTCATGTGTGCAAAGGAGGCACATATTCTGTTCTCCCGTGGACTTGCATGCGGAGTCATTACAAGGTCCGATGGCCCACGAAGGATTGAGGAATTATCTTCAGACAAGATTCCCGTTCCTGATGGCATTTCCAGAAACGGCAGAACTTGTCTGGGCTCAGCACCCAGACTCTTAAAACCAGGGGCCCTGGATGTAGCACATGATCAGCAGCCTGCAAGTGCTCCTTGAGCCGAGGGTGCCATGACTCGGGCCATCTGTGCCTCAGTTTACCTCTCAGCAAGAGGCAGCCAGCCTCGGCCTGACCCTGTCCCCTTGGGGCCGCGGTGAGCACACGTAGCCATCGTGGTGTGCTGGGAAGGGCAGCCTGTAACGTTAGCCTAAGCAGTAGATAATTGGGAAGGGTAAACAAAATGCTTTCTGTGACCTGGGATCAATTATTTTTGGATTATCTGCCTCCTCAAGTTCTCCACCTGCCAGCACCCTTTTGTTCCCAGGTTCCAGAGTGGGTTCAGAAGCTGCTTGGAATTTCTCTGAAAATGAGTTGGAAGGAAGGGCTCAAATCATAAGGCATTATTGAGCCTCTGTGACACGTTCCGAGTTCAGGGGGCGTGGAGATGAGGAACAAATTACTCATGGTGCTCATTACTTTTTTTCTTTTTTAATATTTATTTATTTATTTATTTTATTTTTGCTGCATCGGGTCTTAGTTGCGGTTCGTGGCATCCTCCACTGTGGCGTGCGGGCTTCTCTCTAGTTGTGGCCCACGTGCTCAGTAGTTTTGGTGTGTGGGCTTAGTTGCCTCATGGCATGTGGGATCTTAGTTCCCCAACCAGGGATCGAACCCACGTCGCCTGCTTTGGAAGGCAGATTCTTTATTTTATTTTATTTATTTTATTTTTGGCTGCATTGGGTCTTCGTTGCTGCGCGCGGGCTTTTCTCTAGCTGCAGCGAGCGGTGCACTGGCTTCTCATTGCGGTGCACTGGCTTCTCATTGCGGTGGCTTCTCTTGTTGCGGAGCACGGGCTCTAGGCACGCGGGCTTCAGTAGTTGCAGCACGTGGGCTCAGTAGTTGTGGCTCTTGGGCTCTAGAGTACAGGCTCAGTAGTTGTGGCACACAGGCTTAGTTGTTTTGCGGCATGTGGGATCTTCCCGGACCAGGGCTCGAACCCCTGTCCCCTGCATTGGCAGGCGGATTCTTAACCACTGCCCCACCAGGGAAGTCCTGGTGCTCTTTACTCATGGTAATCATTGCCATTGTTGATTGGGCTCTTGGAATAGGCTAGACGTTGTACTAAGTATGCTCCTTGTACTATCTCTTGTGATTTTCACAGCCTGGGGAGTGAGGGTAGGTGTGGTTCCGCAGTGAATGACTTGTCCGAGGTTACCTGGCTGGTAAGCTGTGGGGCCCTGTGACTGTGGTGTGGCCCCACTGCTACGGGAGAGGAAGCATCAGAGAGAGTGGTGGGAGGACAGAGCTGGGAGGCTCGCGTATTGTAGAGCAGAGTAAGAACCGGGACTCTGGAGCCAGACAGCTTGGGTTCAAACCCCAGCTCTACCACTTATAACTGTGAGATCCTGGGGAAATTGCTTAATGTCTCTGGGCCTCAGCCTCCTCTTCTGTAAAATGGGGGTAATAGTAATACCAACCTCGTAGGCTTGGTGTGAGGATTCATTTGTATTTGCAAAGCACTTAGAAAAGTACCTGGCCCAGGTACGACGGAAACTCTCTCACCCTTGTTCCCATGATGTTGGGACTGCTTTTTTTTTTTTTGGCCATGCTGTGGCATGTGGGATCCTAGTTTCCCCACCAGGAATTGCATCCGGGCCCACGACAGTGAAAGCACTGAACCTTAACCACTGGCCCACCAGGGAATTCCCAGGGCTTCTTTTATAAGGGTTAAATGGCTTAGAAGAATGTGATTCCAGCCTAGCCTTGAGGGTGGTAGAGTTAGGGCTTAGGGAAGAACCCTTTGTCAGAGGAAGTATTAGGAGCACAGTTACTAAGGTGAGGAATTATAGGGTCTCCAGGAAAAGGCAGAGAGTGTGGTGTGGCTGGAGTTGAGGGTGTGTTGGGGATAGTAGAGGAAGATGAATCTAGCCAGACTAGATGGTGCAGGGCCTTGACTTGCTGTTTGGGACGTTTGAACTCTGGTATCGGCAATGGGGAGCCATGGAAGGTTTTGGAGCAGAGGAGTTCCATGATGAATTCTTGAATAATGTTGAAGATGTTACTATTTACTGAACACCAGGCAAGAGCCTGGATCCTTTTCTTTCATTCTTACTTAATCCTCAGAACAGCTCTTAAACATATGTACTGTCACCTCCGCAGAGGCTTACAGAGGTTCTGATCACCCAGCTAGTAGATTTCAAGCCCCAGTCCCTCTGACTTGGAGTCTTTTCTACTCAACCACCCTCTCACCGTGTCCCTTGCTGTTAGTTGAAAACTGGGCCTTTGAAGTCTTCCAGATGTGCAGTTCTGCACTCTGGGCCATGTACAAATGGAACTTTGCTGAATGTCCCAAGGGGAAGGCACTCCCTGCCTAGCTGAGAAGCCTTTTGGAAAACTTCACAAGTGCCTGTGGCACGTGTCTGGAATTTTCAGCCAGGGTCTCTGTTGAGCTCTGCTGATTTCTGCTGGATCCAGGGCTGATGAAGGAGAGCTCTAGGGCTTCCCAAGGTGGCACTGTGGTAATCAATGTTGGGAAGGCGATTCCCTGGAGAAATGAAACTGAGAAAGTTTAAACAAGAGCAAGTTTCTCTCTGGTGGAACTTCTTCTGGGAGGCCTTGAATATGCTCCCCAGAAGGGATGCCTTAAGCTGATAGAAACACGGGAATTCCCTGGCAGTCCAGTGGTTAGGACTCCATGCTTTCACTGCCAAAGGCGTGGGTTCAATTCCTGGTCCGGGAGCTAAGATCCCGCAAGCTGTGCGGTATGGCCAAAAAAAACAAAAAGAAAACGGATGGAACCACAAACTCTTCAGAGGAGAATCTTCTGGGACTGTGGTTTGACAGCCCTTCTTGGGAGCATTGGTCTAACCCAGGAACGGACCAACTTTTTCTATAAAGTAAATATTTTCAGCTTTGCAGGCCACACAGTCTCAGTGATAACTACAGATGTCCCCTACTTTTCGAAAGTTCGCTTTACACCACCTCGCTTTTACGAAAGACCTACGTTAGTACCTGTTTTCACTAACCTGAAAGAAACCCAAAGAGAATTTTTACTTTTACCAAAGAAAGGTAAAAAGCGAAAACAGCATTTGCAGTGAGCCGTTATAGAGGCAGCCGCACCCCAAGGGGTGAGACTGGCACCACCAAACTCCCTTCCCCGGAACCGCACTCAGCATCTCGGCATCAGGTCGCCAGAGCTTTGAGCTGTGTCTTTTAGCATCTGTGCTTTAATCCCGGTTTATTTGTGCATCTGTTAGTAAGATGTCTCCTAAGGTAATTGCTCCATCCCTTTAGGCCATTTCACCTTACAAAAGGTTTCAGAGGTACATTATAGGGGGAAACCTGTACTCAATTCTGCTATTTTAGCTCAAAAGCAGCCACAGACCTTAGATAAATGAGTGGGCATGGCTGTGTGCCAGTAAAACTTTATTTGCAAAGAAGTACATTGAAGGCCAGTTTGGCGACCCCTGATTTAAGTGGTCTCCAAACTTTTTGAGTGCACACCCCGCTCAAAATATTGTCAACACTAGGCTCAGTATTTGTATACATGTGTATGCACCCTATGTATATAGGTATACGTATATGTATGGTAATGAATGATGTGTGTGCTAATAAAACATAAGTATTAAAAGGTACATAGGGGACTTCCCTGGCGGTCCAGTGGTTAAGACTCCACACTTCCACTGCAGGGACGCGGGTTCAGTCCTTGGTTGGGGAACTAAGATTCCACAAGCTGTGTGGCCAGAAATTAAAAAAAAAAAAAGTACATAAAGACAAATCAAAACAACAACAAAAAAAGTACATAAAAATACAACATTGAGGGCTTCCCTGGTGGCACAGTGATTAAGAGTCCGCCTGCTGATGTAGGGGACACGGGTTCGTGCCCCGGTCCAGGAGGATCCCACGTGCCGCGGAGCGGCTGGGCCCGTGAGCCATGGCCGCTGAGCCTGCGCGTCCGGAGCCTGTGCGTACCGCAAGGGGAGAGGCCACAGCAGTGAGAGGCCCGCATACCGCAAAAAAAAAAAAAAAAAACAAAAAACATTGAAAAGTTGAAAGGATGAGCTGAAAAAGGAATGTCATGAGAGTTCTTAGGGTTTCCGATGGATTACATAGGATTGTCTTTGGACACTTTAGAAACCCTGGGCTGAAATATCCAAAGGTCAAGTCTTGCCTTTAATATGCGTTTAGTGAGGCCCCTAGAGGGACAAGGCCCAGTGCTGGAAGCTAGAGAAACAGGGAAGTAGAGTGGAGGAAACCAGACGTGTCATTACATCTTCAGAACGTGTTTGGCAAGCGTAGCGGTGGAGGAGAGTTGGTGGAGGGACACTTACCACCGTCTGAAAATACTTGCCTAAACGTTTAGTACCTGTCATCCTCCCTGGGGCAGGGATTCTGCTGTCTTCCTGCTTTTTCTCCAGCGGAGCCACAAGATCCTTAAGGCACATAGTAAATTCTCAATGAAAGTTGTCCATGAGGGTAATTCTCTGGCGGTCCAGTGGTTAGGACTCTGCACTTTCACTCCTGAGGGCAGGGGTTCAATCCCTGGTTGAGGAACTAAGATCCCATAAGCCGCGCAGCGCAGCCACAAAAAAAAATAGTCCATGAACGAATGAATGGCCCTGTCCTCACCTGGGAGGCCATGGAACAGGGGTGACTTGGAAGGTAAAAACCTGAGGACGTCAAAATTAGCCAGATGAATAGAAAGGCTAGGCCTGTTCTCTACCCCCTCCCCCCAACCTGCAGGTTCAACCTGTTAGTGGCTTGTGACATTGATTTGCAACCGGCAGGTTTTTTGTGTGTTCTTTTTTTGGAATAAGAGTGGAATGAAACAGAAAGCAGCAGCATGCGTCACGTGTAAGAGGAGGCTGGGTTAGCACGCTTTCAGGGTAATTATTGTTTGGGGAAACTTGTTTCTGTTATAAATGGGTTTGTGTCTATTTAGGGAAACCTTTGGAATACTGGTCGATGGTGGTCAAAAGAGTTTGTAAATTACTGGATGAGCCCTCAATCCTCTCTTAATAGATAGTTTGCATCGGAGGGGGGGCCAGCAGGCTCAGGCAGCGCTCGGTGACCCAGGGTGACTGTGGCATGGCGGCTCCAGTGAACAGGAGAAGCCCAGGCTTGGGAAAGGAGAGTTGTGTCTTCCAGCTGTTGGGCGCCCGGGTCAGGCCAGGCATGGGAAGGCTGCCTTGGAAGGGCCTGGCCTCGGCGCCAGGTGGCAGGGGTCTCCATGGAGCCCAACAGGAGTGAGAAGAGTGGTTGGCATCCGGGCGTGGTGGGCAGACACCCAGCGAGGCCAGCCAGGCCCTGCCCTTCTCAGGAGCCTCTTCTTGGCTCGTGCTTGAGGTTTGGTGTCCCCGTGGCGGGGTGGTGGTGTCAGAGGTCCGCGGACCAGAGTGAGGTGGGGCTGGCCGTCCCTCGCCCTTCCTCACCCTTTAGGACCCATATGGCCAGGTTTAAGCAGGCCTGTGGCTGGCTGGGAGCTGTTTATTTTAGGTTAACGGCCCAGCACTCTGGCTATATTTACCTTGCGAAGCTGCTTGCAATCTGATCTGATCTCTCTGGGACTCAGCTGGGGCCCTGGGAGTTGCCTGCCAGATTCCGAGAGGCCCCCCCTGGCTTTACCCTCCCTGCCCTTGGGGAGATTTCCAAAGTGGGACGCATTCTGAAAAAAGCAGTAGTTTTTATTCCTGTGAACAGTTTTCCTCAGGAGCCATGATTTGTGCCAGCCATTCGTTCACGCAGCCCCAGGACACTGAGCTTGGTCCCCAATGTGGGAACGGTACACACAGCCCGCCAGCGTGCTCCAAGTTCCAGGAACTGTAGGGTCCGGCGAGGATGATGGGGTTTCTTCTGGAGCACGGCAAGGCCCCTTCTCCTCAGAAGGCCCAGCGTCACAGGCTGAGCTGCCCAGGCTCCCCACCAGCCCAAGACCTCGGGGGAAATTCTGGTGTCCCCAGGCCAGGTGTGTCCCAACAGCTGTGTGTACGGCTCTAGAGCCTGAGGGTCCGGCAAGGTGGTCCCTGTCCTGCCAAGGTGGCCATCTGGCCAGCTGTGCCGTGGGGCACGCATTCTCCTTGTACCGAGGGTTTGGAGCTGGAGCAGGCCAGGCCCAGAGTGGGGGGTCTGAGCCCCTCACCCTCCCCAGGGAACAGAACACGGGCACACAGGGTCAGCTCCCAGCAGCCTCAGCTGAGGGCGTGCAGGGACTGTTCGTCTTCCACTTTAAGCCCCGCGTTTTTCTTTTTAACTAAGAGTTATTGAGTACCTTCTGGGGGCTGGCCCTTTGTTAAACCCCTGTCAAGACCTCATTTAATCCCCTCAGTGATTGTCTTAGTCTGTCTGGGCTGCTATAACAGAATACCACAAGCTGGGTGGCTTATAAACAACAGATGTTTATTTCTCACAGTTCTGGAGACTAGAAGTCCAAGATCAAGGTGCCAGCAGATTCAGTGTCTGGTGAGGGGCTGGCTTCCGGGTTCATAGACACTGACTACTGTCCTCACCTGGCAGGAGTGGTGAGGGGGTCTCTGCTGGGGGCAACTCTCCTGTAAGGGCACTAGGGCACCACCCCCAAGACATAATCACCCCCAAAGGCCCTACCTCCTCACACCATCACCTTGGGGGTTAGGATTTAAAATATGAATTTAGAGGGTTTGCAGACATTCGGTCTGTAGTAGCAGGTGTGAGGAAAATGGTATTACCCCCTTTGCACAGAGCCTCAGTTTCCTCATTTGTAAAAAAGTAATAATAATGTTGCTAGTAATCATTGACACTTTATTAAGCATATATATATATATGACAGATCTTGTGCTAAGGGCTTTGTATTCATTAATCTGTTGAACCCTCATAACAGCCCCTATTTTATAGATGTAGAACCTGTGGCATAGAGAGGTTACCAGCTTTGTAAGTGGAGGAGCCAGTTCACTCCTAATGGCTCTGTAGAGGTAGAGATACCAGGCTTAAGAGAACATATACCTGTATATGTGTGTGTCGTTCCCCCTGCCCCTGCCGCCGTATAGACCCCCAGCAACCAGCTCAGGGCCTGATGCACCTAATGGGTCTGGACATTTCAGGTGAGTGAATTAGTAGCCAGTGGACCTGAGGCAGTCAAGCAACAGACTCTCCTGCTGGTCCCTTCTCCGGTTTCAGGTTCCGGGGCAGCAGGCCAAAACAGGAAGAGGAAGTGCTGGGGAGGGGGGAACGTGGCAGGAGGTACGCCCTGCCGGAGGTGCCCCCCTTCTCCAGTGTGGTCAGGCCCGGGGACAGAGACCAGGGAGCCCGGGGTGCAGCCCTTAACCTGCCGTGCCCTGGTGGCCTGCCCGGATGCCCTGCATCCCTCACCCGCGTGTGCTGAGCAATCTCAGCGTTGGCCTTAGGCCACCAGTGAGTGATCCTAAAAATGGTCAGAATCCTCATGGCACTGCCCCAGATTTAGATGGGCTTGAAACATTTTACAGACTCCTGGGATGAAAAGTTTATACAATCATCAGTTGTGGGAATGCTAAGACAGAAGTCTGTGACTCCTGTTGAAATTGTCTGCAAAGTCATATGACTGTATATACCTGGCTGTCTTAAGGCGTATCCAGTATTTTCACCAAATTCTCAAAGTGTCCAACCCCAGATCAGCTCTAGACAGCGACCTTAATTTTGCCACATACCCTCCTTTTTCAGAGACAACAGGGAAGGTCTTGACCAAGGTCACCCAGGGAAGCAAGGGTGTTTCTGGAGCCAAAACCCAGGGCTGCCAATTTGGCTTTGGTTTTCTCAGGCTGGACAGGAGGATAGAAACCCAGCGGGTTTCATATAGAGACACTGGGATTGAGGGTGAGGTTTTTAAACTGAATAACAATAATAATAGTAAAGCCTCTTTTATTGAGGGTTTACTCTGTGCCAGGCACTGAGTATTTAATGTGGGATTAACTCAGTCCTCACAACTCTGAGTGATGTACCAGTCTTTTTTTTTTTTTTTTGGCCACACCGCGCAACTTGTGGGATCTTAGTTCCCCGACTAGGGATTGAACCTGGGCCCCGGCAGTGAGAGCACCTAGTCCTAACCACTGGACTGCCAGGGAATTCCCCCAATTTTCTATTTTTTTAATTATTAATTAATTAATTGATTAATTTTGGCTGATCTGGGTCTTAGTTGTGGCATGCGGGATCTAGTTCCCTGACAAGGGATCAAACCTGGGCCCCCTGCACTGGGAGTGCGGAGTCTTACCCACTGGACCCCCAGGGAAGTCCCCCAATATTCTGTTTTTTACAGATAAGGAAACTTAGGCCCAGAAATTTAAAGGAACTTGCCAGAGCCTCACAGCCTAATAAAGGGCAGAGCAGTCAGGGCTCAAAGCAGGCAACCTGGTTCCAGAGCCTGTGCTCCTAACCACTGCCCTACACTGCCTTTCCAGGCCTAGGAAGCCTGTGGAGGTACAAGAAATGAAAGCAAACAGGGCCAGGCCTTACAAACAAGAAAGCTGGGAAGGAAGGAGCCCACCCCCTCCCCCGGAGTAAGGAGGGGTCGGGGCAGGTGTGGGGCTCGTGGGTACATTTCAGCATCAAGCCTCCCCCTTCTGAGCCTGGCACACACAGCGAACCCTTTATGAAGGGTCATTCTCCTTAATGGTGTTGCCATTGGCACTTGCTTCCCCACTCCCTCCAGCCTCTGCAGACAGACCCTGGCAGTGTGCCCACTGCCCGCTTCTCCCGGCCCATATCTGATGAGCTGGATTCTTCACATGGGGGTGATTTGCAAGGCCCAGGTGACAGGAGGTGGGTGGCGGGCCTGGAGCATGCCCCTGGTGACCCCAGATCCACAGGTCTCCAGGAACTGGGGATCAGCCCTGGGGCCCTGAGCCCAGCACTGGGGCTGGAGGAGGAGATGGCCCTGGGGCTTGCCGACTGCACCGCAGCACCCAGCCAGAGCCCAACTCTTCTGGGAAGCCTCTCTTAATTCCTTCTTGGTTGGTGCACTGTGTTCTCAGAAAGGGCCCAGGCATGACCTGGGAGGGCCTTCATCCCTTCACCCCACCCCTCTCCTTGTCCCCAGAGCAGGGCATGAGGAAACCTCTGCTTGGGACTTCCGTGGTGGCGCAGTGGTTAAGAATCTGCCTGCCAATGCAGGGGACACGTGTTCGAGCCCTGGTCCGGAAAGATCCCACATGCTGCGGAGCAACTAAGCCCATGTACCACAACTACTGAGCCCGCGTGCTGCAACTACTGAAGCCCGCGTGCCTAGAGCCCATGCTCGGCCACAAGAGAAGCCACTGCGATGAGAAGCCCACGCACCACGATGAAGAGTAGCCCCTGCTCTCTGCAACTAGAGAAAGCCTGTGCGCAGCAACGAAGACCCAACACAGCCAAAAATAAATAAAATAAATTTATTTTAAAAAATAGAATAATTTTCAATAAGAAACCTCTGCTTGGGAATTGGGAGTGTGGTGCCAACAGGAAGGGAGCCTTTTTTCATTCATGTAAACTTTTTTATCATAGTGAAATTTACATAAAACTTACCATTTTAACCATTTGTGATGATTACTATTTGGGAGGTGTTTGCCATCTACCAGGAGCTCTCATTTAATTGTTAAAATAATCCTGTTAACTGATACCATATCCCTACTTTACAAATAAGAGAGTTGAGGCACAGAGAGGTTCAGTGACTTTCCTAAGGACACGTAGCTCGTGAGTGGCAGAACTGGGATTCAAATCCAGGCAGCCCGGGCTCCAAGCCTGCGCCCTCTACCAGTACTTCCTGCCGCTTCTCAACCCTAAGTGGGTGGGTCTTATTATCCCCATTATACAGATATGGACACTGAGGCTCAGAGAGGCTAAGTGACTTACCCAGGGTCCCAGAGCTTGATGGGAGGAGAGCTTCTGAGCCATGACTATCCTGTCACTTAGCCCACCTCTTCCTCCCCCCCCACCCCAGGTGGCGATGGTGGAGGTGCAGCTGGACGCTGACCACGACTACCCGCCGGGGCTGCTCATCGCCTTCAGTGCCTGCACCACGGTGCTGGTGGCCGTGCACCTGTTTGCGCTCATGATCAGCACCTGCATCCTGCCCAATATCGAGGCGGTGAGCAACGTGCACAACCTCAACTCGGTCAAAGAGTCGCCCCACGAGCGCATGCACCGCCACATCGAGCTGGCCTGGGCCTTCTCCACTGTCATCGGCACGCTGCTCTTCCTGGCTGAGGTCGTGCTGCTCTGCTGGGTCAAGTTCTTGCCTCTCAAGAAACAGCCGGGTCAGGTGCGGCCCACCAGCAAGACCCCGGCCAGCGGCGCAGCCGCCAACGTCAGCAGCAGCACCGGCGGCATCACCCCAGGACAGGCCGCCGCCATCGCCTCCACCACCATTATGGTGCCCTTCGGCCTGATCTTTATCGTCTTTGCTGTCCACTTCTACCGCTCACTGGTCAGCCATAAGACGGACCGACAGTTCCAGGAGCTCAATGAGCTGGCCGAGTTTGCCCGCCTGCAGGACCAGCTGGACCACAGAGGGGACCACCCCCTGACCCCCGGCAGCCACTATGCCTAAGCCCTCCTGGGCTGGGCACTTCGGAGCTTTGGCCTTACGCCCTTCCCCACGACCTTGTCCCGGCCCAGCCTCAAGGACAGCCCGTATAGGGGGCTGGGCTTTTGTCAGGGGGCAGAGAGTGGAGGGAAGAGGCTTTTTTTTAAAGAGAAATTACTGCACTTTGAAACTTTCCTCTAAGAGAATAAGCACTTCCTGTTCTTCCAGCTCCAGGTTCACCTCCTGTTCTGAAGCCACCGGTGGGAGCCAGAGAGGGGACAAACGCTCCCTTTGTCCCTCCTCCTCCCCTGTGCCAGTGCCACCTGGGTGCCTCCTGTCCTTTCCGTCTTGACCCCCCTCCCCGTTCAGTGTCGATTGTGTGCGTGTGTGTGCGTGTGCGAACGCAGAAATATACTCATAAGGGACACCTCCTCTTGTGTCTGTATTTGTTGGGTCTGGACTGCCTGGTATTTCTCCTGGTGCCCCAATAGGTGAGCCTCTAAACAAAAAAATTTTTTTCAACATTTTGGGAAATTTCAAACCTACCCCCAAAAGTTCCATGAAGAGTAACTGAAATATATATACAGTCAATTCTTATTCGCAGTGGTTCTGTTCTATAGTCACAGAACACTGAATTAGTATTTCTCCTAAGAGAAATATGGGGTTATGTTCCTGCAAGCCTCTGGTCACAACATTTTTGTCAACCAATCAATACACAGCCTTGTTTTTTGTGTGTTTCTTTTTAAAGACGCCTTAATATATGTTACATATAACATTGAACTTACACGCTATTGCTATCACAACAGCACTATCACTCACTTGTGACTGAAACTTACATAACACACATTTTCTCCGTAAGGCACATCACAGCCTTCCTGTGCTCTGAACACTAGACAGCACTTCATTGTTACCCTTGGGGACCATTTTAAGTAGTGAAATCACCAACAAAAAGCACCAAAATGTGAAAAACATAGCACTAAATAGACTGTGAAAAGGATACTTGTTTACAGCATGAGCTGAAAGAAGGCAGAGGGTCACCTTGTTTGACCTCAGCAAGTAGGCAAATTTGCAAATACTGAAAGTGTGAGTAATGAGAATGACAGTATGTTTTCTCCCTGAGCCATATGCATTAGTTACAGATTTCTTCCTTAAACCAAGGACATTCCTCTACAGAACCACAATTCGATGATCAAATTCAGGAAATTTGACATTGATGCGATACTATTATCTAATACAACAACATTCATTTTCAGTTTCCCTCTTTGTCCTAATCATGTCCTTTCTTGTAGTGATTTTTCCATCCAGGATCATGCACTGCATTGGGTTGTCATGTCTCTTTAGTCACCTTTTATTTGGGACAGCCTTTCTTTGTCCTTTGTAATATCAACATTTTTGAAGAGTCTGAGCCAGTGTTTTTTTTTTTTTAACATCTTTATTGGAGTATAATTGCTTTACAATGGTGTGTTACTTTCTGTTTTATAACAAAGTGAATCAGTTATACATATACATATGTTCCCATATCTCTTCCCTCTTGCGTCTCCCTCCCTCCCACCCCTCCAGGCGGTCACAAAGCACTGAGCTGATCTCCCTGTGCTATGCGTGAGCCAGTGGTTTTGTAGAATGCTGCCTCTGTCTTGTTTCTCTGATATTTCCTCATCTGTATGATCAGGTTATGCATTTTGGAAGGAATTTTTTCTCCATTTTGCAGATGACAAAAATTGATGTCCAAAGAGGATGTTTTCGAGCCTGGAAATCTGGCTCAGAGCCTAGACACTCAAAAAATCTTATGTAGACTGATTCTGGCTTTGCTTAAGAAATCGGAAGATCCAGCAGCAGCATTACTGGGCCTGCCTTCTTGCAGAGCAACAATGAACAGGAGCTGAGTTGCAGCTACCTCTTACCCAGGAGATGTATTTGCCACAGTCCCCACCACTCCCTATTGTATGACACCAGCCCAGCTTCATATGTTACTCACCTGGCCCCAGAGGGCATTTGTGTTTGACAGCTCATTCTGTCCCCTAAACCTGATACAGAAAGTGGTTTTATAAAAACACAAGTGCTCTGGCTGAAGTGAGAGTTGGTTGTGGGAAAGTGTGGCCTTAAGCTTTTGTCCTTCTGTGCAGACTTGGACATGGCCACAGCAGCTTGGTGGGCTGAGTGGAGGAGGGGGACCCCTTTATCCTACTGCAGCTTGCCTCCGTCCTGCATGATATACACCAGGACCCACCCCTCCCCTGTCCCCAGAAGGCCCTCTGACTGGGACCGAGTAGGGTGGGGCAGGTGCCCCTGTGTGAAAATCTCCACTGCTCGCCAGAGAAAACCTAGGCATCTTTCATCCTTCCCCTAAGATACCCACCTCCCTGCTTCTGCAGAGACCTGGGTAGATAATACATTCAAAGGTTCCAAACACAGCAGTGAAAAATTGCTGTCCCTCCCCTGTTCCCAGGTTCCCAATTCTCCCCAGAGACAACCATTGTTGCCAGTTTATTTTGTTCCCATCTAGACATTTTATACATAAACAAGTACACATCCTACCTTTTCTGAAAAAATGGTAGTTTTCTATACGCACTGCCACTGTTCTCACCTTAAGAGCAGACAGGCCTAAGTTTAAGCACAGTCACTTTCTAGTTTGGTGACTTGTGAGCCTCCCTGAACCTCAGTTTCCTCCTCTAAAATGACACGAATAATAGCAGGACACCTCATAGGTTGTTGAAGGGTCATGGGAGAGCACCCGTGTAAAGCTGTCAGTGCTGGGCCTAGCACTGAGTGGCTCTGTGGTTGGTTATGTGTCCAGAGGCAGCCAGGCTCAGCTTCCCGGCTTCAGAGGTACCGACTGAGAACGATGCCATGGGTCGGGCCACCTGCTTGGCATTTAGATGGCAGAGAGAACGTCAGTATCAGTGAACGCTTTACTATATGCCGGGTACTTGCTGAGGGCTTTATGAACATTGTGGTATTTCAGGGTTATTTCATGGTATTACACCGTTGAAGTTGGGTTGAATAATTCTTCTGTAGAGTGTTTACATCATAACATGTTTAGCAGGATCACAACCTCTACCCACTGGGTGCCAGTAGAATTCTTCCCTGCCAGCTGTGACAACCAAAAATGTCTCCAGACTTTGCCAGATGTTCCCGGGGAAGGAAGGGGGACAAAACCACCCTCCCTCGGGTTAGAACCACACCTTATATCATTCTCCAGTAACCACAATAACCCCTGGTGGTAAGTACTGTTATTGTCCCATATTAGAGGAAAGGAAACTTGGAAGAACAGAGAGGTTGGGTGACATACACAAGAACACACAGCTAGTAAGTCAGTGCTGGGATTCACACTCAAGGAGTCACTGCAGAACTCCTGTTCCTACCCATTATGTAAGAGTTCCTCTTATCTTGCAGGAATGTTGTCTAGAATTATAGAAAGCCCTTCCCAGAAATCTGCTTTACAACTAATCTTAGTACGTGTTATTTTTACGTCTGCTAGAAAATCCTCAAAACACCTCTGTGAGATATCTGAAGTCCCATTTTACAGATGGGGCAACTGAGGTCACTTACTTAGGATCACAAAGCCAGTAAGTCAGAGGTTCTCTGCCCCAGCTGCAGAGAGTCAGCTGGGGCGCTTTTTGAAGGCCCAGGCCTCACCCCAGACAGATGAGAATCTCTGGGCATGGGATCCAGACATTCCTAGCTTTTAAATCTCCCACAGGATTCCAAGGTTGGGAGCCCCTGTGTTAGGCTGAGAAGCCAGGTCACATTTTAATGCCAAATCTTAGTGACCAATGTACCCAGATGCAGACTCCATCTTCTCGGAATATCTCAGAGATCAGAGACCTGGAGGCACCTACCCCTTTCTGCCCCAAGGTAAATTCATGCAACCCATGGGGACCCCTCTTCTCTACCTGAAACCCCTCCTGAGGCTCCCTCGCACCCCGGCCACCCACCACAGGCCCCGGGCTCACGCTGCCAGGCTCTCCTTTATTCTGGGGTGCTCAGGGATGGGGTCCAAGAATAAAGGCGTCCCCAAGGCCAGCAGGGGAGAGGAGCACTGGCCTCCTACTGGTCAGGAATGATTCAGTGCTGGGAGGAGCAGGGTGCCTTCGGAGGGTGCCGAGTGTGTGCCCAAGTCCCCCTTTGCTCTACCAGTGGGAGCTGCACCGGTCCAAGCAGTTGGGTGACTCCGGTTTGAATTCCTCCTGAAGCGCGGGTGTTCTTTCTGCAGGGGCAAGCTGGGTGGGGTGGGCGGGGCTGGTGTCTCCAAGATGCTGTATCAATGCTCCCCCCTCGACCCCACTTATTACCAACACCAGGAGGGGTAGCACTAAACAAGGGCCCACAAGACAGATAGGCAAGTGGAGGCCCAGGGCCCTCCAGGGCGAGCAGACCACCTGACTCCAATCCGATTAAGCCCAGGGTGCAAATGGGAGGATTTGGCAGGACTTCTGCAGGGAAAAGAGTTTTGAAGGGGAGGAAGCAAAAACGACCAGCAGGACTGCGGGAGGCAAGAAACCCACCCTCTCTGGTCAAGCCCCTGAGCCCCTAGGCCAGAGGAGACCCCAGGAGCTACCCAGACCACATCAGAGGGTGGCAGGTGTGCCCGCCTCTCACCTGGCATCAATCTCCTTCTTCCTGTGTCTTCTTGAACGTGGCCAAAGCTTCCGCCAACACGTCGTCAGGATCTAGAATTTTGACCTGGAGGGAAGCAGCAGGGGTTGGTTTGGGGAGCATGGAAGGCCCAGGCTGCCAGCCTTCAGGGCGCTCCCTGCTTTGGGGGGGTACTGCCAGCCTCCCTGGGGCCGCCCTGACTGAAAACAAAACCGTGTCTGTTTCCTGGCCGGGCTGGGCTTGGACAGGCTGGGTGTGGCTGTGGGTGCTGTTTTGTCTCTCCCTGGGCTGCATGTGGCCCCAGGATCCGGGAGAGCTTCCCACCTCAGGAATGGGGAACTGGGTAGGCTTGGGGGCCTCATCACGGCCACAGTCAATCATTGTGCCACACTTGGCTATGTTGTCGACCCAGAGGCCTTCGAACAGCTGACCATGGTCCAGGTGGAAGAAGCGCCCCCACCCATTCTTCATGCCTCTCTGCCAGTTGCCTTCGTAGCGGTTCCCGTTCTCTGGGGGAAAGAACAGGGAGTCAGGGGTCTTGGCCCACAGAACCAGGCCAGACTACATATACCCGGGCTGGACCCTTGCCACTGCCGGGCCAGACATCATGCCCACCAGAAAGCCATAGAGCCCTGGGGTGTGAGCGACTTCCCGTTTCAGACCTGGTTCACATCTCACCTCCACTACCTCCCGGAACTTAGATGAGCACCATAGTTTCCTAGCTGTAAAAAATATAGCGAATAATACTGACAGGCAATGTTCTTCCTGCACTTACTCTGTGCCTGGTTCCATGCTGTTTCTGACCTCACGTCTCACAAAAACAGTTCTGTGAAGGATGAAGGATTCCATTTTATACATGGAACTTGAAAAGCTCCAGGAATTTGACTGATTTGCACAAGGTCACAGAACTAGGAAGTGGCAGAGGCAGGGTTTCAAACCAAATCCTGTTCATATCAGGAGCCCCGGCTCTTAATCGGGAATCAATTCCACTTCCCACTGGATCTCGGTGGTGGTGGTGTAAAAATAATAATAATAAAGCCAACATGTCTCAGCTCAGACACTTACCAGCCGTGTGACCTTGAGCAAGTCACTGAACCATTTTGTCTCATTTCCTCATTTGTAAAACAGGGACAAGAGTAGCTCCTCACTCATAAAATTATTCTGAAGATTAAATGAGTCCATACACAGACAGGACTTAGAAGAGTATTGGATGAACTCTAGGTCAGAGGTCAGCAAACTTTTTCTGCAAAGGGGCAGATAGTGTTTTCGGCATCGCGGGCCATAGGGTCTCTGCTGCACATGGTCAACTCTGCCATTGCAGCACAAAAGCAGCCCGTGGGGACTTCCCTCGTGGCACAGTGGTTGGGAATCCGCCTGCCAGTGCAGGGGACACGGATTGGAGCCCTGGTCCGGGAGGATCCCACATGCCGCGGAGTGACTAAGCCCGTGCGCCACAACTACTGAGCCTGCGCTCTAGAGCCCATGCGCCCACGTGCCTAGAGCCCGTGCTCCACAACAAGAGAGGCCACCGCAATGAGAAGCCTGCGCACTGCAACAGGGAGTAGCCCCCGCTCGCCGCAGCTGGAGAAAGCCTGCGTGCAGCAACAAGGACCCAACGCAGCCAAAATTAAATTAAAAAAAATAAATTTATATTTAAAAAGACCCAACGCAGCCAAAAATAAAGTTAATAAATTAATTTTTTTTAAAAAAGCAGCCTGTGGACGATACGTAACTGAACGAGCACATCTGTGTGCCAATAAAACTTTATTTACAAAACATGTGTTGGGCTGGATTTGGCCAATAGTTTGCTGAGCTCATACAAGGATGTACTGATTCTGAGCACTTACTATTCCGTGTCATGCTAAGCGTTTTACAAATATAAACCTCATTTAACCTTCACAATAACTCTAGTTAAGCTTTATTTTTTCCTTACTTTACAGTTGAGAAAAATGAAGCAGAGAGAGTGTAAAGAAATTAATTGCCCAAGTTCCCACAACTAGTAAGAGCTTGAGCTAGAATTTGAACCCAGGCTGGCCGGCTCCAGAGTCCAAGCCTTAGAAACGGTGCACTTAGAGCTCCTTCACTGTGCGGGCCACAGAAGGTGCTCACTGAAAGCAAGCTATTACTACTAGGAGATGCACACTGAAATCAGGCACGGAGGCGGATGCACGGGGGATTGAGAATGACAGAGTGGCTACCCTTAACCCTCCCCAGCTGCCCAATGCCTTGGTTTAGTCAAATCTCTTTGGAGGGACTTCCCTGGTGGCACAGTGGTTAAGAATCCGCCTGCCAGTGCAGGGGACACGGGTTCGAGCCCTGGTCTGGGAAGATCCCACGTGCCATGGAGCCCGTGTGCCACAGCTACTGAGCCTGCGCACCACAACTACTGAAGCCTGCGTGCTTAGAGCCTGTGCTCTGCAAAAGAGAAGCCACTGCAATAAGAAGCCCATGCACTGCAAGTAGACCCTGCTCGCCGCAACCAGAGAAAGCCTGCTCGCAGCAACGAAAACCCAACACAGCCAAAAAAAAAAAAAAAAAAAATCTCTTTGGAAGTTGGAATCTTGAGTTTTCAGGAGACTGGGCTCTGGTTTGTGTCCTCACCAAGAGTACCTACTTACTACATGGCAGGCACTGGGGAAACAGTGGGGAACAAAACAGACACATTCCCAGTCCTTCTGCAGGCTCACAGTCTGGAGGGGCAATGATACTAGCTTTATCGACAGCCTACTACGTGCTAGGCCCTGTTCTAAGCACTTTACACAGACTCCCTCATCTAATCCTCCCCATAGCCCTATGAAGTGGGTACTGCCATTATTCCCATTTTACAGGAGAGGAAACTGAGGCACAGAGATGCAAAGTAGTTCGCCCAAGATTATACACCTAGTTCTAAGAAGGAAAGGAAGCAAGCGCTGAGAAGAATGTGCTTTAGGTGGAACATACAAATGCAAAGATCTGGGGGAATCTTCTTTTTTTTTTAATATTTATTTATTTGGCTGCACCAGGTCTTAGTTGTGTCACATGGGATCTTTGTTGCTGCCTGCGGGATCTTCCTTGTGGCATGCAGGATGTTTTAGTTGCAGCATGCGGGAATTTTTTTTTTTTTTTTTTTAAGTCGTGGCATGTGAACTCTTACTTGCAGCATGTGGGATCTAGTTCCCTGACCAGGGATCAAACCCAGGCCCCCTGCATTGGGAGCGTGGAGTCTTAGCTACTGGACCCCCAGGGAAGTCCCTGTGGGAATCTTCTTTCTATTCCAGGAAGAGGGAACAGCAGTGCAAGGGCCCTGAGGCAGAAAGTGGGAGCAATTGAAAGAAAGTTAGTATGGCCAAAAAGAAGGGAGTCCAGGGGAAGAGGGGAGGTGAAACTGGAGTGGTGAGCAGGGCCAGATCATGCTGGGCCCCACAGACCACAGTCAGGCCTCTGAACGGAGTCTGAGGGCAATAGGGAGCTATGGAAAGGTTGAAAGCAAGGCAGTGACAAGGTCCAATTTATGAAAAGTTGGCTCTGTTTGCTTTGTAGAGAATGGATTAAGTCCTGATACAAATGCGAGCTTCTCAGAACTCTTTCCTCTGCCTGGGAATGTTCTTCCCCAGCGCAATACATATCCCGCTTCCTTTTCCTCCTTCCATTCTCCATTCAAACAACACCTCTTCAGGGAGGCGGTCTCTGACCAGAAGCCAATCTAAACAGCCCTGACCCCAACTCCTTTGTCATTCTCCAACACGTCTTCCTGTTTTCAAGGGCAATTCCTTAGCACTTCCGACCTCAGAACAGACTGCGTAACCTTGAGCAAATGACTTAACCTCTCTGTGCCTTTGTTCATTTGTAAAGTGCGGTGTAAGAGCACCTATCTTATAGGATTGCATTGTGGATTAAATGAGCTCAGGGCTGTATAAGTGTAGGCTATGATTATTACGACCATAAGACAATGTCTTAATTGTTTATATTTATTGTTAGGCTCCCCTTTTAGAGTATAAACTTCCTGAGGGCAAGGACCGGGTCCTGTCATTCAGCTTAACCCAGTCGGGACAGGTCTATGCGGGGACTTGGCCTGATGGGTCGTGGCCATGAGGGGCCCAGAGGAATGTGACTTGAGGGCGTGGCCGGGTGGGCGTGATCCACAGGCCATTTGGGGTGGGGCTAAGCACTCACTCAGGCGTAACATGCCCTCCCCTTCCGGCTTGTCGTTGCACCACTGGCCCTCGTAGATGTCTCCGTTGCTGTAGTACATGCGGCCCCAACCGCTGCGCTGGTTGCCACACCAGTCACCCTCGTAATACTCCTTGGGTCCGAAAAACTGGATCCCATAGCCCTGAAAGCACGAAGGTGTCCTTGTTCACGACGTCCCACACCACTAGGAACTCCCACCATCCTCCCTGGCACCCAAGCCACACACCTGGGCTTCTCCCCTGCTTCCTCCCCCCGCCCTACATCCAAGCTGACGGTCGTGTATCGAAAAATCTCCCAGGCCGTCCATTCTCCTCTATGCCTTCCTGCAGCCCACCATCATTTCATCCCTTCTCACTGGTCTACCTCCTCCACTCTCCCGTTCTTCCCTGACCCCATGCATCTGCCATACAGCTCCTAGGAGATCTTTACGTTGTCTATCCGATCACATTTGCCCCGTCTCCTCAACTCTGATTTGATCCTATTAAAAGTCGCAGATGCCTGACAATCAGATCAAAGCTACGGACTTTCTCCCCAGAAAAATGGACATAATCACTTATCATGCAGCCGCAGAGAATCACCACAAACTCCCCGCAGATCACACCTGAAGAGGTTGGGTTATGCAGCCCAAGTCTACTCTTCAACATCCTCATCCCCTACATAACCTTCAAGGCCTCACTCCCACCCCTGTGGGCAGACACACCTTGCTGTTTATTATATCCTTCCTTTTGGTATTTCCTCTTCTCCTTTTTTACTCCCTAACTCCTTGCATCTTACGGTGTCACCTTCTACAGGAAGCCTGCCCTGAATTCTCAATGAACTGCCTCTGGACTTTCTGTAAAAACCTCTATCCTAGCACCATATTATATGTAAAATATTTATTTTGGGAGCTTTATCCCCACTGGCCAATAAACATTTTGAGAGTAGAGATCATGAAATGCTGGGCTCTACAACTTGCCAGTGGTGGGACCCCAAGCAAGGCACTTCACCTTCTGCGCCTTTCTGAGCTTGTTTCCTCATCAGTAAAACGGGAATAATAATGATGATGATGATGTTGTTTTGTTGATGTGAGAGTTTACAATATATCATGTTCCAGGGTTACGGTAGCTGTTGTTCCATAGCAATACTGTATTATTATCTGTCTCCATGACCTATGGTGAGGATTCAGGTGTTGATGGGTTGGGGGCATGCCTCTGGCTGGTTTCTATCCCTCAAGACCTTCCTCTCTTGGCCAAAGGTGTGGCCTCTGCTTTCTTTCTTGCTCCCACTCTTCCAAACCCCCGCTGCCACCTCTTATCCAGTCCCAACAGAAGGGGGGTTCTCAGAAAGGGATGCCAGGGGAAAAGAAAGCCAGGAAATGAGTGGGGAGGTTGGGAGGAGACTTTGGCCCCTCACAGCCTGGCTGGCTTCTTGTAGCCACAGGGTTTCATGGGCTCCTCCCTGGGCCCTCTCCTCTTGCTTCCTGTTTCCTGGGTTTTGTTCTGAGAAGCCTTGATGTTCCCCCACCCCTTCCTTCTCCCACCCACACAGCAACCCTGTTCTCCTCCCCTAGATCCCCCCACCCTTTTCTCCCAGGCCTCTCTGACTGCTCCCCCCCCCCCCACACACACAGCCTGCTTTCAGCCTGGCCCACACCCCAGGGCATGATGGGAACCACTCACACATTTCTTATCGCCTTTCCACCAGCCTGAGTAGACTCTCCTGTAATTTCCGGTCTCTTGGTCAGAAAGGCTGAGGGTGCCATAGCCATCTCTCTTCCCAAATTTCCAGTCCCCCTCATAGATGGCTCCGTTCTTCCTCCAGACCTGTGTTCCTTTCCCTAGGGACACAAAGATGAACCAACATGGTAGACATGGCCTTTATGGGGCTGGGGATGCCGGGAGGCAGGTGCTGTGTCTGCTGGGCCTCAGGGGCCCCTAGACTGGACAATTCTCAAGAACTGGGTCAGGGTCTGTGCCCGGTCTCCAGACCCCCAACACCCAGGAAAACCCCCCAAAAGTTCTATTTCTACAGCCCTTTGCCCTGAAGCCAAACTGACATAGCAGACCCCAAGTAGAAATCTGCCTCTTCAGTGTTTCAGCTTCGTCTTTTCTTAAATTTTAATTTTTATTTATTTATTTTTGGTTGCATTGGGTCTTCGTTGCTGCGGGCGGGCTTTCTCTAGTTGTGGTGAACGGGGGCTACTCTTCCTTGTGGTGTGCAGGCTTCTCATTGCAGTGGCTTCTCTTGTTGCGGAGCACGGGCTCTAGGCGCGCAGGCTTCAGTACTTGTAGCACACGGGCTCAGTAGTTGTGGTGCGCAGGCTCAGTAGTTGTGGCGCATGGGCTTAGTTGCTCCATGGCATGTGGGATCTTCCTGGACCAGGGCTTAAACCCGTGTCCCCTGCATTGGCAGGTGGATTCTTAACCATTGTGCCACCAGGGAAGTCCCAAGCTTCATCTTTTAATAATACTGAATGGATACACCAGGTGGTCAGGATTTTTAGAAAATGTTCTGCTTATCTCTTCAGTTCTCCTGAACACACATGGAGACCCATCTCCTACTACTCCAACCCCTCTGTGTCCTCCACTCCCGTTTTCCATTCTGCCCTCCAACCACTGTGGTTTCCATGCTGTTCTTGGAACCCACCTGTTATGCTTTCGCCTCAGGGCTTTTGTACCTGCTTCTCCTTTAGCCTGGAAAACTCTTCCCTCTATATTTGCTCACTCCCTACCTCCTGCAAGTCTTTGCTGAAATCTCATTTTCTCAATGAGGCCTACCCTGACCATCCCGTTTAAAATTATTCCATATAAGCTTCTTTTAATCCCTTACCCTGTTCTGTTTCTTTCTATATCACTTCTCAGCTCTTAACATAATAGATAATTCACTTATTTATCATTTATTGTCTATTGTCTGTCTCTTCTAGGAGAATGTACGCTCCACAAGAGCACAGACTGGTCTGTTCTGTTCACTGCTCTATATCCAGCACGGAAGAACAGTGTCTGGCATGTTGTAGGTGACCAATATTTGTTGAACAAAGAGATGAATACAATATTTGCGGAGTACCTATGCACGCCAACTCATGTCTTGGTCCTTGGTAGCTCAGGAACAAATCCAACATTGTCCCTGTGAGCTTTTTGATCTAGTGCAAGTAACTTAACTCTCTGGGCCTCAGGTTCCTCGTCTGCAAAATGGGGATAAGAGTATCTCATGGGGTTGTTCTGTTCACTAAATTCATTAATATTATGTAGAACACTTAGGACAATGCCTGCAAATAGAAAAGATGATATCAATGATTTTTGCCCTTGAGGTGGGGTCCAGTCACATCGCAGGGGATGAAGGGTTGTTTACATCTGTTCTTCTTCTAGTTTATTTCCTTTGGGGACACAGCCCTCCCTCTCAGTCCTTCAGGTTTGCATGGGGCTGACTTCTCCTCCTGGCAAGCCTAGCCAATCAGTGTATTCTATCCACCCAGGCCTCTGTGACTGGTTCAGTGAAGGGCATGTGACCAAGTTGGTCCAATGAGACTGTTTGTCTCCCAGATGAAGGCAGAACTTACCAAGGCCTAAGAGGCCCTAAACGATTGGCCCTCTTAACCTGCCCCTTTCTCCCCTCCTTCTCTGTGTTCCAGCCCACTGGCTTCCAGTCCGTTCCTTGAACAAGAGGTAATAGTGAAAAACACCCCCCCATCTCTGATTCCACTATCTAGAAGACATGCTCCCCCCTGCCTGGCTAATCATTTGCATCCTCTGGGCTCGGCTCAAACATGTTCTCATGGCTCCTTTCGTGGCTTCTCTCTGGTCCCCTTTACATCCTGATGATACCACTTTTAGCTGTGTGGCCTTGAGTAAGTCACTTCCTCTCTCTGAGCCCCAGTTTCCTCATCTGTAAAATGGAACATTACCTACTGTGCAGGTTGTCAGTGAGACTGGAAGGACCCTGAGTGTTGGGATTCTTCCAGATGCCCGGTATAGGGCCTGGCACAGACTAGGAGCACAATGAGTATTAGTGGAGTGAGTGGTCTGGGTAACCACTGGGGCCACCCTATCCTTGCCCTGAATGACGGCTCTCTTGACTGCTTCCAGCCTGCTTATACTACAGCAACCCACTTCAGCGTGGTCGAAAGGTGAGTCAAGAGAGGGGGCATTGGACCTGGGTTCTCTGACAGATCTGCTTTCTGCAGCCCCAGCCCCATCAGCTCTATGCCTCCAGGGTCTGAGGGGAGGCAGGGCTCACACGGGAGGACTCAGAGGGCCACACCAGCCCACAAGGTCATATCACAGGCAGGGCAGCCAAGTCCAGAGAATGGGAAATGACTTACCCAAAGTCACACAGCTACTCAGTAATAGAGCCAGGCTCAGAACTTCAGGGTCCTGACACCAAGTCCAGGGCTCTGTCCACACCACAGGCTGCCCACAAGGATTGAAACATGCAGGCAGACATCTTTAACCGCACACAGAGCTCCAAGCAGCTGCTTAAACCCTGGCCTTTAAGTCAGTGCTGAGGGTGGGTGTTGTGTTACACACTGGGTGAGGTCAACTTTGGGGGCCTTCTTGGACAAGGAAGCTCTAAGTAGTGATCCCTGCCATGGTCAGCCCTCCGAGAACACTCCAGAAGTTCCCTTCTGCACAGACTCTTGGCTAAATACTTGATAGATGTCATCTCTTAACAGATAGGTATTATTCCCATTTTACAATGGGGAGACTGGGGCTCGGAGTACTGTAGTAGATCTCTCAAGGTCATAGTTACTGGAGCTGAGATTCTGACCAAGCTTTATGGGCTCAAGCACTTAACGCAGGAAGGCAGGAGAGAAGAATGGTTAAGAGCAGAGAATCTGGAATTGCAAGACTGGACTGAGAAGCCATAACACCTCTTTTGAATAAAAACTTATTTTTTTTTTTCAGGGCTTAGTTTGTATCACAAAGAGCCCCATACTTCCTGCTAGTTAAACTGAGCCCAGCCCAGTTAAAGTCAGAGCCCCAGCCACTTGGGGTGGGGGGTGGAAGTATAGGGGGTGGGGGGGTAGGGGGTGGGGGATAGCGGGTGTCCTCCCTCGCCCCCTACTGGTTTGAAGGGCTGAATTTGAAGACCAGAATCCCAGTTGCAAGCTGCTTTCTGGGGGCCACCTTTTCCTCCTGCTAGCCAGCCCCATGCTTAGCCCAGGTGTCAGAGGTAGAGAATGAGCTGGTGTCCTGAGAGTCCCAGCTGAGGCTGTGGCTGGTGCCTAAAGACTGCTCTGTCCCCTACTGGCCCCTTTGCTCAGCTGAAGCCAGGGCCGAGTTGGGTTCCAGAACCCCAGCAGGAGGAGGCCCCTGGTTGGTCCAAGTCAGCATTCACTCCTCAGAGATACATGTTATATCCCCAGTGAGCTATGCAAGCTGCTTCCTTGGCCCCGGTTGCCCACCATGGCCCAGACCCACCACCTGAGCCCCCGAAGGTCCCCCACTTACCGTGTTTCATGTTATCCTTCCACTTGCCCACATAGTGATCGCCATTGACAGCGAACACCTGGTGCCTCAGTCCGTTCTTCTGGGCCTTCCGGTCCCATGCTTTCCACAGGGGCTCCGACTTTGGCGGGCACTTGGAGATAGGCATGGTGGCTGCTTCTGTGGGCCAGGGTGTGCTGGCAAAGGGTTAGGGACATCAGGGGCTCAGTTTGCCGTAAGTAATGCCGGGATCCTGGGGCTTCCCAGGGAGACACCTGTCTGAGGTCAAGTGGAACGCGTCACGTGTGTTCTGAGTCCCCAGGGCAGATGAGCAGCCCCTGAGGAGTTTTCTTTTGTGCTGGACTGACCCCCCTGGGAGGCTCTCTCTTCCCTTGCCTCTCCAGGGGCCCCTTGGGGCGGGGGATCTGATGGCACAATTGCTTGGGATGGGAACCCAGGGAAACCAACAGGGCAGAGGGGTTTGTGATGACATCAGCAAGAAGCTGCCCCGGGGGAGAGGGTGAAAGTCACGTATTTAATAACCAGTATGACCAACCAGCGTGGATGCGGGCCTGGAGCCCTCAGTCGTGAACACTACAACCCACTCTGGGGAGTTGGGGCCTAGCCAGGCCACTCTGTCTGGGCTGGCAGACAGCCGTGATGACACAGCCCACAGGGGCACCCCCGCTACCGCCACTGGCTCAACACCCAACACTTTAGCCCCCTGGGTCCCGCCCCCTATGCCTGGTGGACGGGATGGTAGAAAAGCCTAGGGGCTGGCTTGGCAGGGGTTTGTGAGCTGTCAGGAGAGCCCCTCAACTGAAGAGACTGCCTCTTGGGAGACCCCCTGTACCGGTTTGCCCGGGACTGAGGGGCTTCCTAGGACATAGGACTTTCAGTGCTAAAGCTGGAACAGTCCCAGGCACACCAGGATGGTTGATCACCCTCTGCCCTCTGCCCTCTGCCCTCTGCCTAGGTACTCTTCCTGTCTGCCTGGTTAGGTGTTTTTCATCAGACCAGGGCTCTCCTCTCCACCCTGCCTGGTGGGGTTTGGGTCTCTCCCCAGACTGGGAGCCCCCCGTCTATGCTCTTCATGTCCCCAGTGCAGACATTCATGTCTATGTGTTTCTCTCCAGGGGACTTGTGCAAGGTGACAAAGATGGTCTCCAAATCTGGAGATCTCTGTTTCCCCTCAGCAGGTACCATCTATCCTGCTCCATAGTTGGGAAATACACACACACACACACACTCAAGCAGTGCTAGCAGCCAAGGATGGGGGTGGAGGAGTGGAGGGATGGGGGAATGAGGGGATGGGGGTGGGGGACTAGAGTGAACTATTTAACCATCAGCAGGCAGAAGTCTTTTTTGTTTTTGTTTTTGTTTGCCGCACCGTGTTGGCCTGCGGAATCTTAGTTCCCCCGCCAGGGATAGAACCCAGGCCCCCTGCAGTGGAAGCACGAAGTCCTAACCACTGGACTGCCAGGGAATTCCCAGGCAGAGGTATTGACCAATGAGAATGACCTCGGGGCTGAGCAGGTTTCAGGAGATCTTGGTGTCCCAAGCATCCACCCACCCAGGACCAGCATCACAGGTGTGCAACCTGAAGAGTTGCACAGGGCCTGGTCCTTAGAGGGGCGTGTACTTGGTCTCGGCTCTGTCGCCGTTTTGAAATTCTTAATACTGTATGAGCTACTGCCTCACATTTTCATTTTGCATTGGGCCCTGCTTATCAAGGAGTTCCCTGTAGGGCCACAGCAGGGGCCTCAGTGATTCTGACTAAGCTGGCCAACTGTACTGGCTAGTATGTATTTTGACAGTCATGCCTAGGAATTGGGAAAGTCACTCCAGGCAAGGAAGACAGCCAGGGTGAAAACTGGGCAGAGGGAAACAGTCTCAGGTCCTAAATTTAATGTTTTTCTTTTTTCTCCCATTTGCATGTATCATGTGTACTATGATTAATCTTTACATTGAAGTTAATTCACTTAAAACATCAATACATTTATCCAAGGAAGATTTTGCAAACATTACTTGAGTCTTAGCTAGACACTGGGGCTTACAGTTGAGATTAGCAAATGTTCAGAAAGGTGTTAATGCCATATTAGCCCCAAACTGACACTTTCTCCTTGGTTTACTCAGAACCGTTAAGAGAACCCAGAATCTAATAACTTTCTTACGATGTCATTGGGTGATACTTAATGCTTCATCAGTGTAACTCAACCTCTGTCCCACACTTTCAGGAACGTAGATGCTACCCTAGAGGAGGTTGTGGTCTTAATACATAGAGCTCCTGATAGGGAAAGAAAGCTTTGGGGAATTCCCTGGCCGTCCAGTGGTTAGGATAGGACAAGGCGTTTTCACTGCCAGGGCGCGAGTTAGATCGTGGCCGCAAGCCACGCTGCGTGGCCACAAAAAAAAAAAAAAAAAAAGGGGGGGGGAAAGAAGGCTTTGCCACTCGGTGCGCGTACTCTACTCGTGTTGTTTTGATACTGAATAACAATAATTACCACCATGGAAAGTGGAAGGAGCAGGGCCCAGACGGCCGGCGGTCAGTCGCTAGCCCGCGCCTCGTCACACCTACGCCGGCTCACCTGCGCTGTCCTGCGGGGCGGATCCTGCATCTGGAGTCCCGGGCCGAGAGCGGTGGAGTCGCCGCCCGCAGCCTCCAGCCTCAATCGTCCGCAGCGCGCGTTCCGGCGTCCCAAGCCCTGCCAGGGTCCCTATGGCAACGCGGGGCCCCAGCAAAGCCAGCCGGCAGGGCCCGCCCCTTCCTGCGGAGACTGTGAGCTCGGGGCCGCGTGTGGGGAAGGCTGTAGATCCTCCCGCGAAGAGGAAGGACGTCTTCGGGCCTGCGGAGGTCGAGTACTGGCTGGTGTACCGGCCCGGTGGCCAAAGGCTGGTGGGCGAGCCCGGGAGACCTGATATCCGCGGAGCTTGGGCCACGGTGTGCCCCGGGAGGTTACTGCCCTCCCCACCCCCGCTTCTCTCCCGTCCCGGTTTCCCCAGAGCAAATACCACGCCCGATGCTGGCAGGAAAGTGTCAAAGCCTTTTCTGCCTTGTTGCAAAGACAGAGGGACAAAATTAAAGGGAAAGCCAACATTACGCGTGTTCTTTGTTTTGTGATGGTTTATTAGACTCCTCTGAGAATCTGAGGGAAGCTATATTGCCCCTACACACCGGAAGATGCATATGATTTACGTAGACACAAGTCGGCCCAAGTCATTCCTCAGCTCACTTCCCTACAGTGGTTCCCCTTACCACTCAGAGTAAAAGCCACAGTGCCTACAGTGTCTTCAAAGCGCTGCGTCATTTGCCCACCTCCCTCCCCTTTCCTCTCTGAGTTTGTCCCCTACTCTGTGCGCCCAGTCCCACTCTGCTCTAGCCTCACACTTGCTTCCTTGTGGTTCCTGGAAAATGCTAGGCGTGTTCCTGCCTCAGGGCCTTTGCCTCTTCTGTGCCCTCTGCCAGGCCATTCCTTCCTCCAAATAGCGGCCTGGATCAAGCCCTGCCCTCCAGGGCTTTATTCAAATCACCTCAGTACGAGTGTCTGGACCACCCTATTTAAAATTGGAATCTCCGGGCTTCCCTGGTGGCGCAGTGATTGAGAATCCGCCTGCCAATGCAGGAGACACAGGTTCGAGCCCTGGTCCGGGAAGATCCCACATGCCGCGGAGCAACGAAGCCCGTGCGCCACAACTACTGAGCCTGTGCTCTAGAGCCCGCGAGCCACAACTACTGAAGCCTGCATGCCACAACTACTGAGGCCCACGTGCCTAGGGCCCGTGCTCCGCAACATGAGAGGCCACTGCAATGAGAAGGCTGCGCACCGCATCGAAGAGTGGCCACCGCTCTCCGCAACTAGTGAAAAGCCCGCGCGCAGCAACGGACACTCAACGCAGCCAAAAATAAATAAATTTATAAAAATATAAATAAATAAATAAATAAAATAAAACTGGAATCTCCATATATACTTTCTGAAACGTTTTCCTCTTTCCCAACCTCATTCCTGTTTCATGTTCTTTGTAGCACTACACGCACACACACACACACCCCTTATTTATTGTCTCTCTTTGAAGCCAAAAAAAAAAAATTTTTTTTTTTGGTTGTGCCAGGCCGTTTGCAGGGATCTTACCTGACCAAGGTAAGGATCATTGAACCCGTGCCCCCTGCAGTGGAGGCGTGGAGCCCTAACCACTGGACCACCAGGGAATTCCCAGAATATTTGTTAAGGTATAATTTTTGCTCTAGAGTTCCCCTCAGGATCAGGCTGCACTCACTTGGCTTTTTAACTTACTACCCCCTGCCCCCTCGCCCCCCCGCGCCGTCTATTAGCCAGTTTCTACTGGAAGCAGTTCCTTAACAAATCATATAAATATTATATATACATTTTTTCTTTTTTACAAAACTGGAGCCAACTTGTGACCATAGAAGAAACACAACGGACCCAGAGAATGGCACAGCTTTTCCATGATGAGATTCATTCAAGAACATCATCTTAACACCTGGATAGTTTCTTCACCAGTCTCTTGGTGATGGGCATCAGATTTATTGCCTATGTTCCCCATTGTAAATGTTGATCTGATGAATGTCCTTCCGTTTAAATGTGGTTATGCATCGCAGCTTATTTCCTTAGGAAAGATTCCCAGAGACAGAATTGTGGGTCAAAGGGTGTGAGCATTTTTGAACTCTTGATATATGTCACCAAATTGCCCTCCTGAAAGATTGTATCAGTTCCATACACAGAATAGAAGAGTGTCTGTTTTTTCCCCCATCTTTACCCTTTGCCCACATTGAGTATTATTTTTAAAGCTCTTTACCCATCTCATAGAAAAAAGTCTTGTTCTGATGGCTTTTCTTTGATTACCAGTGGGCTCCCCTTCACTGCTTTGCTCTTCACTCCCACTGGAATGGGAATTTTGCTCTAATTTCCACATGTATCACATTATTTATAGTTAATTTGTTGGGTGTCTCTCTGTCTCATTAGAAGGTAATTGACATAGACCTTATACAGTGTACCTTTTTTTTTTAACATCTTTATTGGGGTATAATTGCTTTACAATGGTGTGTTAGTTTCTGCTTTATAACAAAGTGAATCAGTTATACATATACATATGTTCCCATATCTCTTCCCTCTTGCGTCTCCCTCCCTCCCACCCTCCCTATCCCACCCCTCTATACAGTGTATCTTAATGCCTTATCCAAGGTTCCTTTGGTTGCAGGTAGAGAACCATCTCACACTATCTAATTAAGGAAATTTATTAAGGATACAAGAATGTTGGAAAGCTGCCAACAGCAAAGCCATTCTCTCTCTCTCTCTCTCTCCATGTCTCCTTCATCTTTCTCATTCTGCCAATCAGCTTTCTCATGCTCATGGTTCCACCTCAGTTCGGTTCCAAACACTCACAGAAATTAATTGGCTCTTTCCAAATTCCAATCCCAAATTCATGACTGGCTCACCTAGGGTCTGGAGTCTGCCCAGGGCCAGTCATGCCGCAGATGCTGTGGTTCTCCTCAAGGCATTCTCCTCTCCTACTCACGTACCTGGCCAGCTGTTCCAGCAGGTTCTATCCTGGTGCAAACCATCCCTGTGCTGTGGCTTTGTCCAGAGCTGCCCTGCCACCCGCTGAGTGGCACCTCAATGGTCTAGTTTTCTCTCTCCCAAGGCCAGGCTAAGACACAGCCTCAAGTCTCAGTCCCACCCCTCCAAGAAGCCCTTTTACAACCACTAATCAAACCCTGGCTCAGGGGAAGCAAGGACTGTCCCCTAGAGAAGAATCTGGGGCAGGTTAACGTTTATCTGCCTCGGCAGGCAATCTGGATGGGCAGGTTACAAATCTATGAGATTATTCTCCTTATGGAGTCAGAATTTGGTAGCATAACTCACAAGCTCCTGAGCAGGTGCTATGGACTGGCCACTCCTTAATACCGAAGTGCCAGGAACATCAAGCTTGAGGTCTTCTGTCCCGTACACCCTTCTGATAATCACTTGCCAGATTTGAATGGCTAGAATTGGGACTTCCCTGGAAGCCCAGTTGTTAAGACTCCATGTTTCCACTGTAGGGGGCCCGGGTTCAATCCCTGGTTAGGGAACTAAGATCCCACAAGCCGAATGGCATGGCCAAAAAACAAAAAAAAAAAGAGAATGGAACAGATAAAAAATGTCATCTATCCATACAGTGGAATATTATTCAGCCATAAAAAGGAATGAAATACTGACACAGGCTACAACATGGATGAACCTCGAAAACATTACGCTAAGTGAGAGAAGCCAGACACCAGACACAAAAGGTCATACGTTGTTTGTTTCCATTCATATGAAATGTCCAGGATAGGCAAATCTATAGAGACAGAAAGTAGATTAGTGGTTACTTTGGGAAGGGGGAGATGGGGAGATGGGAAGGTGATAGTTAAAGGGCAGGTTTGTTTGTTTTTTGCAGTGATGAAAATATTCTAAAATTGACTTGATGAAGGGTGCATAACTCTGTGAATATACTAAGAACCATCGAGTTGTACATTTTAAACGGGTGAATTGTATGGTGAATTCTCTCAATAAAGCTGTTTTTAAAAGTCTCCGGTGCAGAACGAGCGCCCTCTAGGGGCTCTCAGATGTCCAGAGAGAGTCACAGACCACTTTTTTTTTTTTTTGAGACTTCTGCTAAATTAAAAATCAGAGAAATGCCTAAAGAGGGTAACACAAAGTGCAGAAAATGTTATTTAAATTTTTACTGAAGTATAAAATACATACATAAAAGTGGAAATATCCTCGGTGCATAGCTTGATAGATTTTTGCAAACTGAGCACACCATTCTTGTCACGACTGACTCTCTGGGACTCTCCCTTGGGAACGATGCCAAAAGTCTAAATTTGAGTCCCATCGTATATATGAGGCCACCTTTTTTTTTCTTTTTAGAGTTTATTGCAACTTTGGGAAATTAGTGGTAGACCATATGGTTTTAAGAAACAATATGTGGCTGCACTTAAATTCACATAAAAATAGCATTTTAAAAACCATAATGAAATTTAATCCTTTTACACAGGTTAACAAAATGTATTACAAGAAAAACTAAACATTGGGTTTAACAAAAGCAATATTTTTGAAAGTGGAACAATGGAAATATTTTTTCAAATTTTTTACAAATGGTCACCTCTGGGTCCATTTACCACACTAGGGGATCAAAGTTGTTCAAATACAGCTGTGCTCAACTGAGCCACTTACCTACAGCACAGTAGTACTAGAAATCAATCGTAAGGTCAAGATGTAAGACCATAAGAGACTAGATCCTAAATGTTTTACAGCCTCCTCAGTAAGAGGTGCTTTTCCTTCCCCAAACAGGATGAGGTCACTTCTGAGCGACTCTATGGGACCCCTCTTTTCCTCTCCTTTCTCTCCTTTCTTAATCTCTAGGGTTATGCCATCAAAGGATTTTATAAAAGTAAAAAGTCAATTCCTCAGTTGTACTAGCCACGTTCCAAGTATCCAGTAGGCCCTTGTGGCAACTGGCTCTCCTAGGGGACAGCGCAGATACAGAACATTTCCTTTACCATAGAAAGTTCTATTGGACAGTGCTGCTTTCAGGGATGAGCTCTGATCTCGTTTTATCCCTTCCTTGCAAGGTTTCCTTTCACTGCCCACAGCTCCCCATCCTTTTTTTTTTTAAAGTTGGTCAAGGAAATGCTCTGTCAGAACCTAACATAATGTCTACCGGGATAAGCCAGGGGAAATTATGGTGTTTGAAAATAGTTCTTAGGCAAAGAAATACAGCTAATAAATCATCCCAAGGAAATATGCACAACCTCACCAGCAATTAAAGAAATGAAAGTTAAAATAACCCTGCCATGCATTACATACTGTCTAGACTAGAAAAATGTGTAAAAATCATGGACTGTGATATTGCCAACACTGTGGGGAAAAATGCACCATTACCTACCACTAGCCATCCTGGCAATTAGTTAAATCCTCCTGAAGAACCATCTGGAACCATGTTACAGAAACTATAAAGCTATTTTCTAATTCCACTTAACGACTACTTACTACTATATATTTAATAGATAGCTGGTATGAGGCACAGTACTTGGTACTTTACAGAGTTTTTAAAAAAATGTACGTGTGTTTTCACAACAATTCTATGAGGGAGGTAGGTAGCCTTACCTTCATTTTAAAAATCTGCAAACTCTTAGGTTCACAAAAGTTAAGGAAGATACCCAGAGTAAAAGAGCAAAATAAGTGGCTGAGCCAGGATTCAATCTTAGACTTTTTGACCTAGGAAGACCTGCTCAGAACACCACATTGCCTCCCGTTTCAGAGAATTGCCTCCAAGGGAATGGTACAATTAGGGCGGGGAAAGAAATTTACGCAAAAATATACATATTAAAGTAATTATGACACGTATTACAAAGGAAAAATTGGAAAATGCACACAGAAGACAATGTAAGCTGGGCCCGGCACACAGAAGGCTCTCAAAAAATTTTTTTTTAAAAAGCAATTCGGTGAAAAAGATCTTTGGCCCTTTAAAAGTCAGAGGCGGGTAAAACAGAAAGGAGGCGGGTTAAGAACTGACGCGAGAAGCTGCTTGCCTTATTTAAATGAGCGTGCGTAAAGGCTTGCCCTCGTTACTCGCCACGTTCCTCACTCAGTGCGCGTGCGCTGTCTTAACCCTGAGGCGGCTCTCGGCTGCTCCTGCCTATTTAGGTGGGCGGAGACAGTCACGTGAGTTCCGTGGACCTGCCTTCTCCCTCCCAATTAACCAGCCCCGCCCCTCTCTTGCACATGCGCGTACTTCGGCACTAGACCAGGAGGTCGGTGAATGGCTCCAGGAGTTGCGCCTGCGCTGTGGACGCCTCTGCCGGAAGTGGGCGGGATCGTGTTCCAAAGCCGAAAGGGCGGAGGGAGAAAGCGCGGCAAGAGTGGCTGAATGGAAAGCTGAATTTCGGGACCGCCCGGATGCCCTGCTGCACAATTACGGAAACTAGAAATGTAAGGCCAGGATGTGATCACTGGAACTTAATTTTCGATTTTAGAAACGTTTTACAAGACTATTCTTTTTTACATGTGTGTTAAGTAAAGGTTTTAGGTTGAAAGAATTTTCCCTGTTTTCTTTTTCCCCATGACTTTTTTTTTTCCCTCTCTCCGCCGCACCGCGGCGCTTGTGGGATCTTAGTTCCCCCACTAGGGATGGAACCTGGGCTCCTGCGGTGGAAGTGCAGAGTCCTAACCACTGGACCACCAGGGAAGTCCCACCATGAATTCTTATATTCTGAAAGACTTCAGGACTCAATAAGGACACATTTGGGTGACTATGTGCCAGGTTGAAAAGAAGTATTATTTAAAAAAAAAAAATAAGGCACACCTTCTCGCCCACATAAAAGTAGGTCCTCGTCAGGAATCCCAGTCAGGAAATCATTAGGAAGAGATGTTGAATAAGAGCCAGAAAAGAAACAAGTCTGCATAGAGGTAAGTGTGATTTTGTGACGTAAAAGTTAGAAATGTTTTGGAAGTCCCCTGTGTCAGTTCATCAACTTGATTCCTTGTGGAAAACGTGTTATCTTTGGAGATTCAAAGATGAATATAATTCAGCCCCTGTCCTTGACGAGTTCACACTCAGAAAGGAAGGACGGCAGGGTTCAGGGATACGAATACCCTGGGCAAGGTCCTGGAGGTAAGCATGATAGTGTAGTGACTCCGGACACTGTCTTGACCAAAGTGGAAGGATGGCCTCACACAACATGGGAGATCGTGTTGAACGCCCTATGAACAGAGTGGGGGTAGACTGGGAGTGAGGAGGTCCAGATGCCAGGCTGAGGAAGGTTGGCTCCAAATCCAGTGGCCAGGAACCACTGTGTTTTCTTGAACTTGCTGTGCTGGCAGGGGATGAGGCAGAAGGTGACTTTTTGACCACAGTGATTGGTTGAACAGGGAGAAGTTGGGAAAACTGTCTAAGAAAGTCTCAACCTGGCAGGCAGTAAAACCTCCCCAACTGCCAAGTTATGAATTCTAATTAAGGATGCAAACCATGAAAAGGAAAGGAAAGGTGATTCTTAGGTATCCTTAGGAAGTTGCTCAGACAATTACTGGGCTTTTCTCGTTTGGGTAGCCACCTTCTCTTTAAACTGTTTTCTCCTTGAGACAGAGCATCTTAGAAGAGTCCCAAGCCAAGAATGGACCTGCCCTGAAAGGAATGAACTGTTTCATAGGTACCTCATAAAGAACAGAAAAATAATGAAAATGCAAACAAGGAAACCCTTAAATGGACTCAAAATACACCAGTTAGTACAACCCTCCTCACAGGGGAGTCACACAGGGCCTCATGCTCAGAAGTGCCTTGTGCTTGGCTTAATATTCTGCTGTCACTGTTCTGAAATTCTTAATAACTTTTTATTTATTAATTTTGACTGCATTGGATCTTCATTTTTGCACGCGGGCTCTCTCTAGTTGCAGCAAGCGGGGGCTACTCCGCATTGCGGTTGCACGGGTTTCCCACTGCGGTGGCTTCTCTTGTTGCAGAGCATGGGCTCTAGGCGCACAGGCTTCAGTAGTTGTGGCATGCGGGCTCAGTAGTTGTGGCTTGCGGGCTCTAGAGCTCAGGCTCAGTAGTTGTGGTGCACGGGCTTAGTTGCTCCACGGCATGTTGGGGTCTTCCCAGCCCAGGGCTTAAACCCGTGTCCCCTGCATTGGCAGGCGGATTCTTAACCACTGCACCACCAGAGAAGGCCCTATATTATTTTTTAAACTTAATACTTTAGTTGTTTTCTGCTTAAAAGTAATTCATGCTCAAATGACTATCCCCCAAATCAGGATAGTGGTTACCTTAGGGGAAGGGAGGGAGAAGGTTAGTATCAGGGAAGAGGGGTCTGGGGTTATCTAAGGTGATGGCAATGTCTTCTTTTTGTTGTTGTTGTTGGCAATGTCTTATTCTTGACCTGGGTCTTAGTCACACAGATTCTCTTTATGATTACTATTTAAACTGTACACGTACAATTTATGCATTTTTCTGTATACATTATATGTCACCATAAAAAGGTAATATAGTCTCATTGTTGAAAATGTGGAAAGCAAATTTTTTTTTTACTAAAGATGAAGAATGTTGACATATTTCCACCACCCCAGCTCTGTGAGTAGTAGTTTTTCAGGTGAAAGAAAAAAAGACTATTTGTGAATGAATCTTTGTTGAGTTTTGCCTTTTGTTGGAAGAAAAAGAAATTCTGTGAAGTTGCCAGCAGGTGGCGCAATTAAATAAGATTTAGTCTTGCAGGCACAAAAGCAAACCAAACCAAAACCAAAAAGCAGCCAACACTTCCCCTGGTGATTGGAAAACGTTTTGGTGAATTTCCCACTACCTACAATCCTCCTCCAATATCCACCATTATACAAAAGAACCTGGTAAATATGGCTTCATTAGGGAACTGTCAGACCTAATTCTTCAAATGCATCGAAGACACTGGATGTTTTCTCCCTGTTGCTTGACAGAGAGCCTCCAAAATAACAGGGTTGACTGGGACCCAGGATATAGCGCTTTTTGTGTCTGCAACAAATGAGGACAGCAAAGATGTCTAATAATAAATACATTCCTCAAACATTCTTAGATGGCTTTTGTTTTTGTTTGTTTTTTTTTTTGCGGTACGCGGGCCTCTCACTGTTATGGCCTCTCCCGTTGCGGAGCACAGGCTCCGGACGCGCAGGCTCAGCGGCCATGGCTCACAGGCCCAGCCGCTCCGCAGCATGTGGGATCTTCCCGGACCGGGGCATGAACCCGTGTCCCCTGCATCTGCAGGCGGACTGTGAACCACTGCGCCACCAGGGAAGCCCTCTTAGATGGCTTTTGAGACGAATTAGGAAGTGTTCAGTTTCTAAATCTTTATCAAGCACTTCCTTCCACTCACATCTCTTTGATAATGGCCACTGGAGGTTGGGTAAGTTTTCACATAAGAAAAAAAGACGTTTTAATCTGGACACTAAGCCAAAGAAAGAGATCAACGTACTCATCATCCTTCTCATTAAGATACACTTATTTGGGGGACTTCCCTGGTGGTCTAGTGGTTAAGACACCACGCTCCCAATGCAGGGGGCCGGGGTTCAATCCCTGGTCAGGGAACTAGATCCCGCACGCCGCAATTAAGACCCGGTGCAGCCAAATAAATAAATAAATATTTTAAAAAATCAAAGATTTATTTGGGGCAAGGTTGGCCTGAGGGCTGGGGACAGGATGGTGGTGGCCATGGGAGATTGGTTACATATGAGGAGGAATGATCAGATAAGTAAATATATTAAGGATGACAGGAGCCAGGTTTCCCACTGCTGGAGAGGGGAATAGTGAATCTGGAAAGGGACAAACTAGAATGAACTCTGTGGACTGGAATTGGATATTGGTGTGAAGTCATGGTTTTCAATATTTATAAATAGAGTTATAAATAAAGGTGTAAATGTGTACATATATACATGCATAATATATAAATATAGACCCTAGATCTGTCCTCAGAGAGAAGAGAATAGTGACATCCCATAGTGATGAACACACACATCTAGTACCCAGAACTTGGTTTCTAGGGAATTTCCTGGTGGTCTAGTGGTCAGGACTCCACGCTTTCACTGCCAAGGGCTTGGGTTCAATCCCTGGTCAGGGAACTAAGATCCTGCATGGCACAGCCAAAAACAAAAAACAAAACAAAACAAACTTGGTGGGACTTCCCCTGGTGGTCCAGCGGTTAAGACTCTGCACTCCCATTGCAGGGGGCCTAGGTTTGATCCCTGGTCAGGGACCTAGATCCCGCATGTCACAACTAAGACCTGGAACAGCCAAATAAATAAATATATTAATTAAAAAATCCAACTTGGTTTCTAAATGCCATTCTCCACTGGAAAGAACCAGGAATGCTTGGAGAAATGGCTGATTTCAGAGTTGGAGCCGGGAAAGTATAAGATGTGCTTGGAACATCTTTTTGTGTCAAAAAGTAAGGAAATGCGGGCTTCCCTGGTGGTGCAGTGGTTAAGAATCCTCCTGCCAGTGCAGGGGACACGGGTTCGAGCCCTTGTCTGGAAAGATCCCACAAGCCGCGGAACAACTAAGCCCGTGCGCCACAACTACTGAGCCTGTGCTCTAGAGCCCGCAAGCCACAACTACTGAGCCTGCGTGCTGCAACTACTGAAGCCCACGTGCCTAGAGCCCATGCTCAGCAACAAGAGAAGCCACCTCAATGAGAAGCCCGCACACCACAATAAAGAGTAGCCCCCTGCTCACCGCAACCTGCGTGGCAACGAAGACCCAACGAAGCCAAAAATAAAATAAATAGAAAATAAATAAATTAGAAAAAAAAAGTAAGGAAATGCTTGAAGAATGTTGGGGATCTATCAAAAAGACAGAAGTCAGCTAAAAGTGAATCTCAGTGGCCAAGTCTGTGACAACTTGAGCATCAAAATAGTTATAGTAATGGATTATAACTCGTTGACTAAGATAAAAAACATGAGTTCATGCTGATATAAATAAATGGAAAGTTTGATGAAGAACAGGGTATTTACGTAGTTAGAGTATCTCCCATAAAATACTTGCAAAGGGAATAAGAGTAACTTGACAGGGGAGAAACCAGGAAAACACTACCTTAAGCAAAGTGAACGTCGTCAGTAGTGGGACACATTGGAATTCTGTGCCACCTGTTGAGCTGCAGTGAGGAGAAAATAGCATCACTTCTGCGGTTGTCCCAGCAAAGATACTAACCTCAGTCTAATCAGAGGACCTATTAGGCAAACCCTAAGTGAGGAAAGTTCTACAAAGTAACTGTCCTGTCCTGTTCAGAAATTTCAAGAGCAGGAAGATGAAGGAAGATTGAGGAACTGTTCCATATGAAAGGAGGCTAAAGAGACATGACAACTACACACGGCAGGTGAGCCTGGATTGGATCCATTTACTATGAAGGACGTTTTTGGCACAACTGGGAAACTTGAATGGGGTCTGAGGATTAGAAGGAGTAATGTATCAGTGTTAATTTCTTGATTTTGATGCTTGTACTTTGGTTGATTAGGAGAATGTTCTTGATTGTGGGAAATGCCCAGTAAAGTATTCAGGAGTGCTGGGGTGAACTGGATGAGCAATCTATGCTGAATGGGTTTGAAAAGTAAGTTATTTGTACTGTACTTGCAACTTTTCTTTAAGTTTGAGATTTTTTGGATAAGTTAAGAAGTATATGTATATAAATCAACACACAGAATGGGAAAAATAGAGACTTCCCTGGTGGCGCAGTGGTTAAGAATCCGCCTGCCAATGCAGGGGACACGGGTTCGATCCCTGGCCCAGGAAGATCCCACATGCTGCAGAGCAACTAAGCCAGTGCGCCACAACTACTGAAGTCCGCGTGCCTAAAGCCTGTGCTCTGCAACAGGAGAAGCCACCGCAGTGAGAAGCCCACGCACCGCAACGAGGAGGAGTCCCCGCTCGCCGCAACTAGAGAAAGCCCGCGCGCAGCAATGAAGACCCGGTGCAGCCAAAAATAAATAAATAAATACATTTATTTAAAAAAAAAACCCACAGTGAGATACACTTCACACAAAATCACAAGGTTGGCTAAAATGTAAAACAGAGAAAATAACAAGTGTTGACCAGGATGTGGAGAAATTGGAACCCTAGTACTTTGCTGGTGAGGATGTAAAATGCAGCCACTTTGGAAACCAGTTTATTGCTTCCTCAAAATGTTAAAGGTACCATCTGACTAGGCAATTCCACTCCTAAGTGTAATACAAAGTGAAAAGAAAACATGTGTCCACACAAAAACTTGTGCACAAATGTTTGTAGTAGTAGTATTCATAATAATCAAAAAGTGGAAAAAAAATTTTCCATTTACAGTTGAATGGATAAACAAAATGTGTAACTCCAGTCTGAGCCTGAAGGCTTTAGAACCAAGAGAACTGATGGTGTAAATCCCAGTCCCAGGGCAGGAGACTGAAGTCCCAGCTTAACGGGTCAGGCAGAGAGAGAGAATTCTCTCTTCCTCTACCTTTTTGTTCTATTCAGACCCTCAGCTGATTGGACGAGGCCTTCTTATATTGGGGAAGAGAAGCTGCTTTACTCAGTTTACTGATCCAAACAATCGCTTCTGGAAAAACCCTTGCAGACACATCCAGAATAATGTTTAACCAGATACCTGAGCATTCGTGGCTCAGTCAGTTGAGACATAAAGTTAATCATCTTGATAGCTCAATAAAGCTATTATTAAATATATATACATTTTACTGTTCAAAACTGTCAAGGTCGTGAAAAAAACAAGGAAGACCGAGATACTATCACAGACCAGGAGAATATGGAGACATGATACTTAAATGTGGTGTCAGATTGAATCGTGGAACAGAAAAAGGACATCAGTAGAAAGACTGGTTAAACTTGAATAAATTCTGGAGTTTAGTTCATAGTAATATGCCTTTGTTAATTTCTTAGTTTTGATAAAGATGCCATGGTTATGTAAATTGTCAACATTAGGGGAAAATGAGTGAAGGAGAGTAAATGGGAACTCTCTGCACTATCTTTGCCGTTATGTTTGTAAATCTAAAAGTACCCCAGGACTTCCCTGCTGGTCCGGTGGTTAAGACTCTGTGCTCCCAATGCAGGGGGCCCGGGTCCGATCCCTGGTTGGGAAACTAGATCCCACATGCCGCAACTAAGACCCAGCAGAGCCAAATAAGTAAATATTTAAAAAGGAAAAAAGAAAAGACTCTGTGCTTCCACTGCAGGGGGCGCGGGTTTGATCCCTGGTCAGGGAACTAAAATCCCACATGCCGTGCGGCACAGCCAAAAAAAAAAGTATCCCAAAATAAAATGTTTGTTTCTTTAAAACCCAAATATATAAAGTTAGTGCTTTCTGGTGCTTACATATCAGGCACTTTACCTATGTCATCTCATTTAGTCCTCACAACAATCCTACAGAGCAACCCCCAACTTACAGAGAAGGCGAATTATGTACTCAGGGTCACGCATCTGGCAAGTGGCAGGGTTGGGATTTGAACTCAGGTCTGTCTGACTAGTAAATCACACAGCCCCAGCCAGGACTTTACAGTCCCAGGTAGGCCCAGTAATGCAAATAACTGAATAAGGACATAAAGGACATTTTGATACCTGGAGAGTAAATATTAAACAAATAAATTTTTATAGATAATACTGTTTACATTATAAACCTGTGAACAGAAAGATAGGGGTTTAAAATTTCTATCAAACACCTGAACAACATTTCAGGAAAAACATTAAAGGAGGGGTGGTGGTGTGATGAATTGGGAGATTGGGATTGACATATATACACTAATATGTATAAAATGGATAGCTAATAAGAACCTGCTGTATAAAAAAAATTCAAAAAAAAAAACTGGGTTTAATCTACTGTGTTCAGACTATTAAAACCCTTTTGCCTCTACGTTTTCCGTCTATCAAAACTGCTCTATTGGGGCTTCCCTGGTGGCGCAGTGGTTGAGAGTCTGCCTGCCGATGCAGGGGACACGGGTTCGTGCCCCGGTCCGGGAAGATCCCACATGCCGCGGAGCGGCTGGGCCCATGAGCCATGGCCACTGAGCCTGCACGTCCAGAGCTTGTTCTCCGCAACAGGAGAGGCCACAACAGTGAGAGGCCTGCGTACCGCAAAACAAAAAAAACCAAAAAACTGCTCTATTTAGTGCCACCAATAAATTTTTGTTGCTTTGTTTTCTTCTTTTAAAAATTATTTTAGCAGAAAAAAGAAAATTCCATCAGTTTATATGGTGGACTATTTCTTTTTTTTTTTTTTTTTCACTTGCCCCAATATTATTTATTGGAAGAGAAATTCTTTCAATTCCCTTCCTTCCTTCTTCCCTCCCACCATATGCTGGACTATTTCTGTTATACTAAATTCACCCAATCTCTTTCAGGGTACACAAATGATCATATAACTTTAATCAGTATATATACATTATTTGGAGATCTACTTTTTTACTTAAACATGCTTTAATGTACCTGTTTAAAGGTATCCATTTAGTTCCCATAATAATTTTTAACAGCCATATAGTATTACATGAAATAGACAGGTTATAGCTTTTTTTTTTTTTTCCTGTTTTTTAATTTTTTGGCTGCACCTCGTACCGTGCGGTACCATCTTAGTTCTCCAACCAGGGATTGAACCCGGGCCACCGCAGTGAAAGCGCTCAGTCCTAACCACTGGACCGCCAGGGAATTCCCAAGACAGACTGCAGCTTACTTAACTGTTTTCCTCTTGTGGGGCACTTGGGATGCTTCCAGTGTGTGGCTGATCTGAAAAATGCTGCTATAACCATCTTTGCACAAATTGCTTGTTACAGTCTTGGGGACTATTTTTTTTTGTGGGAGGGACTATTTTGAGCAAGGGCGTTTGTGGGAAGCAGACGAAGGAAAAGTCCCTGGAATTTTCACTTCTCCCTGGGCAGCTGCTCTTATTTTAGAATAGGCTCTTGGCATCCTGCAGTGCATAAGTAACACAGCTACCAGTAGCTGGATGAGCTGGGGAAAGTTCTTTCACCTCTCTGTACCTTGGACTCTTGCTATTTCAAGTGTGGTCCTTGAACCAGTAGTATTGGCTGGGAGCTTGTAGAATTACAGAATCTCGGATCCTTCCTAGAACCTACTGAATCACAATATGCATTTTAACAAGATCTCCAGGAGGTGGTTTAAAGCCCACTGAAAGCTGGAGAAACCATGCCTTAGAGTACTTCCCTGTCGAATAGGGATAATAAAGGTCCTTCCTCATAAGGTCGTCGTGCATTATACATATACATAGTGCATTAACACATATACATAAAGTGCATAGAAGAACGCCAAGCACATAGTAGGTGCTATGTGTTCCTTTATTTTTTGGCCACGCCACGAGGCTCGTGGGATCTTAGTTCCCAGACCAGGGATTGAACCCTAGCCCTGGGCAGTGAAAGCACCAAGTCCTAACTACTGGACCACCAGGGAATTCCGTTTGCTACTTTTATGACTCTCCCCAGCTGACTGAGCAAATTCTACAGCTGGTAGGTCCCTAAGTAGAGTGCCTTAAAATAAGCAAATAGGAGAGATTTCCCCCTGGTGGTGTAGGGAGGGGGTGGGGGAGGAATCTTGCAAGGCACATTCTCACCATTCTCACGTATCACGGTCAAAATCCCTAAGAAGAGGCACATCCAGCCCCAGGAAGCTGATGAGTGAGTCTGAAAGCTCTTTGGGCAGAAACCGGGACAGGGTGGCAGCCAGGTAAGATCTGATACTTCTGGCACCTAAGCAGCTGCACTGATGGGGGTGGCCAGCCTGTGCCATCTACAGAAAGGCTTGTGAATAATGCACGTAAAGTCCTGACCCCACAGAGAACAGTCCCTAAGATTTGCAACCTGACCGCTGGCCAGCTTGCAGAGAAGGTACATCTGCCTAGCTCTCCCTGGGGGGCAAGGCCAGCCTCTTCAGCCCAGGATCGAGCAGCTGCAAGCATAGGTAAAGGGGGATCGTCGTCCGAAATCCTCTGCTTGGTGACATTTAATTCATCCTTCAAGGCCCTGGATTTCCTTTTCTTTTTTTGCTGTACGGGGGCCTCTCACTGTTGTGGCCTCTCCTGTTGCGGAGCACAGGCTCTGGACGTGCAGGCTCAGCGGCCATGGCTCACAGGCCCAGCCGCTCTGTGGCATGTGGGATCTTCCCGGACCGGGGCACGAACCCGTGTCCCCTGCATTGGCAGGCGGACTCAACCACTGCGCCACCAGGGTAGCCCTGGATTTCCTTTTTGATTCTACTAACCCCAATTAAATAAACTATTTTCTGTTTTTTCACCAAGTGAGTGATTTATCTGGTTTTGCAAACTTCATGACACATTGTATCAGGAGTCTCAATCTCAGCTGTCTCCGGCCTACATGAAGTAGGCTAGGGCAGTACAACTGAGCCTGCAGGGGACTGTGGCAGCTGGCGAGCCTCCTGTGAAGCGGACATGTGTTCCTCTGGTCCAGCCCATTGCCGAGCACGAACATGAGCCCAGTGTGGCCAGATCTTTCCACTTTTCAAGAGAAAGTAAAAGTCTGGATTTTTATATGAAACTGTCATCTTTTTCTTAATTAAAAAAATTTTACATTTAAAAACTTACATTAAAAAAAAACTTACATTTAAAACGTCTATATTTAAAAACTTAATTTAAAAACTTTTGTTTATAATCCAGCCAAACTGGAAACATCCCAAAGTTACCTCAACTGGTGAACGGATAAACAAATGGATCCATCCATACAATGAAATACACTCAGCAAAGGGAAAAGGAATGAATTACGGAAACGTACAATAATCATCTGAATCTCAACTGCATCATGCTGACTTCTGCTAGCCAAGATGCAGTAATATGGACCAGATTTACTTTCTCACCTGAAACAATAAAAGAATGGAGAAAATAAATATGAAATGATGTGTTTCTTCAAGACGGTGGACATCAGTCAATGGAGGACGGTGATCCCTGAGACACAGGAAACAAGTGGGGTTAGCCCTGTGATTGTCCAGCTTATTGTCTTTTTTTTTTTTGGCTGTGCCATGCATTATGTGGGATCCTAGTTCCCCAGCCAGGAATCGAACCCGCGCCCCCTGCATTGGAAGCATGGAGTCTTAAGCACTGGACTGCCAGGGAAGTCCCCCAGCTTACTGTCTTGAGAGAGTTTCCAGGCCATGGTACAGGGCAGGGGGACCCCAGGTGGAGCCTGGCAGACCCCCTGAGTTGAGACGACAGAACTGAGGGTCCAGGGAAACCAAGGAGGTTAGAATTCTAGAGAGGAGACAGCTGCACATGGAGAATCCAGAGGTCTGCAAAGAGTCCCCTCTAGGATCAGCTGAGCCCTGGTCAACCCATGCTTACAAGTACAACTACCGGAGGCCAGGGAAAGAGCTACCTGAAATGATCAGAGGTAAGAGTGTGTGGCACCTACATAGGCCCAGGAATACAGCCTGTTCCTGCACCAGCCAGACTGGAAAACTTCGTGATTCGTGGGCACTGGTCTTGCCTCAGTAGTGGAGAAAAATTAGCTCCAGACTGAGCACTCTTTGGGTCCCAGGTAAGTGATAAAAGCAAGATTCAGGGCTTCCCTGGTGGCGCAATGGTTAAGAATCCGCCTGCCAATGCAGGGGGCACAGGTTCGAGCCCTGGTCCGGGAAGTTCCCACATGCCGCAGAGCAGCTAAGCCCGTGCGCCACAACTACTAAGCCTGCGTGCCTAGAGCCCATGCTCCTCAACAAGAAAAGCCACCGCAGTGAGAAGCCCGTGCACCGCAACGAAGAGTAGCCCCCGCTCGCCACAACCAGAGAAAGCCCGCGCGCAGCAACGAAGACCCAATGCAGCCAAAAAAAAAAAAAAAGCAAGATTCAAAAGAATCAAATGGTTTCCAAATAACCACATCCAATATAAAGCTCAAGAATATTTTTTAGAACTACTAAAATACAAAAGAAGGAGGAGGAAAAGGGAGGTGGAAGGCAACAAGGTCGACTTCACAACATCTGACATCCAGTCAACGATAACAGGCTGGCAAAAAAATCCTGTTTCACCCTTTTTGAGAGGTGTTGTTATGGGTTCAATTGTCTCCCAAAAAGATATGTTGAAGTCCCAACCCCCAGAGATGAGAATCATAAATCAAAGTTGGTCATTAATTACCTGTGAATCTTGAGTAAGTCACGCTCTTTTTCACGCCTCAGATAAGAACTGCAAATATTTCTCTGTGTGCTCTTGTGCATTTTCCCCATGCAGAGTTCTCAGAGGGGTCTATGAACCCCAGAAGTTGAGAACCTCTGCAGTAGATGATCTTTAATGTTTATTCCTTCAACAAATATTTATTGAGGGCCTACTGTGTGCTTTAGGGATCCAATGATGACCAAAACAGAGACAAGATCCCTAAGATCTCATGGAGATTATATTATATACCCATGGAGGGAAACATGCAACCAACATGGAGACAAACACTTCCATAGAATGGTAAGTTGTATGAAGGAGATAAAGCAGGTGAAATGTGACTGGGAGGAGGCATGACCCGTTGGGTGTTCAGGAACAGTTTTTTTTTAGAGCTGTTGTTACAGGTTGAATTTTGTCCCACAGAAAGATATGTTGAAGTTCTAATACTCACTCCCTCAGAATGTGACCTTATTTGGAACTAGGTTTTTGCAGATGTAATTAGTTAAACTGAGATGAGTTCATGTTGGAGTAGGGTGGGCCCTTAATCCAAGGAGACTGGTGTCCTTATAAGAGGAGAGGACACACAGAGACAAGCACGTAGGGAAAGAGGCCATGTAAAACAGAGGCAGAAATTGGAGGGGTGAAGCTGCAAGCCAAAGAATGCTGAGGGTTGACCACCACCACCATAAGCTATGAAGAAGCAAGAGAAGATTCTACTCAGAGTCTCAGAGGGAGTATGATCTTGCTGACTCCTTGATTTCTCACTTCTAGCCTCCAGAACTGTGAGAGAATACATTTCTGTTGTTCAAGCCACCCAGTTTGTGGTACTTAACCCAGTTTGTAATTTGGGCAGCCCTAAGAAACTAATACAGGTGTCATTTGAACTAAGGCTAGAATGATGAGAAAAAGGCAACCATATGAAGATTTAGAGGGAAGAATATTCCATGCAAGGGTAGGAAGAAAAAACCAACAAAAACCGTGGCTGGAGAGTACTTATCGAGAGGGATGAGATAGGAGATGTGACTCGAAAACTAGGCAGGGATAGATCTTGCAGGACCACGCCCGGGAGGTGACGGAATTTGGATTCAATTAGCATTGAGGTGGTTATGTCATTTGAGCGACAGAAACAGCTGTCAAGAGAGTCACCTAGAGTCTTAGAGGGCAGGATCTAGGATGTATTGGTTGAAGTAAATAATAACAATGTGAGATGACAGGGCCCTCTCTCCAGGCCGTCGTTGGCTTTGGCTCAGTTAAGGCAATGCTCCCTCCCCGCAATCTCCCTTCTACCTCCGGATCCCAGACACCCCCAATACACACAATTTAAGTAAAATAAGCTCTACAAATGCGGTTTGCGGACAAGTTCCCCACCCAAACTAGGCGAGAGAGATTCTGGAGGCGCAGAAGCATTCCCAAGGTGGGGGCAGCCGTAGACCCTACCAAGTTCTGCAAAGCTACGGCAACCCCCCGGCAGGCCCCCGACGCGCGGGGGCGGAGCCGGGGCGGAGCGTACGCATGCGCAGGGCCTGACTCCCGGCGAGGGGTGGGGCGGGCACCAGGGCCGGGGCTGTGACGTCAGGTGCGCGCGTGGCTCCCGCTGCGCAGGAACAGCTGGTGCCTCGGAAGGCGGCCGGCGAGCGGACAGGCGTGGGGTGCTGGTGGCCGGCCGCGCCACGCTGCAGGAGCAACCGCCTCCGCCTCGCACCACTGCACCATGGCCGGCCAGCTGGAGCGTTGCGAGCGCGAGTGGCATGAGCTGGAGGGAGAATTTCAGGAACTGCAGGTAGGACCGGGCCACCTAGTCCTGAAACTCTGCTACCTGATGTGCAGGGTATTCCGCTTCCTGCTTGCCCAGCCCGGGCGGTGGGAACCATTAGGGCCCAGAGGTTGCCCCTGGCTAGGCCCTGGGGGCTGGTGGTCCGCGTGAGCCAGCCCCCTCCCATCTCCCAGTATTTCAGTTCTTCATCCCCTTTGGGCGCCGAGTCGAAGCTCCCCATTTCCCCCGCCCTCGCGCCGGCTCTTTGCTCCGCGCACCTCCTTCGCTGCAGAAAGTTGGTCTATGGCCTCTGAGGGGAAGTTCCAGGCGTGTCCATGTGGGGGAGGCCGGAGGGGACAGGTATGTTTGGGGACTCAAAGAGAAAGCCCAGCGCCCACCTCCTCAGGGGTCTCCCCTGACCCCACCGCCGCCCTCCAGCTTTCGGCAGCTCCACTCGTCCTTTACTCTGGCGGGCCAGCCGTCTCCTCTGCAGCTCCATTTTGAGAGGTGTGCTTGGGAGCCATTCACCTTGAACCTGTAGACTTTGCTTAGGGGTTAGAGACCCCTATTCTCAGTCTTTGGGGCTCCTGTGTCTGTGCCCGCCTCTCCGACGCTGCTGCAGGCCGAGTTTGGCGTTGTGGATGACATCTGTCACTTGTGACAGCTGGGCTGCCTCCCTTAGTGATAGAGGCTGCTCCCAGCCCTCACCCATTTGGCCCAGAGCCTTACACTGGGTGGGGTGAGGGCGGGTGTAAGAGACCCCTTGAGAGAATGGCATTGCCGCTGCGCGGGCCTGGCAGGAGAAGTTGTTTCCGATAGGAGGTTCGCAGAGGCCTCAGCTATCTACCTTGGTGACTAAAGACGCCTCAGGAAACCTTAGGGTTGGCCAAGAGGGATGCCTGGACCATTTTTGGAGATGAGGCTGTTCCCTCCGCAGCTACCGGATTGTGTCTCTTTTCTCCAGAGTTGGGCTCTGTTTGCCTTAAATCACATGGAACACCCCAGCCCGCTCCTTCCTGTCCTCAGCTGGAGCAGTGACATTTTCTCTGTCCATGTAGCTCTTGTCTGCAGTTTGGTTGGCCTCTTACTGTGTCCAGAGGAGGGGAGGGGAGATTGGCAAGGGTGTCTGTGATGGGTCTTTCTAGATATGATGTCGTAGGTCCAGGTGAATAGAGAGAGGGTTGCTGGAGAGACTGAGCAGGAAGGCAGGTGCTTTTTCAGGCATGAGCACAGAGTAAGGTACCAGAACCAGAAGGGTACTTTTTCTTGGCCTGTCCAGCATGTGTGGGTTCGTGCCCTTTCCTTCAGGCCCAGGGCTTAGGGCCCACTCAGTTCCCAGGGGACCCTTCAGGCTCCACTGCCATCGAGAAGACTCAGCTATTTCTTAACGCTTTGTCCTGCTAGGCTCTCAGGTCATGTGCAGCTGTGGAGCCATGGAGGGTATTAGGGTGGGAAGTGCTTCAGAGCTATGCAATTAATGCACTTAACACCAATTAGATAAAGGAGACTTTTGACTTTTTGTTATGTTCTTACTTGGTGTCTCTGGGACTCAGGTGTGTGAGGGACAGAGAGGAATTGGGAATTAACCCTGGATTTTGTCCCCTGGTGCACAGCAAGGGCTGTAGAAGGACTGACCAGGTGGAAACCGTGATGTCCCCTGCTCACGTCTTCGGCAGTGGGGGAACTGGACTGGACTAGGTCTGACTTCTCACCCTTCCCCCCAACCCCCATAATAAATGTAAGAGCTCTGAACTCCTGAGATGAAAGTCTCTGGAAATACGCATATAATAAGTAGGGTATATATTGTCATTATGTTTGTGTTGGGTGGACTTTCAGATATGAGACATTTGTTGGGGAACAGGGAGGTCACAACAGGTAGGCAGGTGGGCAAGGTTAACAATAGGAAGGCTCTTTTTTTTTCACCAGAAAATCCCGGCCTGTCTTAATTTACCTATATCTGCCTCAGAATCTGGGATTTGTGGGTTTCATGTTCATATCTCTCTGATTCTGTCTTTCTTGGGATGATGTATAATATCTTTGTGTTTTACCTCTTCTTCCCTTTTTCCAGTGAAGGGAGGAAAGAGGAAATCTAATTTCAGATCCTAGAGGATTTGAAAGGTCTTTGGAATTCCTCCCCATCCCTAAAAAAGTCATAATCTCTGGGACTTTCTAGAGGAAAGGATCTGTTTTCTTTTGCCTGTGATTTGCATCTGCCAGGGCCTCTCTGGACTCGGGGGCAAGGTCGAGTCACCGTGAGGACTTTGGCTTTGCCTGGTTGCGGTTTCGGCCATGCCGGTGAATTGAGCATTAGTCTGAGACCAGTGCATGTTTGGCCCTGTGGCCTGTGGTGTGACCACAGAAGGTCACTTACAGATGTGGTGGCAGGTGATTTAATGTGCATTTCCTGTCTTGCATCTCTGGAAACCTCGTCCCTCTCCACCCAGGAAGGAGGTGGCCCGAAGAAGCCTCTCCCTAACCCTGACCTCACAGAAATGCAGGGTAGGCCATTGTAAGATTTTTGGCTTTTGTTACCAATGAAACGGGCATCCCTCTGGCTGCTGTGTATAGAATAGACATGAGGCGGACAGGGTGGAAGTAGGAAGATAAGTATTATTTTATTAAAACCCTTGAAAAAAAAAAACCCTGTGAAATAGATCCTGTTATACCCATCTTGCAGAGTGAAAAATGTACCCCAAATCACACGGCTTATGAGTACTGGATTCAGGATTCAAACCCAGGCATTGAACATCAGAGTCTATACTCTTTTTTTTTTTAATTTTTATTAGAGTACAGCTGATTTACAGTGTTGTGTTAGTTTCAGATGTACAGCAAAGTGAATCAGTTATACATATACGTATATCCACTCTTTTTTTTTTTTTTAGATTCCTCTCCCATATAGGCTGTTACAGAGTATTGAGTAGAGTTCCCTGTGCTATACAGTAGGTCCTTATTAGTTATCTGTTTTATATATAGTAGTGTGTATATGTCAGTCCCAATCTCCCAACTTATCCCTCCCCCCACATCCCCTGGTAACCATAAGTTTGTTTTCTATATCCATGACAGGGCCTGTATACTCTTAACTACTACCCAAGGCAGGTCTGTGCCCCGGGTACTCTTTTGTTTCTCTCCCATCTTGCATTGCCTTCTGGGCCTCTTTCCCTAGAAGTGGGTTCTGTGGAAAGAACTCCAGACAGGGAGTCAGGATTCCTAGGTTCAGGCCTGAACTCTGCCACTGCCTAGCATCTGACCTTTAGCAAGCCGCCTCTCTGAGCTTTTCTTTATCTAGAAAACAAAGGCTGACAATAATAGCAGCAACGATAAGAGCTGACTGTATGATACATGGATTATTCCATTTAATCTAAACGACAGCCTGGCTTTACAGATGAGAGTGAGGCTAAGAGATGTTAAGTAACTTGAAACTCGAGGAGCCAGAATTTGAACCCAGGCCTGCTGTATCCATCAGATACTTTTTGGGTTCCTAACACAGTGGGCTCCAACAGTATCCTGAGACCCTTGGCTCTCGAAGGAAGCTTTTGGACTTGTGGGGACTCATTTCATTTGTACGGTGCTTTAACATGATGCGTTAGTAAGGATTCTTAGTGGTAAGTGGCAGAAACCCAGTTGAACCAGCTTTAAGCCAAAAAACAAAAATGTTTTATTGGCTCATGTAGTGGGAAGTCCAGTGGGAAATGGCTTCAGGCAAGGCTGGATCCAGGTGCTTCAGTGATGTCTGTGTGTGTGAGTGTGCGTATGTTTCCTCTATGTCAACTTCATTCTCAACAGTCTCTCCCATGTTGTGGCAAAGATGAGCATTGGCAGCCTCAGGCTGATATCTACCAGTTCAGCAAACCTCAGAAACAGAGCATCTTCTCTCCTGTAATTCTGGCAGGAGTCCCAGGGCTAACTCTCATTGGCCCGACTTGGATCATGTGATTATCCCTTACTTAACCAGACCCTGTGGCACTAATTGGCTGGGTCTTGGTTAACATGTCTCCCCTGGAGCCCAGGACTGGAATAAGTGCTGTTCAAACCACGTGAAATAAGAGTGGTGGAGGGGTGGTCCCATGAAGGAAAATCAAAATACTGGTAGTAAAAAAAAAAAAAAAACAGAGAAGGATGCTGGACAGGTATCTTTTTAGGAGTAATAGAAACAGTCTATATCTGTGCCTCACAAACTGTGTTAAGGCACCTCCAAGGAGCTGCAGCAAGCTCACAGGGGGACTATGGGATAATTTAAATTTTCAAGGGAAACACAATATCTGTCATTAAAAAGAATGTTTCACACATCTTTTTTTTTTTTTTTCGGTATACGGGCCTCTCACCTGTTGTGGCCTCTCCCGTTGTGGAGCGCAGGCTCAGCGGCCATGGCTTATGGGCCTAGCCGCTCCGCGGCACGTGGGATCTTCCCGGACCAGGGCACGAACCCGTGTCCCCTGCATCGGCAGGCGGACTCTTAACCACTGCACCACCAGGGAAGCCCCACACATCTTTTTAATGATGTCATATCTTTGTGAAGTTGGGTTTTGGGGGCTGATTAAAATCAAATACTATGTGAAAATCAATTTAGAACAAGAAATGAGGATGACAGTGTCCAATCTATTCCCAAGGTTTGAGATTTTGTGCAGAGCCCGACAGGCACACACATCCGTAAATAATTTTGGTTACTTCTGAATGAAATAAAAATACTTTTGTCAATTTCTGTGTATTCTTTTTTCCCCAAGAGGCTACTAAGTTGGTAGGACATAAATACTTTTCAATTATTTGGCTTAAGGACTCTGTGAAAAGTTTACTGAGACGCTAAGGGTGTGGTGAACCAACAAAGTTTGGGAACCTTTGTTTTATGTCCTGATTGTGGTGGTGGTTACACAACTATATGTATTTGCCAAAATTCGTTATGTATACCTGAAAATTGGTGAATTCGTATGTAAATTCTACCTGTAAAGCTGATTTTCAAAAACCAGTACATGCCTGTTAACATATAGCTCATCCCCTAGCTCTTCCACAACTGAGGAAACTTAAGAAGTGGCAGACTCTGGACATGAAGGCAGTCTGACTCTCAAGCCTAATCACTTAACCATTATGTTATTCTGTCTTCCAAATGCCTGACATGCATGCTGATGCCCTCACTTACTGCTCCTATAACAGACATTACTAATCGATCCTGGCGCATGACTCAGAATCTTTCCCAGTATAGAATTGATACAGTTTAGGTGAAGTCAACTTGCTATCTTTGGTAGTGTTTCCATGGCATACTGAGTCTTAGTTCAGTATATTCAGCATTCAGAAATCTTTATTTGATGTTGATTCCTTGGAAGGAGAACTATATAAATGCAGTCTCTTGAAAACTTAGCACCAGCCACACCTGTAAGTGACCACATTTTAGTGGTGGCCATGGCTCTGTTGCAGTCTGCTGGGTTGCCCACCAACTTGCAATGTTCCTAGACCAGGGCCCTGTCTGAAAATGGCATATGATTCCATTGCTGGCAATTCTTTCTTTCTTTCTTTTTTTAAAATTTTTGGCCGCACCGCGTGGCTTGCAGTTTCTTAGTTCCCCGACCAGGGATAGAACCCTTGCCCCCTGCAGAGTTCGGACTCCTAAGTGTGGACTCCTAACCACTGGACCACCAGGGAATTCTTGATTGCCGGCAGTTCTTGCAATAAACGTTTACTCAAGAGTTGTGACTCAGCCAAGCTGTGTTGAAAGGGCATCTCTAGATGTTTCACAGCTGTGCTGGCACCTGGACTCATTAACCTCATCTTCCCAGTGGGGCAGAGTTTGGGGCCTCAGAGGACAGGAGAGGCGGCAGATCTCCAAATCTTCCAGCAGAAATTCAATTGTTTGTGTCTCCCATACATGGTATAAAAGGATGGTAATCAGACATGTAGGAAAGGAGCTATGGGTATCTCAGCTTACAGAGCCAATGTTAGTGTCTGTCTCTCTCTGATCTATTCTACATTTTTATAAATAATACATATCCACATAGTTAAAAACTCAAATAGGAGATATGTATAAGAATTCTGTAACAGCTGAAAACTGGAAACCTAACTGTCCATCAGAATGGATAATTCCACTGAACATCCATAGAGTGTGGTATGAAGATCAGATGAATAAACTAGAGCTATATGTATCAACATGGATAAATATTTTAAAAAGAAAAGCAACATTGGGAGGAGATATGGGGATATATGTATATGTATAGCTGACTCACTTTGTTATAAAGCAGAAACTAACACAACCTTGTAAAGCAATTATACTCCAATAAAGATGTTAAAAAAAACCCCACCAAAACCTCAAAAAAAAAAAAAAAACAACCCAGCAACATTGTGTGAAAAGTTGCCAAGGGGTATGTATAGTATGACATGTATAATAAAGTTAAAAGCATTCAAAACAGCACTATGTTTTGCTTACTGATACATGTCTATGTAGTACAAATATAAAGACTTGCAAGGGAGTGATATGGGCCAGATTCAGTATAGTGGAGATTTGGGCAGGGCCCTGGCAGGAAGCAAATGACTCTTCCAAATGGGTGTCACTGAAAAAAGTCTAAGGAAGGGACTATTTACAGAGGTGTGGCAGTTTAAAGACGAGGTCCCTGGAGCTGGAACCAGTCCTCATCCTAAGGGGCAGAGGGAAGGGGCCGTCACCAGAGCTTGTTGCAGGGAAAGGGGAGCTGCAGGACAGGAGCTGCAGTGGTCAAAAGCTGTAGCAAAGCAGGGAGGAGGCAGGAGGAACCAATACCCCAGCCTCTCTCTCCTCCCGCTCTCCAGTCTTCTGTCCTGGCATCCCATTGGCTAGGTAGGAGGCAGGGCAAGGGAGCCTGGGAGATGCAGTCCCAGGGCACAGAGAAAGACAGAATTGATCTGGGGTGGGCGTGGGGGTGGACATAACCAGCATAGAGGTTCCCCTCATTGGGGGCAGCAGATGGGAATACCACGTAGAAAGAGTACATAGGGCCTCTCAACTCTTTGGGCCCTATTATTTCTTAAACTGAGGGTGAGAATATGGGTATTAATGTTATATTTGTTTTTTATTATATGATTTTCTGTCTTTTTCAATATGTCTGAAATATTTCATAATAAAATGAGCAGGAGACCAAAAAGTAACCTAACAGTACCAAAAGGTTTATTAAAAAAAATAGGCTCAGGCTTCCCTGGTGGCACAGTGGTTAAGAATCTGCCTGCCAATGCAGGGGACATGGGTTCAAGCCCTGGTCCGGGAAGATCCCACATGCTGCAGAACAACTAAGCCCATGCGCCACAACTACTGAGGCTGCGTTCTAGAGCCCACGAGCCACAACTACTGAGCCCACGTGCCACAACTACTGAAGCCCGCACGCCTAGAGCCCGTGCTCTGCAACAAGAGAAGCCACCGCCTGCGCACTGCAACGAAGAGTAGCCGCTGCTAGCTGCAACTAGAGAAAGCCCATGCACGGCAACAAAGACCCAATGCAGCCAAAAATAAATAAATAAATAAATTTATTTAAAAAATAGTCTCAGTCATTTATGTGGTTATGACCATGCAAATATCATTTACTGAAGAATTGAGTAGTGTATGATGCTTGCGTTTTCTCTCGGAGAAAGAGAAATATTTATTTATTTATTTATTTATTTTTGGCTACTTTGGTTCTTCGTTGCTGTACGTGGCTTTCTCTAGTTGCGGAGAGCGGGGGCCACTCTCCGTTGCAGTACACGGGCCTCTCACTGCGGTGACTTCTCCTGTGGAGCACGGGCTCTAGGCGCACAGGCTCAGTAGTTGTGGCTCGCGGGATCTAGAGCACAGGCTTAGTAGTTGTGGTGCACAGGTTTAGTTGCCCTGTGGCATGTGGGATCTTCCCGGACCAGGACCTGAACCCACGTCCCCTGCACCGGCAGGCGGACTCCCAACCACTGCGCCACCAGGGAAGCCCGAGAAATTTTTCTTTTTAATTAATTTTTTTTAATTAATTTATTTTTGGCTGCATTGGTTCTTTGTTGCTGTGTGCAGGCTTTCTCTAGTTGCAGCGAGCGGGAGCTACTCTTTATTGTGGTGCATGGACTTCCCTTTGTTGCAGAGCAGGGCCTCTAGGTGTGTGGACTTACGTAGTTGTGGCACGTGGGCTCAGTAGTTGTGGCTCGAGGGCTCTAGAGCGCAGGCTTAGTAGTTGTGGCGCACGGGCTTAGTTGCTCTGCAGCACGTGGCATCTTCCCAGGCCAGGGCTCAAAACCATGTCCCCTGCATTGGCAGGAAGATTCTTAACCACTGCGCCACCAGGGAAGTCCAGCATTTGATTCTTTGCTGACAATATTTACCTTATAACTATACTCTTTCCTCCTGCCTCCAAAGCTCCATCTTTAGATATTTTATCAAGTGCGTCTCTTTTTTTTAAAATAGATCTTTATTAGAGTATAATTGCTTCACAATACTGTGTTAGCTTCTGTTGTACGACAAAGTGAATCAGCCATATGCATACATATATCCCCATATCCCCTCCTTCTTGAACCTCCCTCCCATCCTCCCTATTCCACCCCTCTAGGTCATCGCAAAGCACTGAGCTGATCTCCCTGTGCTATGCGGCTGCTTCCCACTAGCTATCTGTTTTGCATTTGGTAGTGTATATATGTCCATGCTACTCTCTCACTTCGTCCCAGCTTACCCATCCCCCTCCCTGTGTCCTCAAGTCCATTCTCTATATCTGCGTTTTTATTCCTGTCCTGCCTCTAGTTTCTTCAGAACCTTTTTTTTTTTTTTAGATTCCATATATATGTGTTAGCATATGGTATTTGTTTTTCTCTTTCTGACTTCACTCTGTATGACAGACTTTATATCCATCCACCTCACTACAAATAACTCAATTTTGTTTCTTTTTATGGCTAGTAATATTCCGTTGTATATATGTGCCACATCTTCTTTATCCATTCATCTGTCGATGGACACTTAGGTTGCTTCCATGTCCTGCCTATTGTAAATAGAGCTTCAGTGAACATTGTGGCACATGACTCTTTTTTTTTTTTTTTTTTGCGGTACATGGACCTCTCACTGTTGTGGGCGGTACATGGGCCTCTCCCGTTGCGGAGCACAGGCTCCGGACGCGCAGGCTCAGCGGCCATGGCTCACGGGCCCAGCCGCTCCGTGGCATGTGGGATCTTCCCGGACCGGGGCACAAATCCGTGTCCCCTGCATCAGCGCACATGACTCTTTTTGAATTATGGTTTTCTCAGGGTATATGCCCAATAATGGGATTGCTGGGTCATATGATAGTTCTATTTTTAGTTTTTTAAGAGAAATGCAAATCAAAACTACAGTGAGGTATCACCTCACGCCGGTCAGAATGGCCATTATCAAAAAATCTAGAAACAATAAATGCTGGAGAGGGTGTGCTGGAAAGGGAACCCTCCTGCACTGTTGGTGGGAAGGTAAATTGATACAGCCACTACGGAGAACAGTATGGAGGTTCCTTAAGTGTGTCTGTTTTCTTTGCTTGGTCTTGAACTAGATAGTTGGGGGGTTGGGACTTGCTTCGGGCAGCAGAGTAGAGTCCTTTCTTCCATAGCTGCTTGTCTGCTTTGGTGCCCCCAGCACTCTGGGTTATTTTTGGAGGTAGCAACTTGAAGTGGGAGTCAATCATGTTTAATAAGCTGGTCCTCCTTGCACTGTGTGCAGAGACCCAACTCCCAGTTTTCAGTGAGTGTCTCCCTTGCTCCAATACACTGCTGCCTAGTTTAGAAATAAAAATAGTGGTTTGGCATTCTGGCATTTTCTTTGAAAGTTAAACATATACTTACCATATGACCCAACAATTCCATTCCTAGGTATCTATCCAAGAGAAAGGAAAATAGGTATCTAACACAAAGACTTGTACATGAATGTTCATGGCAGCATTATTCATAGTACCCAAAAAGTGGAAATAACCCAAATGTCTAACAGCTGGTAGATGAATGAACAAAATGTGATATAAGTGCTGAGTAGTAATAAAAATTGATACATACTACAACATAAATACACGTCAAAAACAGTATGCTACGTGAAAGAAGCCAGACGCAAAGCCACATATTGTATGATTCCATTTATATGAAGTATCCAGAAAAGACATCTATAGGGACAGAAGGTGGATTAGTGGTTGCCAGGAGCTGGGAGGAGGGAAGAGTGGGGAGCGAGTGCTCATAGACACTGGAGATCTTACTGGATAATGGAATGTTTTAAAACTGGATGTGGTGATAGTTGCATAACTTGATAAATGTATAAAAATCACTGAATTGTACACTTAAAATGAGAATGTTATGACATGTAAATTATACTTCAATAAAGTTGTTAAAAAATGATGGTTTAGGGGCTTCCCTGGTGGCGCAGTGGTTGGGAGTCCGCCTGCCGATGCAGGGGACGCGGGTTCGTGCCCCGGTCCGGGAAGATCCCACATGCCACGGAGCGGCTGGGCCCGTGAGCCATGGCCGCTGAGCCTGCGCGTCCGGAGCCTGTGCTCCGCAACGGGAGAGGCCACAACAGTGAGAGGCCCGCGTACCGCAAAAAATAAAAATAAAAATAAATGACAGTGACCAGGGCAAGAGCTTGGTAATAAAGAGTCCAAGATTTATGGCTTCTCTTCTTACCTGGTGTGGTTAACTTTGCCCAGATGGAAAGCTCTGTTCTTTGGCATGTTAATCTAGATTCTGACACTTGCCTCTTAAAAAGCCAAACAGAATAAAATGGCATTTGTTTGCTTACATTAATAGGGAAGTCAAAGGTGTACCGCCTTCAGATATAAGCCGATCCAGGGGCTTAAATGAAACCGTCAGGGCTCAGCCTTTGTTTGCCTCTCCATCCTGTTTTCCTCTCAGTTGGGTTCATTCCCAGGCAAGGCAGCCCCATTAGCTCTGCTAAGGTAGAGAACCTGCTACCTTGAGAACTAGGGGAAAAAGAGGTTTGTTTTTTTTTCCAACAGTTCTGATAAAACCCCACCACTGAGGTTCATTGGTTTTGAATGCTCGTCCCTGAGTCAGCCAGCCTGGTCAGGAGGCTGATATTCTGATTGGCCAGGCCTGGGTCATTTGCCCTGGAACCTGGGGTAAACCTGCTCCTAGCCAGATCTCATGGACTGAGTGTTGGGGAGGGATGGATCTCCAAAGAAACCATAGGGACATTAACCAGAAAGGGAACAGCTGCTGAGCTGGCAAAAACAACAGAAAGCTTCCATCTGGCGACTAGTTGCATTCAAGGACACAGGGCTGGCTGGATGAAAGGCAGGATTGGATTGCCTCAGTGTGGCTCATCCTCCTGTTCCTGGAAAAAAACATCTCAAAGCACAAGTCCAACTGAGGGTCTGTGGGGACTTCCCTGGTGGCGCAGCGGTTAAGAATCCACCTGCCAATACAGGGGACATGGGTTCCAGCCCTGTTCCGGGAAGATCCCACATGCCACGGAGCAACTAAGCCCGTGCGCCACGACTAGTGAGCCTGCGCTCTAGAGCCTGCAAGCCACAACTGCGGAGCCCAAGTGCCACAAGTACTGAAGCCCGCGTGCCTAGAGCCCGTGCTGCACAATGAGAAGCCCGCACACCGCAGCGAAGAGTAGCCTCCGCTCGCCACAACTAGAGGAAGCCTGCGCGCAGCAATGAAGACCCAACGCAGCCAAAAAAAAAAAAAAAAGAGACAGCTGTTGTAAAATGGTACAGCCTCTCTGGAAAACGGTATGGCAGTTCCTTGAAAAAGTTAAACGTGGATTACCTTATGATCCAGAAATTCTACTTCTGATTATATACTCAAAAGAATTAAAAGGAGGGACTCGAACAAATATTTATCCACCCATGTTCATAGTAACATTATTCACAATATCCAAAAGATGGAAGCAACCCAGGTGTTCATCAACAGATGAGTGGATAAAATGTGGTATATACATACTGCAGGATATTGTTCAGCCTTAAAAAGGAAGGAAATTCTGCTACATGCTGCAATTTGGATGGACCTTGGAGCCATGATGATATGTCTAAATAAGTCAGGCACAAAAAGTATAAATACTGTATGATTCAACTTATACCTAGAGGAGTCAAATTCATAGAACAAAAAGTAGAGTGGTGGTTGCCAGGGGCTGGGCGGGGAACAGGAAATTGAATTATTGTGTGACAGGTTTGGAGTTTCAGTTGCAATGATGAAAAAGTTCTGGAGATGGATGGTGGTAATGGTTACTCAGTGATGTGAGCATATTAGATGCCACTGAGTTGTACACATAAAATGGTTAAGATGGTAAATTTTATGTGTATTTTGTTACAAGTAGAAAATTTTTTTAAATTTAATGATTAACATGGTAAATTTTATGTTATATATTTTTGCCACAGTTGAAAAAAGACTGAGAGACAGCAGGTCTGGAAAAAATTTAGAATCCAAGAAATGAGTTGATAATCTTTCCTGCTGCTTGTGGGACTGGCATGAGGTAGAATCAGCAGAGACTGGGCGTGGGCAAGGAGTGCCCTGGGAATGGAGAGCATGTCACACTAAGGGCCTTGTTTCCAGCCCCCCAGACCCCACGTTGTCCTCAAGACTGGCAAATCCTGAGCCTGGAGCCGAGGGCAGGGTGGACCGGACGTGTGGTCTCCAGTATCAGATCTCCCTTGGGAAGTGGTTCTAGCCAATGGCAGAGAGAGAGACGGAGAACTCTTAAGGATCAGGAATGATTGTATGTGCCAAGGGACAAAATTATGGGAAGGGCCATGGACTTCCTATCCCTACTCAGTCTGATGCCTTAGGATTGGGCAGAAAATATCACCAGTGAAGCATCGGAAAAGTGCCCATAAGAAAGTCAGTGGGGGGAATTCCCTGGCAGTGCAGTGGTTGGGACTCTGTGCTCTCACTGCAGAGGGCACAGGTTCGGTCCCTGGTCAGGGAACTAGGATCCCGTAGGCCGTGCAGGGTGGCCAAGAAAAAAAAAGTCAGTGGGGATAGCAGTGAGTGTTGCTTGGTGAGGTGTGGAGGACAGCTGTCATATGCTGTGGGTGGGAGTGTAAATTGTCACAGTCACTTTGCAGGCAATTTGCCAAGATCTGTTAAAACTAAAATCAAGCCGGTACCCTGTGACCCAGCAATTCCACTTCTCTTCCCCAGAGACACTTGCACATTTCCCCAGAGAGACAGTGCAAGGATATTATTCAGTGCTGCATTGTCGGTTATAGTCAGAGACTGGAAACAACCTAAACACCCAGTGATAGGAAAATGGCTAAATAAACTGTTGTATGTCCACAGCATGAAGTACTGCACAGGTCTAAAAAAAATGAAATACATCTATATATTCTTACGTGGGTAGATCTATAAGACATATTGTTGAGTGAGAAAAGAAAGTTGTGAAATCATATCTATATTCTGATACTGTTAATATATTTTACAAAATCAGAAGTATGTGCTTTAGGGTATAAGCTATGCTGCTGTAGCAAAGAGGTATCCTAATAAAAGGGTTTAAATGAGGTAGCTTCTTTCTTTCTCGCATAACAGTTCAGAGTGGGATGTGGTCCAGGGTGAGTGGTGTTCCAGTTATCTGTTGCTGCATAAAGCAACAGTTATTGCATTTTGCTCACAGAGTCTGTGGGTCAGGAGTTTAGGCAGGGCATGGTGGGGATGGCTTGACGGTGCTCCATGAGGTCAGCGGCCTTAGCTGGGAAGACGTGAATGGCTGGGAGTAACTCACATGCCTGGGGCTGGAATCATCTGGAGATTTCTTGACCCTCATGTCTGGGACCTGAGCTGGAATAACAAGGTTTGTCTTAGTTGGGGCTATTGATCAGGCTGCCTCCATGTGACTTCTCTATGTGGTTAGGGTTTCCATGAAGCATGGTGGCCCCAGGGTAGTTGAACATTTTGTTCCAAGAGCTTGTGTTCCAGCAAATAAGGCAGAAGCTACGTGGCCTTCCGTGACTTTTTCTCAGAAATTTTATAGTGTCACTTCTGCCATTTAAAAAAAATTGAGGTATAGTTGACTTAACAGTACTATATGTTTCAGGTGTACAATATAGTGGTTCACAACTTTCTTTAAAATAAATTTATTTATTTATTTATTTGGTTACGTTGGGTCTTCATTGCTGTGCACAGGCTTTCTCTAGTTGCGGTGAGCGGTGGGTACTATTTGTTGTGGTGCGTGGGCTTCTCATTGCGGTGACTTCTCTTGTGGTGGAGCACGGGCTCCAGGCGCGTGGGCTTCAGTAGTTGTAGCTCACGGGCTCTAGCGCGTAGGCTCAGTAGTTGTGGTGCACAGGCTTAGTTGTTCCGCGGCATGTGGGATCTTCCTGGACCAGGGCTCAAACCTGTGTCCCCTGCATTGGCAGGTGGATTCCTTTTTTTTTTTTAACATCTTTATTGGAGGATAATTGCTTTACATTGTTGTGTTAGTTTCTGCTGTAAAACAACGTGAATCAGTGATATGCATACATATATTCCCATATCCCCTCCCTCTTGCGTCTCCCTCCCACCCTCCTTATCCCACCCCTCTAGGTGGTCACAAAGCACCGAGCTGATCTCCCTGTGCTATGCGGCTGCTTCCCACTAGCTACCTGTTTTACATTTGGTGTGTATATATGTCAATGCCACTCTTTCACTTTGTCCCAGCTTACCCTTCCCCCTCCCCGCGTCCTCAAGTCCATCCTCTACGTCTGTGTCTTTATTCCTGTCCGGCCCCTAGGTTCTTCAGAATCTTTTTTTTTTTTTTAGATTCCATATATATGTGTTAGCGTATGGTATTTGTTTTTCTCTTTCTGACTTACTTCACTCTGTATGTCAGACTCTAGATCCATCCACCTCACTACAAATAACTCAATTTCATTCCTTTTTATGGCTGAGTAATATTCCATTGTATATATATGCCACATCTTCTTTATCCATTCATCTGTTGATGGACACTTAGGTTGCTTCCATGTCCTGGCTATTGTAAATAGAGCTGCAATGAACATTGTGGTACATGACTCTTTTTGAATTATGGTTTTCTCAGGGTATATGCACAGTAGCGGGATTGCTGGGTCATATATGGTAGTTCTATTTTTAGTTTTTTAAGGCACCTCCATACTGTTTTCCACAGTGGCTGTATCAATTTACATTCCCACCAGCAGTGCAAGAGGGTTCCCTTTTCTCCACACCCTCTCCAGCATTTGTTGTTTGTAGATTTTTTGATGATGGCCATTCTGACTGGTGTAAGGTGATACCTCACTGTAGTTTTGATTTGCATTTCTCTAATGATTAGTGATATTGAGCATCCTTTTATGTGTTTTTTGGCAATCTATATGTCTACTTTGGAGAAATGTCTATTTAGGTCTTCTGCCCAATTTTGGATTGGGTTGTTCGTTTTTTTGATATTGAGCTGCGTGAGCTGCTTGTATATTTTGGAGATTAATCCTTTGTCAGTTGCTTCATTTGCAAATATTTTCTCCCGTTCTGAGGGTTGTCCTTTTGTCTTGTTTATGGTTTCCTTTGCTGTGCAAAAGCTTTTAAGTTTCATTAGGTCCCATTTGTTTATTTTTGTTTTTATTTCCATTTCTCTAGGAGGTGGGTCAAAAAGGATCTTGCTGTGATTTATGTCATAGAGTGTTCTGCCTATGTTTTCCTCTAAGAGTTTTATAGTGTCTGGCCTTACATTTAGGTCTTTAATCTATTTTGAGTTTATTTTTGTGTATGGTGTTAGGGAATGTTCTAATTTCATTCTTTTACATGGAACTCTCCAGCTTTCCCAGCACCACTTATTGAAGAGGCTGTCTTTTCTCCAGTGTATATTCTTGCCTCCTTTATCAAAGATAAGGTGACCATATGTGCGTGGGTTTATCTCTGGGCTTTCTCTCCTGTTCCATTGATGTATATTTCTGTTTTTGTGGCAGGCGGATTCTTAACCACTGAGCCACAAGGGAAGTGCCTAGTGGTTCACAATTTTTAAAGGTTATATTTCACTTATGCTTATGATAAAATGTTGGCTGTATTCCCTGTGTTGTACAGTATATCCTTTTTTTTTTAACATCTCTATTGGAGTATAATTGCTTTACAGTGGTGTGTCAGTTTCTGCTTTATAACAAAGTGAATCACCTATACATATACATATATCCCCATATCTCCTCCCTCTTTCATCTCCCTCCCACCGTCCCTATCCCACCGTCTAGGTGGTCACAAAGCACCAAGCTGATCTCCCTGTGTTATGCGGCTGCTTCCCACTAGCTATCTATTTTACATTTGGTAGTACATATAAGTCCATGCCACTCTCTCACTTCGTCCCAGCTTACCCTTCCCCCTCCTCGTGTCCTCAAGTCCATTCTCTACTAGAATATATGCTTGTAACTTATTTATTTTATGCATAACAGTTTGTACCTCTTAATCCCCTACTCCTATCATGCCCGTCTCCCCCTTCTCTCTTCCCACTGGTAACCACTAGTGTGTTCTCTGTATCTGTGAGTCTGTTCTTGTTATATTCACTAGTTTTATTTTTTTAAGATTCCACATATAAATGATATCATACCGTGTTTGTCTTTCTCTGTCTCACTTATTTCACTAAGCATAATACCCTCCAAGTCCATCCATGTTGTTGAAAATGGCAAAATTTCATTCTTTGTTATGGCTGAGTAGTATTCCACTGTATATATATATATATACCACATCTTTATCCATTTGTCTGTTGACAGACATTTAGGTTGCCTCCATATCTTGGTTATTGTAAATAATGCTGCTGTGCCTATATCTTTTTTAATTAGTATTTTCATTTTCTTCAGATATATACCCAGGAGTGGAATTGCTGGATCATGTGGTAGTTCTATTTTTATTTTTATTTTTTTTTAATTTTTTTTTATTTTTAGTTTTTTGAGGAACCTCCGTACTGTTTCCACAGTGGCTGCACCAATTTACATTCCCACCAACAGTGCACAGGGGTTCTCTTTTCTCCACATCCTCGCCAACATTTGTTAATTGTGGTCTTTTTTGATGACAGCCATTCTGACAGGTGTGAGATGATATCTCCCTGTGGTTTTGATTTGCATTTATTTGATGATTAGCAGTGTTGAGCATCTTTTCATGTGCCTGTTGGCTATCTGTATGGCTTCTTTGGAAAAATGTCTATTCAGATCTTCTGCCCATTTTTTAATCAGATTGTTTGCTTTTTGGGTAATTTTGACATATTTTATTGGTCAAATCAGCCATAAGCCTACTTTTAATGGGAGGGAACAGAGAACCCACTTCTCTATGTGAGGAGTGCTAAAGGCTTGGTGGTCTTGTTGTAAAACAGTCACAGGTGGGAAGCCCTGTCACATGAGGTCACCCGGGATCCAGGTTCGTTTGGCTGAGGAGGGTACAGTGGGCTTTGTCATTTGTATTATGTGGCTTCCATCTCTGGTTTCAAGGTAACTGGATCCATTGTTGCCATTTGCCAGCCAGGGAAAGAGAGAGTGGAGGGCAAGCCATTCCTTATAAAAATGTGGTTCAGTTATTCTTGGCAGAAAATGTTGGCTTGACATGTGAAAACTGAATAGCTAGAAATGGCAGGTGTAATGGTTAAAAAAAAAATGTGGTTCAGAACTTACATCACTTCTGCTTGCAACCCAGTGGCTAACTCTTGGTCATATTGCTACACCTAGCTGCAAGGGAGGCTGGGAAATGTCTGTAGCTGGACAGCCACGTGCCTGGCTATCACTCAGTAGGGTCCTGTTATTAAAAGGATGCAAAGGAGAATAAGTATTAGGGGCAATTAGTTTTTGCAACAGTGTGTATTTTTCATATATATGTATACATAGTTAAGTGTGTGTATATAGAAATAGGTCTATGTGGAATATAGAAATACATAGATACATACAGTCTGGAAGAATACGTAGAAAAAGATCTAGAAGAAACTGGTAACAGTGGTTACTTCTGGAGAAGTGGGAGAAGACAGGATAGGGGTATATTCAAAGCCGACTCTAGCCATAACTGCAGTGTTTTAATTTTTAACGAGGATGATGTCTTCATGTTTACTTGTGAAATTAAATATTAATTTAAACTGAAGGCCTGGTAAGCATCGGGCTGCCGATGTTCCAGTCTTGGTCTTCTCGTGCTGTGGTGGGACCCAACACCAAAGAGTGCCAGGAGGTGGCATGGCCCAGCTGGCATTGCTGGGGACTCTCAGTCCAAAGACCCCACATTCTCAGAGGCTGCTTAGTTGGGGGGTCTCTCTGCCCCCATCCTCCTCGTCCAGTTCTGGAGGGTTTCCTTTGTTACCAGCAGATATTGGTTGAACATTGAGGACTGTTTTGGCACTGAAGCCTCTCTCTGTACAGATTACTTATTAATTACAGGTAGAAAGCTGGTCACTGTACAGTGGAGAAGACAGGTGGACACCACCTCTCCCAAGCAATCAAAGTTAACATCACAGACACCACGTCCCTCGTGATGGGAGACGCTGAGGGCCCAGCGTCACTTTACTGGCATTTCTGTCCCAGGTGCATAACTAAAATTCAATCATGCGGAAATATCAGACAAACCAAGGTGGAGGGACATTCTCCAGAACAACTGGACCGAACTCTTTAAAAATGCCGATGTCACAAAAGACGGAAGTTGAGAAGCTGGTCTAGACTATAGGAGACCAAAGAGATATGAATAGTAATATAGGGCATCAAACTGAATCGGGTCCAGGTCTGGGGGGAAATTGCCTTCAAGAGATAGTTAGCATCCAAATTTGAATTTGAATTTGGTTGGTGTTGGAGGTGATAGTATTGTATTGTATCAAAGTTATATTTTCTGTATTTGATAACTGAATGTATAAGAGAATGTCATGTCCTTAGGAAATATGCACTAAAGTATTTAGGAGTAAAGAAGCCTGTTGTCTGCAACTAACTCCCAAATGGTTTAGAACAGGAGTAGACAAACTCTTTTGGCAAGAAGGTCAAGTAGTGAGGATTCTGGGCTTTGCGGGCCATGTGGTCTCTGTCACACTACTCTTGCTCTGCTACTGTGATGTCACAGACAATATATAAATGAATGGGCAGGACCGTGCTCCAGTGAAGTTTATTTATGGATCCCGAAGTTTCAATTTCATGTACTTTTCACGTGTCACGAAGTATTCTTCTTTTGATCTTTTCCAACCAGGCAAAAATTATTTCTAGCTTACTGCCCATACAAAATCAGGGGGCCAGATTTGGCCCGTGGGCTGTAGTTTACTGTCGCCTGATATAGAAAAAGAATACACCCAACACACATAAACGCACACACACATGGAAATAAAGCAAATATGTCATAATGCTAACAGTTGGTGAATCTGGGCGAAAGGTATAGGGGAGTTCTTTGTACTCTTACAATTCTTTTGGAAGTTTGAGATTATTTATTTTATTTTAAATTTTTTGGCCACGTCGTGCGGCTTGTGGAATCTTAGTTCTCTGATCAGGGATCGAACCCAGGCCCCCTGAAGTGGAAGCACCGTATCCTAACCACTGGACTGCCAGGGAATTTCCTGGAAGTTTGAGATTATTTAAAAATTAAAACTTAAATTAAAAAAGAGACACAGTTTTCCTCTCTTGGGGCCCGGGAAGGAGTGAGGAAACTGTGTAAGTCCAGGGGACTGAGCCCTCTCTTCTGGGGGCCGAGGGGGTCTTGCTCACAGCGTTCTTCCATGTGGCTCCGAATTGCTGTCTGTTCACTTCTGGGCCTTCACTTTTTCCTTATTTTCTGGTTTAACCTTCATATCTAGGAACCTGCTTGACAGACATGAGAGTTTAGGCTGTGGCCTCCCTGTCTGACCGTCCTCTTTTTCTCTGTCTCTCTGCTAATACAGTTCTCCACCACCCAAGCAAACAGCCACTTTAAATATGTTCATTGCATTATTGTTTTTAATTTTATGGTCCCCATTCCCCATATTGTTTTCTCCAAATTGTTGGTATTTGTCTTAGATTTTCAAACTCTAGAAGAAACTGGTCGTTTCCCTGTATATGGCATTATTTGGGGGGAGGTGTGCTGTGGCAGCAATGTCGAGAAATTACTGTGTTCCATTCTCCCTGCATTGGGGTGAAGTGTCTTGTATTTCCTCTGGCCTTATGGCCCTGAATGGTTATTTCCAGGAATGAGATGTTGAGTGTATTAGAGTGACTGTGCCTGGGGTAGGGAGGGTTGGCTTTAAGGGAAGAGGTGTGTCCTTTTCTTAGTTGACTTAGCAAGAGCTCTCTTCATTGCCAGGATCAAAAACCCAACTCAAACTGGACTAACTGGAAAGAAATTTATTAATTCTTGTAACTAAGAGTATCAGGTAGCATTACATTCAGACTCGGTTAGCTCCAGGGGCTGAAATGGTGCTATGAGAATGCTGTCTCTTACCATGTCTCAATTCTGTTTTCCGTTTGGCTTCATTCTTAGGCAGGCTCTCTCCACTCAGCAGCCCCAGGTGTACCTTCTACCAGATTAGCAAACCCAGGAGAAAGAAGGCATCACTAAACCAATACTTCTAGGTAAAAGTCCCAGGGCTGACTCTCATTGGCTCAGTTTGAGTCATGTGTCCACCTCTGAACCAATCAGTTGCCAGGGGATTGGAGGATACTGATTGGTCAGGCCTGGATCACATGACCACTCTTGGCATGGGAACTGTTAGCTCTACTCAAACCATCTGGATTAAAACTTGACAAGAGGTGGCTGACCTCTCAAAGGCATATTTGGTTGCTGTTCCCATCAGGAAGGATGGAACCTGCGCAGGAAAAAACAGTAGTTCCTTATTACAGAAATGCTGTGCTGTGCTGTGCTGCCTTCCCCAAATCCAGTCCCAATTTTATAAGCCACATCTTTGATAGGTGTAGTTGTATCATCTTTTTTTCCCTCTCTCTTTTTTAAAAATTAATTTTATTGGAGTATGGTGGCTTTACAATGTGGCATTAGCCTGCACTGCCCAACAAAATGAATCAGCCATACACATACAGATATTCCCTCCCTTTTGGACTTCCCTCCCATTTAGGTTACCACAGTGTAGTAGGTAGAGTTCCTTGTGCTCTACAGTATGTTCCCATCAGTTGTCTATTTTATACGTAGTATCAATAATGTGTAAGTGTCTATCCCAGTCTCCCAGTTCCTCCCACCCCACCCCTTTCTCCCTTGGTATCCATAGTTGTATCATCTTAACTGTGAAACTGTGATTGCTGTAGTCACATCCCCAGACACAAGCAAACTGAAAAATGACCCCATTATGTCCTCCTGCACACGCTACCTGGGCTGCTCCGTCCCTTAGGATATTCACAGGATCTACAGGCAGAAGCTGGAGGAGCTGACCGCACTCCAGACTTCGTGCAGCAGCTCCATCAGCAAGCAGAAGACACGACTGAAGGACCTGAAGCGCACGCTCCAGAGGTAGGCTGGCTGCAACTCAAAGGCTCCCCTGAATCCCAACTCAAAACTGGCCTGGCTTGAGCAGAGAATGGAAATTTTAATGGAAAAAACCAGGAGTGGCTTCAGGCATCACTGGATCCAGGGGTCAAAGGGTGTTTTTAGGAATCTGTTTTTTTCCTCTAAATTCTGCCTTCCTCTAGGTTGGCTTTACTTTGGCTGAGATGGTCACTGAGATGACCACCAACAGTGCCAGGCTTTTATCCTCCAGCCTTTCTTCCTACTGGCTCGGCCACACCAGCAGAAGTTCTGGGCATGATCCCCATTGGCTGGAATTGGTCACGTACCCGTCTGCAAACCAGTCATTGAGACTCTGGTTGGACAAGACTCGGTCATATGTTCACTTTATGGACCTGGGGGATGGGACAGCCCTACTTGAACCCTACGGGATGGGGCGAGGATGAGGCATAGTTCCCCAGAGGAAGGGTGTTCTAATAAGTCCTACTGGGCAGGTAAATAGCAAGTATCCTTCTCACGGGTGTGGGAGCTCACTCCTCACCGGGCTCTCTGGTGGAGGGGGTGAGAAGTCTGGCATCCCTGGTGGGGATATGCTTGAGCTCATGACTTAGTTCAGTTCCTGAGGCCAGGATCACCTGTTCACTTCCTAATCCCGTGTCTTCACGGCTTGAGAAGTGCTCTCATCCCCTGCAGGTGAACGCGTCCGCTGGATACTGTGACCCCCCTAGGGAGGCAGGAAAACATGCTCTGAGTGGCTCGTCCCAGGTCACTTAGCTGGGCCTCCATTCCAGAGTTTGTGACAATTCTGGAATCCTGGTCAATTCTTCCTTTCCCTGGTGGACAATTTTGGGGACAGTTACTGATTATACCCCTATCCTTGACTGACCATTTTGGAAATGGAGGCCCGTTAATCATGGTGTAGCGTGTGGATGGTTCCATGTAATGACATCACCACCCTTGGAAAAACACATCTTACTGATGACAGGACTCAAGAGTCTTTCATCTGTCTAGGGTTTTTCAGTCGTGGCACTATTGATAATTCTTTGCTGTTGGGGGCTGTCCTGTGCATGGTCGGACGTTTAGCAGCATCCCTGGCTTCTACCCACTAGATGCCAGTAGAACCCTCTACCCCTGTCTTGACAACCAGAATGTTCCCAGACAGTGTCTTCATGGTTTGGGAAGTGCTCTCATCCCAGGTTTCCCCAGTTGAGAACCACTGAGTTAGAAGGTTGACCCGTGAGTTATGTTCTTACACCAAGGAGCCCTGCTATTCTGAGAGTGTCTATGACTTGCTTTCCTGGTTTTGAGATTAAGTGTCACCAAAGAATAACAGTCAGACCTTGGTTGGTTGACTGATTATACTTTCAAAGCATCCTTCCTGTCTGTACTCTTAGTAATCTTCAGGTTGTTCCTATAGAGTAGCCTGGAAAGTAGTACTGCCAGTAGATATCCATTGAACTTGTACTTTGTGTCCGGTATTCTAAATGCTTAACATTGCACTTATTCACTTTATTCTCACATTGATATTGTCTATAAGGTAAGACTGATGGGATGTATCCCTGTGTTTGAGGTATGGAAAATAAGGCACAGAGGTTGAAGGACATTCCCAAGGTCACAAGACTAGCAGGGAGTCAGCATCAAACGCAGAGAATACAGGTGGAGGACTGAGGTTGTGAGAAGCATTGCGATGGCAAGATGGGAGGGCGGTACCCAGAGTTTCCAGATTCTTCCTGCAGTCTGTGTAACGCCCCTGCTTCTCTTTACGCCCACACCTCTCACCACAGGTACAAGCGCCACACCAGTCGGGAGGAGGCAGAGCTCATTCAGCAGTTGGGCGCCAACGTCAAGGAGCGGCAGAACGTCTTCTTTGACATGGAGGCCTACCTGCCCAAGAAGAACGGGTAGGAGCTGGGGACCTACTCCCCAACCCCCAGCGCTGTGGGCAGATGCCCCGGCCTGGAGCACCTGGTCTGTGTGACTCCTGCCTCCCTGTTGGGGCTTGAGTTGGAGGTGAAAAGGAGGGAACAAGGGCAGGAAAGAGAAGGAACCTTCCTTACACATCTCTCCATGGACCCAGGAGGGGACCTCAGCCCCTCCCGTGTGGTAGTGACATTCCTGGAAGGGCTTTTTCAAGGAACAAGATGAAAGATCTGGTTCCCAGGATCTGCCACATGCCTGATGCCACCTGGGCTCCAGAGGAAAGGTGTTCTCTCTTAAGAGAACAAACATTTATGGAGAGCGTGCTGTATGCCTTGCATCGTGCTGGGGGCTCTCCTGATGTCACTCACTTCATCCTCAACAACCTGGTGAGTCAGGTCCAGGAATCTGCATTCTTCAAGGTTCAGAGAAGAGACATTAGGGAATATCTTGCCCAGGTGGCTCAGACCGGGTTTGGCTGAGCCAGGATGTGAACACTAGACATTCTGACTCTAGAGCTTGTGTTCTTTCCATCTTCCTCCTTCAGAGAAGTCCCATCTCCTTCCTCAAGTGACATCACCGCCACCCTGTTCCAGAGAGAGATCCTTACAGTATTGTATCATGACTTGACGTGGGCAGCTAAAAGTACGTCCTGGGAAGCACCCTGACTTTCTTCCTGGTTTGGCCTAGCCCTAAGTCAGAGCCTTCTACCAGAGCCCTTCCTCTTGTCTTCTTTTTTGCTGTATTTGGTTAAAAACTCTAGGCTTTGGGTGGCGATAGCTTTCTACAGAATGAAACAGCATAACCTTCTTTTAGAGTGTGGCTCAGATCCACTTTCCCAGCTCCAATCTCCCTAGTCCTCTGTGCATGTTACATTAGTCAGGAGTCCTTGGACTGTAAATGACAGAAAACCCGACTCAGAGTTGCTTAATTAAAAATAGGGGATTTATTGGCTCTTGTAACTGTAAAGTCCAGGTGTATCTATAGGTATGGCTGGATCCTGCTGCTCAAATGATACTGTTAGGCTGTGTCCCTCATTTAGCTTTCTTTTCACTCTCTTTTCCAGCGTATGAGTTTTATTCTTAGGCAGGCTTTCTCTACAAGCTAGCCCCAGCAGCTCTGGGTTTGCATCCTACCCACTTAGCAAATCCAGTAGAGAATGCCTCTTTGTTCTTTAGTAGTTCTGGGAAACGTCCTGTTACTGATTCTTATTGGCCTAGATTGTGTCACATGATCGTTATTGACCCAATCGGGAAGTTGCACCACCTTGGCTGAACCTGGGTCATGTGCCTTACCCTAGAGCCTAGGGGAAAAGTGATTCTCTGAAGGGAAATTGTACTGCCCTTCTAGGAAGTGGGGACTATATGCTAGGTGGGAAAAATGGATGGTCTTTTCACACCTCTGCTCCAGGTACACCAGATGGGAAATGCCCCTAGAATTTACTCATAGCTAGAAAGAAGGCTTTCCTGTTCCCTTTTCTCCTCTCAAACTTCTACTCATCCTTCAAAGCCCAGTTCACATGTTACCACCTCAGTGAAGCCTTTCCAACCCCCTCTCTCTCCTTCTGTGAAATTAACCCTTCTTCCCCTGAGATCTCATAACCCTTTATTTGCACCTTTATTAGTGTGTTAGAGTACAGGCTATTGTAACAGAAGCCTAATGGCACAATGGCTCAAACATGCGTGGTTTTTGTCTCTTACACACCACAGTCCAGAGGTGAGTGGACTCCTGAAGGCCGAGAGTGGTGGGCTCCCAAGGTCACCTAGGGACTCAGGGTCCTTTTCCAACTTACTACTTCACCCCCGCTTGGGGAGTTGTCCTCAGCTACATGGCCAAAGCCGGCTCACACCATCTCATTTTCAGGAAACAGGGAAGAGTCAGGCAGCAGAGGGCAAGCAGATCCCTTTTTACAAAAATGTTTGCCATTTCCTACTGAAGCCAAACACATACATACCATACGACCCAGAAATTCCACTCCTGGTTGTGTGTGTGTGTGTGTGTGTGTGTGTGTGTGTGTGTGTGTGTGTGTGTGTGTGGTGGAAATGAGTGCTGAATGTTCACAGCAAGGAAGCTAGACACAAAAAGCCACATATTTCATGAGTCCGTTTATACGAAATGTCCAGGATAGACAAATCCATACAGATGCGATGTAGATTAGTGGTTGCCAGGGGCTGGGGGGAGTGGGGAATGTGCTGATAGTGGGTATGGGCTTTCTTTTGGGGGTGATGAAAATGTTCTGGGATTAGGTGATGCTGATGGTTGCACAACATTATAAATATATCAGAAACCATTAAATTGTATAATTTATTTTTAATTAAAAAAATTTTTATGAGCTCACTTTATTATTTATTCTTTTTTTTTTTAGTTCCAGGTACACATAGTGAGTTGATATTTCTGTACATTACAAAATGATTACCACTAAGTTGCATACTTTATTTTTAAAAATTTTTTTAATATTTATTTTATTCAACAAGTTTCATGAGCATCTACTTTGTGCCCAGCACCATTCTATGTACAGTGGATAAAGCTCTGAATAAGTCAAAGTTTCTGCGCTTTCAAAGCTTACATTCTAGAAGGGAGTGGGGGATGAAAATATATATGTACATACACACATATGTACATAATATAATCATAATTTTTTTTTATTGCAGTATAGTTGATTTACAATGTTGTGTTAGTTTCTGGTGTACAGCAAAGTGATTCATTTTTATACACACACATTTGTATATTCTCTCATATTCTTTTCCATTATAGGTTATTACAAGATATTGAATATAGTTCCCTGTGCTATACAGTAGGACCTTATTGTTTATCTATTTTATATACACTAGTTTGTATCTGCTAATCCCAAACTCCTAATTTATTCCTCTCCCACCCCTTCCCCTTTGGTAACCATAAGTTTGTTTTCTATGTCTGTGAGTCTGTTTCTGTTTTGTAAATAAGTTCATTTGTATCATATTTTAGTTTCCACGTATAAGTGATATCATATGATATTTGTCTTTCTCTGTCTGACTTACTTCACTTAGTATGATAATCTCTAGGTCCTTCCATGTTGCTGCCAATGACATTTCATTTTTATGACCGAGTAGTATTCCATTGTTCATATATATATATATATATATATATATATATATATATATCTCACATCCTTTTTTATCTATTCATCTTAAATTGTATGCTTTAAAAGTGTTTAAAAGTGTGAATGCTATGGCATGTGAATTATATCTCAAGTTAAAAAAAAAACAAAAACATTCACAGCAGCTCTATTCATAATAGCCAAAAACTGAAAACAGGTCAAATGTTCACCAACAGTAGAATGAATAATTACATTGTGGTACCTCCACTCCATAGAATAATATACACAACGGGAAAGAAGGAACCACTGATGCAGACAATGTGGATGAAGCTCACAGACTTATTATTGAGGGAAAGAATCCAGACATAAAAGAGAATACATTGTATACATTTATGTGAAGTTCAGAAACAGGGAAAGCTAACACAACAGTGGGCATCCTTGCGGGGGGGGCGGTTTACTGACCGGGAGGGGGCATGAGGGCACCTCCTGGAGCTAGAAGCATTTTATTTGATCTGGGTGTTGGTTACGTGGATATGTAAATATTGAAAAATTCATCATGTTGTATACTTAAGATTTGTATGCTTAGGAAGAGCCCTTTTTAAATTGACCTAGAAACTGTACACATGCCTTCACCTCATTGGCTGGAGCTTAGTCACGTGCTCACATTAGCTGCAAGGGAGGCTAGGAAACATGGTCTCTAAGCCAGCTGAAATGGGGAGAAATGGGTTAGTCATGAAGGTCATGTCACAGCTGTCACGTTCTCTACTTAATCATTTTCATTCTCGCTCCACATGAGGCTTTTACTGCTGAGCTTAGCACCCTGTTTTCTAATATCCGGTGCTCAGTGCTATGCTTATTAAGCTTGGATATTTTTGGTTGGGGACCACTCCTGGGGCTGTTAACATGGTGACCCTCACAGGTCTTTCCTTCCAGGCTCTACTTAAATCTGGTTCTCGGCAATGTGAATGTGACCCTTCTCAGCAACCAGGCCAAGTAAGTATCCCAGACAACCCTCCACTTGGCTTTACAGAATCCAGGCATCTTGCTCTTGCAACTCAGGAGAAATGGGGCCAAGCTAGTATTTTTGCATAAATAAAAAAACGTTCACAGTTGGGAGTCTGGCTTTGGTCTTTTGGACGAGACTCTGAGGTCTCTTCCTCAGTGGGTAGACCACCTGGGGGAGGTTTCCTTCCTTCCTTTCACAGAGTCAATACCTGGGGTGGACAGGACTGCCACTTTCCCATGAGAAATGGCCCCTGCTCCGTTCCACGCCTTGTTACACACATTCCTCCTGGGAGGTAGGCAGTCCAGTCCTGTCCACCCCAAATCCATCAGTTACCAGGGGAAATGGAGCCGTGGCTTTTCCACTGAAGTAGCTGGTCGGGGGAGGAGACCCTGTCTCTGCTTCCTGCCCATCACAGGCTTGGAACGTTAAACCAGGAGTCCAGGGACATGGAAGCTTTGCACACTGGCCCTCTTTCCCTAACTAATCATCACCGTTAATTCAAAGTCTCTCCCTTAGTGTGATCAGCAGGTCAAGATCTGACGGGGTCAGGGTCCTTCCCCCAGGTGGGCTATAGTTATGTGACCTTTCCTGGGGGTGTCTGTCTCTGCAGATTTGCCTACAAGGATGAGTATGAGAAGTTCAAGCTCTACCTGACCATCATCCTGCTCCTGGGTGCTGTGGCATGTCGATTTGTCCTTCACTACAGGTGATGGGGTGTGGTGGTGTGTGTGTGTGGGCATACGGGGGTGAGGAGAGGGCCATGAGAGAGGGATCCAAGATCTCTCTTGCATCTACAGCCTTTGGTGTGATAAGGTGTAGGGTAAAGAAGGACCATTTCTTTTTTTTTCTTTCATTTTTTAAAAAATTAAATATATTTATTTTTGGCTGCGTTGGGTCTTTGTTGCTGCGCGCGGGCTTTCTTTAGTTGTGGCGAGCGGGGGCTACTCTTTGTTGCGGTGCGCGGGCTTCTCATTGCGGTGGCTTCTCTTGTTGCGGCGCATGGGCTCTAGGCGCATAGGCTTCAGTAGTTGTGGCTTGCGGGCTCTAGAGCACAGGCTCAGTAGTTGTGGCGCACGGGTTTAGTTGCTCCGCGGCATGTGGGATCTTCCAGGACCAGGGCTCGAACCCGTGTCCCCTGCATTGGCAGGCGGATTCTTAACCACTGTGCCACCAGGGAAGCCCAGGAAGGACCATTTCTTATGGGAAATAGCAGTCCTGTCTGCCCTACATCTGTCCAACAAGTATCTACTAAACGGCTGCTGAAGCGACCTTTTAACGTAGTAGTTAAGAAAGAGCCCAAGTGGTCCACCCATACAATGTAATACTATTTGGCCACAAAAAGGAATGAAGTACTGACACATGCTATAACATGGATGAATCTTGAATACATGATGCTGAGTGAAAGAAGCCAGATGCGAAAGGTCACTTACTGTATGAACCCATTTGTATGAAATGTCCAGAATAGGCAGATACCATAGAGACAGAGAACCGATTAGTGGTTGTCAGGGGCTGCGGGGAGGGGAAACGGGGAATGACTGCTCTGGGCGACATGGGTTTTTATTTTGGAGTGGTGAGAATGTTCTGGAATTAGATAGTGGTGATGGGTGCACAACTCTGTTAATATACTGAAAACCACTGAGTTGTATACTTTAAAAGGGTGAATTTTATGGTATGTGAATTATATCTCAGTTACAAAGAGAAAGGCAGTGGGGGGTAGGGTGGGGAGAAAGGAAGGAAGGAAGGAAGGAAATAAAAAGAAAGGAAGAAAAGAAAGAAGGAAATAGATTGACCACAGACTGCCCATGTTTGAATCCTGGCTTTGAAACTTACTGGCTGTTGCCATGGGCAGCTTCCTCTGGATGCCTCAGTCTCCCCATCTGTAAAACGAGGGTGACACCAGGCCCTGCCTCCCTGGGTTGTCATGACAATTCAGTGTGTTAACACGGTGCGTGGCTCTGCCCAGTGCCTGGCACCCAGCATTGTGGTTGAGAGTGCCGGCTGCTCTGTTAGCATAGGACGAGGCCAGTGAGCTGAGGCTGCGCTGCCCCGGGGGTTTCGTTCCTCTCTCTGGCCCTGGCTTTTCTCCCCAAGTGTGGCTTGGGCATTTGGCCCACGTGTCAAGGGTTTATTTCCTGACAGGCGCTTGGCTGGGAGTCCAGTTGCTGGTCTGCCCACTTGAGTGTCCAAACAAAGGCTCTTTCAGGCCCTGGGCCCGTGGCGGCCTGCTGCCTCAGACCTGGCGCATTTCCCTGGAGGGCAAAGGCTGCTCACGCCAGTAACGCCTGCTCACATGCCCCCTGAAAGGGGTAGAAGTTCTTGATGTGCAACCAGATTGCCTTGCCCTGGGGCCTCTAGGGCCCTCAAAGGACAAACCTGTGGTGTGTTGTCGAGATCTAAGGCTCACTGAGGGCCTGGCATTTCCATGTCTCCCATCCCTTTCTGTATTCATTTCCTGGGGCTGTCGTAACAAGGCACCACAAGCTGTGTGGCTTAGAACAATAGAAATATATTTTCTCACAGTTCTGGAGGCCAGAAGGCTGAAATCAAGGTTGAAATCACAGTTGGCAGGGCGGTGCTCGCCCTGAAGGCTCTAGGGGAGGATCCTCCTTTGCCTCTCCCAGCTTCTGATGGTGACCGGCAGTCCTTGGCGTTCCCTTGGTTTAAGACTGACTCCAGCCTCTGCCTCCGTCGTCACGTGGCTATCGTCCCTGTGTCTCTCTCATGGTCTTCTAATGAGGACACAGTCATTGGATTTAGGGCTCACCCTAACCCGGTATGACCTCGGGAATTTCCTGGCGGTCCAGTGGTTAAGACAACACGCTTTCACTGCTAAGGGCCCGGGTTCAATCTCTGGTCGGGGAACTAAGATCCTGCAAGCCATGCGGCATGGCCAAAAAAAAGTAACCCAGTATGACCTCATCTTAACTAAATTACATTTACAAAGATCCTATTTCCCAATAAGGTCATATTCTGAGGTTCTGGGTGGATATGAATTTGGGGGGGGGACACTGTTTAGCCCACTATGCCTTCTGTGGGTTAAAAATAGGGCAGGCGAGGGGGCCTGGATGGGCAGCTCATCTCTGAACCTCAGTTTCCTCATCTGTAAAATGGGAAGTAGTACTGTCTTAGTTTGGGTTCCCCCAGAAGAAACCACCCCCACAAGACAAGTATTTGAGTGCCCATAGTTTATTTGGGAGGTGATCCTAGGAAACACTGGTAGGGGAATGGAAGTGAGACAAGGAAGGGTTATCCTGTGGGCACCTGGAGTTCAGTGCTGCTGGGGAACTGTGGGACAACGAAGGATGTGTCTCACTTATCCCACCCGAGGGGCGAAGGAGCAGGTGGTATTTATCCTCCGACTGCTGTCAGTCTAGGAAGGATTGACTCCAGAGAGTGTTAATCCCTCTGCCCTCCTGCTCTGCCTCTGGCACCAGCAGGGTGAGCTCTGGTGGCCTGAGAAAGCCTCTAGGCGCACCAGGAGTTGCACGTTCCGGCTGTTGGAAGCCATGCAGATGGGAATGGGTGGGGTACATGCACCTGCCATGAGAGCCAGCCCTGTGGGGTTGTTCAAGGGTCCAGAGAGATCGTCCACGTAAAATGCCTGCAGCGTTGCAAGTTCCCAGTAGTTAGTGTTCGCCTAGTGTGTCAGGTTGAATAACGGTCCCCAAAGATGTGCGTGTTCCAGTCCTCAGAACCTGCGAACGCGTGACCTTACATGGCAGAAGATCTTTGCAGATGATTCAGTTAAGAATCTTGAGATGGGGAGATTCTCCTGAATTATCCGGGCGACCCAGTGTAATCACAGGGGTCCTAGTAAGTGGGAGGTAGCAGGGTCAGAGTCGGAGATGTGATGACAGAAGCAGAGGTCAGAGTGATGTGAGGCCATGAGACAGGGAATGCGGGCGGCCTCTGGAAGCTGGAAAAGGCAAGGAAGTGGATTCTCTCCTGGAACCTCCAGAAGGAACACGGCTCTGACCTGATGACCTATTTCAGACTCTGACCTCCAGGACTGTAATAGAATAAATGTGTTCCTTTAAGCCACTAAGTATGTGCTCATTTGTTACAGCAGCAACAGGAAACTCAAACACTTTGGCAGGGCAGACTGAGACCAGCACCTCAAGCATGTCCCTAACGTGCCAGGGCCATAAAACTATTTTCACTCCTCTCTTTACTGATATAGGAAGGGACCAGTGGAAACTATGCTGGTAACCACCGCTCGCTTCTGGGGCTGCCTCCTGTCTGGAGATATCTAAGTGACCCTCTGCAGTGGGAGGCCATCTTCACTCCCCCGTTTCCTGTTCAAGTCAAGTAGGCCTTTGATTTCCTCAGAGTTAGGCATATGGACTCATTTCTTGGACTCTGGGCGCTCTGTGGTGCTTCCCGAATTATGATGACGGGACACCCGTGGCTCTTCCTAGGCTGCAGGCACTGTTCTAGATTCAGCTGATGCTCACAGCAGCTTACCCGGCAGGTGCTGTGACTCTCCCCACTTTACAGATGGGGAGGTGACGGCACGGGAGAATCACTGACTTGTCCTTGGTCCCACAGCTGGGAAGAGGCAGAGACTGGCTTGGAACTCGGGCCCCGTGTCTCCAGAGTCTGTTCCTGACCCTCCCGAGACTACCTCTGCAGGCAGTGGTTCAGCGGGGCTGAGAGTCTGTCATCTGTGACCATGAAACAGGGTCACATAGCTTAAAAGACACCTTCCAATGTCTTTTTTAAAGACAGCATTTAGTATATCAAATTGATTATTTGGTCTAAGATTTAAACAGATATTTTAATATACACATTTATGCAATATGTAGCATTTGTGCTATAATTGTCTACAAAATAAAAAGCGGAGCATGGGACTTCCCTGGTGGTCCAGTGGTTAGGACTCCACACTTCCAATGCAGGGCACGCAGGTTCGATCCCTGGTCGGGGAATTAAGATCCCACATGCCTCACACGGCGTGGCCAAAAGATAACAAATAAATAAGTACATAATAAATAAAAAGTGGAACAATATAAGTGAGCATAATAGGTACAAGTATCCATTTCAACAGGTCAAATTTAGTTATTATCAACACTAATGAAAGCACATTTCCGTATATTTAACCTTCAAGGCCCTACTCAACTGTCATCTCTTCTTTGGGGACTTTACACATTTAAGTAATTAGGAGTCTCTCATCTTCATTCTCACAGACTCTCCCAGACGTCTCCCAACGTCTTTTATTATTGTTAAAGTTGTATCCTCCCATTTCCCTCCCAGGGCCTTTGTAGTTGGGGAAAAGGATCTCCCAGTTCAGGGATAGAATGGAGGAGATCGGGGGTGTTCTCCCTCCCCATGCAGTCATTTCTGTTCCCACGACAAATGGATCTGTGTGACACCAGGAGGTACAGAGCTGCTTCCTGTTGGGGTCAAAGATAGAGTCTTTATCGAGGGCCCGTCAGACAGAGCCAGTGGCAGGGGAGCCCTCTGAGGGGCTGTCTGTTGCTGGCTCTGTCCCAGGATCCTTCACCCAGGAATGCTCATGGAGGGGGTCAACCTTCCCATTGTACAGATGGCAAAGTTGAGGCCAGTCAAGGTCACGCACAGCATGTCTAAGGCTCTCCCCTCTGACCAGGGCACAGCACGACTCTAGCTGCCATGTTCTGCCTGCCTTTAAGGCCTGTTCTGCCCACTGTAGAGGAGGCAGGGGGTTTTTTTAATTTATTTATTTTATTTTTGGCTGTGTTGGGTCTTCATTGCTGCGCGCGGGCTTTCTCTAGTTGCGGCGAGCGGGGGCTACTCTTTGTTGCGGTGCGCAGGCTTCTCGTTGCGGTCAGTGGCTTCTCGTTGTGGAGCACGGGCTCTAGGCACGCGGGCTTCAGTAGTTGCAGCACGCGGGTTCAGTAGTTGTGGCGCACAGGCTTTGTTGCTCCGCAGCATGTGGGATCTTCCCGGACCAGGGCTCGAACCCGTGTCCCCTGCATTGGCAGAAGGATTCTTAACCACTGTACCACGAGGGAAGCCCAGGGAGTTCTTAAGTTCATCTTTTTGTATGTGCAGCAAAGTTTACAGACGGTTTAAGGGGATGGAAGGAGTTTACACTGGAGTTAACACTGCAGATAGTTTAAAATTGCAAATTAGGTTTCCTGCTTAAAGTCCTTCTCTTGTCATCCCACCGGAAATTTCATATCAGACAGATGTCAAATTTAGAAGGGAAACAGGTTGTCGTGGGCTGAGCGGTCAAGGAAGGAGGGGAAACCTCAGCTAGAGCCTTAAGGGCGGGTAGGATTCATGTAGAAAGGTGAGCGGGGGGATGGGCATTCTAGGTGGAGAGAAGACACGCCGCCGCCTTCCCGGGGTCACTGGGGGTTTCTGGAGGCATGCCTCTGTGGGCGGTTCTCGTCCTGGTTTGCTGTCCAGCTGTGGTGGCGGGGACAGCCGTCCCTGGTTCTCATGCCTGCCCCCTCCGACCCGGGCGCTGTTTCTCTATGCCAGGGTGACAGACGAAGTCTTTAACTTCCTGCTGGTATGGTATTACTGCACCCTGACGATTCGGGAGAGTATTCTCATCAGCAACGGCTCGAGGTAATTGGGGGCCCAGCTTTGTGGCGGGTATGGGGGAGCCAAAGGGAAATCTGTCATGGAGGTGAGGGCTGTCACCCTCGCCTTGCGTTCCCTTCCTCCTTGTGGGGGTGGGGTATTCATGACCGTTCAGACCCAGGGAGGAGGAAAACGGTATCGGCTGCTGCACCTCATTTGCTGTGCTCAGTCTCTTGCTTACAAGAAACCCTAACTCAAATGCACTACTTAACACAGTAGGAAATTTATATTCTCATATCAAGGAATGGGTCCATTGGCACTGACTTCAGGTAAGGCTTAATCCAGGTGTTCAGACAATGTCATCAGGACCCAGTGTCTCTCTGTCTCTCACCTTTGCCTTCTACTGTGCTGTTTTTATTCTCAGATTCCAGGTAGGAGCCCCCGGCAGCTCCAGGCTCACATCTTTATTTCTAGCATTCCCAGCAAAATAGGGCACGTTCCTCTCTTCCAAGAGTCTCACTGGGTCCTGCTGGCACTCACTGATCACGTGCCCATCTCTGAACCAATCGCTGTGGCCAGCGAATGCGCCGCTGTGATTGGCTGGTTGTGAGCCTTGTGCCCACCCCCAGGGCTGTCAATGAAAGCCTAGAAGCTGAGTGTCAGGAGAGGAATGGTTTCGCAGAGGAAAATCAGGGTACTGTCACCAGAAGGTTGAATGGATTCTGGTGAGAAAAGTGGATGGTCCTCTCACAGGGCAATGAGAGTCTCGGGACTGAGTTAAGATCCACGACTTGCCACTTGCAGGACCCATTTTCCACAGGTCGGATGCCTTTTGGGGGTGTCCATTTGAACCTCTGCACACCATTCTTGTCCCTGTTTTCCTGAAACAAAAAGTAACAACCTCCCACCCCTCCCCACTTCCTCCTTCCTGGGGGCTGGTAAGGAACGGCCAGGAGCTGTGTGTTTAAGATTGGGGTGTTTGGGCTTCCCTGGTGGCGCAGTGATTGAGAGTCCGCCTGCCGATGCGGGGGACGCGGGTTCGTGCCCCGGTCCGGGAGGATCCCACATGCCGCGCCATGGCCGCTGGGCCTGCGCGTCCGGGGCCTGTGCTCCGTGGCGGGAGAGGCCCGCGTACCGCAGGAAAAAAAAAAAAAAAAAAAAAAAAAGATTGGGGTGTTTGCCAAACCCCCAAATAATTTGCCACCATCTTACTTCTCTGCCCAGTGGTCTCTTATGGCATATCCCTGCCCTGCCGGGCCTTACCCTGAACATAGAGCCGAGAGGTAAGGACCAGGGGAACAGCAGTTCTTAGGTATGCAGCCCTGTAGCATGTAGCCCTTTAGAAAAGATCAGTGTTTCTCAAACTGCATTCATTCTTGTCCCATGCACACCATTTTTACCATGTCCAATATCACCTGGATGATAATTTTCTCACATTTTAAATCCATCCTTCCTTTTTTTTTCTACTTAAATAAACATTAATTTATTTTAAAAGGAAACTATTTCATCACCATACATGGAAAAGCAGCATCAATTGCAGGAAAGAGGAAATAGTGTAAAAATAGATTTTCATTTTCATTGTCTAATTTATTGAAGTCAGTAATCTTCCTTCCTGAGGCCTGCTATTTCTCTTCAGCGTGTGTATGTGTGTAAAAAGGGAGATGAGCAGATCTCAAGAGGCATTAAAGGTGTCCTAGCATTTAACTGAGACTCTCTCCTTCACTTAATCAGGAGAATGGAAAGAACAGAACACATGACTTCTCACCACGTGATTCAGTACCATCTAGTGTTACACTCAGGTACCATCTAAAACTTGGTGGTACATGCCCCATGCTTTGGGAAACACTGAAGTAGAAAATCTTACCAAATAAATAACATTTGTAGTTTTCCTTAATTGTAGTGAATAGTGTCTTCCAGCTTTTGGGTGGGGTCGGAGGGGACTCAGAGTAGTACATAGTGGGGAAATGGGCCCAGAACAATGGGCCAGGCTTTCTTGTTACTAATTGTCTTTGTGCATCCCTGGGCTTGCTGTCGGCCTTGGAGTTTCCTCCTTCTGCTGGACTCATATTAAGAGTGTTCAGGGACATGCTACATCTCTAACAGTCACTAACACTTTAGTAAGAGTTATCCTGGTCACTTTTTTCTGTGGATGTGGTTGGGGAGGCGGGGGTGGTCCCCGAGAGGAGGGAGCAGGACTGAGTGGAGGTGCCTGCAAGTGTGGGGCACACCCAGAAAACAGGGAGGAGGGCTGAAGGGGGAAAGTGGGGTTCCAAAGCCCCCTCACTTTCCTGACACTTTAATGGGGCCTTTTCTGGGGCCTCCCTAGGGCTTGTGCTCTGATGGGACAACAGATGTGTTGGTGGTGGGAGTGTGGAATGAGTGGGGTGGGCCCGTAAAGGTGTCTCGTTTTCTGGAATGACTGTGGGAGTTGTGGCCAGTTTGTGGGGGAGGGAGGCACGGCAGGTGGATGGAATCTGGGTGATTAAAACTTGTGACTCATCCTCAACATCTGTTGCGTATTCAGCCTCCATCCTCCCCCAGCTCCTTCTCAGAGCTGATTCCTCTCCTGGGGGCGGGCAAGGGAGATGCCTGTGAGGTTTCCCCTCACACTTGGCACTTATTAGGGAATAGCTAAGAAACCCTTTCAAGAAAGCACAGTGAGGAAGAGGGAGTGGGTCCGGATTGGTATGAATACTACCTTTCTTATTTCTGAAGCATCTCAGGGCTACCTCTGGAGCTCACAGTCGATACCCAGTAAACACCCCAGGGTCTATGTAGAAATGAATTGAACCCAAGCTCTGCAATGAGGGGAAGGTCATTGGAGCCATACCTGTGTTCGAAAGACAGCTGGAACTGAGCCATATGGGTTTCCTGAAGGCCTGCTGCCCAAGTTTTGGCCTGACGGGGCCTTTTTCGTCCTGTTCCCAGTTGCATCCAAGACCTGAATTAGGGGTGTATTGGGGGAAGAAGGCCTGGAGAGGTGGGGTGTGGGGAGGATGCCCCCCATCATGGGCTGGAGCCACCCTTGGTTTGTGTCTGATGCTTCCCATGTGAGATGTAGCTCATTAGCTCAATTAGTGTAATAAGCAAGTCAACCTCCCTTGCAAATTTTGCAAATGACAGAAAACCACCTGATAGGAGTAAACATGAGGGGTATTTATGGGAGCATATGAATCGTTCAAGGAGGTCAGAAGGGCTCAAACAATGTAACAGCCCCCCTCCTTCTCCTTATTCTGTTATCTCCTTCACTGGCTCCCAGCAGCCCAGGCCAGCATTCTACCAGATCAGCAGTCCGAGAGGAAAGAGCATCTTTCCTCTACTGGCCTAGGGGTGATCTTGAGACAGACTTCCAATTGGCTAGGTGCAGGTCACATGCTCATCCCTGCCCCAATCACTGTGGCTGGAGGGATGCAGAGCCCTGATTGGCTGGCTCTGGGTGATGTGCCCAGTTATCTTAGCTCCACTGAGCCACCCAGACTGAGTGTGGGGGTGAGGTGATTCCCCGAAGGAACGATAAGGGGGAGAACCAGAATAGGGAGTGATTGACAGGCAGGCAAAACAGATGTCCTCTGCCCTAGTTCCGGGCCAGAATGAATAATGAATCAGGAATCACGCTGGCTTTTCTGGCAAGCCAACCCCACCAATGCCTAGATCTGATGGGTTTTTATAAGGGCCTTTCCTAGGATACAGAGGTGTAGGGGTGGCAGGGGCAAGAGGGTGCCTCCGTGTAGAAGCCATTCTCCCAGCCGCCCAGATTGACCCGAAGCTCAAAGCCAGCCAGGGGTTGAATAGTGACTGCTGCCCAGGTCTTATGCACACACGCAAACATGGCTGAAGGGCCCTGAAGGGAGCTCTCCGGCCACAATCCCCAGATACCAGGACATGCTGTCCCTACATGCTGGCCATGCAGTGTGCCACCCTTCCTGGGGCATCTACCGTCTGCTCATTTAAAAAGCCCACAGGCTGCTGCAGGCTTCGTTTCTGTGGCAGAACGGGCCAGAGGGTGACTGCTAACGGGTGCAGCTTTCTGTCCGGGGTGATACAAAATGTCCTAAAACTGATTGTGGTCGTGTTTGCACAACTCTCCGAATATACTGAAAACCACTGAGTTGTATACTTTAAATGGGTGAATTGTACAGTGTCTGAATGACATCACAGTAAGACTGTCGTATAGACACACACATGTGAACGAAACCAGCCCAGAACCCTGGGGTGTGCAGATGGACCATGGGGCTGCTGAGCGCACGCTGGGAAGAGGCCATTTTTAGCCTCTCCCAATGCCGCTGAGCTGGGTTTATTGGTGGTATCTGTCAGCGCTGGGCTCTGGGCACAGTGAGCTGTGAAATTAAAAGCTGCTGCCCAGCCAAGCTTGTGGCCCAGAGCCTGTGTCTGCCTCCAGCCGTTCCCGTACAGAGAGGGCATTTCTCAAGGGACCTTTGCGGGTAGGACAAAGGACAGTGGGGCTTGCCAGGCCTCCGGGGCTTGCAGAAACTTCTTGGTAGCTCTTCAAGCTGAAAGGCTAAGGATGGGGCCAGCTGTGTTTTCAGTCAGAAAATTAGAGCCAGGGGTCCTTGTAGACTCTTGACGGGCAAGACAGGGACACAGGGAAGGGGAGACTGGGAACAAACAAGTGGACGGATGTCTCATCCTGTCCCTGAACTCCCGTGGCACCTGCATCAGTCTCCTGTCACCTCTGTGCTGGTGGCATCTAGACCAGCTGCACCTCCTGGACATCACTTTTTTCGTTTCAACATTTCTTGAGTACCTACTGTTTACCTGATGCTGTTAGTGGTGGGAATAAAGAGCCACCTAAAACCTTGCTCGTCAGCACAGCCCCTCAAGCATCCACAGGCCATTGCCTTAACCCCCAGTTTATGGCCAGAACTTGTTTTTTTTTTTGGCCACACCCTGCAGCATGTGGGATCTTAGTTCCTTGACTAGGGATCGAACCCACGCCCCCTGCATTGGAAGCACAGAGTCTTAACCACTGGACCGCCAGGGAGGTCCCTTTCATTTCTTTCTTTCTTTTTATTTTAATGGCCAGAACTGTTGAAGGGCTGCAAAGAGAAGACAGGGGTAAGATGCTGTTCCTGCTTTTATGATGTCTGTGTTCGGGCTGGAAGGTTTTAAGAGCAGTCAGATCCACTTATGAGGACAATGCAGATTAAAGCCTCCACGACACACCAATCGTCACATAATAAGACTGGGAGAAATTTTAAAACTGGGTATCCAACATTGGTGAGGGTTTGGGGAGCTCGACAGGCTCCACTGAGGATGGGAGTGGAAATGGGGATAGCCGTTTTGGAGGGTAATTTGAGAAGTAACCACGCACGTGCCCACCGACCCAGCCATCCTGCGTACTTCCTGGTAGCTGCCGTGGAGAAACAGCGTCATCGCACGGGGGGCTTCCACAGTGTGTCGTGGCATCATGGAGCATGATAGCAACATTTCAGGAACGGCAGAGCCACATCCTGAAATGTCGTGTCGCATTTAAGAAGTCAGTGACAGGTCCACAGATAGCTGCCTGGGAGTCGAGACAAGAAAGCAAGTTGCAGGATGATTTTAGTTCCAAAGAAAAGTCTAATCCAGCAGCTCGTCCCCCAAACCAGCAGACCCTCAGGTGCCACCGTTTGGTGAGCAGGAGCGCCCTGGACCCCATCTCCCCACTTGGCTGCACTCCAGTTCTCTCCCGAGAGAGTTCTGGAAAGACAAAGGTTGAGTGCTACTCCCACGTGGATGCCTCGGGGGTCCCAATTCCTGGCATCCCAGGGTGCATTTGACAGGGCAGATTGCTGCCACATCATGTTCCGATAACTGAGCTCCTGGAGAGGGGCCGGGGAGCCCAGCAGAGGCCTGAAACACTCGGGGACTTCGAAGGATAAAGGCTGCCTGTGACACTGCGGAGCGGGTGACAGCCAGGCTCCCTGTCCTGCTGTGGAGTGAGAGCCCTGAGCTGGGGGACCGCTGGGCTCTGACGGCACGGTTCCCGCAGCTTCTGGACTGACTGGGGCGAGGGCCTGCTGTAGACGGAGGAGCAGATGAGCCTAGGGCATGGGGCTCCCAGAGAGAAGCTGCGTCGGGGATGGTGCGAGATGCAGCGTGTACAGCCCGTTGTCTTTCTGCATCTGTGTGGGGTAACGTAGGTAGCTACAGCTCTGCATAAACGTGTGCAAGTGTTCTGTGTTTATTCAACACGCTTACTGAGCACCTGCTCTGAGCCAGGTGTCACAGATGAACAGACAAAATCCCTGCTCTTTTGAGCAGGGAACGGGGTTCAGGAAACAAATGAGAAGAAAATAATTTCAGATAGCGCGAGCACCATGAAGAAAATGAAGCAGGGTAGTGTGTTACAGATCGGGGCTGTCTAGCTGTTTTATTTATTTATTGTTAACATCTTTATTGGAGTATAATTGCTTTACAATGGTGTGTTAGTTTCTGCTTTATAACAGAGTGAATCAGCTATACATATACATATATCCCCATATCTCCTGCCTCTTGCGTCTCCCTCCCACCCTCCCTATCCCACCCCTCTAGGTGGTCACAAAGCACCGAGCTGATCTCCCTGTGCTATGCGGCTGCTTCCCACTAGCTATCGATTTTACATTTGGTAGTGTATATATGTCAATGCTACTCTCTCACTTCGTCCCAGCTTAACCTTCCCCCTCCCCGTGTCCTCAAGTCCATTCTCTACGTCTGCGTCTTTATTCCTGTTCTGCCCCTGTCTAGCTGTTTTAGATAAGGTGGTCAGGGAAGGCCTCTTGGAGGAGGTGACAGTTGGTCCGAAATTTGAACTTGGACCAGGAGCCAGGCAGGCCAAGGTCTTGGAGCAGAGAGGACAACAAGTTCAAAGACTTTGTTAGTCTGCTCAGGCTGCCATGAAAAGATACTACAGACTAAGGGACTTGGAACAACAAAAATTTATTTTCTCACGACTCTGGAGGCTAGAAGTCAAGATCAAGGTGCCAGCAGAATTGGTTTCTCCTGAGACCGCTCACCCCTGGTGTCTCTTCCTCTGCTTCTAAGGACACCAGCCCTGTTGGATTAGGGCCCCACCCTTATGACCTCATTTAACCTTAATTATCTCTTGAAAGGCCCTGTCTCCAAATATACTCACATTTTAAGGTACTGGGGTTAGGACTTCAACGTAGGAATTTGCGGGGGGGACACAATTCAGCCCATAATAGACCTCGAGGTAGCAATGGGCCTGGCAGATTCAAAGAAAAGGATGCTTGGAGCCTCTTAGGGTGGGGGGAGGGGGGACGGGGAGGCGGGGCTTGGGGTCATGAGGAGGTTAGGGATGTGTTCTGAGGGTAGTGGGAAGCTGCTGGAGGCCCGAGTGCCTCTCTGGGTCTCTGTGTGATTGTGCATCTTGTTGGACAGAAAGAGAGAAGTCCTGGCGTGGGTACGTTTCTTCCTCCAAGGAGCTATCTCTGGGTCACAGGGCACCCCCCCGCAGACACAAGCTGGGAAGCAGGGAGACACTTGCGTTTCTCTCCCGGCCTGAGCTCCTTTTCTTTCTCTTCTTTTAAGAATCAAAGGCTGGTGGGTGTCTCACCACTACGTGTCCACGTTCCTGTCTGGAGTGATGCTGACCTGGTGAGTGTCCCCCGCTGTGCCCCAGGGCCTCTGCTCACTCTCCCCAAGGAGCCAGTGAATTGAGCACTGGTGGTGGCTGAGGGGTCCAGATGCAGGGGCCTTATGGCCTGACATCTGGGCCATGACGTAAAGCGTGAGCTTACGATGGGGCTGCAGGGACACCCCAAGTCGGCTGGGGACTTCTCCGAGGAACGTCCTGTCTGCCTCCTGGCCGGGGTGACAGCAAGCGAGTCTGGACAGAACAAGCACAGGGACGAGGCTGTGACTGATGGAGGGTTAGGGGGAATCGGTGGGAATTTAGGCTTCAAGATGCCTGCCTGCACTCCCCTGGTTGTAGAATGGATTAAAGCAGTGATGGAAATTACCTGGTCCAGCCCCAGGGACATGGCGATAAAGAAGGTAGAATTGGGTTTTAAATCTTCTTTTCTCTTCTGGTTGGAAGAGAGATGGGGTGGGGATGAACAAATGGTTTCAGAGCGGGGGCTCATCTTTGCTTTTCCCCCACTTCTCTGCAGGCCTAACGGACTGATTTATCAGAAGTTTCGCGATCAGTTTTTAGCGTTCTCCATTTTCCAGAGTGAGTGTCTCTTGCTTGGATTCAGGGGAGGCTTGGTGTGGCTTTCACCGATGGAGTCTGTTTTGTGAAGGGTGTGTCTTGTGTGGAAGGGAGGTGAGACTGGGGGAAGTCCCTGGTCGGCCAGGGACAGGGGAGGGTCCCAGAAATCCAGAAGGAGCCATCCACCCCCCATCAACTCCATCCTGCTGCCCAGCCCCTGGCCTTAAGAGAGCAATGTCTGACCCACACCCACGCCCTGGATCTCCAGCCACTGCCTTTTTCTTCCCTGGATCAGAACTGGACCAACTGTACCCTTCAGGAACTGAGGGGTGTTGGGGGCACTAACTCTGTTTTCCTCAAAATGGAAATTTATGTTCTTTTTCTCATTTAAGATAGCTCTGGATTTATATACAACGAGGGGTTACCTCTGAGAAGCAGAAATTGGGTGGTTGGGGGACAGGGAGAGAGTTTTACTCTCTTTACTGTTTGTTCCCCTTAAATTTGATGCCAAGTGCATATTACCTATTCAAAAAATACAATTTAATTTTTAAATAAAACCCTGCTTACAGGCAAATACAAACATAAGCCAAGAAGGAAAATTACATATAATTCCACGCTTAGGGTGTTAATTGATCTATGTCCTTTCAAACATTTTTATTCATAAATATATATATATACACACATATACTGCATTATGTGTAGTCTACAAACATGGGATCCCTCTACACAGCTTTGTTTATAACCTAGTTTATATTCTATTAACAATTATCGTGGGTATTTTTCCACGTCAACACGGAATTCTGCCTCCTTAATTTTTAGTGACTACAAAGTACCCCATTGTATGGAACTGTCTCTTTCATGTCTTGGTGCTGGGAGCACACAGCTCCCAGCATGGTGCCACCATTCCAGCAAGCATCTGATGAGTGCCAACTGCATGCCTAGGAAAGCTCCAGAAGTTTCTAGCCTAGTTGGGGCTTAGTTGCAGTCTCAGATAACCTGAGCTCTCTTTGAAGGAATAAAAGCAGGTTCAGACGCGCGCGCGCGCGCGTGTGTGTGTGTGTGTGTGTGTGTGTGTGTGTGTGTGTCTGTGTGTGTGTCTGTGTCTGTGTGTGTGTGTGTCTGTGTCTGTGTCTGTGTCTGTGTTGCGGGTGGGAGGAGGTTGTACCCTCTGGGCAATGGAGACCTGCCAGCCTGCAGTGCAGGTGTCGCTGGGTCTTCCAGTCCCTGAGCTGGGCGCTGGGCTCCCCCTGCAGGCTGTGTCCAGTTCCTGCAATATTATTACCAGAGGGGCTGCCTCTACCGGCTGCGGGCCCTAGGGGAGAGGAATCACCTGGACCTCACGGTGGGTGAGTAGCCTAGCCTGGGGGGTGGAGGGGCAAGCACCGGCCCTCCCTGCTCCCCCAGACCTCGCCCTGCACTCCTCACTGGGAACAGGTGCCAGTAAGAACCTGACAAGACCTGCCACACGCGAAGCCAGTCTGCCGACCTCACCCCAGTTGCTTTTCTTTTTTTTTCTTTGGTTTGACATATATACACTAACACAGTTGCTTTTCATAATTCGTCGTGGGATTCCATTTCAGCTGACAAGTGCGAGACCAGCTGTGGGCCAGGCCCTGGATGCTGGCCTCTAGCTTCTTTTTAAATGGATATTTTGTGTCTGTGTCTTATGATGTACATAATCTTAGGCTAGTGTTTTTACACTTATGCAATTTATGTGTGCTTAGCTTTCACTCAGCAAGGTGGGTGCCCCATTAGGAAAAATCGGAGACTCCTCATCTAAACTTTCAGGGGAAAGTGTGGTTAATAAAAACCTTCTATCTTTTAAGATGGTCATTTCCATCGAATTACTCTGCACAGTAGGCTCTATTTCATCAAGACTCGATTGAAGTGATGCATGCAAAAGCCAATTATAAAATGCAAAATCCCGTGCAAATTAAAGAAATTACTAGAAAGCTAGTGCCGGCACATCAGTGTTCTGTAAGAGTTGTCAGCCCACTTGGTTCACGGTGACTTGAGGCGTGAGGGCAGTCAGGCCTGGTGGCAGGTGTTCTGCATGTTTTTTCCTGGGTTACTTTCCTAGTGAGCGCTCACCCACCTGGAGGAGGTGAGGGCTGTGCCCCTCCCCCATCCGTGCGTTTGAACCTGGCTAATCTCAGAGTGACTGGCCTGCCTGGGCCACCTCACACGGGCCCTTCGCTCCCTCCTTCCTCCCCACAGAAGGATTTCAGTCCTGGATGTGGCGAGGCCTCACCTTCCTTCTGCCCTTCCTGTTCTGTGGCCACGTGAGTCCCCCTGGAGTTTGTGGGTATCCCCTACACTGGGCAGACCTCCCGGGAACAGAAGGTCTTCAGGGCTCTCCCTCTCTCACCAGCCATTCCCGAGCTGGGCCCCACGGGGTCCTGGGGCTGAGACGGCCCCAGTGTCCAGGGATGCCAAAGGCAAGAGCCGGAATCGGCCCTCGGGACCAGCACGCCCAACCCCAGGCGGGGTGCCCCAGGTTCATTTTGGGGGGGCTGTCAGTGTCTCAAGGGCAGTTGACGGCAGAAGCTGCGGGGCTTGGCGCTCTCCCTGGGCTTTCCCACGTGGGTCTCCAGGGGACTCCGGTGGGCTGAGCAGTGCCTGTCTCCCCTCTCTGCAGTTCTGGCAGCTCTACAATGCCATCACGTTATTTGAGCTCTCCAGCCACGAGGAATGCAGAGAATGGCAGGTATGGTGTGTGTGTGTGTGTGTGTGTGTGTGTGTGTGTGTGTGTGTGTGTGTGTGTGTGTGTGTGTGTGTGTGTGTGTGTGTGTGTGTGTGTGTGTGTGTGTGTGTGTGTGTGTGTGTGTGTGTGTGTGTGTGTGTGTGTGTGTGTGTGTGTGTGTGTGTTTTGTGGTGTGTGTGTGGAGCGTGTGTGCGTATTGGTTGGGGGTTTCCTGAGGAAGGTTGGGGCCGCTTGGGGAGAATTCCTTCCTCAGCTCCCCCTGCCCCCTGCCTGCCCTGTAGGGCCCTGCAGTCCAGAGCTCGCTGCAACTGGGGCCTGGGAGACCGTGGGAGGGAATTCGGGAGACCAGGGAGCCCCTCAGTGGTCTGAGAAACCCAAGGAGGTTCGCGCTAGGAGGGGGGCCGCGGGAGGAGCCCCCCAGGACTCTGCCTGACCCCGTAGGACTCACACCCTTCACCCAGTTAGCCCAGATCTCTCTTGTGCCAAGGGGGTTCTGAGCTCCCGGGGGGCGCGGGGGGCATTTCAGCAAGGAGAGCTGACCCAAGCCGGCGCGGCCTTTGCCTTCTTTCTCTTGTGCTTTCTGCCTCGCCTTCCCTGCCCTGGGCACCCCCTTCTCTGCATGCCGCCCGCCCAGGTGTTCGTGTTGGCGCTTACGTTCCTTGTCCTCTTCCTCGGCAACTTCCTGACCACACTCAAAGTCGTGCACACCAAACTCCAGAAGAACAGAAGCGAGGCCAAGAAGCCGTGAGCCACGGGGCCGGCGCCCCTCGACCCCCGGACTTTGAGACTGCAGGGGATCCCTGGCGACACCCTCGCTGCCGGGTTCCTCCCAACCAGTGCCAGTGGCCACTGGCAGCAGTGACCTCAGGGGCCAGCGGCATCGCTGGGAGCAGAGCCGAGGCCCCGGTCCCCGGCCGGACAAGAGGAATGTGACCCCAACCTGTCCGTGCAGTATTAGCCCGCCCCAGCCTCCCTATTTATGACATATTTAATATCGGCTCACCCCCTTCCCTAGAATCTGCCGCCTTCTTACCCCGCTGCTCTCCGCGAGACTGCGTCAGTCTTCCTGGGGGGTGGGGGAGGCTTAGCCTCAGGGTCCCCCTCTGTCCCCCATCCTGTCGTTTGAGCCCTTCAGGTTGGGCTTCGGACGTGCCTCGCTGGGGTTGGGTTTCCGCTGACCTGCTACTTACTGAGTCCCAGGCGGGTGGAAGGAAGCCCTTCCGTGTTCCGGGGAGCCGCCCTCCCCGGGGCACCGCTTCTGCCGTAAGCTCCCGGCCTCCGCGCGTCCGCCGCGCGGGTGTTCAGGTTCTCGGAGAACCGCTGTCCGTGTCTTTGTGCCTCGTACTCTTTGTGCTTCCTGAGTCTTCAGCCTGCTGGCCGCCAGGTGGCCCTGCCTCCCACAGGCCCAGGGCTTGGCCTGAGGCGGGAGGGTTTTCTGAGGGTCACCGCCAGAGGGCGCCCCTGCATCGTCTGGCTGGTGTGAGGGCTATTGTTTTTTTTCTCTCTAAGTTTGGGTCCACTTTTGGGGGCTTCATGACTCCCACCCCTCAGCCCACCTTCCCAGATTCTCTCCGTGAGCACTCAGGGCGTGGGGTCAAGCCCCTCGGCAATGGTTGGGACGTAAGCCAGCGTGGAGGTCACCCACGCTTAGGCTTCCTCCCTTCACCTCAGAGCTTCTGGAACGTGGGGGGCGTCTGAGCAGGCTCACTTCGAGGCGGCGGCCACACTCTAGAGGCCAGGGCAGGTCTGTTGGTCACCTCACGTTAGGTTCTGTATCTGTGGGGAGGGTGAAGAAGCGAACAGTTTGGCTACATTTTCTGCGTCTTCTCATATGGGCCTCAGCCGTCCTTAACGACTTACTTAGAAATCCCTGTCGACCAGAGTACATAGATGGTGTCCCTAATCATGCTCTGGGTGTCAAAGGGGTTTAAACTTTTAAAGTATGAAATTTCCCCTCCCCTCCCCTCCCCCCAGTAAGATTCCACATAAAAATCCAGATTTCCACTTTCCCTAGAGAAATGGAAAGATCTAGAAACATTCCCACAGAGCAGCATCTGGCTGGGCTGAGCTGCCTTGTCTAGGGTGGGGTGCTTGCTTTCTAATTTGCCACAGGCCCCACCACTCCCTTTCATCCCTGCCCTACTTCACTCATTTGGGTCTCCCATCTGGCCCCTTAGGCACTTGGGTTTGCCCTAGACTAGGAGTTGGCGAACTTTTTCTGTGAAGAGCCAGATGGCAAACATTTTAGGCTTTGAGGGCCAGATGGTCTCTCACTCTAGTCTAGTCTGCAACTGGAGGGCAAAAGCAGCCAACGCGTAAACGAATGGGCTGTTTTTCACTAAAACTTTATTTATAAAAATAAAGATTTGGCCCACAGACTGTGGTTTGTGGACCTCTGTCCAAGACCATCATTTGTCCACGGAGCCTTGGACCGAATGCTCTCTTGATTCCCCAGGGCGCGGCAGGGCCTTGGGGAACCTAGGTGGGGTGGGGTAGACTTCAGAAGTCTCTTTCTCAGGCCTAGTGGGCGCTGAAGCACTGGGCAACGGAGGAGGCTGAGGCAGGAGATACCGGGGATGGCAGGACCACCTGAAGCCATTATCTCATCTTAGGTAACGCTGATCCCTGGGCTTACTCAGGAGCCACCAGCTCTCAACCTCTGGGGCATCAGAATCACCTGGGGCACTTGTTTCAAAACTCTTGGGCCCCTGACCCCAGACCTTCTAGGAGGTTCAGTGAATCTGCACTGGGGGTTAATCAAGTCTGTTCTCGCAGGAGGCCAGGATGGCCTTGGTTCCAGATCTCCACATCTTGGCAGAATTGGAGGCTGTGAGAGACGGGAGCTCGATGACTCTTTAAACGAGCCAGTGCCGTCCTTCTGCAGACAGTCTGTAGAGAGACCTGACTTGCCCAAGATCACTCGGAGCTGGTGTCACTTTTCATCTCGGGTTTCTGGCAAGTAGTGGCGAGCGGAGGGGTTGCAGGTGAGGAGACACTGAGCAAGCGTCACATGGATCAGCCAGATAATACTTTTTGCTTTTTGAGAGAGGTTCTTCTCTGCCTCATGTGCGTCCAGCTCTGGAAAGATGGCGGCCAAGCCGAGGGCTGAGACTTAAGTCCTCTGTTTGGCAGGGAGGAGGGAGGGGGCTGGTGCCGGCCCCCCACGTTTGGGGCTGGGGCCTGTGTTCTTGTGATAGGCCTCGGTCCCATCCTGGTGCCTGAGTTCCTGCAGGGAGGAAGCAAGAAGCTGGAGGATGCAGCCGTGCCTATCTCAGGAAACCAGGGAGGCGGGTGACTGGGGAGAGCAGGCTTGGGGGCCGTGTGGAACGCTGCCAAGTCCACATTTATCCTCATACCAGACGTCATTTCTCATCTCAAGCACAGGCTTTGAGGACCTATTGGGTGTGCAGAAGGGGACACACAGCTGGGGGTTGGTAGTGATGAGGGCACTCCTGAGTCCTGGGGACAAATGCTAGTTCCAGGGTACAGAGGGACTGAGTCCAGCACCCTCGCTCACCACCACCATGCAGGCTGGAGGGGAGCTCGTGGTCAGAGCCCCAGCTGGGAAAGGAGAGAGTTCCAGAATGTTCCAAGAGCCTGGCCACAGGCTCTAGACACCAGGCCCTGGAGACGCCCGACTCCGAGTGCCCTTCGAGAGCTGGGGAGGGTGCAGGATCCGGGGAGTAGTCTGGAGCTGGGGACCTGCGTCCTCTCAGTTCTATCGTGAGGGCCGTGGGCCCCGCCGGGAGGTGTCAAAGCAGCAGGCACAGGCGGTGTTGTTTCTGCCGCTGTGCTTTCTTCAGAGCACTGAGGGCAACTTTGGCGGCCTCTCGGAAGACGTCCTCCACGTTCTCCCGAAACTTGGCAGAACATTCCAGGTAGAGGGCAGCTTGGATCTGCTCGCAGGCGCTCTGGCCCTGGTGGGGGGAGGGGCCGCGATTAGACGAGGGGCCTGGAGCATGCGGTCTCCTGTGAGACCCCTCACAGATTTGGGGGCTTGCTGGGGGCGGAGGCCTCGGTGTGGGGACGCTTCACCCCAGGGCCAGCACTCCCCAGTGTGTGCGGATGGACCATGAAGGCCAGTGTGGTGTGGCCTGTGGGCTGTAGCTGCTGGGAGCTCTGTCCTGGCCTCCTGCCCACGCTTCCCCTGAACTCAGGCAGAGACGGGGGCTGACTTCAGCCGAGAACTGGGGTGGTGTGTTGTGTCTGCCAGGCCTGTGAGGAGAGTTGAAGGCCTCAAGACAAAAGGGCTTCCTACGTGCTTCTCTCCCCTGCTCTTCCCGAAAGCGCAGTTAGGGCAACTGAGCTGGCTATTAGAGTAAAAACAGTATTTCTAACACAACTTTATTAATGCCTGTTCCTTTTTATTAAACTTCATTAGTTTTCCTTCGTGTTCCTTTTATTCTGCCATGCCTCACCCAGAAGCCCGCAGGGTTTGGTCAGGCTCATGAAAGGAACCCTGCTTTCCAACGCAGGCCTGCCCTTCCAGGCCTCTGGGGAGATGGGACAGGGTGGTGGTTAAGGGCTCAGGCTCTGGGGCCAGAGTGACTGGGATGGGATCTTGGCTCCACTTCAGGTTAGCTGTGTGACCCTGGGCAAGCTACTTAACCTCTCTGAGTCTCCATCTCTCCTCTGTAGTATGGGGGGCGCTAATAGTACCTGCCTCAAGGTTATAAGGATTACATGAGGTAAGTAATGTAAAGTGCTCAGGCAAGTGGCCTATCATTATTAATATCTAAAAATTATTATTCTTAACCCCGGCAATCCAGTGGTTAGGACTTGGTGATTTCACTGCCGTGGCCCTGGGTTCAATCCCTGGTCAGGGAACTAAGGTCCTGCAAGCTGCTCGGGGCGGCAAAAAAAAGAAAATCATTATTTTTAGAATCCTGCTGGCTTCAGCTCCCGAAAGGCTGCTAAGGCACACCAAATGCAGAGGCCAAAGACCTGGGAGGCTTTCTGGCCATGGCTGTGTCCTGGGCTCCTGGCGATGGGGTGCAGCGGAGCGGGGCGGGGGAGGGGCCCCTGGCCCACCTGCGTGTAGGTGATGGGCTCCAGCTGGGCCGCCCGGAGCTTGCGCAGCTGCTCCTTGTCTTTCCTCAGGTCTGTCTTGCAGCCAACGAGCAAGATAGGGATCCCACGGCAGAAGTGGGTGACCTCCGGGAACCACTGTGGAAGGAGAGGGCGGGCATCAGGGCTGGGGCCCCGTCCGTAGCCCCTCCTCCAGAGGCAGGCAGGCTGGGAGAGGGGCCTTACCTTGATGAGAACGTTGTCATAGCTGGTGGGGTTCATGACGTCATAGCAGATGAGCACGAGCTGGGTGTTCTGGTAGGACAGGGGCCGCAGCCGGTCATAATCTTCCTGCCCTGAAACCAGACAGCAGGTGGAGGTCAGGGAGGTACCACTTACTTCTCTACCTGAGTCCCCTGTCTGGGCTCCGATGCAGGAGGGGTTGGGGGTCTCCTGGGCAAGAGACTCTAGGCCTCGGTTTCCCGTCTGTAAACCAGAGGTGGCGGGCTTCCCTGGTGGCGCAGTGGTTGAGAGTCCGCCTGCCGATGCAGGGGACACGGGTTCGTGCCCCGGTCCGGGAGGATCCCACGAGCCGCGGAGCGGCTGGGCCCGTGAGCCATGGCCGCTGGGCCTGCGCGTCCGGAGCCTGTGCTCCGCAACGGGGGAGGCCGCAACAGTGAGAGGCCCGCGTACCGCAAAAAAAAAAAAAAAAAAAAAAAAACAGAGGTGGCAGCCCGCAGTCCTACACGAGATAAAAGCCATGCAGGGACTTCCCTGGTGACACACTGGATAAGACTCCACGCTCCCAGTGCAGGGGGCCCAGGTTCGATCCCTAGTCAGGGAACTAGATCCCACATGTATGCCGCAACTAAGAGTTCACGTGCCACAACAAAGGATCCCACGTTCTGCAACTGAGCCTGCCTGCTGCAACTAAGACCCATCACAACCAAATAAATAAATATTAAAAAAAAAATAGCCATGCAGTGATCAGAGATAGGCCTGATTGCAGGGTAAGTGCTGGAAAAACTGCTAGTAATCATGCCAGTGATGATCACCCCTCCCTCCCATCCTTATCCCTGGTGCTCAGGTTAATAGCGCAGACTCTGAAGCCAAATCTGAAGTGAAGCCTCCCCTCCCTGAAGTTTCAGACCAGTGGGGTTGGGTAGGCCCAGGACACTGCAGTCAACCGTGGAGTGCGCCCCCCGCCCCCCCTCCCGCCGGCTGAGAGGTGCATGGCCTCTGGTTGAGCTCCTCCTGCCATTCCTGCCAACACTAGGAGGAGGGTGGGGGCATGCTAGAGGTGACAGACCGTGCGCCCATCCAGGTCCACTCGGCACAGTGGCTGTCAACCCCTCTGCATACCAGACTCACCAGGAAGAACTGACAACTTCTGACACTCGGTCCCTCCCAGCACCACCTGAATCAGAACCCAAGGCTGGGCTTGGGCGACGGTTGGTTTAAAAAAAAAAACTTTTTTAGTAATTTTTTATATTGACAATTTCAAACTTACAGAAAAATTACAACAGAGAGCACAGAACTCCCTTACTCAGATTCACCGAGGCCTTACGTTTTGCCCACTTGCTTTATCTGTATATATACACTTTGAATCACGTGAGAAGGAACTGCAGACCTTCGGCTCCCCCGCCCCCGCCCCCACCCCCACCCCCACCCCCACCCCCACGGGAGAGTTCCTATGCGGTTTTTCTAAGAACAAGGACGTCCTCTCACCTACTCAGGACAAGTATGAAACTCAGAAACCAACACTGACATTGTACTCTTCTAATCCAATCCATAAGCTGTATTCAGATTTCACCAATAATGTCCTGTAGTATTTTTTCCCTAGTTCAGAAGCAGGCCCGGGATCACACACTGTGCGTGGTTGTCATGCCCTATTTTTTGTTTAAAACTACCACAGTGAGAACTGAGAGTCTTTCAGGCCCTATGGCGACCCCTGGCCACCTCTGCAGAAAGACCCAGGCGGTGACTACCTTCCAGGGAACACAGAACTCAGAGCCCAGGAATTCCTGCCCCTTCCTCTAGCCTGTGGGTGCCAGGGAGGTGCCACCTGCCCTCTGATCCCTCCGTGCCAAAGGCCTCTCAGGACAAGCAGCCTCTCCCAAGAGCACAAACAGGACACATCCTGCTCCCAGACCCCTGCTGATGACAGGACACGGCCGCCATCTCCTTTCCCACTGGCCCTCCTCAGCCCAGGGATCCTTGATGGTGTGCAGTGACTGGGAACCCAGATCTCATGATGGCTGGGCCGGGAGGACTGTCTGTGCTGTCACTCAGCCAAAGTTCCCTCAACACTGGAGAAGGGGTGAGGGGTAGTCAGGGCCCCGCAGACTCAGGCCCTCCTGCCCTCATTACCAGAAAGCTGGAGAGATCCTTGTAAGATGGTGGGAAACCGGCCCAACGTGCTCTTCCAGCCCATCTCCCCTTCCCATACATGTCCCCTCTCCTGACCTTTGTCCACATCTTTCTGATAGGGTAGTCACTAGCCCCATGTGGCTATTTGAGTTAATTAACATTAAAAATTCAGGTTCTCCGTTGCATTGGCTACATTTCAAGTAATTAACTGCCCCACGGGGCTAGTGGCTACCGTAATGGGCAGTGCGGGTGTGGAACATCTCCATCATTGCAGAAAGTTCTGCTGGACGGCATGGCACTATCCTCATCCAAGCCACCGTCAGTCTTCTGTGCCACCTCCTCCCTGGCCTCCTGCTGCCCCTCAATCCATTATCCACCTGGCAGCTGGATGGATGGTAACACAAGTAAAATCACACCCCTCTCCCCTCAACTGAAACACCTTCAGTGGCTCCCTACTGCCCTTTGCAGAGAATCCAAGCCCCTCCCAGTGGTCCACATGACCCTGCTGCCCACCAGTCTCGACTTCATCCCCCTTCCTCCTGCCCCACTCACTCGCTGCAGTACAACCAAGGCAGCCTCCTTGCTGTTTCTCAAACCTATCAAGGTCTTGTGCCACACCTGGAATGCTTTTCCCTCATTTTTTCCCCCATTTCCTTCCTAGCATTTCATTTTTAAACATTCAGACTGACCATCCACAGTATTTCCTTTTTCAAGATACTTGCCTTCTCTCTACTACTTACTGGTAATGCCACCTTATACGTCACACTTTTTCTTTTGGCGACCGCGCGGCCTTGGGATCTTGGTTCCCCAACCAAGAATTGAACCTGGGCCCTTGGCAGAGAAAGCCCAGAATCCTAGCCATTAGGCCACTGGGGAACTCCCATCACACTTTTTAGAGTGCCTTTGCCTATAAATGATTAAGAAACCTTTACGGGAACTTCCCTGGTGGCGCAGTGGTTAAGAATCCACCTGCCAATGCAGGGGACACGGGTTTGAGCCCTGGTCCAGGAAGATCCCACGTGCCGCGGAGCAGCTAAGCCCGTGCACCACAACTGCTGAGCCTTCGCTCTAGAGCCCGCAAGCCACAACTACTGAGCCCGCGAGCCACAACTACTGACGTCCACGTGCCTAGAGCCTGTGCTCTGCAACGAGAAGCCACCGCAGTGAGAAGCCTGCAAACCGCAATGAAGAGTAGCCTCCGCTCACCGCAACTAGAGGAAGCCTGCGCGCAGCAACGAAGACCCATGAAAAGAAAAAGAACAGCAAAGACCCAACGCAGCCAAAACAAAGGAAACCTTGACAACAACCACCTGCCTGATGTGCTAGTCAGGGATCTTATGAATACTCCCATTTACATATAAAGAAACATGAGATGTGAACTGACCCCTCTGAGGTCACCGAATCAGAGCCAGGCCTGACTCCACATTCATTCAAGTCCAAGGCCAGCGTTCCTTCTGCTGATACGCAGCAATGCTCTATTCTGCTCTGTAGTGTGCAAAAACAGGTTCTGGGCCTCTACGATGTAATGATGCGGCTCAGAATTCTGGCCTCACATACACTCTGATTCCCTTTTAGAAACACGGCAGGAGGAGACAAGCAGTTGTAAAATGGGGCTACGGTGTTCTGACGTCTCCTCCCATCTTGCCCGGCTGATTCCTCAGAGAGGCCTTCCCTCACCACGCAAAGTCCATCCACAGCCTGTACTCACACATTTGTTTACCGCCTGTCTCCCGGGAGACTGTAAGCACCCTGAGGGCAGGGTCCATGTCTGTCTAAAAATCATTCCTGGCACAGGGTAGGTGTCCAGTCACTATTGGCTGGTGGGTGGTTGAGAAGTTGTTCATCTCTTGTCAGACTTAGCAGAGACGAGGGCTGAGACATGCCACTGGGCTTTGCAATTAGGGCCTGTGCTGACTGCAGCAAGCTTGATGAGGGCGGAGCCAGACTGCAGTGGGTTGAATGAGGAAGTCAGACCAAGCCTGCTCCTGGCTCAGGGCCTCTCCCTTGCTGTTCCCTCTTCTAGAAGGCTCTTCCCAGGTAATAGCATGGCTCACTCCCTCCTTTCCTTCAGGTCTCTGCAGAAATGCCACCTCTTCCAAGAGAACTTTCCAGACCGCTCTGAAACAAGAGCCTCCTTTGCAGTCTGTCCCATGACCAGCTATGGCTTTATTTTTCTTCCTAGCAAGTATCACTACCTGACATCACAGTTGTTTTTGTTTGTGGGGGGAGATGTCCCTCATGAGCACGTAAGACCCTGAGGACAGGCCATCTCTGTACTCCTCACTGTTAGATCACCTGGCGCACACAGGCTCTATAAACATTTGGGGAATGAACGAACGAACAAACGAGCCGGTGAATAAAGTGGAATAATCATCTCTATGGCTTTCAGGTTTGCAAGGGCATTTCACTTCCATCACCCGTTAATTTTTTTTTTTTTTTTGGCCGCACCTCGCAGCGCGCGGGATCTTAGTTCCCCGACCAGGGATCGAACGCGTGCCCCCTGAAATGGAAGCGCGTATTCCTAACCACTGGACCGCCAGGGAAGTCCCACCCGTGTTAATTTAAGCAGTCGCCCCCCCCCCCCCCCCCCGGGAAGCTGGGCAGGCAAGTTCTTCCTGTTAGGAGCCCACGTGGCTGGGGGTGGGGCTGCAGGTTTCAAGGTCACTGACAGGCTCCCTGTGAGCTGAAGCACCAACGCGGTTCCCAGCTCCAAGGCCAGTTTCCTGCCCAGACGCTGTAAAAGCTCCAGTCCTCCCGGGAAGCCTTCCTAATTGGGAATTAATCTCTGGACCTCAGTTTCCTCATCTGTGAAATGCGTATGTGAGGAGCAGGTGAGCCTCGATAATAACAGTAAAAATGCTTAGTATCAACAATATTTATTGGCAGCGCTCTCACTCATCACATGCCAGGCCCCATTCAAAGCCCTTTACCTGCATAGACTCATCACTCCTCACTATGATTCCTCACTACTGGCTACTGTTTTTGTTTTGTTTTGTTTTGTTTTTGTCGAGTCATGCAGCTTGTGGGATTTTAGTTCCCCGATCAGGGATTGAACCCAGGCCCTTGCCCGTGAAAGCGCAGAGTCCTAACCACTGGACCGCCAGGGAATTCCCACTACTGCTATTGTTATCACCAATTTACAGATGCAGAAACTGAAGCACAGAGAGGTGAAGTGACTTGCCCAACGTCACACAGCCAAAGGGAAGCTTCATAAAGGACAGAAGACCATAGGTAGAACTATTGGGGTGCTTCTCTCTCAATCCACCCCAGAGGATAGGGAGCTGTCCTCACTCTACAAGCCCCAACCCTGACCCAGTGAGGAAAGGCTGCCAACAAGGGGATCTTGAGAGGGAGGGACTCTGGGAGAGGATGGGTAGCCAGCCCAGATCCCATCGCCTCTTCCCAGTTCTCTTTTTTTTTTTTTTTTTTTGCAGTACGCGGCCTCTCACCTTGTGGCCTCTCCCGTTGTGGAGCACAGGCTCTGGACGCGCAGGTTCAGCGGCCATGGCTCACAGGCCCAGCCGCTCCGCGGCATGTGGGATCTTCCCGGACCGGGGCACGAACCCGTGTGCCCTGCATCGGCAGGCGGACTCTCAACCACTGCGCCATCAGGGAAGCCCCCAGTTGTCTTCTTGACTTGACTGTGCCTGGCTCAGCTTTCCCCAGGAGTTCAGTGTGAGCCTCCACATAGGGACCACGCCTGCAGACTATGGACTTCTGGGTGCTGTCGACCTCATGGCTCCTTGGGAGGAGTGGAGTGTCCTGGACACCCCACCCCTATGAGTCAGGAGAGCCAAGCTCCACTCAGACTCATTTTCCATGATCTTGGCACCTTCCCTCTCTGGGCCTCAGTTTCCTTATCTGAAAAAGGGGGTGATAATCCTGCCCTTGATATTGGAAGTAAAGGACTTGTAGGCTGAGCAATGCTGGGCGAAGGTGTGGGCCTGCGGTTACTATTGAAATAGAAACTGAATGGGGACCTGGGTGGGGGATTCTAACCGCAGATCTTGGGACCCACGAGCTCTAGGAGGCCTCCCATCCACTAGGTGATACAATTACCCTCCCCATTTACTCACAGTGATGCCCAGGCTTAAAGGGGGCAAAGTCATCTGCCCAGAGGCGAACAGGGGTCCCACTCTGGCCTCTGCAGATGGGCTTGAGAGGTTAAAAAAGCCCCCCGAGGGCTTCCCTGGTGGCGCAGTGGTTGAGAGTCCACCTGCCGATGCAGGAGACACGGGTTCGTGCCCCGGTCCGGGAAGATCCCACATGCCGCGGAGCGGCTAGACCCATAAGCCATGGCCGCTGAGCCAGCACGTCCGGAGCCTGTGCTCCACAACGAGAGAGGCCACGACAGTGAGAGGCCCACATAACGCAAAAAAAAAAAAAAAAAAAAAAAAAAAAAAAAGCCCCTCGGGTTATGTGCAAAAGGACACATTTGCTTCTGGAGAGGAAAGGTCTTCTGATCCACAGCTCCCCCGGAAGCTGCCCATCTTCCTGAAGCTGGCGGTGCCGCAGGGCCTGAGGAAGTGAGGCTCACGCGAGCGTTATTTCCTTTGTGGGAAGCTCTGCCATGACAGTCATCTTCCCGGGGGCATGGTCTCTAAGACCTGGTGCCGGGTAGAGGAGAGGGTGTCATTGGGCCACAGTGGTCCCCAAATCTGCCAGAGGACATCTACAGGCACGTGGTTCCCATCTCTGGCCGGGGTGTTGGTCAGGGGAGGGAGGGGTGCAGGCAGCGTGAGAAGGGGAAGCTGCCAGAAGAGGAACCCACTTTTACTAGTGCTACTGGGGCCCGCCCACCTGTGTCTCCTAACCGCGGTCTGGAGCTCAGACCACGCATGCGCCATAGACCCACAGCGTCAGCTCCCCCGCCTCCAGGGCTCCTGGCTCCTAGGCACCCCTCTTGTCCGTGATTCCTGTCTCAGCGACTTCTTTGCGCCCCACTTTTCCTACTGTTCCCATCTCTGGCTGGGAAGGGGACCACAGCTCCCTGACCTCCCGGGGCAACTCCAGCCAGTCCTGTGATGCCCCACCCCAAAGCCCAGATAGCTCTGTCTCCGGTTGGTGTCTTAACATCCCACCTCGCCCCCACCTCCCCTCTCTCTGCCCAGGAAACTTCAGACTTCACCGCAGCTTCCTGCCTCTGAGGGTGTCTGGGCAGGCAGATGAGCTGCTAGGGCAATGGGTGCTCACAGCGCCCGCCCCCTTCACCTTTGCGCACTGCACTGAGAGCTCCATCACCCCTCCATCCACCCTCCCGCCGCAGTGGTGTCTGTAACTGCTTCCGCAGGACGGAGACAAGTAGCCAGACTCTCCTCCCACACGGACCCCTGTGGCTGAGGTCCTGGGTGTGGAGAAATTCAGCCTCTCGGGGGGGGGGGGCCACCCCATCCCACAGCTCTGAGCACCACTGGTTGGCTGGAAAGATGCTCGCTCCCCTGCCCCCCACCTCCCACCATAGGGTCTAGCCCATCAGGTTCTAGAACCTTCTACCATAACCTTTACTAGACTTGGGGCTTCCCTGGTGGCACAGTGGTTAACAATCTGCCTGCCAGTACAGGGGACACGGGTTCGAGCCCTGGTCCGGGAAGATCCCACATGCCGCGGAGCAACTAAGCCCGTGCACCATAACTACTGAGCCTGCACTCTAGAGCCCGTGAGCCACAACTACTGAGCCCGCGAGCCACAAGTACTGAAGCCTGCATGCCTAGAGCCCGTGCTCCACAACAGGAGAAGCCACCGCAGTGAGAAGCCCACGCACCGCAACGAAGAGTAGCCCCTGCTCGCGCAACTAGAGAAAGCCCACACGCAGCAACAAAGACCCAACGGGGCCATAAATAAATAAATAAACAGATAGATAAATAAATAAAACCACCATTACTCATCTCTACCTGGGCCACTCCCTTCACCCTGTCTCTATCTTTTTCTAGTTGATCACCTGGCCATTCTTTCTGCCACTTTCTTCGGATATCTGTCCACCCCAGAGAGAGAGACGAATCTCATCACCTTTATCACAAAGGACCTTCTCCAGGGGTGTCTCTGCACCCAGGTTTCTTTTTCATTCATTCATTCCACAAGCCTCGCTCTAGGACAAGCACCACGCTGGGCACTGGCGTGTGGAAGAGGAGTGACCCAGGCTTTCCTTCATGCTCCTCCTGACAGTGGGGCTTCCCAAGTCACAGCGGGACACCCTTGAGGGAACAGCCACGTTTCTTCCCCCCAGAATATCCCTCCTGGGCCGTCCTGCTGACTGTGAGGCCAGTCTACTCCCCCAGGGATGCCACTGAGAGGTTCAAACCCCAGCTCTGCTTTTCTGCCGCCTGGAACAGTCCTGCTGGGAAAGCAGAGGGTGGGGGCCGGCACAGAGCTCTGCAGGCAGCGGGTTCAAAAGAATAGGCTTGGGCTGGGGCCTGGGCCTGAATGGCAGGAGGTTAAAAAATCACAATGACAGTGAGCCCTTTGCAAAAGCCAGGCCCTGCACTAAGTGCTGCATGTCACATGAATTTGATGTAATCCTCACAACTATTTTAGCCTTGATTACAGAGAAGGAAACTGAGGCCTAGGTGCCCCCACTGACACGCAGCCAGGGGGGCCAGCATCAAAGCCCAGGTCTGACTCCAAAGCATGTGGCAGGAAGCTGTGGACAGGTAATCATCGCCCTGAGTGGTCACTGCTCCTGGTGATTTGGGAAGGAGCTCTCCCCATCCCTCCCACAGTAGCTCTTAGTGAAAATCATTCCTTATACCAAGTAGAAGCTTTCCAGAACCTCTACAGGACAATCTACGCTGATAAGTTCTTTGAGCATCTTTCTCTGGGTGAGGCCAGAAAGACCAGAAGTGATCCTTACTCTGGGTCCGATGAGGGAGGCTGCGGTGAAGCCCTGAGGGCAGAGGAAGGAAGAGAGTGAAATCTTCCCTCTGACTCTCCCTGCCCCACCAGCACTCCACCCACAAAGTGGGGTTAATGAACCTGCCCCCACCTGGGTCCCGGACAGGAAACATGTGAAACTGAAAGTGTCCCAGACACACCACGATTTTTACTGCTCTTGTGGCCACGCCCTTGGGAATTCCTCAGACGCCTTTGGCTTTCCCAGTTCAAGGGGCTGGAGGCATGGCCCTGTTCTGGGGGCAGCCCTGCAGGGCCCTCATCCAACAAGAGAGGGCCCTTAGAGGCCACTATAGGGGGGACACACCCATATGGCAAAGTCAGGAATGAAGGAGGGGTTTGGGGCTGGGAGAGGCCCTTTCCTGAACCTCTCCAGAGTGGAATGAGAGATGTTACTGGCAGCCTTATGGAGCGGTGGGCAGGAGGGGGTGGTCCTGGATTTTGGCCCTATCCAAGACAAGCTGGAAGACTTGACCTCATACATACAAGGCTTGGCCGACAGGGGAAGGGACACCTGATGACATAGTCCCCTGCAAATTACTGAACACTGAGTCACAGAGGCTGGGTGAGGCCCCAGCTGGGACCCTGAGCTTTGCTCCCCAAAGTTGATTCAGCCCAGAGGGGCGTCAGGGCAGGATGGAAGCTCCCCAAGGGTACCAGTACCAGCAGTGTTACCCAAATCCTCCCGTTGGCTGTGCTCCTCCACCCATCCCCCAACAATAGGAACGCTGATGACTGTGACGCAATTAGCATAAATACACTTGCCTTAGGAGCTGCAGGTGGCAGAGAGAACCTTATTTTGAACGTACATTCCCTAGAGCTCTGTTCCTTCTTCAGTGCCAGGAAGAAACAGAACTGTAGCCACAGAATCCTAGAACCACAGGCTCAAAATTATAGACCATAGAATTCAGAGTCATGCACCATAGTCCATGGAATTCCAGACACATGGGACTCAGAATGTGTAGCTCTAGGGCCCTAGAGCCTCAGGGCTGTTGGCCACAGAATCCTGGAGTCACAGGCTCTGATCTATAGCCCAAAGTATTCTAGAACATAGGACCCAGAAATGCAGCCCACTGAACCCTAGCACCAGGGGACTCAAATCTGCAGCCCACGGAATCCTAAGAGACCACAGCATGTAACACGAAATCCTGGAACCATAATAAGCAGCAGCAAAGCCCACGGTTTCTAGAGCCATAGGAGAGGAAGGAACCCGTGAGCCCTCAGAACATCAGCGCTAAGAGGGTGGCTCAGGAACTCACCTCTTCCAAATACCCTCCTTTTACAGATGGGGCGCCTCTGTCGGCCTCCAGCACCACCCAGTCAGGCGGTGGTCAACCGGTTCCCAGCCAGCGCCCCTCCGCGGCCTCCAGGAGTGACGGGATGTCAGGGCCCCGGGAGAGGCAGAAGGGCGGGCGGGGATGCCCGGCGGGGAATGCCCCTCAGGGGAAACGCTCCTGGCGGACCCTAGGACCCTCGCCGCGCAGACGCACTCACCGGCGGTGTCGTATAAGTTCAGGGTCACCTCCTTGCTGCCCACGGTCACGCTGGCCGTGTACTTCTCGAACACGGATGGGGCGTAGTGCTGTCGGAGAACGGGCAGTGTTGGTTCTTAAGAGGTGCGGCGGGGACCCAGGGTCCGACTGGATCCCCACCCCCACCTTCACCCCATCCGGCTCAGCCCCCCTCACTCTGCTGGGCTCTGGAATTCCCGAGGGGGCGCCCCGGGGTGACGGCCGCCTCTCCGTGCGCAGGACGCCAGGGACCTGGGGTCCGGGTTCGGGGCGCAGGCTGAGGTCTGTCCCTCACCCCCAGTGGTCCCAAGCCCGTCTCCCTCGCCCCCAGCCTGCTTCCAGCCCCCCGGCGGGCCTCACCTCGGGGAAGGACCCCTGGCTGTACACCATGAGCAGCGAACTCTTGCCGCAGCCGCCGTCGCCCACAACCACGATTTTCAGCTGCTTCTTGCCCGGGCCCGGGGCGGCAGTCGGGGCTGGGGCCCCAGGGTTGTCCATAGCCGGGAGCAGGCAGCACTGGCGGCGGCGCCCTGAGGAGAGCGCTAAGGTTGAGCGATCCGGGGCGGGCGGGGCGCGGGCTGGCCCCTAGGGCGGGGCTAAGAGAAGCCCCGCCCTCGAAGGCGGCACCTCCTCCGCCAGGCAGCCAGCCGGGGTCGACCTCCCAGACTATTTCCTTCCTGCTAGGCTCTCGGCCCAGAGTCTTCACCTCTCATTCCCAGGGAAACTGAGGCAACTGAGAAACGGAGTGCTCAGCGGCAAGCGCAGCTCCCATCTCTCCTGCGAGTCACGGCGCCCCCCACACCCCAACCAGCAAGATCTGATAGTTTCCGCCCCTTCCCGCCTGGCACCCTTGATTGGCAGTCTCTGTCTTCAGGCAGGGACCCTCTGATTGGCCGACTCGGCCTCCTCCATCGGGCAGGGTCTCTTTGATTGGCGGACTGCCCCCCAGCCCTCGGGTTCGAGGAGCCTTGGTCTCAAGCTCTGGGAAAAGCCCCCCAGCTTCTCCCCGCCCCAACTATGTGGCCTCGGGGAAGTCCACTCTGACCTGTTTTCCCCCAGAAGGTAGCGTCGGTGGTTCCAAGAAAGATCCTGGCATAGGGGTCCTGTCTGCCCACGTGGTCTGGCCCTATGGGAGTGAGCCCGTGTGTGGGTTGGGGAATAGCGGTTCCGCTTACCTATCACCCCACCTCCCAAAGGTGGAGATCTGGCGCCCTCTGCCGAGCGATGGCCTCGGCGCGGCAACTTTGGTAACAGGTGAGTGGCCCCAGAACCCTTTCGAGGGTTGGCCCCAAACCAAGCGGGCGGGAACCTCTTTCTAGCAAGGCCCAGAGGCGTGGGAACCAAGCAAGACGCCGTCGAGAAGGGGAAGGGGAAGGTCAAGGTAAATCTAGTTGAGATCAGCTGGGCCCCCTTCCGTCCACTTTGGAGACTGATAACCCTGCTCCCACCAAGAAATTTGTGTTCTCCAGCCAGCAGCCACATATCCTTCATCCCAAGCTTTCTCCTCAACCCCCGGAACCAAACTGCTATTTACTGAGCATTCACTCTGGCCAGGTACTATCAGGGCGTCTGGGCAAAACCACCCCTGCCTCCCACCCCTTCCCTCCCTTGGACTGTCTTTTGCACAAACCAGGCCAGTGGTCAGGACTGGCAGAGGGACCCCCAAGATCAGGCATGTACCAGGCAGGCACTGGGACATGGCTAGGTGAGAGAGCAGAATCTTTCCCAGCTGGGGTAGGACATCTGACAGTTTCCTCAGAGAAGGGCTGGCAGGATTCAGGATCTTCTTGCCCTCATCCCACCCAGAAGATTCCCCACTTTCAGGTACTCAGCAAGGATCAGGTAAATTTTACTTCGGAAAGGAAATCGTCAACCTGGCACCATAAATGCCAGGTCAACGTTTTCAGAGACTGCAAGGCATAATCTGACCACCAGATGGCAGCAGAGACTGCCCCAGGAAGCCCCCAAAGAGCCCAGAGCTGGGAAGAGAAGACCCAGCTCCAGGTTCTTAAGCGGAAAGCCCTACTCTGTCACCGGGCCAGAGGGCATCTGCTGGGTCAAGCACCCCTAGACAAATATACAGCAATTCATTCATTCCTTCTTTGCAGCACACGTTTATTGAGAGGCAATTGTGTTCCTGCCTTTGAGGAACTCAGTCCTGGGGGAAGCAGTCTAAAGGAGTCTGCGAGACAAGAACAATTCAGACACCGGAGCCCCCGTGGGGTTCAGAGGAAGTTGAGAGCTGGGCAACACATGAACTAAGCTTGGCAGTGCTTGCAGGAAGGGCCAGTGGAAGTAGGATGGGTACCCAGCCTGAGTAAATGCATGGTGGCTGGAAACCCCATCAGGTTTGGCGGTGGCTGGGGCATGAGGAGGGAGGCCAGACATGGTTGTCAAGGTGGTGAGGGTTAGATCACAGGGGCCTGGCTATCAGGCTCAAGATGGGTGTCAGACAGAGGCTCTGAACAGAGGAGCCCAGCCAAAGCTCTTTCCGGTGACCAGGGGGGAGCTGTGATTGGCTGGTGAGGACAGAGCTGGGGCCATCTCTACACAGTGGCAGCCTGGGGCTGGCAGAAGAGGAGGGGGAGGAAGCCATCACTCAGGGAGAGGGAGGACGGAAGAGGGCTTTGAGGGAGGGGAGGACCACTTACCTTTGAGCCAGGCACAGGCCTGACCTCACATCAGATACCCTGAAGCTCAGGGAGTGACTGGGAGAGTAAGACTACCTCATCTGGGAAGGGCCTTGAGAGAACTCACTTAGAGTTTGCCCATTCTGAGCAAACTGTGGGAACTGCTCCAGCCCGTAGGGAGAGGGCACTTAACTTTTCCTCAAAATCCTCAGACCTCGGTTTCCACCTTTTCTGTCTAACTAATGGATTTCAACTTATAACAGAAAAAATGACTTACACGAAAGCAGGTCTTCCCAGGCCGGCCCAGGTCCAGGCAGGACAGCTGACACTGGCCCCAGCCTGCCCACCCACCCCTGCCTGGCTGCGAGGCTGGCACAGAGCCCCAGCCCCACCCTGCCTGGAGCGTGTTTGATTTGGACCTGGCTCCAGTGGTGGTGTAGGGGCTGGATCTGTAGCTAAAAATACCCGGCAGCCAGGCTAGCTGCTCGGAGCTTCCTTGGAGGTGCTGTGCCAGGGCAGGCCAGCTGAGGCACTGGGAACACCCACAGGCCCGGGGAGCCCTACTCCCTTACCTGCAAAATGTTCCGAGGACCCATGCCATTCTTCTATTCACCAGGAATTCCTGGAGAGATTTAGGAGGGTAAGAAAAAATTCTTTAAACTGGTTCTTGCCACAAAGCTGTTGAGACACAGAAGCCTAGGGGAGCTGGCAGGTGGCATCTGCGGGGGTGAACTGATTTGTGCTCACATCTAGGCCTGGGATCTAGTGAGGCCAACTGACCACAAGAGAGAAGTAGGGCCAGATCCACTTCTGTCTTGTCAGGGCAAGGTCTGGCCAGCACAGGTCAGGACGGGGACGTTAACGACAATGCTAATGGCTTCCACTTCCCTGGTGCCTCAGCATACTCTGGGAGGTCACTACACACCTGAGGGGTCATCCACCCCACGTGAGACAGAAGTAACTGACCATCCTCTGGGGCCCCAGGGATGGGAGGTGGCCCAGCGCAGCCTGGGGGATCAAGGCTGTCTATCCCTGTCCCAGGACTCTCTCCAGGCTCAACATGTGGTGGTGGGCTCAGGGGAGTCACCACCAGAGTACAAAGAGCTACCTCCACAAAGCCAGACTGAGAGACAGGTCAAAGGTTATCTGCCAACGTCCTCCTCCTGATTCACAGGAGAGACCACGACTCCTGGAGGGGTAGGAACTCATCGAGGTCACTGGCCAGATGGAGACAGCACTGGACCCAGGCGGCCTCTGAGATGGCAGGGTGCCCATCTCCACAGTCCAGGCAGAGGTTCAGTTTCCACCCAGGGGGTCCAAAAGGTCGTACTCCACGCCTCGGCTCTCGCCCAACGGGCCGGAAGGGGCGGGCCCCTGGCGTCCAGTAGGAAGGCAGGTCCGGCCACCTCCGGCCGCCCTTCCGCTGGCGTGGCCCTCTCCAGGCAGGCTCCACCGGCTGGGCGCCAGGAGCAGCCCCGCCCCGAGCTTGCTGGGCGACCGGTGGGTGGAGCCACGCTCTCGGCAGAGGAACCAGTCTGAGGACTGATAGGCTGCCCCGCCCCTCCCTTCACCTAGGAGGTACTGGCGTGCCAGACAAAGAAATTAGAAAGAGGGGGTGAAAAAAGGAAGCGGGGAGGGGTACGATCCTTCCAGGTCATCGGGACCCCTCTCCCTTCCAAGAATCACACCCGGACCACAATGGAGCGCCTCATTGTTCCCTAATTGGTCCGAGGGCGGGAGTGGAGGAACTGGCTGTAACCCTCCAAGCTGCTGCTGGGAGGGAGAGGTTTAAATCAATTATTTAACTATCCAACGCCCACGGGAGATAAAGACCCCAGCCCCGTGGAGCCCCAAGGGCTCTATCAGAAGGGATGCAGGACACCCTCAGGGGGCAGAAAGGTCACCTGAGAATCCAGGGAGTTGAATGAACTCATCAATGGCAGAGCCGAATTTAAACCGCCGGATTGGGGCAGACTGTGGAAGGAGGGAAAGGCTCGTATAATACTAATAATGTGAGCCTCGCCAACTTTTACAACGTGCTCACCCTGGGTAGGGGGAAGGGAGTCTGGTGCCAGGTGTGGTCGGCTGCACCCCTTGCCCCCCAGCAAAAGACAGCATGGACCAAATCCAGCTTATCTGGAGACCCTCATGGCGCCAAGGCATGACAGCCAGAAGGACCTAAGAGTACCACGCTGGTTACTTTCAACCAAATAGCTTTCCCAGCTCCCAGGCGGTGACGCCAGCAGACAGCTAGCACTGGCAGGAGCCCAGAATAACCCAGCAGCTGGGGCTAGGGGGTGCCATGCACACAGGTGCTGGGCTGGAAGACACCTGGAATCTCATCCTGACTGCCGGTGGTGACCTCCTGACCTTGGGTGAGTCACGTTACTCTCCGGGTGGGGGGAACCCCCCAAACCATGACCCATCATGGAACAACAGCCTGTGGACTTGAGGAAAAGCCACCATCCCAACTCACACACTGGAGTAAAAATGGAGCTGGCTCCCAGCCTGCAGAATGTCAGCCTTCCCCTTTGCCCTGAGGCTGTGCCACGTGCTACGAGGTGGGCTGGTGGGGGAGGAGCTCTCGGACAGCCCAGCCCCACCCCCCGCAGCCACCTCCGAAGGGGGGCCAACTGGTGTGAAGCCTGTGAGGCCGGCCCCCTTAATCGCACTTAATCCGCCCTCCACCCTTTACTGCAGGCTTCATTATCATCACTTTACACAGGAGACTCGCCCAAGGTCAACCAGCACAGGGGAGAGTCAAACCCACAGCTGCCTGCCTTAGAGCCTCCCTCGATTAAGCACCAACACGCCCCCAACAAAACCTCTGGGTCAAGCCCTACGGCTCCCCCAGTCCTCACTCCAGCCCCCAAACTGAAGGACGGGATAAAAGTGAGCAGAGCCTATTAGACCCGGAAGTCAAGCCTCGGCCCGAACGGGGGAGGCGGCGCAATCAGCAGCACCTGGACCCAAATGGCTCATCAAAGTAATCACAAACTAAAGATCACGTGGGAGAGGGGTCAGAGATCAAGGGCCGCACTGTCTCCAGCTGCGGAGCTTCCTGGAGATAAAGAGAATGGGAAACTGCATGCTGTCAGCTTGCGTAAGGAGAATAAGGAGAGAGCTGCCATCTCTACGAAGCGACACCTCCGCACCAAGAAATAGTTCGGGGTTCCAACAGCACATGCTTGGATCCTCACAACACCCCAGGTGTTACCTGGCCCAAAGGTTCTCAAAATGTCTCCACAAGGCAGCATCAGCATCACCTGGGAACTTGTTAGAAATGCAAGCTCTCAGGCCCCACCTACTGAATGAGAAACTCAAGGACCGGGCCTCGGAGTCGATTCTAATGAGCCACCCGTGTGATTCGGCTGCACACTCAACTTTGACAATCACTGACCCATCTGTGCAGATGGTGAAACTGGGGCTGAGGATCTGTGCTGCTTACGCAAGGTCACAGCAGGTGAAATGGCTAGCCAGGTTTCAAATCCGGGTTTCTCCCGTTCTACAAACAGGGCTTTTTCTTTTCTTTTTTTTTTGGTGGGGGGGGGCCTGGGTGAGGTGGAATCGTGGGAATTCCCTGGAAGGGGAAGAGTCAAGAAACCTCTTTCTTAAAGAAAGCTGGCCCAGATCTCAGGTCTTTCTGTTCTTCACCTCCCTAGCAGCCAGACATCAGAGGGGAAGAGGCCAGCTCACACAGTCACCCCACACGCCCCCAGCGGAGGCCGGAAGGGAGGGCCAGGGCCGGGCCCGGTTTCCTGGCAGCTGCCTGTGTCTTTCAGAAGAGGCATCCAGGGCACTCCACCCACCAAACACACAACTGGGAAATATTGGGTTGGCCAAAAAGTTCGTTCGGGCTTTTGTACGATGTTACGGAAAGACCCGAACTAACTTTTGGGCCAACCTAATACATGCAAGTGCAGCCTCTCCTATGCTCCTAAATATGGCAAAGAATTGCACGCCCCAAACTCCTGACAACGGAAGCTGACAGGCGGGGATGGATGGACCAAGCAGGCCCAGCAGGCAGCCGATTTCAGTCCCACACATCTGTGGGGGGGAAGGGCTGCAGAACCAGACTAGCAGGTTTGGGGTGCCCGCCCTCCCTGGGCTCCAGGCCAAAGCCCCCCAAATATCTCTCGCAGGCTGGGAAAGGGCTCACACCTACCTTGGTGGGAGGACTGTCAAACTAGGCCTGCTTCTGTCCAAAGGAGGACGGTCCACTCTGGGGGTACCGGGCCCCTTCTCCGGTCATGATCCTGGGGGGAAAAATCGGAGGGTGTTTTAGGGCGTCGATGGCCACAAACCGGATACGGTCTCCATGAGGGAAGGGGAGCCTTACAAATGCCTCTCCCCCCTTCCCAGCTGCCAAGGCAGCCCTCACTCCAGAATGAATAGGAGGGGGGTGTGGATGAATCACCAAGGTTCAGCCGGGGCGCCGAGCAGCAGGCGGCGGCTCATCTGCATTTCCAAAGGCCCGCCCCGTCCGCATCCCCTCCCCCAGGAAGGGCCGGAGATGCGAGGGTTTACCCCAGAGCCCTCCGCCTCTGGGGATCCCGGGGAAGGCCCGCTCGGCTTTCCCAGGCCTCAAACCCCACCCCACCTTCCAGAGCGCCGGCTGGCCGGCTGTGCCTGGACGGCCACCTAGGGACGTCGGCGGCCAGCGTGAGGGCCTCACGCCCCAAGTGGGGACAAAAGGGGCCCACCTGCCCCTCGGGCTCGGCTATCAAAGGGCGGTTGGAAGCCGGACGTGGGCGCCGAAGCTCGGGGTGGGCAGCAGGGACGGCCTGGGATCAGGGCCGGGCCGCGGGGAATAAGTCCACGGCCTCTGGAGGAGCCGGTCGGGGTCAGGGGGTGGCCTCGAGGCCCCGACTGCCCCGGTGGCCCTTTGCTACTGGCTCCCGCGCGGGAGGGAAGAGAAAAGACCCCGCGACCGCGCCGGCCTCCTCGTGCCCCCGGGGGCCCCCAGGTCGGGAGCGGGGTCCGAGGACGTTGCGGAACCCGCGCTCTTCGTCGAGGTTTCCCCGGGCCAGGGGCGTCCCCGCAGGCGGAGGCCTGGAACGCGGGCGGCGCCGCGGCGGCCTCCCCTCCCCCCACCCGCGGCCCCGCCGCCTCCTTCCCTCCTCCCGCCTGGCGCGCGGCGGCCGCCACCGCCCGAGCCGCGGGCGGCGCGCGAAATGGCGCCCGTCTGACCGCCTCGCCCGGCAGAGGCGAGCGCGAAAGCCGCGGCGCGCGACGCCCCCAGGCCTGCGGCCCCCAAAACGGCCTCCGTGACCACCCCTCGACCCGGGGCGCTGTGTCCTGCGGGCTCTCGGGGCCCGGCCCGGCCGAGGGGCCGCCGCCTGCTCCGGGCTCCCAACGACAACCGGGAAAGGAGGGAGGAAGGAAGAAAGCGGCCGCCATTAGCCACCCGCAGTCCCGCCCTGGCTCCTGCCCCGGCCTCGGCCTCGGCCCCGGCCCAGCCGGCGGCTCTGCTCTGAACCTGAAAATAAAACTCGTGTTTGGGAGGGAGGAGCGAGCGCGGCCGGGAGCACAGGCAGCGCTCGGGCTGCAGGCGGGAGAGATGCTGCGTCATGGTGCCAACATGGACGCCGGCCTTTTGTCCTTTTTCGCTCAGGAAGCGCAGGCGCACCCCGGAGCCCCGAAAAGCCGGCTTCGGAGGGCGAGACCCCCACAATCAAAAGGCAAAGAGACCCCAGGCCCGGAAGGAGAGGCTTCCTCGGCTTTTGTGCCCCCATTCCCCAAAGCACTTCAATTTCTTCTCCCCCCAAGGCTCAGACCTAGAAAAGCGAGGACGAGCGCAGGCGGCTCCGTGGATGCCCCACGTCGCTGGGGAGACCTTCCTCTCGCCTCCGGGGCAGAAGGGGCAAAAGGGTCTGAAGAGCCCTCCTCGTTCCCACCCCCCCACCCCTCCCGATCCGGCTGCCAAACATGAAGCTCCTGAAACCTTCTCCCCTCAGCTCCCAAACATTTGCAGCCCTTGGCCTGCTCGAAAAAACATTTCCTCGAAGGGGTAAAAGGCAGTTTTGTTGTTGTTGTTGTTGTTGTTTTTACTTACCCGCTCAGCCCGGTGCCATGGAGTCTGGAAGATCAAGCTGGGCGGAGGTTTTGGAGGTGTTATTGTAAAAAATATCTTTTAGGGGGATTGTTTAGTTGGGAATATTTGGAGTAGTGGTGGTGTCTTTTTTGTTGTTGTTACCTTTTTAAAGTTACACTCTCATGGCATTTTCAGCTCCTTCCACTTCTGCAAATTTTCCAGGGTTGGGTTGGCAAAAGGCGGCTTCGCTGAGGACTGTTTACTGCTCTGGATATAGCAATGGTGTGACCGTCATTAAGAGACAAAAGGCGAAAATACACAGTCAAATCAAACAAAAGGCAAAAGACGCACCGGCCATCCCAACCACCATAGAAAATACCCCCGAGTTAACGATGGTGTTTGGCTCGAACCAGCTAGGACTTGTTTTCCAGTTTTAATCTAGTTTCCTGTGACGGCTTTAGTCTCTTTACACAAAGAGGTCTTCCTTTCCCTCACCCACCCCCCCTACCAAGACGAGAAAAACAGAGATGTTTTTCTTCAAATAGATAGATTTTCAAAGAAAGTGTACATGTTACTGGGAAGAAAGCTGACTAGCATTTATTGCTATAAACATTTTCAAAAGCTTAAAGCTAAAACCCTAGCTGTATAAAAGCAAAATCGTCTAAAAGCATTTTAACTGTTTTATGTTAGACAAGAGCGACAAAGACATACATGCAGATGAAGGTTCAGAAAATTAAGGACATCTCAGCAACATTAACAATGAAAACTGCACTGCGTAAGGACAGAATGGACTGGGTACTTACAATGTAAAAGGTTTTTAAAAAACTTAAAAGAGTAACGACTGCTTACAATTTTTTGTTGCTGCCATTTCGCTAGTCCTAAAACTATACATTTAAAACATTACCTTGTTAAAAAGAGAGCAGAAGGAGTTAATAAGATGGCCAGGTTTAAGTGTTTAATAGAGGAAACTATATATATATAAAAATTTATTGTTCAGTCAAGAGAATACAGATTAAGACAGCTCCAAGCTCCCCCCACCCACCCAAGAAAAAAAAAAAGAGGAAAAAAATTAAATATGTCGTTTACTTAGGTTTTTTGGAATTCAAAATTGTTAACTGCTGACATTAATGGTGTGCTATGACCTAGTTATACAAGACAAAGATGGATTCCAAGTCATAAGGAAAAATCCAGATCTTTTTAAAAAGTCTTCTTCATTCTTCCAATTGTGAGTCCTTTAGCCTGTTGACAAATGTTAAACACAACACTGAGGCGTCCTGAACTGGATGGTGGAGTCAAAGGAAAAACATTCCCCATTTGCAACAAAGGAAAAACCCACTTGGCCATTTAATTCCATTGCAGAAAAATGGCTCCCCTCATCTGTTGGCCTCTCCTTGGTGTCTGATGAAGGATGTTTTGAGAGCAGCGTCTAATAACTCAAGCCCTATAGAAGCCGCGCGCTGATTGGCTGCCGCACCCTGCCGCCCTGCTCCAGCCAATTACCTACCCACGGCCAAATTACAAACCCCGAAAAGAGCCCCAATGTGAAATACACCACCACGAAGCCCCAGCGAGGCGACTTCCTCGCCTCGGCCGCCCGACAGGAGAGGCAGAGGGGGCTACAAACGCGTCCTCGCGAAGCCCGGGAGCCTTGGAGTTGAACTCACAAAATGGAAGCCGCGCGCTGATTGGCCGCCGCCACTCCCGGACCTTTAATAAAGAAAGGGGAAGGAAAGATAAATGCAAAAAAGGGGGACTCTCTCCTTCGTCGGTGACTGGAGGAAGGGGGGGTGCGGGGAGAGAAGCATGTGTTCACAATTACAGGGCGCTCCTCTCCAAAAATAAAAACAGAAAAACGCTTCTATCACCCAGGTCCAGGCAAGGGCTGCATCCTCCCAGGAATGTGAATGCTAATTTGGTTAAAATCCTGGTTTCCCTTCCCCAGCTCCGCTCTGGGGGGAGGGGGTCGCGGGGCAGAAGAGGAAGCCGGAGCCGAGATACCTCGATTGCAACTCGTCTTGGAGCCTCCTTGCCGCCCCTCACGGCTCCCAGCGTCCAAACACACAATCAGACACACACCCCAAAACCCAGCCCTTTCCCCTGAGCCCCCACGCGCCCACCTCCGGTTTTGGCAGTTTGGAAACAGTTTTGGAGGCCCCAGGCGCACGCCGCGGCGGCCGCGGCTCGGAGGGTAACCCCAGCCGCGGGAGGTAGAGCTCGGGGAGACCCCCTCCCCCGCCAGCCAAGCCCCCCACCTAAGTCCCAGCAGAATAAATAAATTAAAAGGCCTTCCCCCCGGGAGGGGGGAGGCAGTGTGGGAGCGCGAGAGTGAGGGGTGGGGGGCCGCTGGGGCCCGGGGCTTTGGCGGCGCAGCTGCCGCCGCCGGGAGAGTGCCTGGGGAAGCGGCGAGGAAGGAGAGGGGAGGAGGAAGAGGAGGAGGAGGAGGAAGAGGAGGAGGGTGAGCGCTCGGGTCGGGCTCCTTAGCGGTGTATTGTGGGATGTGCGGCTACTGGGAGCCGAGCCTCCGCCGCCAGCCGCCTCCCGGGCAGCAGCAGCAGCAGCAGCAGCAGCAGAGGCGGCGGCAGCAGCTCCGGGCCCGGCAGCCGCGGCGGCGGCGCTCCCCCCTCCCGGCCCCCAGTCCGGCCGCCCCGGCCTCGGTTCCCGCGGGGGACACCATGTACTGGCTGGCGGCGCAGGGAGGCCGGCGCCCGGCGGGGATGTAAGCGCGGCTCGGGGAGGGAGAGGCCGCTGCCGGCAGCCGGGCGGCCCGAGCCCCCAGCCCCCAGCCCCGGCCCAGGCCCCCGCTCCGGCCGAGCGGTCGGGCGGGCGGGCGGCGCCAGGCCTGCCGCGAACCCCGCGCCCGAGCCGGGCGGAGCGAGCGAGCTAGCGCCACGCCGGGCGGCCGGGCGGGTACCATGGGCCGGAGCCTGGGTCCTCCGGGTGCCCCGGGCCCCGCCAGTCTGCACCAAGGGCCCCCGGGAGCCCCTCGCAGCCGCCCCGAGATGGTGGCCGAGCGGGCGGGCGCCTAATTCTCCGGAAGGGTTATTCTCTCGCTCCATTCTTATTTTGGGGGGAGCCAGCGAGACAGCTCCTTTTGGGGCGCGCTGGTAAGGTGGGAGGGGGTGGGGGCTGGACGATTTGATTCCTTCGCGTGTGTGTAGAAGCGGCCGCCGCCGCCACCGCGGCGGAGACGACAACAACTTGCTCGTTTTCAGGTTGGGTTAACGGCATGGAGAACAGTCACCCCCCCCCACCACCACCACCAGCAGCCCCCGCCGCAGCCCGGCCCTTCGGGCGAGAGGAGGAACCACCATTGGAGAAGTTACAAGTTGATGATTGACCCGGCTTTGAAAAAGGGGCATCATAAACTGTACCGCTACGATGGGCAGCATTTCAGCCTGGCGGTGAGTAGCCGGCGCGCCTCCCCGCCGCCCGCACCCACCCTCCGAGCCGTGGCGAGGAGGGTGGGGGCGGAAGGATCCGATCGGCCCGGGGACCCCCCTCCTGACCACCCGGCCAACTGTCAGCCGGGTCCGTAGTCCTGGAGTTTGACAAGTGCCTGGAGAAGGGCGGGGGGGGGGGGGCTTGCCCCTGTCCCTGGGGAGTTGGACCAGGCCACCCATTACGTCCCCCCCCACCGCTTCCTCCCCACAGATGTCCAGCAACCGCCCGGTGGAAATTGTCGAAGATCCCCGGGTCGTCGGGATCTGGACCAAAAACAAGGAGCTGGAGCTGTCGGTGCCCAAATTCAAAGTAGGGCCCCTCCCCCCTGCCCCGCGCCCCTGACCCCCCTCCCCAAGCCCCGAATTCGAAAATAACGCCAGTCTTGACCGAGCCCAGCCGGATTCTGAGTTCCCGCCGTCCGGGGCCTGGGAAGTTTTGGCGGGGAGGGGGAGATGGCAAAGAGAGGGGTGTCCCCTCTCGGCTACTGCAAACAGAATAACACTCGGTGAAACTGTAATCAAGGCGCTGATACAGTATCCTGCCCGCCCAGCTGGGGGCTCCGGGTCCCCACCTGGCTCCTGCCAGCCCAAGGGCTCGGCCCTGGGACCCGCCCCCCTTCCCAGCCTTGTGGCTTTAGGGGTACAACTTCCTAGCCCAAGGGGTCGACCCTGCGCTGGCAGCAGGGAGAGGAGGATAGAGTAGGGGGTGGGGAAAGAGAAACTGTTTCTTTTTCCCCTTTCCTTTCGAACCCAGAGGACTTCCACGTTCCAAACGATTTAATCCTCCGCTTCCCGGGCCCGCCCGCGTGCATTTTTTTTTCCAAAAAAAAATTTTTATTTTTTACCTTTCATTGTTTTCAAAGGGCGGGCGAGTGGGGAATTTTGTGTTTTCCATTCGGTTTCAGTGTTCTCAACCTCCCTTCCCCCTCGTCCCCTGCCAGATCGATGAGTTCTATGTGGGCCCGGTGCCTCCGAAGCAGGTGACATTTGCCAAGCTGAATGATAACATCCGTGAAAACTTCCTGAGGGACATGTGCAAGAAGTATGGGGAGGTGGAGGAGGTGGAGATTTTGTACAATCCCAAGACCAAGAAGCACTTGGGCATCGCCAAAGTGGTCTTTGCCACGGTCAGGGGAGCCAAGGAGGCGGTTCAGCACTTGCACAGCACTTCGGTCATGGGCAATATCATCCACGTGGAGCTGGACACCAAAGGTGAGTGGAGGCCCGCTCAGGACAGCCATCGCGGAGGAGCCACAGGACCTGTCAGTGTGACCCCCTCCTCTCCCAGAGCCCCTCTTGCAGTGTTGGGGAGCCCCTCACTCTTCCTTAGGTGCCCCCTACAACCTTTTCTTTTGCCCCCTCCTGAGGGTAGAGTCACGTGGAGCCAAATGTGTTGTCTGTTGCTAGGAGACAAGCTGTAATTTACCAAATGTGCCGGTCCTTGGCCACTGAACCCCAAGGGACCACCCGGAGGCTTCCCCTCCGCTGACACCCCCTCGGGCCCCGCGCGGAGCCCTGGTGGCCTGGGTTTAGGCAGTCCCCAGTGTTGCCGTCTGTGTTAGGAGAGAAAGCAGGGTTCGTTTATTTGTGGTGGGGGCGCTGACGGAGAGCCACTAGAACGCCTTTAAATATCCAAAGAGTACGTCCCTCCACTAAAAAGAGAGTCCTCCAGGGATCTGGAGTGCCCCTCCCCCACAGGCCGCCCCTTCCCCTTGGAAGTGGGAACCAATCTGGGCCCAGAGTGTGGTTTCATTGATAATGCTCCCGTTGGAGCTGGGCGGGCTGCTCCCGGTGCTCTAGGGTTGACACTGTCTTCCCTCCTCTCTCTTAAAGAGACAGCACCACCTCCCAAGCAGCGGAATCCCGCTCTGTGCTCACCGAGCCTCTGAGCGGCTGCTGGGAGAGCCGGGCTGGGGAAGCCATACCTCCCACCCTCAGGGTCCTGGGAGGCTTCTCCTCCGTGCTGGCTGGGGGGCTGGCAGGACTCTAGGGCATCCCCTAAAGTTTGCCTGTGACCTCTCTAGAGAAGTTCGTACCAATATAGAAGAAAGTGCCCGGTGCTCTGAGGCCCAGCCAGCCCTGTGACTGGGCAGGGACTGTTGGGTCCAGAGCCCCTGGGACGTCCCCTGGGAGACGCTGCATGGGAGGGTTTAGGTGAGTGGCTTCCAAGGGTTTCGTGAGCACGGGGTTTAGGGGCAACCCGGGCACACCAAACCCAAGACTGGAAAATGTAATCCTTTCTTTTTTGCCTTTAATAATGAGCACATATTGACTGTCTCTAAGACCTTGCTTGGGGATGCGGAGGGATACTGCTTCTGGGTGGGCACAGTTATCCTATAAACTCTTGCCAAACCTGTGCCTAATTCTGAGGTTCCTCAGGGCACAAGCCAGGTTCCTGTTCCAGTCACAGCGCCCTTCACCCCCCTTCTCTAGTTTCTCAAGTCTGTTGGGGAGACCCCTTGGGTGGTTGCAGGCTGACCTCTCCCTGAGAATCAAATGTAGAGCCCCTCTCCCATCACATGCCCATTTTAAGGAGTAGTCAGCCCTCACCAAAATTTCATTTCTGCAAAAAAAAAGAAAAAAGAAAAGGCCCTTAGAGACTGCCACCAAGTTTGTATTTCAAGAAAGAGACCGGTAAAGAGTAACTCAAGGAATGCGTCTCCTTTGCATATGTAAGCAGCTGCCTCAGAGGGCTCTATAAATATAGATAATCTGGCCCCCTGGTCTATAGAGGCCTCTCTCTGCCAGGGGGTGGGGCTGGGGTGGAGGGTTACCAGAGTGGTTCAGTGGGCCGGGGGAGGACCTTGTGGAGTTCACAGTAACGCAGTACTAGAGTGCATTTTACAAACTCTGACAGGCACCTGAGAGAGTTAACAACAAAACTGTCACTCCTGTGTCACTGGGTTTCTTCTTCACTTGCTACAAGGCCCTGGATGTTAAGTGGGAAGGTGAGAGGATGGGGATTACCCCTTTCTTTGGGTGGCATGGCCCAGGTGACAGGAAGGGGCTTTGTGTTGAGGCTGGCATTTCTGTATTTGGGGGAGTCCCAGCGCCACGAGGCATTAAATTCTGAATCTCAGGATCAGAAAAATCATACAGTTTAGGAGCTTCATTGAACAGATCGGACTCCGGAGTGAGGTACAAAGAGAGAGAAGTGGGAACTTGGTCAGGGTTACTTAGCTTCCCTAGGCCTGGGGTCCCAGGCACAGGGGCCCCAGGCACAGGGGCCCTACAAGGATGCCCACCTGTGCGGGCTGCCCCATCCTGGAGCCTCACTGAGTCCTCCCTCCCTTGCCTTTTCCACAGGGGAAACCCGCATGCGGTTCTACGAACTGTTGGTCACGGGCCGATACACACCCCAAACCCTCCCAGTGGGCGAGCTGGATGCTGTCTCTCCAATCGTGAATGAGACCCTGCAGGTGGGTTTATGGCTGTCAGTCCTTTCCCCGCCTCCCCACCCCATCACCAGCTCCCTTGATGTGGCTGGCCCCCACCCCACTTCACCATCTCCAGTGTCAGACACCAGGAAAGGAGCCTGGCTGTGCCCACCAAGGCTTCCAGCAGGGGGTCTGAAAGCCCTGTTTGCCAAAGCTGTCCTCTGGCACGGCCCCCAGCCCTCTCTCTGCACACGCTGGGATTCCCATCCCAGAGATCCAGAGTCCACGTGCTTTCCACGTTAATGCTGAAACACTGCTGTGTCCAGGGTCCTAGTCTCTGGTGTCCCGTGCACCCCTCTACCCCTGCCCCCAGAAAGCCGAGTTCAAGTCCCTCCTTCCAGAGCAAGATGGATTCCTTCCCCACCCACCGCCTCCCAGGACCTCACCTGGACCACCATCTCATGGGGAGGTTCCCATCCCAGCTCCTACCCCAGCATCAACCCAGCCACCCTCTGGAATAGCTTTTCCAGAGTGAACAGTCTTTGCTTACTTGCAAAGTAAGCTGTCAGCTGTTTATCAGGCACTTTACGTGTTACACTACTTTTTTTTTTCTTTTCCGGTACGCGGGCCTCTCACTGTTGTGGCCTCTCCCGTTGCGGAGCACAGGCTCCGGACGCGCAGGCTCAGCGGCCATGGCTCACGGGCCCAGCCGCTCCACGGCATGTGGGATCCTCCCGGACCGGGGCACGAACCTGTGTCCCCTGCATCGGCAGGCGGACTCTCAACCACTGTGCCACCAGGGAAGCCCTACGTGTTACACTATTTAAACCCTAAAACATCAAGAGGTTGGAGGGACAAGGCCCTTGGCCGCCCCCTCACTTCCAAGACCATCTTCTGCTATCTCTACCTGGAAGGTCTTTGATATCTGACAGCCTGGGGCAGGAAGGAAATCCCAGTTCACACCAAGATGTCAGGGTCTTATCTTTACTCTGCTTTAGGGATTAGGAAAAACCCTCAAGGTTCTCTGAGGATAATTGGCTACCCCAAGATTAGAGAAGGTGAGGACCATCCAGACACTCCTCTTAAATCTCCCCCCTTCCCTCTGCCACCGCTGCTTCCATTCACTATGCTGCAGCTCTAGAGTGACCAGTTTGGCTCCGAGCTCCCCGGTAGCTGGAGTGAGAGGGGAAAACAGTCCCATTCTATTGCATGTTTTCCCCCCAGTGATCTCAGACCTCTCTCTCTCTCTCTCTCAAGCTGTCAGATGCCCTGAAGCGCCTCAAAGATGGTGGCCTGTCTGCAGGCTGTGGCTCTGGCTCATCCTCTGTCACCCCCAATAGTGGTGGGACACCCTTCTCCCAGGACACTGCTTATTCCAGCTGCCGCTTGGACACGCCCAACTCCTACGGACAGGGCACACCGCTCACGCCGCGCCTGGGCACCCCCTTCTCGCAGGACTCCAGCTACTCCAGCCGCCAGCCCACGCCCTCCTACCTCTTCAGCCAGGACCCCACAGTGACCTTCAAGGCTCGGCGCCACGAGAGCAAGTTCACGGACGCCTACAACCGCCGCCACGAGCATCATTATGTCCACAACTCTTCTGCAGTCACCGCAGTGGCAGGGGCCACAGCCACCTTCAGGGGCTCCGTGGACCTCCCATTCGGGGCAGTCAGCAGCAGTGGGGGCGGCAGTGGCCCTCCATTCAAGGCCCAGCCACAGGATTCAGCCACGTTTGCCCACACTCCACCGCCTACCCAAGCAGCCTCCGCTCCTGGAGTCACATTCAAGTCGGCTTTCTCTCCATATCAGACTCCTGTACCCCCTTTCCCCCCGCCCCCTGAGGAGCCCGCTGCCGCAACCCCCTTTGGGGCCCGTGACAGTGGGGAGTTCCGGAGAGTACCTGTGCCCCCGCCCCTGCCGCCCACTGAGCCCCTGACAAAGGAGAAGCCAGGCACGCCACCTGGACCCCCGCCCCCTGATGCCAACAGCATGGAGCTGGGCGGCCGGCCGACCTTCGGCTGGAGCCCTGAGCCCTGTGACAGTCCTGGTACGCCCACGCTGGAGTCGTCGCCTGCAGGGCCCGAGAAGCCCCACGACAGCCTGGACTCACGGATCGAGATGCTGCTGAAGGAGCAGCGCACCAAGCTGCCCTTCCTTCGGGAGCAGGACTCAGACACGGAGCTGCAGATGGAGGGCAGCCCTATCTCCTCCTCCTCCTCCCAGCTCTCCCCACTGGCCCCCTTTGGCGCTAACTCTCAGCCTGGCTTTCGAGGCCCCACACCACCCTCCTCACGCCCATCCAGCACCGGCCTGGAGGACATCAGTCCCACACCACTGCCCGACTCGGATGAGGATGATGAGCTTGACCTGGGCCTGGGGCCCCGGCCCCCACCCGAGCCAGGCCCCCCAGACCCTACCGGTCTTCTGGGTCAGACAACTGAGGTGGCCTTGGACCTGGCTGGAGACAGGACCCCCACCTCAGAGAAGATGGATGAGGTACCATGGTGTCTGTCCATCTCTGTCTGGGATTGGTTTTGTCTGTCTTGTGGCTCCCTCTTTCCTCCTTGAAACATTCTCCCCGTCGGATAACTAGCTAAGACACAGAAGCAGCAGGGCTAGAGCAGCCAAAATAACAGATCACAAATAAAAAGAGAATGAAAAGAGGATACGAAAAGCACCAGGGGCTATGACTGAGCAGCTGGTTTGCTCTGAGCTCCCTAGCAGCTTTGGTGAAAAGGGAAACATGACCTAGATCTGTTGCTCTCCTTGCTAGGTATGGGAAGTCAAGACCTTTTCCTGGGGATAAATTCTGACTTGAGCTTCTTTGGTTGGAGTTTGCTGAGATCCCAGAGAGGTGGACTGTGGTGATGGTTTGGGGCCTCCTTCTCTGTTGGGAGGCTGGGACCTGATCAGGACTGGTCCTGACACTCAGGCAGATTTGGGAAGAGGGATCAGCCAGAGTGTTCTGCTGAGCTAGGTCAGGTGGCAGCTCTGGAGCACTGTCTCCTAGAACCTGGTGCCCTCTGAAGAGATGGGAAACCATGGTGGGCAGGGAGGACATTGAAATGTTCCTCCTCCCTCTCCCCCTGCGTCCAGGACTGAAGGAGTTAAGGGCTAGCCCGGGGGAGGGCCACAGCCAGAACCAGGCTGAGTTGACCACCCCCCACCCTCTGCCCACCCAGAGATCCTCCTCTGGGGTCTCACTGCAGCCTGAGGGTTGGGGTGGGTGCTGCTGCATGCCACATTCCCTTGGGGGAGGATTCCGTCATCTTCCTTGGCTCTGCTCCTCCCCCCTCCTGGTCCAGGCACCTGCCCTGGCCCTCCTGGCCTGGCAGGCATGAACAGCAGGAGCTCAGACACAGCTCTACGCCCCCCGTGGGCGGTAGGGAGGAGGGTCCCTCCTCCCCGAGTCCTTTGATTAGGCCGATGTGGCCGCCTCAGGGAAGAACAGAGAGGAACTTGGCTTGCCTGGGAGGGGATTGCAGGTGGCTGGGGCTCCTGGGGGCCTCCAGGCTGTTCTGGGGAAGTGGTTTCTGGCGCTAAGGGGTTCAGGCAGGGAGAGCTGACAGGTGTGCAGAGGTGGGGGGGCTGCTGGCCCTGCTGCCATCCTCCCTTCTTCCCTCCCTCTCCTGCCGGAGGTTAGGGGATGTTTATTTAACCATGCTCACTGGCTGATCCAGGGCCGGGAAGCCCAGAGGAGCCAGAGGGAATGAGCTTTCCCACGGTGTCACTGTAGGAAAGGGGAGACTGAGGCCCAGAGAGCTGGGGTCGGGGATGCCCCGGGACATCAGCCCAGGGAAGCCCGGGAGTACTGATAACCTCCAAGATGGCCCTCGGGAGCCCCCTGCTGACAGTCGGGAGAGCAGCTCCCGGGTTCCTCCGGCCTGAACCCGAGGGAATCCCAGCCTAGGCTGACCACATGGGAGAGCAGCACAGGGGGACACTCCCTTTCTTCACAGAGGCTGATAGTTAAAAGTTCCGGCTCCAGTCCTTAAGTCTTGAGCCCCACCCCTGTCACTTACTGGTCATGTGGCCTTAGGGAAGTTACTTTCCCTGCCTGAGTCTCAGTTTCGTCATCTGTGAAATGGGATAGTGAGAGTAGCTGCCTCACACTAATCTCGGTTTAAGTGAGGTGCCACCTGGGAAGCTCCAAGCAAGGCTGGAGCTGATGCCGAATATTCAGCCGCCAGTTCCCGCCGGTTCTCTGCCCCCCGCCCCCGGACGCGGGAGGGGCGGAGGGAGGGGCAGGGCCGCGGGCTGGGCTGGATCAGGGTCTCCTTGTGATTGGCTGGCAGCCGTGGCGGCGTTAACCCTATGCGTGCTGCGCTTGCCTTGCTGGGCGCTGTCCAGGACTGATCTGGCGCTGTCCCTGAGTATCAGGCTGAGCCTGCCAGAGCCTCCCTCAGCATGTGTGTGGGACCCCGAGAGGCAGAGTGTGTGTGTCTGTAGAGGGGACAGAGCAAAAGCGGGGGCTTTCTTCTGCCTTAGGTTTGCTTTTCCTCTTCTCTCTCCCCCGCCCCCCATTTCCCTTTGAAGCCTCCCTCACCTGTACGTCTGACCTCTGACCTTGCAGCCTGCACAGACCCTGCCCCCTCAGCCTTCAAATGCACTCCCTGGCAACCTACAAAGGCTCTGTCTTCCCAGCCACGTTCATCCAGGCCAGGGCCTGAGCCCCCTTCTCGCCTTGGGTCCTGACACAAGAGCCTGGGGGTAGCCCATCCCTCCTCGCCCTACCCCTGCTTTGCCTTCTTGCTCCACCTCTACCTTGTGGACCCCGTGCCCCCCTCCAGTTCCAGGCCTCTGCATCCACCTCCCCAAAGCCCCATGTCTGAATGAAAAGAAGTCCTTTCCCGTTTCACAGCCAGGTCATGCTCGACTCCTCCCATTCACGTGGTGCCACGGTCCTGGATTCCCACAACAACCCCCTGACGCCTCGCTCAGCAGGCACCCTGGGCTCGCATCCCAGCCCGCTTTCTGACTGGCTGGGCCTCTTGGGCCAGTGATTTATGTATAGCTCTCTGAGTGTGTTTCCTCACCTGTCAAAAGGGATTGGACTAGAGCCCTACGTTGTGAGGTTAGGGTGCGGATGAGAAATACGAGATATTATGTGCTGACAACACTCAGCCCCACCGCGGCCCGTACTAAGACTATATGAAAAGAGTAACTAAGGAAAAACGTAAAGACATACCTCCTATTCGTGCACCCTCACTACTGCTAAACGCCCCCGCTGCTCGTGTCACCTTCTCTGCCAGGCCCTCTCTGCCACAGTGAAGACTACAGGCCAACTGGGAACAAAGGCTAGTGAGCCACTTCCTGGTTCAAATCCGGGCTCCATCTCTTAGTGGTTGTGTGGCCTGGGCAAGTTACTTAAGCTCTCAAGTGTTCCAACTTCCTCATCACTAAAACTGGTGATAACAGACCTACTTTACAGGGTTGTTCTGAGGATTAACTGAGTTAAGGTACGTAAAGTGCTTAGAAAGGTGCCTGGCCTGTAGAAAAGGCTAGAGAAGTTTCAACTATTAGTATTATCTTCTCTGAATGCAAATTGAAACAGAGTCTCTCAAATTGAAACAATCTTTTTCCCTCTTCACACCTCACTCCCCTTCCCAGCTTTCTTTTTCTCCATGAAGGACTATATATTTCACATTCCTCCTAGTTATCCTTTGCCTTGTCCCTCCAGAAGTTCAGCTCCAAGACAGCAGTAATTTCGTCTGTCTTGTTCACCACTGTGTTCCTAGCACCTGGAACAGTGCCTGGTACACAGCAGGTGCTGAGCAAATGTTTGTTGAATGAATGAATGAGTGAATCTGCATGATAACCCCCTGAGGCAGGTACTGTGGTGCTCATCATGCAGATGGGGAGACTGAGGCTTAGAGAGATTAAATCACTTGCTTGAGGCCACGTGGCTGGCAAGGGAGGGGACCAGGATCAGAGCTGCGGAAGCCACGTTGCTCTCTCTGTCTTGTAGAAGGCTTCTTCTCTGACCTGCGGGTGTTCAGCAGGGGGATCTGGGAGCCTGCTGGGCCACCCGGGCTCACCCTCACCTCTCTCTCCTTGCTCTCCCTGCAGGGGCAGCAGTCCTCGGGGGAGGACATGGAGATCTCAGATGATGAGATGCCCTTGGCCCCCATCACCAGCGCTGACTGCCCCAAGCCCATGGTGGTGACCCCCGGGACGGGGGCTGTGGCAGCTCCCTCTGTGCTGGCCCCGACCTTGCCGTTGCCCCCGCCTCCTGGCTTCCCACCACTGCCCCCGCCCCCGCCGCCCCCCCCGCCCCAGCCTGGCTTCCCCATGCCCCCTCCTCTGCCCCCGCCACCGCCCCCACCGCCCCCAGCCCACCCCGCTGTGACAGTGCCCCCACCACCGCTGCCAGCACCACCGCCCGGTGTCCCACCCCCGCCCATTCTGCCGCCGTTGCCGCCCTTCCCACCGGGGCTGTTTCCCGTGATGCAGGTGGACATGAGCCATGTGCTGGGCGGCCAGTGGGGCGGCATGCCCATGTCCTTCCAGATGCAGACGCAAATGCTGAGCCGTCTGATGACGGGCCAGGGCGCTTGCCCCTACCCGCCCTTCATGGCCGCCGCAGCCGCAGCCGCCTCCGCTGGGCTGCAGTTCGTCAACCTGCCGCCCTACCGGGGCCCCTTCTCCCTTAGCAACACTGGCCCCGGCCGCGGGCAGCCCTGGCCACCCCTGCCCAAGTTTGACCCGTCAGTGCCACCACCAGGCTATGTGCCACGCCAGGAGGACCCGCACAAGGCCACGGTGGACGGTGTCCTGCTGGTGGTGCTCAAAGAGCTCAAGGCCATCATGAAGCGGGACCTGAACCGCAAGATGGTGGAGGTGGTGGCCTTCCGGGCCTTCGACGAGTGGTGGGACAAGAAGGAGCGGATGGCCAAGGTGGGTGGGCGGCAGAGACCCGGCCAGGCAGCCTCTCTCCTCCCCAGGCACGTACTGGAAACACCGCCACCCAGACCCCCAAAGCAGAATAGTGTGAGTGTTATTTTGTGAAAGCAGTGTGTCGATGACACAGGTGTGTACTTACAATGCGTTCCTTTTGGGTTCCAACCTCCAAAGCGCGAGGGCCCCTGCTCCGGTGCGGGCAGCGGTAGTAGCCGCTTTGCAGGTGAGGAAGCCGAGGGTCAGGGAGGCAGAGTGGGGCCCTGGGGGCGTCCTGAGTAGTCGGCACAAAATGAGGTAGGTTCCAGGAAAGGAAGTGCCCAGTTACCACGTGGCTGTCACTGTTGAGAGGACGGCAGGCTGCTCAGGGGACAGGGCTGGTGGCAGCGCCGTAACCATGGTCACCTCCCCCTCCTCTCTTGCACCCCAGGCCTCGCTGACCCCGGTGAAGTCCGGTGAGCACAAGGACGAAGACAGGCCGAAGCCCAAGGACCGCATCGCCTCCTGCCTGCTGGAGTCGTGGGGCAAGGGCGAGGGCCTGGGCTACGAGGGCCTGGGCCTGAGCATTGGGCTGCGCGGGGCCATCCGCCTGCCCTCCTTCAAGGTCAAGAGGAAAGAGCCGCCGGACACCGCCTCGTCTGGCGACCAGAAGCGGTTGCGACCCTCAGCCTCCGTGGATGAGGAGGATGAAGGTTTGCGCCCCTCTGCTCGCCGGGTGCTGGGGTCTCCTCCTCTCCCGCGCCCCTGGCCCAGCTCTGACAGCCCTCCTTCCCCACAGAGTCTGAGCGGGAGCGGGACCGCGACATGGCGGATGCCCCCTGTGAGCTCGCCAAGCGGGACCCCAAGGGCGTGGGTGTGCGGCGGCGGCCAGCCCGGCCCCTGGAGCTGGACAGTGGCGGGGAGGAGGACGAGAAGGAGTCGCTGTCGGTGTCCTCATCGTCGTCGGCGTCCTCGTCCTCGGAGTCCTCGACAACCTCGCCCTCATCCTCAGCCTCCGACAAGGAGGAGCGAGAAAGCGCGGAGGAGGAGGGGGAGGGGGAGGAGGAGGAGGGGGAGGAGGAGGAGGAAGGCCCCAGGAGCCAGATCTCCTCCTCCTCGACCTCATCCCTGTCCGATAAGGTACCGTTCGGGCTGGGGAGGCCTGGGGTGCTGGGCCAGGGGAGGAGGCCCTTCGGCTCACCTTTCCTCCGTCCCTCCCCCCCCCAGGATGACGATGATGAAGACAGCGACGACAGGGACGAGTCTGAGAATGACGACGAGGACGCAGCCCTGTCGGAGATGAGTGAGAAGGAAGAAGGGGACTCAGATGGAGGTGAGCGGGGCTCCCGGCCCAGCCCGGGGTTCCTCTGCAGAGCGCAGAGCCCGTGCAATAGTCAGCTATACTCTGGGGGCAGATCTCTTGACTTTGAAGTGTGAACTCAGTAAAGCACAAACAGGGCATGGCCTATGATTCCTTTCTCGTGAAGTGTCCAGAAGGGGTCAATCCATAGAGACAGAAAGCAGACTAGTGGTCGCTGGGGTTAGGGGACAGTGGATAGACGGGTGATCGCTAAAGGGAACGGGCTTCTTCTAGACAAGGGCTAGTTATCCACATTGTGAATATACTGAATACCACTGTATCGTTTACTTTAAGACGGTTAGTTTTATGTTATGTGGATTTCACCTCAGTTTAAAAAAACGTGATGACTAGTTAGTACCGACACGTGCACGCGCGCGCACGCACACACGCACACACACACACGCGCACACGCACACACACCTGAGGGCTATGTTCAGCCCAGTGCCGCCAGTTGTGAGACGTTTGGTGAAGTACCTGGCTGGAGCACAGCAGATAATGACAGCGCCCCTGCCTGTGTCCCCCGCCCAGAGGAGACAGTGAGCATCGCCACCTCCAAGGCTGGAGCTGAGTCCTCCAGTGAGAGCTCTGAGTCTTCTGACTTCGAATCAAGCTCCGGGTCCTCCTCATCACCTTCCGAAGATGAAGAAGAACTGGCAGCAGGGGAGGAAGATGAGGTGGAAGGGGAGGAGGCAGCTGCAGAAGAAAGCGTGGCTCCCGCTGCCCCTGACGAGGACTTTGAGGACGTGGCCACAGGAGCACCCGTGACGGAGTCGCTGGTCCCAGAAGAGGAGGTGGACATCGAGGCTGAGGACGAAGCCTCCGAGGCGCGGACCCCAATGCTGGAAGAGCCTCCCTTGCCTGTGGGTGTCGAGGAGCTGGCTGGCTGCAAGGAGCCCCCCGACGAGCCAGGCCTGAACCAGGAAGGGGCCAGGTTGCTGTCTCCAGAGCCCCCTGCTGGAGAGATGGAGGCCCGGCCCCTGCCATCCCCGGAGCCCACCCCAGGTAACACTTGCAGCCCCTGGGAGGGCGGTGGGCATGGAAGCAGGATGTCCTCACCGTGAGAGTGAGCCCAGCCTCCTTTATACTAATCACTTCACCTTAACTAGTCAGTTTCCTCATCTGTAAAATGGGATCCGTGTGTTGTGCTTCCCCTATGAGGTCATATGGGAGGGCAGAGTGAGATGACTTATGACGTGCCAGCATGGAGCCTGGCACCTGTTAGATCCCAGAGGGGTCTGCTGCTGTCACCATTCCTCTGTCAGTATTTCCCTGGGGTTTAGTCCTTGGACCATTAATTAGTCCCATGAGATGCTCCCAGGAGAGGGCGTGTGGGTGCATGCAGGTGTGTATGGTCATTTCAGTGACAGAAAGCAGCAGAGAAGGCCTCGGGGTGCTGGGCCAGTTGAGAAGAGGCCATGGACGCTGCCCCCTCCACCATCTTGGTGGAGCTGCACAAAGCATGTTAAAGGCTCTAACAACGCTGTCCAATGGAACTTTCTGCAGTGATAGAAACGTTCTCTCTCTGTCCTGTCCAATACTGTAGCCACTAGACACTGTGTTGCTAAGAGCAGTTGAAAGGTGGAGAGTGCCACTGTGGAACAGAATTTGTGACGTTGTCTCATTTTCATTAGTATAAACTTACATAGCCACATGTGGTTAGTTTGTACCGGTAATAGTCCTTGAGGAAAGAAACCCGTTGTATTTTGTTTAATTCTGTGTTATTTGGCTATAGAACCACAGGTCTTTGAATATTGTTAAACGTATTAATTGAGCCTCTATTGTCGTCCCCAGTACTGTTTTATGAACTGATAATACAACAGTGGACCAAACAGACAAAAATACCTGGGGCTTACACTCTGGGGCAGGGTGATGGATGACAGCAGATAAGTTAGAAAATGTATTCTGTGACAGTAGAGATAAATGCTAAGAGAAAACCTTAAAGGCTCTGAAAAGTCCTGCAGCAAAGAGACTTGTTGGATTTTATTTGATAGAGCTCATTTTTTTGGTCCATGGGATGTTCCCGGTTCACAGGAACACCGTTCTAAAGACAGTGTTGAGGGCTACAACCATGTCTCCTGCATCTTTGATTTACTTCCACCAACATTTATCAGACACCTACTGTGTGCCTGACACTGGGCCGGGTGCTGAGCGGTCCTTGAGCGGCTTAGCTGGAGGAGGACAGTCCATATACTCACAGAACCCCTAGGGACCCAGAGGGTATGAGTGCATACCCAGAGACGTGTCAAGTGCATAGTAGGGCAGCATGAGTAGGGCGCTGAGGGACATCTGAATCAAATAATAAAGGTCTGGTTTTTGCCCACCTCTCTGCAGAGAACAACCTGGAAGCGGAGCCTGCACCCCCCGCGCTGCTCTCCTTACCCCTGCAGCCACCGTTGCCGCCCGCTCGACCACCCCGGCCACCCAGCCCACCACCAGAGCCCGAGACCCCAGACCTCCCGCTCCCAACAGTCCCTCTGGAGCCTCCCCATGAGGACCAGCCCCCACGTACTCCAGGCCTCTGTGGCAGCTTGGCCAAGTCGCAGAGCGCAGAGGCCGTGCCGGCCACACCGAGTGGGGAGCCCCTGCCGTCGGGGGGCAGCAGTGGCCTGCCCCTGAGCTCCCCGCAGCTGCCAGGCAGCCCCTTCTCCTACCCATCCCCATCCCCCGGCTTGAGCAGCGGGGGCCTCCCGAGGACACCTGGCCGGGACTTCAGCTTCACACCCACCTTCCCTGAGCCTGGTGGGCCCCTGCTCCTGCCTGTCTGTCCCCTCCCAGCTGGCCGGCGTGATGACCGGTCTGGCCCCCTGGCCTCCCCTGTGCTCTTGGAGACAGGCCTGCCGCTCCCTCTGCCCTTGCCCTTGCCCCTGCCCTTGGCATTGCCCGTACCCGTCCTGCGGGCCCAGACTCGGGCCCCCACCCAGCTGCCACCCCTGCTGCCTGCTCCGCTGGCCCCCTGCCCACCCCCCATCAAGAGGAAGCCGGGCCGGCCCCGGCGATCCCCGCCGGCTGTGCTCTCCTTGGATGGGCCCTTGGTCCGGGCGCCAGGAGGGCCCCCCCTGGGCAGGGACCTCCTGCTTCTGCCAGGCCAGCCACAGACCCCTGTCTTCCCCAGCACCCACGACCCCCGGACCGTGACCCTGGACTTCCGGAACGCGGGGATCCCGGCTCCCCCCCCACCCTTGCCCCCCCAGCCTCCTCCGCCCCCACCTCCGCCACCTGTTGAGCCCACCAAGCTGCCCTTTAAGGAGCTAGAGAACCAGTGGCCCTCTGAGGCCATCCCTCCGGGTCCCCGTGGGCGCGACGAGATCACCGAGGAGTTCATGGACCTGGCCAAGGTGCGGGGGCCCTGGCGCCGGCCACCGAAGAAGCGCCACGAGGACCTGGTGGCCTCAGCCTCCCCCGAGCTCTCACCGCCGCAGCCCCTCTTTCGGCCCCGCTCAGAATTTGAGGAGATGACCATCCTGTATGACATTTGGAATGGCGGCATCGACGAGGAGGACATCCGCTTCCTGTGTGTCACCTACGAGCGTCTGCTGCAGCAGGACAACGGCATGGACTGGCTCAATGACACGCTCTGGGTCTACCATCCCTATATCCTGCCAGGCAGGGTGGGGGGGCTGCACCTCCCAGGATAGCGCACATCACTGTCACTTACGGAGCAGTGTCTATGCCGGCACCGTGCCAGGCTCTGTACAGAGTCATCACTGGCACTTTTAAACACTGCCCTCTGTGCCAGAATTGGCAGGTCTGGGGGCTAAATGTAACAATGTGATTGTACAACATGACAGAAGCAGGGGCTGACAGAAGGTTCACTCTCCCTGGCTCCCTCTCATCGCCTAATTTAATCTTCCCAACAGCCTAGTGAGGTAGGGGCTGTTATTATTCCCATTTTACATCTGAAGAAGCCGAGGCTCAGAGAGGTTAAGTTACCTGCCCGAAGTCACACAGCTATGAAGTAGCAGAGTAGAGATTTGAACCCAGGCAAATGTGGCTCCAGAATCTGCGTTCTCAGCCACGATGCCACGCCACAGTCGGTTGTTACCACAACCCTATGAAGTTGGCGCTGCTTTTATCCCTGTTGTACCAAATGAGTTTATTGAGTTTATTTACTCTGTGTCAGGAACTCTGCTAAGCAGCCTAAGCATCTGTAGTCATTCCACGGGGCATCGTCATCCCCAATTTGCATATGGGGAAACTGAGGCAGAGGGTGGTTTTAAAAAAAAAAAAAACACCCAAGGCCATGCAGCTGGGTACCTGTCAGAGTTCTGACCACGGTGGAGTTGGCCAGTGGGCAGGTGCAGGGAAGTGGTGTAGGTGTGGGCTGTGGAGCTGGGCGTCCTCGGCCTCCTGCAGATGGGTCTGAGGGTGGAGAGGCCAGGCCCGGGAGGGCGGGTCTCCAGGCAGGACTGGGAGGGGCTCTCCGAGAATGTCCATGTGGCCCTTGACCCACACCCACCCACCAGCCTCTCTTCAGCTAAGAAGAAGAAACGGGACGACGGCATCCGGGAGCACGTGACAGGCTGCGCCCGCAGTGAGGGCTTCTACACCATCGACAAGAAGGACAAGCTCAGATACCTCAACAGCAGCCGCGCCAGCACCGACGAGCCCCCCACGGACACCCAGGTACGGCCATCGGGGCCTGGACACCCCGGAGCCTCCCGGGCTGCGCAGAGGGTGGGGCCCTCCTGGAGGGGGTGTCAGGCACCGGGAGCGGTTGTGGAGCCAGAGGGGCCGGTGCATGGAGCACGAAGCATGCCACTCCCCTGGGTGCTCAAGTGTGAGAGGTGAGGTGAGGGGCGGGTAGGGGAGAGCCTCCGAAGGGTTTTAATCAGGGATACGAACAGAGTTGAGTTGCATTTCCAGAAGTTTCCTTCATTCTTCTTGAAATTAAGGAAATAAATTGGGTAGGTTGGACATGGGGGGCCGTGTGGGAAAAAGAAGATGCATTTGAAAGACTCTCAGGAATATTCGAACATTAGAAGGTCAGATGGATGGGACTGGGGGGCCTGACTGGTTACAGGAGGCAGAATGGGGTGGGACGCTGCTGGGTCCGGCCTTGGGGACTGCGTACCTGGATGCCAAGCACTGAGGTGAGAAGGAAGGTGGGACCCCCACTTTGGGATGGTTTGAGTTTCGGGGTTTGTGGAACATCCAGGTCGTGAGGTCTGGCGGACGGTTAGATATATGGGTACAGTAGAGAGCTTGGGAGAGGGACGTCTGGTCTGGGGACCTAAATTTGGGCATCATGAGGATGGAAATGTTAGCCAAAGGCCACAGCAGGGGTGAGCCGACCCGGGAGAACATCTGGAGGGGAGTGAAGCTCCAGGTGTCAATGGTGGGGACAGAGGAAGAGGGAGGCCAAGAGAGGGAAGGGATGCGAGGCTGCTGGGAAGAACCGTGATTTTGAATGAAGCCACGGGGTGTTAGGTAGACAGACACCCACCATCTCTGTCCAAAAAGCGGAGATGCTTTCAAATCTAGCTGAGAAGGGAAACGACAGCAAGAGTGAAGAGAACGCTGCGTCGTCTTAAGATTAGAGGAACTTGATCACGTTCAGATTCCGACGGGAAGGACCCCGTAGAGGAGAGGTGGCTATTAGGAAGCTCGGAGCAAGGAAGCTGGGAAGCTAGGGCCACAGAGCTCACGGTGGGGTTGCCAAGGATGAGACGGGGATGCGGGTTCCCTGTGGCCAGCTCCCCCAGGCGGCTGCGCCCCTCTCTGATCCGTCACCCGCCGTCCCCATCCTTGTACCCATCCTCACAGGGCATGAGCATCCCAGCGCAGCCTCACGCCTCCACACGGGCCGGCTCGGAGCGGCGTTCCGAGCAGCGCCGCCTGTTGTCCTCCTTCACTGGCAGCTGTGACAGTGACCTGCTCAAGTTCAACCAGCTCAAGGTGAGGCTGGGCCCCACCTGGGGCGGCCGGGGCGGCCACAGAATCCGGAACCAGGGCTCTCACCCCCATCCCCTTCCCTCCCCCAGTTCCGGAAGAAAAAGCTCAAATTCTGCAAGAGTCACATTCACGACTGGGGCCTGTTCGCCATGGAGCCCATCGCAGCCGACGAGATGGTCATCGAGTACGTGGGCCAGAACATCCGCCAGGTAAGCGCTGCCGGCCAGGACAGGTGTCGGGGTGGGGCTGCGGCCAGCCCCGCCCAGACTGAGGCCTCTTCCTGGCCAGGTGATTGCGGACATGCGGGAGAAACGTTACGAGGACGAGGGCATCGGTAGCAGCTACATGTTCCGGGTGGACCATGACACCATCATCGACGCCACCAAGTGCGGCAACTTCGCGCGTTTCATCAACCACAGCTGCAACGTGAGTGCCCGGCTCGGGGCAGCCGCCCCTGCTGCTGTGCCAGGAGGACCCGCAACCGGAGGGCACAGGAACCGGCGCGGCCTCCTTCCCGAGCTCGGGGCCCACAAGGATAGCGGGGAGGGAGGTGGAGGTGTGAGGCCTTATCCAAGGAGCCGTTCTCCTCTGAGTTTCAGTTTTCTCATCTGCAAAATGCGCATAATGAGACCAGAGGTGCTCGTGACATGGTCCATACAGCTGGTATTAACAGAGTTCCTTCCCCGTGCTGGGCGTTTTCGATGCCTCTGGGGTATTGCTGGCCAGTAGAACTTTCGACAGTGACGGAAGTGCTCTGCATCCTTGCTGTCCACTGATATACACGTGTGGTGTTGAGCGCTTGAAACGTGGCTAGCGTGGCTAAAAAACTGAGTGTTTTTTTTTTGCGGTACGCGGGCCTCTCACTGCTGTGGCCTCTCCCGTTGCGGAGCACAGGCTCCGGACACGCAGGCCCAGCCGGCCATGGCTCACGGGCCCAGCCGCTCCCCGGCATGTGGGATCCTCCCGGAGTGGGGCACGAACCCGTGTCCCCTGCATCGGCAGGCAGACTCTCAACCACTGCGCCACCAGGGAAGCCCCCAAAACTGAGTGTTTAATTTAACTTAAAGAGTCACACTCGGCTACTGACGGCTGACATGGCACAGGTCTGGGCGTTGATAACAAGGGTGGTCCTCTCGTGAATATAAGCACGGGGAGCTTCAAATGGAGGACAGGCACCCCTGGCTGTAGGTTCAGGTCTTGGCATCGCTACTTAGTGAGCGACTGTAGGCAGGTCACTTCATGTCTCGGTGCTTCAGTTTCCTAATCTGTAAAACTGGGATGATAACAGTCCCTCCTCGAGGGGTGTTGGGAGGACCAAGCGGGTTACCGAGGGCAGGCCTTCTGTGCAGATATAGCGGGCGCTCAGTACGTGCCAGCTCGCATGACTGTGACTTGATCATACCCTGGGGCCCGTAGGGACTTCGCTGTGCGTCTCCTGTGAGAGCTGAGGGGTAAGAGGGAATTACCCGGGTGCAGTAATGACTGAGTGAGGTGAGGCCTGGGGCAGGGAGGGAGAACACCTGTTTGAGGGGCAGTGGGATGAGGTAGGGGGCAGAGGGCAGGGTGAGAGGATGAGGTTGGCGGGGTTGGTGGTGGCTGGGTCACTCAGCCTTGTAAGCAGAGCTGAGAACTTTCTCTAAAAGCCGAGGCCGGCTATTGCCCTGGGGTGACGGGATTTGCTGTCCCTTTGGAAACATTTCCCTGGCAGCTGGGTCAGGAGTTATTCCGAGTTCAGAGAGGCAGCGGGAGCCGCTGCAGTCCAGGCAAGTGATGACAGAATCAAGAGGCCCTTTGAGGCAGAAGCCGCTGGGCGTGGTGGGCTGGATCCAGCACTGCTAGAGGGGAGGCGGGGGGCAGATGCTTGGGGGACTGGGTGCGTGGAATGGCCGCTCCCTAGGTCTGAGTTTACTGACTCAAAGTTGTCTCCTTGAGCTGCCAAAAGGTGGATATGGAGCAGCTAGTTGGATCTGGGGGCCTGGAGTGCAGGCAGGCAAACCTTTTCTGTAAAGGACCAGGTAGTAAGTATTTTTGGCCGTGTGGCCCAGACCATCTCATAGCAACTACTTAACTGCCATTGTAACAAAGGTAGCCATAGGCAATATGTAGTGAATGAGCGTGTGCCAATAAAACTTTATTTTCAAGAACAGGCAGCCGGGGGCCGGAGTTTGCTGACCCCTTCTCTAGAGCTCAGAAGTAGGGCCTGGGCTAGAAACATAAATTTGGGGATCACCTGCGGTATAAAAGTAAATTGGATATTTCCCTGCAAAATTTATTATTATGACAATCATGATTCTTATTTAATATCAGAGACAGGGGGCCCTGGTCTGCCAGATGGGGGAGCCGAGGCCTAGGGCAGGTGGCCAGTGGGCAGTGGGGTCATGGGGCCAGTACATCAGGCCTTGAGCACGGGGCTCAGTCGGGTTTGGGGGACTGCGGTCAGGGAGGGCCCGGGTGGGGTCCCAGGTGGGTCGGCTCACCCTCCCCCCCACATCCCACCCACAGCCCAACTGCTACGCCAAGGTCATCACCGTGGAGTCGCAGAAGAAGATCGTCATCTACTCGAAGCAGCACATCAATGTCAACGAGGAGATCACCTACGACTACAAGTTCCCCATCGAGGACGTCAAGATCCCCTGCCTCTGCGGCTCCGAGAACTGCCGGGGGACCCTCAACTAGGCCCGGTGCCTGGGGATGTCAGCCGCCCCCGGCGCCCGAGCGTGGACCCCTGGCCCCGGGGCCAGACCCCACCTCCCACCCCCATTTCAGGTGCTGTCCCTCTACCCAGCAGCCGTGCCAGGGCCTGGCGCCCCCAACACTACCCCCAGGACCCACCGCAGCTCCGGCCCCTCAGTGGGAAAGGGCTTCTCTGTCTCTCAGCCCATGTCTCTTTCATTTTTTTAAAGAAATGCTCCTTTCGGGACTTTGGTTTCCGGTGTAAATGTCTCCCCCCACCCCCCTACCTCCCCGGCGTCTCCCCTTCCTCCACCTCTTTCTCTCTGTCTTCTCTGTCCAGCCTTCCCTTCCCGGTCAGCCTCTTCCCATGAATGCTGCTACGTTGTTTTCGTCTTCTCATTCTTTTCTTCTTCTTCATGAGAAAAGACGCTTTAACCATTGAAATGTGAAGGCAGAATCAGAGAGTGGGGACCCCAGGCAGGGGCTGCGTGGTTTGATGGTGTGTCGGTCCACGTTCTGGAACCCTCCGGGCCCGGGCGCCGGGCCAGGTGCTGCAGAGGAGGGGGGTCGGGCCAGGCGGCTTTGACCTCAGAACACTACGGAAGGCCCGCTCTCTGCCGGCGGCGGACTCAGTGAGAAGACCCCCCTCTTTCCGACCCCCCTCCAGTCTGTTCCTTCCCCAGCAGCCTGGGGGTACCTTCCCCCCTCCCCCAGCAGACCCTGGTGGAGCCACGCTGGTCCCAGGCAGGAATTTCCCCTGGGGCTCTCCCTGCCACCCCACACCCCTCCACCCCCCAAATCTTGGGTTCAGTGTTTACTTTCTCATTCGAATGCCAGCGGGGGGGGCGGGGGCTGGGGGGAGCTGGAAGGGTTGTGTTTACTTACCCTCTCCTGCCCTCACCTTCACCCCCAGGGGAGAGAAGCACCTCCCACCAGGGCAGGCGGGTCCTGAGTCCCGCCACTACGGGTGTCTGACCGAATGCCTGACCGAATGCGCGTGTGGCGTATTTTTGTTTGCTTATAAGCTTCACCCGCTCGCCCCCAGCCTGTAGCCTGACTCACCCTGCCAGCAAGCCCCTCGCCCCAAGAAGTCAAGAGCATATTTATTTTCAGAGTGAGAAGATTTATTTCTCCCAGAGAAAGGAAAATCTTGGAAAAGATTTAAAAACTCAGATCTACGTCTGACAGGTTTTTGGTTTTTTTTTAACCCTTGGCATCATCTTTAGAGTTCCTTTCCACGGATTTTTTTTTTTTTCTTGTGCGTGTATAAAATCAAAACAAAGGGGGAAAAATAGGTTTTTGAAGTTCAGAACAGATTTCTGTACATAGGCTGCCATAAAGGACTTTTTTTCGGGAACATTGTTTCTTGTAGAAACATGTGGGAAGACTTTTTTGCTTATTTCTTTGTACTTCCAAAAAAAACCACACACACACACACACACACACACACACACAAGCAAGTCCCCCGCACCCCAGAAAGCAAAGAAGGCATGTAAATAATTTATGGAAAGTGACTGTTGTGACCAGGAGTCATCCTCACCAAGACGGGAGAGCTCCCGGCGGGGCTGCCCCGACCCTGCAGATGCAGGCCCGGAGCCTCTGGTATCTCAGCTTGTGTCAAGCTTGTTATCATGTAAATTCTGTACAAAGAATTGTTATTTTTCTCTTTTTTTTTTGTCGTTGGTGGTTTTGTTGTGTTTTTCTTTTTTTTTTTTTTTTTTACAATTTCTTTACCCCATGCCCTCTCTGTTTGAGACTATGCCCACCGGTTTCAATCTTCATGAAATCGGTGGCATTAAGACACGGAGGGGGACCTGGGCACAGCGGCAACCTTCTCTTCCTTTTGCGGTTTTCTGCCTCATTGTGCAACTGAGGAAATATTTATTTTTCACATGAGGAAATGTGTAGTTTGTAGAGATGGCCGATTTAAGTTACTTCTGGAGCCCCCAAGGGGCTGTCTTCAGTCTGTCCCCTCCTCCCGTAAAAGAAGTGGGGCAGGGGTAATGTGAGGAAACCAGGGTCCAGGGTCCTGCCTCACCCCTCACTCTGGCCTCACCTTGCCCAACCAGCCTTCCCTACGGGCGAGCAAGGGCCTGGACCCTCCCTGTCCCCAGGAACCACCACCCCCCCCGTCCCACCCCTGAAATGGCTTGCAATAGCCAGAAATGTGTCAACTCATTTTTCTTTCAATGCCTTCATTTTCATTGAAAAATGAAAATGCTTTTGAAGAATTGGGGGTTTCTGCTTTTTCTTTTTCTTGTCCTTGCCCCCCGCCGCCTCCCTCCTCCAGCAAAGAAGAGAACCCGTAAGTTTTAGGGATGTTTGTGCATATAGATTCTCATCGTACGTAACTTGTTTTGAAGAGAAGTGTTTCCGTTGTGGGTGTGTCTTGCTGTAAATATTTGTTCATATTTTTGTGAATTCAATACTATGTACCATTGTATTATAGTAACTTTTATAAAGCAAACCATAAATATACTGACTTTTCTTACAGATACGCCATCTCCCTTGCTCTCCTCTCTCTTCTCCTCCTTCTTTCTTTCTGTTGGGGGCACACCCTGCTCGCTAAGGAGTGGGTGCTCCGGTAGTCAGGGGTAGGGGTGGAAGGAGCTAGGTGGGGTGTGGTACATTCAGACCATCTGCTTTTTTAAAAACCTATATATATTTTTCTTCCACTTTTATTGAGCTGTAATTGACATACAGCACTGTAAGACCAGCTGTTCTTAAACTCTAAGCCTGTAGGTGGATTCTTTGAACTGGGACAAGTTATAGTCAGACTAGACCTTCCACAGCTTTCAAGTTTTCCTTCTAGAACTCTTCTTAAAGCCTCAGGTATCTAACACTGCTAATGGTCTACAATTAAAGGAAACAAGATCAAATATCCTATTTCTATTACTAGAAGATCTTGGAAAGGTGGTTCCTCAGAAATGATTAACACTAAGGGGACATCACTCCGGTCTGTGAGGCAGGAGGGGGCTGATAAAACAGTCACCAGTTGAGAAGAATTAAATGTATGCAGTGTTGTGGGTATTCCACAGGTTCTGTGCCCCATAGGTCTCAACTCTGCCTGATCCAGTGGTGGGGTAACTGAGGGACCCACGGAGAGTTTGTTAGACGATGTCCACTTATCTTTGAGAAGGACAGGCTCAGAACCTCAGCAAAAAGCAGCGTGACTGAAAAGAAGTTCACTTCTTACTAAGGAAGCGCAAATTATACCATGATACCACTTCCCCTGTCAAGTGGCAGATACCAGTGTTGGTGAGCGCGGGGTGAGGGGCACTTACGCACCGTTAGTGGAAGCATTAGTTGCTGCAACCTTTAGGAGGAAAAATTACATGTTAATGATCAATATTTAAAATGCACATAAACTCTTGGCCCAAATGTTCCACTGTCAGGAATTGAACCTGAGAGCCATGAGCAGGCAAGGATACTGTACAAGGACGTTCTTTGCAGCCTTACTTGCGAGCAAAGAAATGAAGGCAAGGGAGGTGTCTCATTGGTGGGCTGTTTTCTTGGAATTGTCCATCCAGACAGGTGGACACCACTAGAGTTGGATTCGTGGGAACAGAAAAGGAGTTGACAGGCAGGGCCAGAAAAGAGAAGGTAGGGGCAGCTGCTGGCCATTCATTCAACCAATATTTATTGAGCACCTACTATGTGCCAGGTACTCCTCTAGGCACTGGGGCTACAGGAGTGGAGAAAACGTACTTCCTGTCTTCATGGTGATTGTGTCCTTGTGGGTGAGTCAGGCAAACATGAAGAATAAATGCTATGATAAGGAGAAAAATAGCTATGAGAAGTGGGTGTCAGTGGGAGAGAGGCGAAACTTTAAACAGGGTGGTCAGGGAAGCCCACTTACCTGACATGTGAACAAAACTCAAAGGAGAAAAGGGAGTCAGCCCTGTGGAGACCCAGGTCAAAGGAGATAGGGAGTTAGCCTGTGGAGACCTGGGGGAAAGGTATTCCAGGCAGAAGGAACAGTGAGTGCCAAGGTCCTGTGGCAGAAGACTGCCCGGTGTACTTGAGGACCAGCAAGGAGGCCTGTGTAGCTGCAGCTGAGTGACGGGGAAGGGTGAGTAAAGCAAATGAGCTCTGAGAGGTAGACCTGGTGGGGGAGTGGGGGAGGCAAACGCTGCAGAGCCTTGCAGGGCAGCACAGGGACAACCCAGGGCGTCCAGCCCAAGGCTCACCAAAGAAACACATGTGCAAATCTGAGCTTCCTTCAGCTTTCCTCTCCAACCTGCTGCTGTATTTTCCACCTCGATCAATGGCGTTTCTATCCCACGCCTCCACCCACAACTGCTGCCGCTGGTTACCTAAGCTCAAAGGCTGGAAATCCTGGGCTTCTCCTTTCCCCCAGCTACCAAGGCTGATGGTTCTTCTACGGTATTCAAATGCATCCACCTCTCCCTCTGTCCCTCAGTCCCACAGGGAAAGTCCTCTCTTCACTGCTTCTGCTGTGGGGGCCAAAGCGAAGCCTCAACTCAACACGTCTGCGTCAGAGCAGACGGGGCTGTGCTGGAGAGGGGCAGGTGCCAGGTAGACTTGGGCGAGAGCCCCTCATCCAGGCCCCTCTCTAGAAATAACAAGAGCAAACACATAGCACTGAGGCTGTGCCAGCAACAGTTTTAAACATCTTTGATATCAAACTCACCGTAGTGCAGGACTCCCCTGGCGGTCCAGCGGTTAAGACGCCATGCTTCCACTGCAGGGAGCCCGGGGTTTGATACCTGGTCGGGGAACTAAGATCCTGCATACCACTCAGCCACAAACAAAACGAACAAAAAACAACAACCAAAAAACAGTAGCGCTAGGAGGTATTATCCTTATTTAACAGACAAGGGAAACCGAGGCACTGAGAGATCAAGTAGCTTGCCCAAGACCACACACAGCTAGTAAGCGGCTGACAAGGTAGTGGGGCTCCCTAGTCTGTGTTCAGCTAATGAGGGTCGGCTCTGTCCATGCCCCATCTGAAGAGGCACCTACTGCCCTGTGCCAGCTGGTTGTCACTGCACAGGAAGGCAAGGCCAGAACTGCCTGGTTGTCCCAGGTGGAACCAGAACCGTAGAGTTTGTATGTGAAATATCCTGACCTTCTGAAAGGTTGACTCGAATTTGTTAAAATCAGGCAGACGAAATAAAATACATCTGTGAGCCAGATCTGGCCCGTGAGCTACCAGTTTGCAGCCCCCTGTGTTACAGAATTTCCCTTCTTTGCATGAACCATGGGAAAATAGAGGGAGGGTATCTTTGGCCAGCAGCACTGGCCTGGGACCTGCCGTTGTTCCTCTGGTTTCTCACTGCTGTTCTTTTCATTTCTGAATTCATGATCCTAGAAGCCCTGATTTCTATAACCTGAGGGGGGTGGAAAAATTCCTCCCAATTCCTCCATTACAACAACTCCGATTTTTTTTTCTTACACTGAGATCCATCTGCTTCTAGTTCTGAGTTGACTCCTCCCCAGGGAGGGTTGTCAAGCATCAGAAGTAGGGAATTCCCTGGCCGGCCGGTGGTTAGGGCTTCGCACTCTCACTGCCCAGGGCCAGGGTTCGATCCTTGATTGGAACTAAGATCCCACAGGCTGTGCGGTGCAGCCAAAAAAAAAAAAAAAAGAAAAAGAAAAAGAAAAGAAAACGAAGGAAAAAAAGAAAAGCAGAGAAAGAAAAAATCAAAATCAGAAGCAGAAGAGGTCCTATTTGCCCCCACCTCCTTTTCTCCAGTTTTGAAGAAAATTTTCCTTCTGTTTTAGGACCAGTAGCTCCTTTCCCAACTGTGTCACTCTTTTTTGCAAGGGCCATTCACACTTGAGTATGAACTAGGCTCTCTTCAAATGGAATCCACGTCTGGAGCAGGGTTGGGGGGAGTAGAGCTGCACAGGGGGTGTGGGGGAGTAGGCACTGGTGTCTGCCGTGCTGCTGGTAGAGGGCAGAAGCTGAGGGGCGCAGATCCCTTCTACCAGCTCTCACACCAGGAACCATGTGCCATGGGTGCTGAGCGAGGATGATGACCCAAAGTCCCTGGACTAACACTTTCCTAAGTCCAGAGGTTTGGGTTCAGGGCAGCAAAGTTGGGTACAGCTCATCCTTGGAGATCAGAACGCCATCAGACAGGATGCTGCCAAGCTTTGTCCCACCTTAGGGCCTTTACCCTTGCTGTACCCTCTTCCTGGGATGCTCTTTCCCCAGATTTTCCCATGGCTGGCTCCCAAATGTCACCTCCCAGAGGGGCCTTCCCTCGATCGACATTAGTCCTTCCTCCCACCTTCACCTCTACACAAGCTCATCACCCGCTTTATTTTCTTAATAGCATTTACCACTCTACAAAACGCTATTGTCTGTCTTTCCCTTTAGCGTGTAGGCCCTCTGCACCTCTTGGTTCCAGAACTCCCCGCAACCTGCGCGGTCCTACTCAGCCCAGCGCTAACCCCCGGCGCCTCCTCGGCTCCCGCAGCCTCTGAACTCCTAACGCGGATGTCTCCTACAGTGCTGCCGCCCTGAGCTCCCCCTGGCGGCCAAAGAACCTCACTGCTCCAGCCCGGCACAAACACGTGGACACCGCCTTGGACCCCAGTCCGCTTTATTCCGGAGGGCGGGAGACTGAACAGCCCAACCGAGAGGGCGAGTTAGGAGGTAGGCGGAGTCTTGTGTGTGTGGGAGGTCCCGGAGGCGGCTGGTGGGCGGGGTCTAAAGGGAGCGGCCAGTAAGGAGGGCTCGCTCGCTGTTCAGGGCCTGTGGAGTGGGCGCGTTCCAGGACGAGGGGGCGTGGCCCACCGTGCGCCGGCAGGTGGGCGGGGCTTCGGTGGGTCAGGCGGCACCAGAGCGGCCTACATGCCGGGCACAGTCCCGTTGGTCTCCATGTCGGTGAGGTTGCCCCGCAGGTCCTGCTCCTCCTCGAAGGCCTTGAACAGTGAGTTGAAGTTGCCGGCTCCAAAACCCTGGAGCGGGAGAAAGGAGGTGAGCTGCGGACCCAGAAAGCCAACCGCTGGGGACAGGCGGTCCTTAGTGGTACCTGGTGGTTGTAGCGCTGAATGACTTCCAGGAAGAGCGTGGGCCGGTCCTGCATGGGCTTGGTGAAAATCTGCAGGAGGTAGCCTTTCTCGTCGTAGTCCACCAGGATTTTCAGCTCCTAGGTGGGAGACAGGGGACTGGGTAAGGGGGAGGCTGGCTGGCCCCTCTAGCCTGAAATGGTGGGATATTTAGAAAGGCCATGGGGGCTCCTGCACCCCCAAAGCCAAGAAAAGACCCTTTTCTGCAGCAGTTCCAGACACCTCCACCTCCCCGCCTCAGCCCCTGTGTTAGCCACCCAAGGCTGGCCTGGACCACCCAAGTAGCACCCACACAGCTCTCCCTGCTTCTGCTCTTGCCTCCTTACAATCCATCTTCCTCACATTCAGGGGTCTTTCAAAATCAGATCATCTCACTCCCCTGTTTAAAACTCTCCAGTGGGGCTTCCCTGGTGGCGCAGTGGTTGAGAGTCTGCCTGCCGATGCAGGGGACACGGGTTCGTGCCCCGGTCCGGGAAGATCCCACGTGCCGTGGAGTGGCTGGGCCCGTGAGCCATGGCCGCTGAGCCTGCGCGTCCGGAGCCTGTGCTCCGCAACAGGAGAGGCCACAACAGTGAGAGGCCCACGTACGGCAAAAAAAAAAGTAGAAGTAGAGTTACCATATGACCGACCCAGGAATTTAACTCCTAGGTATCTACCCAAGAGAATTAAAACGTATGTCCACACAGCTACTTGTTACCCAGATGATCATAGCATTATTCATGATAGCCAAAAAGTGGAAACAAATGTCCATCAACTGATGAGTGGGTAAGCAAAATGTGGTCTATTCATCCAATGGAATATTATTCAGCTATAAAAAGGAACAAAGTACTGACACGTGCTACAATATGGATGAACCTTGAAAACATGATGCTGAGTGAAAGAAACCAGTCACAAAAGATTATGTGATTCCATTTATATGACATGTTCAGAAAAAGCAGCTCTATAGAGACAGAAGATCAGTGGTTGCCTAGGGCTGAGGGTGAGGAGGTGGAATGGGGAGATTGAGAGGTGGTTTCTAAGAGGTTTCAGGTCTCCTTTTAGAGTGATGAAAATGTTCCAAAATTGATTTCAATGATGGCTGCATAATACAGTGAAGAGCCAAAAACCACTGAATTGTGTATTTTAAAAAATGATGTATGTTTTGTGCCTTAAATATCAATAAAGATGTCAAAAACAAAACCAGAAAAACCTCCAATGGTTTCTGGCCACAGAAGAACAAAATCCGAACTCTTATATAGCCTACCAGAGGAATCGGCTCCTGCCTACCTCTTTGACCTGGGCCACTCCTCAAACACTTCCTTTCATTCACTCTGGCCCTCTTTCTGTTTCTCAAATACTCAGAGCTTGCTCTTACCTCAGGACATTTGCACTTGCTGTTCCCTCTGCCAGGACTGCTCTTTCTCTAGGTCTTCACACAGCCAACTCCCTTTCATCATCTTGATTTCACTGAAATGTCACCTCCTCAGAGAGGCCTTCCCTGACTGCCTCCTATGTAGCAGCCCCAGATCACTCTCTGTCATAGCCTGTTTTAAGTTTCTGCACAGCACCAACTCTCTCTCTCTCTCCAATGGTGTTTGTGTTGTTTATTTGTCATCTATCTTCTCACTAGAATGCAAGTTCCATGATGGCAGGGACCTGGTCTGCTTTCCTGGCTGCATCCCAGTGCCTGATGCAAGGTTGAGACAGCATTTGTGAGGCAAGATGGAACTCAGGGCTTGTTCTCGGCTGACTGAGGATCCTGTTCGAGGCCTTACCTCCAGAACATCAATATTCTCCTTCACCCGGATCTTGGCCGACTTGAGCTTCTCCCGCAGTTGTTTGTAGTATGTGGACGGAACAGCCAAAAACTCCATGCCTCTCTCTCTCAAGTGGCGAATCTGTCTCAGAGCAGGGTAAAGGTCAATCCTCTCTCCATGCTCAACACTCCCAGCCAGGGGGAAGTGCTGGGCCAGGAGGACGCAGGGTCCCTACTCCAGCTTCCCCAAACTGCCAGGATGCAGTGTGACCTCATCCCCTTCCTTCTTTGGGCCTTGTGGGTCCCGATGGAAGAACAGCAATCACTAACATTTATGGGACCTCACTACGTGCCTCTCTCGAGCACTTTCTATGTACTGTCTCATTATGTCGATGCACTAATCTTTTGAGACATTTAGATGATTGTTCTCCCCATTTCATAGCTGGGAAAACTGAGGCATTGAGAGATTAAGTATTAATATCTATTCTCAACATAGGAGCCAGAGGGATTTTACTAAAATACAAGTCAAATCATGTCACTCCTCTGCTTACCAACGGTGGTGTCTCAGAGTCAAATTTAAAGTCCTCACTATCTGCCCCCACTCCTACCTTCTGACCGCATCTCCTACCCTTCTCTTCCTTGTTCATTCTGTTCCAGCTGTTCCTTTAACCTTCCTCTACCCTGGATGTCCCTTATTCCTGGGGCGCTTTCCCCAGATTTCCACTGCTTCCTCTCTCCTCTGCATTTTTTTTTTTTTTGGGGGGGGTACACGGGCCTCTCACTGTTGTGGCCTCTCCTGTTGCGGAGCACAGGCTCCAGACGCGCAGACTCAGCGGCCATGGCTCACAGGCCTAGCCGCTCCGCGGCATGTGGGATCTTCCCAGACTGGGGCACGAACCCGTGTCCCCTGCATCGGCAGGCAGTTTCTCAACCACTGCGCCACCAGGGAAGCCCAATGTCTTCTGCATTCTTAAATGTCTCCTTCTTAGCGCCAGGACTTTGGTGACCGCATAATTTAAATATACAAAGTCCTGGGACTTCCCTGGTGGTCCAGTGGGTAAGACTCTGCCCTCCCAGTGCAGGGGCCTGGGTTCGATCCCTGGTCAGGGAACAAGATCCTACATGACGCAACTAAGAAGCCCGCGTGCCACAACGAAGATCCCGTGTGCCGCAGCTAAGACCTGGCACAGCCACAATAAATAAATAAAAAAGAAAAAGAAAAACTTGAAATTAAAAAAAAAAAAATGTCCTTCACCCTCCCTCGCCCATGGCCCTGCTTGATTTTCCTCTAGAGCACTCACTGCCATCTAACAGAGATATTTTACTAATTTTGTTTTGTGCCTCCGTAAGGGTAGAAACTATTGTCTTGTTGGCTAATGTGTCCCAAGTACCTGAAACAGTGCCTGGCACATAGTAGGTGCTCAATAAGCATCTATTGCGTGAATGAATGAATGAAGTTGCCATGGTCATGGTGAATTCTTGGTTGGGCTGGGGCTGAATGGGACAGGCCAGGCTCTTGTCCACTTGGTCGTACTGCCACATTAAGAACAGGTAGGACCCAGCCTCCCCAAGGGCTGGAGCCATAGACTCAGGACATTTAGTTTGGATGAAGGGACCTAGTGGATCTTGTAGCTTAATATCCTCATTTTCAATTTGATGCAACTGAAGCCCAGAGAGGGGGTTGAATCCCCCAAAGACTCATAGTACGTTACTGGCAGAACCAGGTCTAGAGCCCAGGCTTCTTGTTACTCTGGCACTTGCTACTTCTGTAGCAGAGAGACCAAACTCTCTAGGGTGGGAATATGCCTGCACATGAATGGCACGAGCCAGTAAGGGAGCCCTGTCAGCCGTCTGGGCTGACGAAGGGGACCCAGGACTGCCACTCGTCACCCCCATCCCCAGCCTCTGACTCCGTTTGCAGAGTTTGGCTTGGAGCTGAATGGGAGGTGAATTAGGACCAGGAATGGGCTTCTAACCGCTGTGATGATGTCTTCAGTCTTGAGAGCGATGTGCTGGACCCCAGCGCCCCCGTTATAGTCCACATATTCCTGTGGGAGGGGAGCAAGGAAACCATTGTCAGTGGCCCCGTCACCCACACCCCTGCCCCTGCAAGAGCCCTCAAACCTCTTCCCTGCTTCGTTCTTCCCCAGCCAAGGCCCCCGGGGCCCGAGGGAGGCCCCACCTGGATCTGGGACTTCTTCCTGCCCGGCGCTGGCTCGTTAATGGGCATTTTGATGGACTCCTCGTAATTGGCCACCACGATGGACCGCAGAGAGCTGTACTCCGTGTGTACCTGCGTGTCATCCACGGACCAGAAACGGTGGAACTGCAGGTTCTTCAGGTACCTGTGGGGGGTGGCCGGAAGGGCACAATGGCTCTGATGTTGGCCTGGGACCTGCCCCCTGCCCCTATTCCACCTTCCAGAATTTGTTCCCTGAGCAGGCTCCAAAAAGGGTACCACCTTTCACATCACGCACATCATAGGTTTGTACCTTTATTATGACAATTTTCCTTTGGGTGGAAGTAAAGCATCTGATAACAAGATCCGTATACATGGCACCGCTCCAACAGATGGAGGTGCTTTTGAGAAAGGGTACTTGCTTCTAATTTGCACACACGTGCTCTTTGGGTAGTGACAGCCTTCCTCCAAGCCTCCCTGGACTGTGACACCCCCTGTGTTGATTCCCCAAGGTTCCTCAGAGGGAGGACCGGTGGGTCACTTTGGGCCTTAAATCCTCTGGTCTCCATGGTGACAGTTTTTCAGGGAACAGATGAATCAGTGACCTCAGACTAACCTGGCCCCACCTCGTGCTCTATTTCCTGACAACACCTGGGAGTGGGCCTGTCACACATGTGGGAAGGGCTTGGGCCAGGGACTCACCATTCTGAGGCAGACAGCATCTCCTGATCAGGCTGGTTTCCCACAATGTGATCAATTCTCTCGAGACTGCAGTTGGGCCTGGGAGAGGGAGGCAGTTAGGGGGTGAGGAGAAGGCTACTCCCTAAATCTCTTCCTTCCACCAGCCCCTCAATAACAGTAACTGCTCATTATTTCCATAGCACTTACTATAGACACACTATCTGCATCAACTCACGCACTGTTACTAGCCCCATTTTACAGATGAAGAAACTGAGGCTTAGAAAAATAACTTGCCAAGGTTAAATAGCTAGTAAGTGACAGAGCTGGGATTTGAACCAAGGCAGTTGGGTTCCAGACCCTAGGCTCTTGGCCTCTATGCTGCCTCTTCAAGCCATCCTGGGATGCTCAGGGGCTCCCCAGCAGGGACCAAGATACTCTGTCCCTTCTGCGTGGAAGAGAGGGCACCCCACCCTTGCCCCAAGGGGCACTCACAGCTTGGAAAGTAGGGGGTCGACGAATGCTGGGGCCTCGAATCCAGGCAGGAACCAGCCGGTGTAGTTCATCTTCTCCACCAGGGTGTGTGTAGTATCCCCATACTGTGGGTGGCGAACAGCCTGAGGTCCCACCCCTGCTGAGGCCAGGCTGCATTTCATGGTGCCAACATAGCCCTGGGTTCCAACCCAGACCTGGCCCTAACTCCAAGTGTGATTTTGGGCAAGTCACTTCCCCTTTCCAAAATGAATTGCAGTCTGACATTTGGGAATTTGACAGTCTGTCTGCCCCACAGGACCGGAAGCTCTGTGGAGGCGGGGATGCCGTTTTGCTCATGATGCTGTCCTGGCACATAATAGGTGCTCGATTAAAATGTGTTGCCTGAATGAAGATGATGAGGGTGTTGGATCTAATTATATGGAAGGGCCTTTTCAATCATTCTAACAATCTTTGAGTTGTATTAAATCTTGAGGAGGAAGGACCTATGATTGTATCAGGTGCTAAACAGACTTGGTAATCTTTGCTGCGTGTCTGTGATATGCCAAGCGCTGTTGTTCTAAGTGCTATACACGAATCATCTCATTTGATCCTTTAAATGACTGTGGGAGGAGTTATAGCTGAAGAAACAGGCACAGAACGGTTAATTAGCGTGTGGCAGATCACACAGGTGGACCACGCAGGTGGTAACTTGCTCATTTAAACGGAGTCCCAGGGAGGTGAAGTGATTTGCCCAAAGTCACATAGCTTGAGTGGGGCGGGGCTTCCCTCCCACCTTCTTCCCCAGACCCACGCATCTCCTTCCTTGCATCCCCATGCTATCATCCCCCACTGGGGAGGAAGGGAAGCCCAGAGGCGTGACTGGTAGCCCTCCTCAGCCTCTGCACACCAGCCAAGAATACAGGAGATCAGGGTCCAGGGAGAATGTCTGCACTTTGAGGCACAAGTGTGGGATGGTATAATGGAGTCAGGGGCTGGGGAGGGGGGTCCTGGCATCTAAGTGGGTGCTGACAGCAGGAGACGTGGGGCACTGAGGTTAACTCACCGTCTGCAGCACAGCAAACTTCACCTTCCCAAACTTATCTTGCTCTACCCAGGGTTCCCGCACGATCTTGGCGCCTCGTTCCCGGGCTTTCTGCAGAGGAGATGGGGTGGGGAGGTGGTCAGTGCTGGACCCTCAGTGCTGGACCCTTTGGCTGCCGCTGCTGGATCCCCTCTGCGTGGTCCTACCGCAGCCTCCTCCAGTTTTTCCAGCCCCAGGCAGGAACTCCAGCGAACTTTAGCTGTTGCCCTTGACACCCATGGCTCATGCCCATTTGGCAGATAGGGAAACTGAGGTCCAGGCCCAGAGCTGGGGCTATTTAAGACAAAACAGGTGGGGGTGGGGGTCTGTCCTGCCTGTCCTGTGCTAACTCACTCTGTGGCCCTTCGCCCTCTCTAGTCCTCAGTTTCTTCATCTGTAAAAAGGGTGGTTGGATAAGACAAATACAAGCTGACATTTATGGAGCACCTACTATGTGTCATACCCTCTGCCAAGTGCCTTACATGCATGAATCATGTATTTGATATTTAGCAAAACCTTATTACTGCATGTCTATGCTTATCACATGTCAGGCACTGTTGTAAGTACTAGCCTCTTTAATCTGCACAGCAACATTACATGAAAGGCACTATAATTGTCTCTATTTTATAGATGAGAACATTGAGGCACAGAGAATTTAAGTCACTCACCTGAAGTCACACAGCTAATAAGATAGAGACCCAGCAGTCTGCCTCTGGAATCTACACTCTGAACATCTAAACTGCCTCTTGAATACAGCGTTTGGTACAGTCAGGCCCAAGAAATGATAATTGTGACCTCGTTTCCTCTTTGTAACAACTCAGCGAGGTAGGTGGTTATCCCCATTTTACAGATGCAGAAACTGAGGCTCAGACAGAGGTTGCACGGCTACTAAGGGGCAGGGTGTCACTGGAACTCAGGTGTGTGTCAGCCAACATCTGGGCACATCACTCCAGCGTGGCAGTGTCCTCCAGCCCTGACTGATGGGGGTCCCTGTCGCAGACAGAGGGCAGGCCGAGCCTTACTGCTTCGTCTCCGCACCAGCCCAGGTGCGGCCTCACCTGCACGATGTAGTCACAGTCCTCCACCTCGAAGGCAATGTCCTTCACTCCGTCGCCATGTTTCACCAGGTGATCGCCCATCTCTGTGGCCGGCAGGGGAGGCAGGTGGCGCTGGAGTCATGGCCCCTCCCTGAACCCTGATCCACCCCTGTGTCCCTAACCCCCACCCACAAAACCATGTCTCCACTCCCTGGCACCCCGAACCCTCTGGGGCCCCCTCACCTTTGTTCCAGGGGTTGAGGGCAGAGGAGAAGATGAACACAATCTAAGATGTAGAGCAGAAGGGAGGTGTGGCTGGTGGCTCAGGTGAGCTTCTGGAGGTGCATCCCCGGCCCCCCTCCCTGCCCACCAGTGAGATACCCCTGGTGGGACATTAGGACAAGACCCCTCTTCCCAGCCAGGCAGGACTGTTGACCCTGGGTTCCTGTCCTTTCTCAGCCTTAGCTTCCCCTCTGGTCCTGAGGGATGGGGGCTTCTCCCGTGACAGACCCTCCTGGGGCCTTGGGATGAGCTGCCAGTCAAGCCTCCCAGTGGGGAGAGCCCCAGGGATCCATGGACCAGGGCACTGCTTAGATTTCCAGTCTGACGTCTGAGGCCTTTGCCAACTTTTCCTGAACGTCTGTGAGACCAGCGTCGGGCCAGGCCGAGAAGTAGACCAAACCAAGAAGGTCCCTGTTGCATGTCGTACGAAGGTGCCGGTGGAGGGCCCAGTGAAGGCTGACCTCAGTGCACGCTCCGCTAACCACACCGGGCAGCCTGGAAGAGCACTGGGCCGCCTGGAGGAAGGGCTTCCTGGCCTCCTGCACCCAGAGGTGCCAGAGCTGTCAGGGAGCTCAGAGACCAGCAGGGAGAGAGATGGCCCTCCTGGATGGGTAGGGTCCTGGGCGGAGACTCACCTTCCCTTGCTTGATCACGTGGCTGACTGTCTCCCGGGAACCCGTCTCCAGGCCCTTGTAGGCTAGGGGTTCAAAGCCCATCTTGTTGCAGTAGTACGACGCAGCCTGAATCACAGAGTTGCAGACGGGCCCGTGAGGGTCGAAGGGCAGGCCCCCAGTCCCCCAAGCCTATCTGCCCTGTTGCCCCAGCTGCCGAGATCCTCCTGGGAAGAAAGCCTGCTCCCTGGCCCACGCTGATCTCAGGTAAGTTTCCCACTGGGATCCGTGGCCCTGATTGTGTAATTAGGATCCAAAGAGTGACTGTCCATCCTGGGACTCTCCCAACATTGGCCCTGATCCTCCCGTCCCAGGGCCCAATCACAGACCCAGCTGGAGACCTGCCCTTGTCCTAGAGGCCCCCTTGCCTGCCCTCTATCCACTCCCAACACCTTGCCCAGCTTTTACCTGCTTCGCGTTGCCAACCCAGAAGGTCACAGAGTGAAAATGGAGGAATCGGCCTCTCTCAGGCTGCAGAAGAAGAGAAGGGGCAAGGCTTAGTCCCTAGAAGTGGGTCTAGAAAAGTGCAAGTGGAGAGGTGTCCCCTAGCCACCTCCCTTGTCCCACCCTCAATCCAAGAACTGAGGAGAAGCCAGCCCGCCCCACCCTGCTGCCCTGAAGGCTTGCCAAGCCTCGAAAGGTTTCTCATGTAGAAACTGAGCTCCTGTGGGCTCAGGATTGGTGAGCCCCCCTCTCCCCTGGGAGGCCTGCCCAAGTTTCACAGGGGGAAACAGCCTTATGCTGCAGCGACACAGATTTAAGTTAGACCTTAGAAAGAACTTCCAGACAGGATTAAGGGATTGGCAGGAATTTAAGAAGAGGTAAAAGTTTTTCTTAGGAGGGCAAGGTTGAGTCCAGCTCAGTCTAGACGTGGCAGGGGGGGCAGAGATGAACTTGAGTGTGCATCCAGAACGTCACGTAACCCTTGTAGCTATTATTCCTCTTCTGCTCTTTGCTAGCATCCCGGTCTCCCGGGGCCCTGACCCCACATTTCCCCTCCTGCTTACCTTCTCTCCTTTGTTGCTGTAAGTCGTCTAAGGAGAAAGAAAAGGACAGTAAGACATGGAAACTTGGACACAAGGTGCTTCTGGAAATCTCACTCCAGATCCGTGGCCGTTGGCAAAAGCTGCCATGGCTCCAGGCAGGCTCTTACCATGACTGATCTTGGTCACACTTCCTCCTGGGAAGACTGGGATGAGAGGCCAGCAGAGTGCTGGACAGAAATATTTAACACCCAGCAAGTCCCGCCCCTGGCCTCCTGGCCTTCCTGGGGGTGGGAGGTGATCCTGGAAGCTCCTAGGCCTGGAAGCCTCTGATCCAGGCACGGCCTCATTGGACAGGGTGATGCTGTCAGGCCTAGAAAGGGGGAGTGACTCGCCCAAGGCCACCAGCCAGTTGGGGGCAGAGCCGGGGCCAGAAGCCAAGGGCACATTCTTTCCAGGACCCTGGGCTGGGACTGTGATCTTTGCCCTCCAGAATCCAAAGCTGAGAAGCCAAGGCCAGCTTGGGTGCAGAGGTGGCTCCAGCATTCTTATTCAGGGAGAATTTGAGGGGGATTAGGGACTGGTCTTGAAGCCAGCCACTTGTTTGCGTAGCAAGTGTATGGTTTATATTTAGGTAAAAAGCTTGTATTCAATAGTGGTTAGAGGCATGGGTGTGGGGGTTTGGATCCTGGAGGTCTACATACTATGTGACTGGGGAAAGTTACCGAACTCCTCTAAGCCTCAGTCTCCCATCTGTAAAATGGGAACAATAGTAGTGTAGCAGGGCATTAAATGAGATAAACATAAGCTTTTGGAATAGAATCTGGCACACAGTAAGATCTCTGTTAATGCTGGTTATGATTAGTTATGTTTCTTTGGGGCTTTGCGTGGGGGGCTGATGGAGAATAGGGAGGCCTTGGCGTTGCCACAGCCTGGGTGTTGGGAAAGAGGTTGTGGCCCTACTCCTGGCCCAGAGTGGTGGGAAGGGGGAGCTTACGGCCCTGGGAGGAGGAAGGCCTGGGTTCCTCCCCAGCATCCCCCATACCCTAATCCTCAAGGCTCACTTTCCTGGAAGATGGAGTGGTAACTGCTGGCCAGCTGTGGCATTTACCTGAGGGCTCCAGGACAGCCCCCTGCCTCTAGCTCCATGTCCGTCCCCAGAAACTCTGTTGCTGAGACATCTTCCTGGGGAACTGACTTCATCAACTATCCTCTTTGCCTGGAAACTCTTCCAAGACCCTGAAGCTGGCAGTCTCAGCCAGGGACTGTGCCAACCCCACCCCACCCTCTTGCATTTTGGCTCCCTAAATGTCCTGCATTAGCCGTTTTTGTTGTTGTTGTCTTTTGAGAGTAATATTTATTTTGTCCTAATTATAAATAACTCATAGGTTTTCTTTCCAATTTATTTAAACTAAAAAAAAAAAAAGTTTATGGGACTTCCCTGGCAGTCCATTGGTTAAGACTCTGCGCTTCCACTGCAGGGGCCGCGGGTTCGATCCCTGCTCGGGGAACTAGATGCCACATGCATGCCACAACTGAGTCCATATACTGCAGCTAAGAAGCCCGTATGCCACAACTAAAGATCTGAGGTGCTGCAACTAAAGATCCTGCATACCACACCTAAGACCTGGCGCAGCCAAAATAAATAAATAAATATTGAAAAAATATTACACTGTGTATATATATACACACCACATTTTCTTTATCCATTCAGCCATTGATGGGCACTTAGGCTGCTTCTATATCTTGGATATTGTAAATAATGCTGCAATGAACATGGGGATGCAGATATCTTTCTGAGTTAGTATTTTTGTTTTCTTTGATATATACCCAGAAGTAGAATTGCTGGATCATAGTTCTACTTTTAATTTTTTGAGGAGTCTCCATATTGTTTTCCATAGTGGCTGCACCAATTTACATTCCCACCAGCAGTGCACAAGGGTTTCCTTTTCTCCACATCCTTGCCAATGCTTATGTCTTGTCTTTTTTTTTTTTTTTTTGTGCGGTACGCGGGCCTCTCACTGTTGTGGCCTCTCCCGTTGCGGAGCACAGGCTCCGGACGTGCAGGCTCAGCAGCCATGGCTCACGGGCCCAGCCGCTCCGCGGCATGTGGGATCTTCCCGGACCGGGGCATGAACCTGTGTCCCCTGCATCGGGAGGCAGACTCTCAACCACTGTACCACCAGGGAAGCCCATGTCTTGTCTTTTTGATGATAGCCATTCTAACAGGTGTGAGGTGATAGCTTATGGTGGTCTTGATTTGCGTTTTCCTGACGATTAGTGATGTTCTGCATCTTTTCATGTACCTGTTTGCCATCTGTACGTATGTCTTTGGAAGAATGTCTAGATCTTCTGCCCATTTTTCAATCCGATTATTTGTTTTTTTGCTAGTGAGTTATGAGTTCTTTATATTCAGTATATTTTAGATGTTATCCCCTTATCAAATATATGATTGGCAAATATTTCTTCCCACTCAGTAAGTGGCCTTTTCATTTTGTTTATGGTTTCCTTTGCTGTGCAGAAACTTTTTAGTTTGATGCTAGTCCCACTTGTTTATTTTTGCTTTTGCTTTTGGTGTGAGAAGCCTTTTTTTTTTTTTAATACAGAAAAACATAATCTTGGCAAGTTATGACCTCTTGGATCATTCAATCCAACATTCTCATTTCTCATATGAGAAAAACTGACAAACAGCAAGAAGGTGCCTGACATTACTCCCCTCTTTTCTTCCTCCCCCTCCTCCCTCCCTGCCTCCCATGTCTTTCCCTACCAACCAGTGAGCAGAGAGGGGCTTGTAGCAGGGAGGAGTCCCCCTCCCCACCCTCCTCAGCAAAACCTGCTAGGTCCCCTGGGCCACTCTCAAGTTTCCACCTCTTCCAGGAAGCCCTCTCAGAACTCCCCAGCCCCAGGTCAGAGGTTCAGCTGCTTAGTTGCCATGGGTCAGCTTTAGTCAGCAACCCCCGAGGTGGGGCCCAGGACAATCAGAGAACTTTCCTAAGCCACCCAGTTAGCAAGTGGCAGAGTAGAGCTGGAATGGAAATCAGGCTATTCTAACTCCAGAGCCCACACTTTTCACCTCTGTCTTGCCTTCTAGACAAATGGGAGATATTGATCCCCCAACTAGACAGATGGGGAAACCAAGGCTCGGAGAGGGAACATATGTCCCTGGGGTTGTGGAGCTGGTAAGAACAGAGATCCAAGCTCTGGCCTATTTGCTTCTGAAGCTGGATCCCCTTCCAGCAGTCCAGACACCTTTTTCCTTTTCTCTGTTTTCTGGGCAAATCTGGAGGCAGGCGAGGAGGCCCCACCTCCTTATCCTGCCCCTGTTGGGCCAGCCTGCCCTCAGTGCCCACCTTGGTCTCCCGGGTCTAGGTTTCCAACCGAGAAAATGGGGGTGGAAGTGGCCCAGAGTGGCGCTCACAGGCCAGAAGGTTCCACGGTGGGCAGGTGTCTCCGCGCAGCCCTCCCGTCCCGGGTGAGGGGGACCTCGGCAGCTGACTCAAACCCCCGCTCGCGGAACCTGGCCTGGCCTGTGTCCTCGGCACAGTCAGTGTTTGCTGAATCAAGGAAGCGTGTCAGCAGCAGCCTTGGATGCCAAAGGCAAGTGTCCGGCTCAGCTGGCCAGGGCTGTTGTCTTTGTCCCTCCTACCCTCTGGACTTTGCTCCCGGAAACACTGTGGGTCTCAGTCACGCTCGGGATACACCCCTAGGTGCCTCCCCCATCTGTGGGCAGGGGTGGGGGAGGGGGGGCCCGCAGGACCCAGTTTTTGGAGACCCCGTGTCCCCTCCCAGATGCTCCCTCTCAGGCTGGGCCCAGTTGGAGAAGAGGTTAGCGGCGGGTGGGTGTGGCTGTCTGGGCTCTTCGTTCCCGAGTGGCCAGTTTACGCCCCTCCTGAGCTAGCAGCTGGGTTCCAGAGGCCTTGCTCAAGGAGCCCACTATTCAGATGGGCTCACTGACTCACCCTCCACTGTGCCCTGGTGTGTAGAACAGGGTGAACACAGCAGGCTTGAGGCTGCTGTTTGTAGAAAGACCTGCTTGCGAGGTTGAGCCTTGGTTGGCATCGAGGAACTTGGGTTTCAGGAAGGTTCCCACCATCCCCAGAAATGATAAGAGGCCTAAACTGTACAGACAGTGTGGCTTCTGCCGAACACCTGCTTGTCTCCTGGGAGCCTGGGACTTTGGTGCGTGCTGTGCAGTGGGTGCCTTCGTGACCAGCCTCCCATGAAAACCCTGGAGCTTTAGGCTCAGGCCCACTTCCCTGGTAAACACTTCATAACCTCTTGCTGGAGGAAATAAGTGCATCCTGTGCGACCCCACTGGGAGAAGACCCTTAGCATCTTGCCCCTGGTTTCCTCTGGACCTTACCCACACTTCTTTTCCCTGGGCTGAGTTTGCTCCTTTTGCTGTAATACAACTTAGCCGTGAGTATGACTATGTGCTGGGTCCTGTGATCCTTCCTCATACATCATCAGACTTGGGGGTGGTATTGGGAACCCCTGACACAGTGGTGGCAGCCGTGGGATTCTCCTGACAGACCCTCGACTCACTGAAAGATGGCAGAAATACTGTTTTGGGAAAGGAAGGTTGGATTTGCAAGGGATGTCCTTCCTAAGATGTGAATGTGAGTTTCCTAGCTGTGTAATACTGTCTCTCTTCTTCCTCATGACCATGACCAAGGTGGCCTTGGCCCTGAGCTCCTTTCTGAAGACCTTGCTGAGCACTCAGTACCTGCCAGGGACCTTCGGGTGGCCTGCGTGGCCTCCTGGGATGGTTGACCAGCCTTTGATGCCTGGGTGGTTGTGGAGTTGCCGGCAGTGTGAGATAGCAGCTTAACTACAGCCGAACCTGTTGTGAGGTAAAAATTACCTCTGGGGTTTGACGGCAACAGATGGAGCCCCAAAAGAGCTGACTAGCTGCATCCCCGTGGTTTCTCCAGGCTGCACAGACCAAAACGAGGGGGAAATGCCCAGTGTGGGTGTTGCCTTTGGTTTTTTGTTCTCTCCTCTAGACAGGAGGAAGAACAGCCCAAACGTTCCCAAAGGTGAGCTTTAGGTGGCCCCCCAGATGTTGAAAGTTTGCATTAGTTTTTCCTCTAAGGGGGAAGAAAAAAGTTAAATCTGTTCCCAGAGCTGGAGAAAAGCTTTAGTTAAACCAGAGGGGAAAAAAGGGCAGGGGGGGATGCTCTAGCTGCTGCTGCCACAGCCTCGCCCACCCGACCCCCTGCCCCCCTCCCGCCCCTGCCGTGAATGTTGAATTTATTGCTAGGGGTTTAAATAGATTTGCAATGAAAATAAAGGGGGAGGAATTTTTTTTAATGGCTTTGTGTTTTATAGCTATTACATATGGATGTACGATTAAAGCAGATATAAAATGTTACATGATTATAATTTCGTAAGTATGAGAAGGATCATCATTAGGGAGAGCTGCAAGAAAAAAAAAAAGCATCACTGGGACAAAACTTTCTTGCATTTTGCCACATGGGCAGCTTGGAATTTGAGTTCTTTGAGTATCGGAAACAGAACAATTATTACTATGATTTTTGCCTATTGGATCCTTCTGAGAATAAAAAGGAGACAGTGAAAAAAGAGAGCCAATCTCTAAATGGAGATACACTTTTGAGGTTTGGAAACAGTCTTTAGTTGCTAATGAGCTCCTGTGAAATCACGTCTGACTTTAGAGACAGTTTGCCATGACTTGCATATTCTTGAGGGACTCAGCTTGTGTTCTAAGGCCAACATGACAAAAAGGGCATGGGAGGGCCTCGGTTGTCTCCTGAACTTGGGACACAGCTCTCTGGTTTTGCTACAGCAGAAGAGAAGCTGCTGTTCCCCCCGACCCCAGCTTTATTGAGGAGTAATTGACAAACTACTGAGAAGAGAAGCTCATCAGGTTTAAACTCCACAATGTGGCTTATGCAGATCATCTGCTTGCCTCTGGGAGTCCGGAGTTTTGGTACATTGTACCAGGCAGAGGCTTCGCAGGATTTCCAAAGATGTCCATGGCAAAAAAAAAAAACAAAAAAAAAGGCATAAGATCTCACGCTATAGCTACTACCCACGTGAATCCCCACCCTCATTTATAAGCCTGTTCATTTGTCTTGGTTCATCTGCCATCATCGAAAATACTGTAAACAACTTAAATGTCCATCAACAGGGGGTTGGTTAAATACGAGGAAACATTAAGTAACTATAAAACGAATGAAGAAGCTTTCTATCTAGTGGTGGGGAAATACCTTCAAGATACATTGTTAAGTTAAAAAAAAAAGGCACAGAACAGTGCCTTTTATAACTTTTTATAACTTACCATTTGTAGAAAAAAACCACTGTTTATGGATCTTTTAAAATTTTGTTCTTTCAGTTTATTTGAATTTTCCACAGTGTAAAACATGTCATTGATTGTCAGCCACTGAATGGAATTTATTTAAGTTTTATAACTTTAAGTATTTGTTGATTTTAAGTGTAGTTGGAGTATAGTTGATTTACTATGTTGTGTTAGTTTCAGGTGTACAGCAAAGTGAATCAGTCCCAAATGGAATTTAAATAAAGAGAACCAGTTCAGCCTTGCCCTTTGGAATCCTCTTCTTTTGGGAGCACCCCAGGCTGTAGTTTATTTCCTTCTCTTCATGTCTAATTTCCCTTCTGGTTCGGCAGCACAAAATATTTGCATGATTTACATGATTTCAGAAGTTTTAAAATGGCTTCTTGAGGGTCATAGTTATTGAAGTGTAATTTATATAGAGTGAAATTCGCCCTTTTCAGCGTACAGTTCTATGAGTTTTGAAAACATATAGTCACGTGACTGTCAACCACTATCAAGATATAAAACAATTCCATTACCCAGAAACATACCCACCCCCCCCATTCACCGCTGTGTACCTTTATAGTCAATCCCTCCCCCACCCCATTCCCTGATAACCATTGATCTATTTTCTGTCTACATAATTTTGCCTTTTCCAGCATGTCGTATAAATGAGTCAGACAGCAAGCAGCTTTGTGAGCCTGGCTTCTTTTACTCAACATCATGCATTTGAGGGTCCTCCATGTTGATGCCTCTATGTGGACTGTATTTCTTTTCATTTTTGAGAAGAGTTTCGTAGCATTGGTCTACCAGAGTTTGTTAACACTTCTTATTAACTCTTTAAAATCAGCTGACTGACAAATCGAACAAGACTTGAGTCTTGGTTACAAGACAATATAAAAGTAGGGACTGGGCTTCACTGGTGGTTGAGAATCTGCCTCAATGCAGGGGACACGGGTTCGAGCCCTGGTCCGGGAAGATCCCACAGGCCGAGGAGCAACTAAGCCCGTGTGCCACAAATACAGAGCCTGCACTCTAGAGCCCACGAGCCACAACTACTGAAGCCCGCACGCCTAGAGCCTGTGCTCCGCAACAAGAGAAGCCACTGCAATGAGAATCCTGTGCACTGCAGCGAAGAGTAGCCCCTGCTGGCCGAAACTAGAGAAAAGCCCGCGCACAGCAACGAAAGACCCAACGCAGCCAATTTAAATTTATTTAAATAAATTTATTTTTTAAAAAACTTGCAACTTAAAAAAAAGTAGGGGCTTAGAGACACTTTCCTTCATCTTACAAAGAGAAAAGTTTATGCTATGCTCTCGAAACATGTTACCTCAAACAGAAGTTTCAGAATTTTATTTATTTATTTATTTATTTATTTATTTATTTATTTATTGGCTGCACCATGAGGCATGCGAGATCTTAGTTCCCTGACCAGGGATCGAACCTGTGACCCCTGCAGTGGAAGCGTGGAGCCTTAACCACTGGACCGCCAGGAAAGTCCCTAGAATTTTATTTAAAGCAATAAAAGCAATTGAAACCCAACTAAAATAAGTTGTATGGAAGCAGGGAGTGGAAAGGCGCAAAGTTGGTGTGAAAAAGTCCTTTTTCTTAAAAAAAAAAATGTCTTTGTCCTTCATAATAAGCTGTCAGTGAGTAGGTAAGTCCAGAAAACAAAACAAGAAACTCCCAAATGAGTATGGCCTCTAAGAAGAGGAGGGAGGTGTGTGGGAGCAGGGAAGGAGGTCATTTCTATTTCTTAAAGTCCTTTTATTTTTATTTTAAAAAATTTATTTATTTAGGCTGCGCCCAGTCTTAGTTTCGGCATGCAGGATCTTCACTGCAGCATGCGGGATCTTTAGTTGTGGCATGTGGGATCTAGTTCCCCAACCAGGGATCGAACCCGGGCCCCCTGCATTGGGAGTGCGGAGTCTCACCCACTGGACCGCCAGGGAACTCCCTTAAAGCCCTTTTAGAGGACAGTGACCACAAGGGTCACAATGAGGGTTTCTGGGGTGCTGGGAATATTGATTACAAAGTGTGTTCACTTTGTGAACATTCATTGAGATGTGTGTGCCTAAGATTTGTGTACTTTCAGGATGGATATTATCTTTCAATAAAGAAAACAATTTATTGTGGTGCAATACACATAATGTAAAATTTACTATCAATGACACTTAGTATATTCACAATGTTCTGCAAGCATCAATACTACCTACTTCCAGAACATTCTCCGTATCCCCAAAAAGAAATCCTATACCCCTTAGCTGTCACTCTCCAGTTTCCCTGCCCTCTAACCCTAGAAGACCACTAATCAGCTTTCCGTCTGTATGAATTTGTCTATTCTGAACATTTTATATAAATGGACTCATGCAATATGTGGTCCTATGTGACTGGCTTCTTTCACTCAGCACAATATTTTCAAAGTGCATCCATGTTGTAGCCTGTGCCAGTTCTTCATTTCTTTTTATGGTTGACTATTCCATCATATGCATATACCACATTTTTGTTTATCCATATTCATCAATTGGTGAGTTGATTTTTGGCTATCATGAATAATGCTGCTAGGACTGTTAGCATACGAGTTTTTGTGTGGACATACGTTCTCATTTCTCTTGTGGATATACCTAGGAGTGGAATTGTTGGGTCATAGAGTAAGTCTGTGTTGAACATTTTGAGGAGCTGCCAGATTGTTTTCTACAGCGGCTGCACCACTTTACATTCCCACCAGCAATGCATGAGAGTTCCAATTTCCCCACATCCTCTGCTAACAGTTGTTGTCATCTACCTTTTTTATTCTAGCTGTTGCATCTCTTATTGAAGTGGTTTCCCCCACCCCTTACCCCCGACACTGCACGTCTTGTGAGATCTTAGTTCCCCGAGCAGGGATCAAATCCATGCCCCCTGCAGTGGAAGCGCGGAGTCCTAACCACTGGACCGCCAGGGAAGTCCCCTCATTGTGGTTTTGATTTGCATTTACCTAATGGCTAACGATGTTGATTATTATGTGCTTATTTTTAATTTGCATACCTACTTTGGAGGAATATCTGCTCATATCCTTTGCCTACATTTTAATTGTATTATTTGTCTTTTTACTACTGAGTTGTAATGGTTCCTTATGTATTCCCTTTTCAGGAATCAAGTCCCTTGTCAAATATATGATTTGCAAATATTTTTTCCCATTCTGTGGGTTGTCTTTTCACTTTCTTGCTGGAATCATGGGCAGCACAAAATTTTTTAATTTTGGTGAAGTCTGACTTATCTATTTTTTCTTTTGGTGTTGTATCTAAGGAGGGGGGCTGATTTTTTAACTTAAAAGATCTTCAGCTGAAGGAGTGTGATCTGTCTCAAATTGTCACCTCTGGAAGCAGAGCACTTTAAAAAAAGATAATAATAAGAACAACAAAAACTCAGATTTTCTGGTCGCTTTGTTTTATGTGCCAGGCACTAGACTAAGCATGCTAAGTGCTGTGTCCTTTATTTTTATTTTATTTATTTATTTTTTATAAATAAATTTATTTATTTTTGGCTGCGTTGGGTCTTGGTTGCTGAGCGTGGGCTTTCTTTAGTTGTGGCGAGCGGGGGCTACTCTTTGTTGTGGTGCATTGGCTCAGTAGTTGTGGTGCACGGGCTTAGTTGCTCCACAGCATGTGGGATTTTCCTGGATCAGGGCTCAAACCTGTGTCCCCTGCATTGGCAGGCAGATTCTTCTTTTTTTTATTTTAAAATGAATTTATTTATTTATATTTGGCTGCGTTGGGTCTTCGTTGCTGTGCGTGAGCTTTTTCTAGTTGTGGCGAGCAGGGGCTACTCTTCGTCGCGGTGTGTGGGCTTCTCATTGCGGTGGCTCCTCTTGTTGTGGAGCACGGGCTCTAGGTGCGCAGGCTTCAGAGTTGTGGCACACGGGCTCAGTAGTTGTGGCTCGCGGGCTCTAGAGCTCAGGCTCAGTAGTTGTGGCACACGGGCTTAGTTGCTCCGTGGCACGTGGGATCTTCCCGGACCAGGGCTCGAACCCGTGTCTCCTGCATTGGCAGGCAGATTCTTAACCACTGTGCCACCAGGGAAGTCCCTATGCCCTTTAATTATTAAATCCTCTAACAACCCTGTGAGATAGGGGCTATCATCCCCATTTTACAGATTGGAAAATGGAGGTTTACAGGCGTGTCCTTTAGACCACAACTAAAAAGTGACAGAACTGAGAATTGAACCCAAGCCTGACTCTCTCCAAAGTCTATATGCTAGCCACTTCCCACCATGCTGTCGTCGTTTTTGGAAAATGCTTTGGGAATGACCCCAATCCCATTTTCAAGCAGCAGGAGCAAACCAGCCTCCTGGACCCTGGAGAAACTTCCTCTTCCTTTGGCGTGTGGCTGACTGGGAAGGGTTGGCTTGGCGGGGGTGCAGGGAGGGGATATGAGGGAGGTAGGAGCACTGCAGGCCTGCAGGGGGGCTCTGTGGACAGGCTAGCGGGGAGCAAAGCCCTGGTGTAGGCAGAGGTGGGGACTCCTGCTGAGCAATCTTGGGCAAGTCACTTCACCTCTCTGAGCCTCAGTTTCCTCATCTGTAAAATGGGAATTATAGTAGTACCTCCCTCATAGGGTTGTTACGAGGATCATCTGAGCTAGGGTACGTAAAGTGCTTTGCTTGATGCCTGGCACACGATAGACTCCATTAACAGTTACCGATTATGCTTATTATTATAAGGAATGTGGGAGGGTCTCAAATATCAGGTTAGGGGGCTTGGGCTTTATCTTTGAGAGAATGAAGAGCTTTTGAAGATTTTATAGCAGAGTTGCAACATCATCAGGACTTTAAAGGCTTCTGCTCAAGGTCAGCTCAGGGAAAAGCTGTGGATAGCTGCTGTGCTTGGACTGGAGTGGCCCAGTGGCCTATTTGTGATTCTTTATTATATTTGAGGAACATAAATAAACCAAAAGGCTTTTTTTACATTTGAAAATTGGACCCCCAAACAGTTAAACAGCCCTGTGCCCTGTTTCCTAGAATCTACAACTCCAGACTCCCAAACAGACAGAACTAATGAGGATTCAGAGGCACAAGCCCGTGGATAGAACCTCCCCATCCTCTGTCAGGCTCCACAGACTCCCCAACAGGGCTGAAATAACAGTTGGGGAACAGAGGGTGTGAGGGCTGGCCAGGGTGCCCAGCTGTTATCAGGGCTAGTGCAGTGGGGCAGGGCCAGCTGGGTGGGTCTGGTTCTTATCTCTTGGGGCACAGAGCCCACGTGCCTGAGCTTTGGGGTGACAGGCAGCTTTATCACCAGGCATCAGTGGTGGCCTGGAGGGTCCAGAGAGTTGATGGCATGGGATACGGGATCCCTGGGCTCTGGAGACAATGTGATCTTGGGCCACTTCCAGCTCCTCTCTGAGTCTCAGTGTCCCAAACTGTGTAAGCAATGGGTGCCCAGCGTCTGATGTGCCCAGGACAGAAGGCTGTCTTCTGTGCTTGGCTTTGGGGCGTTGAGCAGTGTCCTGGATTTTGTTGGTTTTGCCTCTCCAGCATCCATTCCTCCTTTAACTACAGCATCTCACTTTTCCTTTGAGGAACCATCCCTTTCCCTTCTCTGTCCATGTGGTTTGGGGGCATGTGAGCCAAGACTGGCCAATGAGAATCTCTGTGATTGGTTCAGGTTTGGGTGCCTGACCACAGCCAGCCAATGTGGGTTTGCCCTGGGACTTTTGCTTGAGAAAGAGCCTCTCTCTGAGCTCTGGGTTTTCTGAGCTAATTGAATGGTGCTGTGGTGCCCATGTCTGACTCCATGGAGGGCAAATGTGCCTGTGTATAGAGCCAGCACAGCAAAAGCAAGGATGAGAAAAGGAGACAGATTCCTGATATCTGAGTGACCTGTTTCAGGCATGCTTCTGGGTGAGCCAAAATTTCCCCTTCTTGGGACTTCCCTGATGCTCCAGTGGTTAAGACTCCGTGCTTTCACTGCAGGGGGGCATGGGTTCAATCCCTGGTTGGGGAGCTAAGGTCCCCCATGTTGCGCGGCATGGCCAAAAAAAAAAAAAATTCCCTTCCTTTGTTTAAGCTACTTTGAGTTGGATTTCTGGTATTTACAACCACTAATCCTGACTAACACAAAGAGACTAAGACTAAGAATAATAGTAACAACAACAACACTGTCTATGAGCACTTATTCAATATCAGGAAGCAAGGTGGGGGGCAGTGGCAGTTGTCTGTTCAGCCACTGGCATTGATATTGTTGAGATTTGCTGGCACAAAATGATAAAGTCAACAGACTTCTAGCAGTTTTTATTATTATTTTAAAATTCTCTGTGGACAGTGCAGCCCTGGGGTAGGCATGGAGATAGATATTCTGTTCCACCTCCCTTCAAGGAAGGACTTGCTGCCCAAGTGCGGGGGTGGGCATGGGGGGAGTGGCTGGCTATCAGCTCCTATGGGATCTCCCGCAGCTGCACGGACTTTGCCCGCGGTCGCCTCTTCCCAGGGCAGCCCACACCTGGTGGCTGAACAAGGCAGGGGTGGAAAGGTGGCCCTTTCAGCCCAGTGGGGGACAACTCAGACCCACAAGTCTGTTTCCAGAGCCCCTGGTTGGGGTTGGCCAAGGCCTGTTGGGCCTCCACCACTGACTACTCCTTCTCCCCAGTCTGGCTTCCCCCCTTCATTTCACTGGTGTTGACACCTAAAAACATCTTGTACCCCAAACTCTGTCTCAGCCTCTGCTTCTGGAGAACCCATTCCATGACCAGCCTTGCTACCTGCACCTGGGGTGGGCAGCACCCCTTGCCTTTCCCCACTGGGTGTGCCACTCCCAAGCACTGTGCCTATTTTATCTTCTCAACTCACTATTATTTCTCCCATTTTACAGGTGAGGAAACTGAGACTCAATAAGATGAAGACTTGCCCAAATAATAAATTGTCGGGACTTGCCTGCTAGCTCAGTGGTTAAGAATCTGCCTCCCAATGCAGGGGACATGGGTTCGAGCCCTGGTCCGGGAACATCCCACATGCCGCAGAGCAACTAAGCCTGTGCACCACAGTTACTGAGCCTGCGCTCTAGAGCCCTCGAGCCACAACTACTGAGCCCGCGTGCTGCAACTACTGAAGTCCACACGCCTAGAACCCGTGCTCCGCAACAAGAGAAGCCACCACAGTGAAAAGCCTGCGCACCGCAATGAAGAGTAGCCCCCGCTCGCCACAACCAGAGAAAGCCCACGGGCAGCAGTGAAGACCCAACACAGCCAAAAAAAAAAAAAAAGCCCGTGCACTGCAACGAAGACTCGCCTCTGCTTGCCGCAACTAGAGAAAGCCTGCACGCACCCAATGCAGCCAAAAATAAATTAAAAATTAATTAATTAAACAAAAACCAGGCTGTGAGCAAAAAACCAAAATAACAGACAAGCATCCGTATTTGGACAGAGAGCCAATAGTTTGCTCACCCCTGCCCTAGACAATCAATACAACAATTAAGCATTAGTTTGTAGCAGTTGCTGAATTCTGTGGTATAAGTACCCCTATGGCCAGTTTCAAACTACTAACGTAAAGTAGTTTGAACTTGGAGTTGAGAACAGTATAAGTAGTAACATATCACACAGAAAAATAGGCAAAAGCCTAGGTAGTACTAAAATGTAGTGAAATAATTAGGAAATGATGAGATTTGAGCATTTATTACCTTTGTTTTCATGATAGTTTATTTAGATGTAAGTTTATATTAATTTTTTTCTGCTTTTTAATGTAATTTTTAATATACGTAATTTAATTTTAAGTAATCTGGTATTTAAAAAAATTTTTTTACAAACTTCCTGAAGAATTCACAGTGGGCTCTCCTGAGCCTGTAGGAACTGCTCTGCTCTGCTTGCCTGAGGTTTAGGGGGCGGGAGGCCCCCATGACTGGGGAAAGGGCAGAGGACATCAGTGGCCCTGGAGGAGGAGCAACTGCTATGACATCAGGGCCCAGGGCACATCAAAGGGTTTTCTCTTTCCTCTCTGGCCAAACAACTATCTCGTCAGTTGCTCCATTATTTGCATAAGCCCAGGGTGCAGTTACTCAAGATCAGCCATTGATCCCTTTCGAACTGAACCTGTGTCCCTACCATCCAAAGTCCCTAAACTTTTGAACATCTGACACCCTTCAGTTCGGAACACTGACTTTCATTCTTCACAAGGGCAATAGGGGAGTTAGCTTTGGCCTCCGATTTGCTGTGTTGCCTTCAACATATTGCTTAACCTCTCTGAACTCCCTTTTTCCATTTCTGAATATTAGGGAGCGCTCTTATGAGTCTTTGGTACCTACAGGAATAGAAGTGACCATGTGTCCAATGCTTTGCATTTAATATAACAGCCCTATGAAGTAGGTGTTATTATTATACCCATTTTACAGTTAAGGAAACTGAGGCTTGGAGAAGCTAAGTGGCTCATACTATAAGTGGTAGAGTTGGGATTCATTCCCTCTACTCCCAGTCCAAGTTTCTCATTTTTTTCTGGTGTGTCTCCCTGCATCTGGAGATCTTCAAGATTTTTACAGATGAAAGGGGTCTGAGGGCTTCCGTGGTGGCACGGTGGTTAAGAATCTGCCCCCCAATGCAGGGGACACGGGTTTAAGCCCTGGTCCGGGAAGATCCCACATGCCACGGAGCAACTAAGCCCGTGCGCCACAACTACTGAGCCTGCGCTCTAGAGCCTGCCTGCCACAACTACTGAAGCCCCCATGCTCCGGAACAAGAGAAGCCACTGCAATGAGAAGCCCACGCACTGCAACAAAGAGTAGACCCTGCTCACGACAACTAAAGAAAGCCCGCAAACAACCTAAATGCCCATCAACAGACAAATGGGTAAAGAAGATATGGTACATATATACAATGGAATATTACTCAGCCATAAAAAGGAATGAAATTGGGTCATTTGTAGAAACATGGATGGATCTAGAGACTCATACAGAGTGAAGTAAGTCAGAAAGAGAAAAACAAATATCGTATATTAATGCATATATGTGGAACCTAGGAAAATGGTACAGGTGAACCGGTTTGCAGGGCAGAAATGGAGACACAGATGTAGAGAACAAACGTATGGACACCAAGGGGGGAAAGCAGCAGTGGTGGTGGTGGTGGGATGAATTGGGAGATTGGCATTGCCATATGTACATGAATATGTATAAAATAGATAACTGATAAGAACCTGCTGTATAAAAAATAAAATTAAAAGCCCACGCACAGCAACGAAGAACCAATGCAGCCAAAAATAAATAAATATATTTTTTTAAAAAAGGCGGGGGGTTCTGAGTAGTCATTAGTCCTGGGTCTTGAAACCCAAATGCCCCAGAAGCCAGGAGAGTGACGTAGAAGAGAGAAGAGCTGGGTGGAACTGTGGAGTCGTAGGCTCACGCCTTGTCGACAAGAGTGATGATTACTCAGCTACAGCCAGTTATCCCCTGTGGGGATGTGGGCTAGTTTGGCCAGATTTTGTTCAAGAGAAGCTGGAAATTTGAATTTTTATGTGAAATCCATTGATTTAAAAATTGTTCTGTTTTGGGGAATTCCCTGGCTGTCCAGTGGTTAGGACACCGCACTCTCACTACCAAGGGCCTGGGTTCAGTCCTTGGTTGGGGAACTAAGATCCCACAAGCCTCGCGGTGTGCCCCCCCCGAAAAATTGTTTTAATTCCATTAATAGGAAATACCCAGAATAGGGAAATCCATAGAGACAGAATGCAGATTGGTGGGTGCCAGGGGCTTGGGGGAGGGATGACTGGGGAGTCACTTTTAATGGGTATGGGGTTTTCCTTTTGGGGTGATGAGAATGTCTTGGAACTAGATAAAGGTGGTGGTTACACGACGTTGTGAATGTATGAAATGAATTGTTCACTTAAAATGGTTAATTTTATGTCATGTGGCTTTCATCTCAATAAAAAAAATTGTATTCTAACATTTTTCTTTCTTTTCTTTTTTCTTTTTTTTTTTTGCGGTACGCGGGCCTCTCACTGCTGTGGCCTCTCCCGTTGCGGAGCACAGGCTCCAGACGCGCAGGCTCAGCGGCCATGGCTCACAGGCCCAGCCGCTCCGCGGCATGTGGGATCTTCCCGGACCGGGGCACGAACCCGTGTCCCCTGCATCGGCAGGCGGACTCTCAACCACTGCGCCACCAGGGAAGCCCCTAACATTTTTTATGAGTGTGTTTTTTGATATTGATAGAAAGTATTTTTATCAAAGATTAATAATACACAGAAAAATGCAAAAAGTATATGGCTTTCTGAATTTTCACAAACTGACCACACCTATTTAACCAGCTCAGATATATATTTTATTTTGTTTTTTGTAACAGAATTAATGCAAGTTGATATAGAAAAACATACACATAATTAAAAGTGAAAAAAAGAGAAAAAAGGAAAAAGAAAGTACAGAAAACTAACCCATTCATAATCCTTCAACCACAGAAAACCACCATGGACAATTCGGGCATATCCACCCAGACCACTTTCTAAAAATGTATAAACATATGATACTTTTCTGTGACATTTTGTGTATATTTTGTAAACACTGTTCATGGTAATAAATACCTGTGTTGATCATAAGTGTGGGTGTGTTTCTTTGAAAGGCTGTGTCGTGATTATTTTAACCAACTCTAGAACCAAATGTTTAGGTTGTTGCCAAAATCTTGCCATTAGAAACAGCATCTACAATGATCTATCTCACTTGAAGTTACAGTTCTGTGCTCTTAAACAATTATTCCTGTGTTAAATTACTCTGAATTCATATTAGCAAATATCCTATTTTCTAAATTGCTTTCTCTCCTGCCCTTTCTACTCTGCCCAGCTACTAAATATTAACGATCTCACATGTATAATCCCCTACCTTGCTTCATGCTTAGGCAATCATATACAAGCATATTACGGGCACATATAAGGGGGAAATGACTTTGTTGTATGAAAACAGTATCATGCACTATGTGGCTCTCTGCACCTTACTTTCCCCAATGTTTAAGTATTGGCATTTGTGCTGGATATTCTGTGTGCCCCTCCAAGGCTCTTCGCTCTCTGTCTTACTCTACGCCCTAAGCCCCTTTGCTCTCCGGCAATCAGAGGCTCCAGCAGATGAGAGGAGACGGGAGGAGACTGGCAGTGGGGAGATGGGGGGTGGGGGAGCCCCCTCTGCCAGAGGTTATTTTTTAAATATTTATTTGGCTGCTCTGGGTCTTAGATGCAGCCTGTGGGATCTTTAGTCGCGGCATTTGGAATATAGTTCCCTGACCAGGGATTGAACCCGGACCCCCTGTATTGGGAGCATGGAGTCTTAGCCACTGGACCACCAGGGAAGTCCTCAGATTTTTTTTAACGTTAGCTGTGTTCCTCTACTGAAGACCACACTCCTATGGGTGGCTACGACCCTCTCTGGGATCCCAAACTGCTCCCTCCCCTTGCCCCTTCAGATCTGAGGGTGATAGCCCACCCCATTGTTGCCAGTCCTAGCTGGTTTCATTATCCCTTATTTGCTCCCTTAAACTTGCCGGTGACTCTGTAAATAACCTTTTCATTAAACATACCTTAAATACCCTTCTGAGTATGCCCGCTGTTTCATGATGGGGCCCTGAACTGACTCGGCAACTAAAATTCTTAAAACTCTCAGTGAGCCAACTCACACAAACCTGCCACCAGTTAAGACCTTGGAGGGAATTCCCTGGTGGCCCACTGGTTAGGACTCCATGCTTTCACTGCCTTGGGCCCGGGTTTGATCCTTGGTCGGGGAACTAAGATCAAGCTTCGGGGTGTGGCCCGCCCCCCCCAAAAAAAGAACTTGGAGTCCAGCCTCTTGATTTATAGATGCAGGTACTGAGGGTTATTGACTTCCCAGTTTGCCTGGCTCCCAGTAGGCCAGGGCAGAGGGAAAATATGGAAGATCTGCAGGGTGCTGGAGGCGGGGAATATGATTGTGACTGCCCAGGTCTTGTGGGTAGCTCTCGGGTCTACTTCCCAATTCCCTTTCTCCTGGCCTCCTTCTTGTTCTGAAATGAAAATGAGGAAGGTATGGATGTTTGGAAGAGGCAAACAATTTAAGTTCTCCTACATCTTGGTAGCTTTGTAAAACAAAGGCTATGTTGCCTGCCTGTGGCCACTGCAGGTAAGACAAACCAGAACATATGCACCACAATGTTCATTGCAGCAATCTTTACAATAGCCAGGACATGGAAGCCACCTAAATGTCCATCGACAGAGGAATGGATAAAGAAGATGTGGCACATATATACAATGGAATACTACTCAGCCATAAAAAAGAACAAAAGATTACCATTTGCAGCAACATGGATGGACCTAGAGATTGCCATACTGAGTGAAGTACGCTGAAGACACAGAAAGACAAATATCATATGATATGGCTTACATGTGGAATCTTAAAAAAAAGGGTACAAATGAACTTATTTATAAAACAGAAGTAGAGTCACAGGTGTAGAAAACAAATTTATGGTTACCAGGGGATAAGGTGGGGAGGGATAAATTGGGAGATTGGGATTGACATATACACACTACTATACATAAAATAGATAACTAATAAGGACCTACTGTATAGCACAGGGAACTGTACCCAATACTCTGTAATGGCCTATATGGGAAAAGAATCTAAAAAAAAAAAAGGAGTGGATATATGTATATGCATAACTGATTCACTTTGCTGTACACCTGAAACTAACACAACATTGTAAATCATCTATACTCCAATAAAAATTAAAAAAAAAAGATGAACCAGAACAATCGGAATAGGGAAGGAGCAGATTATTCTCTCCGTGTGTTCCCTTAGAATCCTTGATTAAACACTCAGCCAGATATCTGAAGCTAAGCCTCAGTTCACAGCCTCTGAGTCCTCAGTGCGTGGGACACACAGGTAAACATGCATTTATGATACCAGATGGAAAGTGCAGTAAACAGTCCAGGTTTGGAGCAGGTTAGAGGATGATTCCCAGGAGGGTGATGTTTGAGCTGGATGGATCCTATTATTTTATTTTTATTTATTTATTTATGGCTGTGTTGGGTCTTCGTTGCTGTGCGCAGGCTTTCTCTAGTTGCGGTGAGCAGGGGCTACTCTTCGTTGCGGTGTGCAGGCTTCTCATTGCGGTGGCTTCTCTTGTTGTGGAGCACGGGCTCTAGGTGCTCGGGCTTCAGTAGTTGTAGCACGCGGGCTTCCGTAGTTGTGATGCGCAGGCTCTAGAGCGCAGGCTTAATAGTTGTGACTCGCTGGCTTAGTTGCTCCGCGGCATGTGGGATCTTCCTGGACCAGGGCTAGAACCTGTGTCCCCTACATTGTCAGGCAGATTCTTAACCACTGCGCCACCAGGGAAGTCCAGAGCTGGATGGATCTTAAAGGAGGAGCTGAAACCAGCCTGACCTGAGATGATGTCCTAGAGAAGGGATGAGCAGGTGCTAAGACCCAGTGCTGAGAGAGACTGAGCAATAAATGTGCCAGAAACTGCTGGCAGTTTAGTGTGGCTGGATGTGTGTGTGTGTGTGTGTGTGTGTGTGTGTGTGTGTGTGTGTGTGTTGGGGGCGGGCGTAGGGGTCAAAAGTCAAGCAGGGATCAGAAAGGTCTTGAGGGATAAGAAAAGGTGCTGGAAAGCCATTGAAAGCTTTTAAGCAGCGGAGTGACCATGTTATTCCTTGGGTAGGTTATTCTGGCTGCTGTGTGGAGAACGGATGGAAGCGGCAGCTGGCAGCTGAGACAAGTTGAGGGGCCTCGGAAATCTGGGGTGGTGAGATGAGAGCAGAGGTGGAGGTGATGGAAAGGCTTTGAGAGCTATGAAAGCATATGAAGGGACAGGATCTAGGTCCATTATAATAATAACAACTTAATATAGTGACTTAAACAATAGCTCTGGTTTCCGACTGTATAGGAAAACAATTTTTTTTTGGAAAAATAAATTTCAAATTTTACTTTGCCTCTTTTTCTCGCTCTCTCATTTTATACATACATACATACATATGTGTGTATAGCTTTTTTTCCTGAGCAACTTGCAAATTTGTTTCAGAAATCATGACACTGAACCTCTAAACACTTCAGCATTCATTTCCTTTGAATAAGATTTTCTAATATAATCACAATACCATTATCTTACTAAGGAAATTTAATAACCATACACTATAATATGAAGTCCATATTCAAATTTCACCAATTGTCTTTTTTTTTTAAAATTTATTTGGCTGCACCAGGTCTTAGTTACAGCATGCCGGATTTCTTAGTTGTGGCATGCATGTGGGATCTAGTTCCCCAACCAGGGATGGAACCTGGGCCCCCTGAACTGGGAGCGTGGAGTCTTAGCCACTGGACCACCAGGGAAGTCCCCTAATAATGTCTTTTAAAGCTGTTGTTTTTTTGTTTTTGTTTTTTGCGGTACGCGGGCCTCTCGCTGTTGTGGCCTCTCCCGTTGCGGAGCACAGGCTCCAGACGCGCAGGCTCAGCGGCCATGGCTCACGGGCCCAGCCGCTCCGTGGCATGTGGGATCCTCCCGGACCGGGGCACGAACCTGCGTCCCCTGAATCGGCAGGCGGACTCCCAACCACTGCGCCACCAGGGAAGCCCAGTTTTTTATTTTTAAAATTCAAAGATTGTGTGTTGCAGCTAGTTATTGTGTCTCTCTCTTTTTTCTTTTCTTGCATCAGTGTTAGAAATGTTTACTTAAGAGATAATTGAGGCAGGAGTTCCCTGGTGTTCTGGCGGTCCAGTGGTTAGGACTTGGCGCTTTCACTGCAGTGGCTGGGGTTCAGTCCCTGGCTGGGGAACTCAGATCCCGCAAGCCATGGTGCGGCTGAAAAAAAAAAAAAAAAGAGATAATTGAACAAAATGTAGGAGGCCTAATGTAATCAGTTCTACTTTTTTCTGTGTAAAGGTTATTTTAGCAACTTTTTATTTTGAAATAATTTCAAAGTTACATAAAAGTTGCAGTGATAGTACAAAGAATGTTCCTATATGTTTCACCCGGAGTCACCAATGATTTACACTTTGTCACATTTACCTTTTCATTCTCTTGTCTACAACTCTATCTACATATGTAGAGAGATTTTTTTGTGGACCATTTGAAAGTAAGTTGCTTCTCTTGCCTCTAAATACTACAGGGTGCATTTTCTAAGGACATTGTCTTAAATAACCCAATAGGAGTATCAAAATCAGGGAATTTAACATTGGTACTATATTCAAATTTCCCCAGTTGTCCCAAGGATGTTCTGTATAGTGTTTTTTTTTGTTTCTTTTTTTTTGAGGGAACCAGGATCCAATCAAGGATCACATATTGCATTTAATTGTTGTGTCTCTTTAGTCCTTAATCTAAGTGATTGCCTAGTTTCTGTGTGGATATTTCACAATAATGACCTTTTTGAAGGGTTCAGGACAGTTGTTTTGAAGAATGTCCCTCAATTTGGGTTTGTCTGCTTGTTTTTCATGACCGGATTCAGGGCAAACATGTTTGACTACGACATAGATGATGGTGTATCCTTTTCAGTGCAAAATCTTAGGGGGGACATGTTAAGATGTTAAGTTTCACCATTTGGTTAAGCTGGGTTCAAATTTGGGCTGTTTATTTTTCTAGTTGGGCAAGTGGATTATTGAGATGGTTTTCTCAGCTGTCAAATGAGGGTAATAATAATCCTCATTTATGAGGTTGTTGAATTCATACACATAGGGCCCTTAGAACAGTGTGATGCACTGTAAGTATTTGATAAATTATTAGTATTACTATTACTGTCATCATCAATACTATTTGTACTAAAATTTATAGAGACCTTAATATGAGACAGGCACTGAGTCCAGTGCTCAATACTTTACCCCTCCAGTACCTAGGACAGTGTATGGTACAAAGGAGGCATTCAATAAATATTTGTTGGCAAAATGTCAGCACTATGAGATAGATTGCTATCAATACCCAACCAACTCACAGATGAGGAAACTGAGGCTCAGAGGAGTGAAGTAGTTTACCTAGGTCACTACTGGCAGTAAGAGGCAAGAGCCCAGATTTGAACCCAAGCTTGTAGGCTTTGTGAAACAGGGCATGAGGAATCTATTTTGTAAACCCTCAAGCGCCGTGTAGATGCAGAGCTGCAATGGAGCACCATGCACAGTGCTCAGGTACATACATGCAGTAGGCGCTCAATACATAGCTGAATGAATGAGGAAAGAAAATGAATTAACTAGGAAGAGTTCATCATGTCCTGGTCGCGGCCAGTGCTTGGGTGCGACAGGGAATCCTTCCGTCTTTATACCTCCCCTCCACGAGTCACCACAGGACCGCGTGTTCCCGCATTGTGGGGCTTCCGGTGACCACGCCCCGCCGACAAACCACGCCCCTCGCTTTTCCAGGCTCCCGCGAAAGGCCGCGGTGTTTTGGCCCGCGGGCGGAGCCGTAGGCACAGTCTCCTCGGGCGTCCGCGGTCGGGAAACCCGCAGTTAGGGCTCCCCGGCCGAGGTTCACGATGTCGGAGAAGGAAACGAGGGAGAGCGGAGGCTCCCCGGAGGCCAGCGGGGTGACTGCCAGCTACATACAGGAACTGATACGGCGCAAGGAGGAGATCGAGGCGCAAATCAAAGCCAATTATGACGTGCTGGAGAGCGTGAGTGTGGGCACGGGGCTTCCGGGCGGGCGTGGGAGGCGCCCGGAGGCCTTCCCAACCCGGCCCCCAGACCCGGGGCGGGGACTGAGAGACCAGGGCGGCCTCCGCTTGAGCTCTCAGCTGTGGGTCTCTCCCTCCCTGGGAGGCCCAAGGCGCAGCAGTTGTGGCCTCTGTGGGCAGCAGACAGTGAGGCAAATAACGTGAATAACTAGGAACAGTTAGAATTGATGTTCTAGCAGGTATTTGTGGAATTCTTGTTGGGTGCTGGGCGCAGTTGTTAAGCGCTTGACATTGGTTAACTCGTTTAATCCTCCCAACAACATTTTGAGGTGAGTTCTGTCATTTCCCCCATTTTAGGGATGAGGCAACAGAGGCATTACTTAAACCTGCCTCAAGTCACAGGGCCAGTAAGTTTGCAGAGGCAGGGTGATAATCACCTCTATCATCAGTCCTTGTTGAACGGTTACCAGATGTCCTGTGCTTTACTAACCACTTTACCTCAGAGCTTCTTAAGCTTTAGTGTGTATTCGAATCACCTGGAGAGCTTGTTAAAATTCAGATTCTGTTGGCGGACAGATGTGTGGGAGCAGCTACTGCATTTCTAGCAAATTCCCAGCGATGCTGATGGCACTGGTCTAAGAACCCAGCTTTGAATGACAGGAAAGGCTCGTTATCCTTATTGTATAAGGAGGAAACTGAGGCCCAGAGTGGGGAAAATCCTTGCCTAGGGTCACGTAGGTTGGAAGTGGCAGTGGTGGGGCTAGTTCTTAGCTAGCCACACCCCACTGACTCCAAAACGGATACAGTTTTTCTTAAGCCACCTAGTATAAAACCACAGATCAATTTGCCGGGGAAGAGTAAATGAATTACATTCTATGTAGGGCGGATGGAATGCATTTTAGGTGGTGGGAGTAAGATGAAGTATCATATGGAGGTCAGGGTACCATTTTACTGGGCGCTGACTATGTGCCTGAAGTGGGCCGGTTTATGTATGTGTTATATCGTGGAATCCTCTCAACTACTCTGTGAAGTTGGTTTGTTACCCTGAGGTTCAGAAAGGGGAAGTCACTTGTTCAGAGTCACAAAGTGGGATTCAGATCTTATGCCTGTTGAACCCAGAATCTGTGCTTTCAAGTGTTGTGCCAGCAACTTCTCACACCTTAGTTACTTTGCTACTGCAGGCAGGATATGCTCTATCTGTATATGTCCTGTACTGTTGTTACTCCCTTGATATTTTTCTTTAAGTTGCCTCACTTTTTTTACTTAGTTTTATTTTTAAAGGAAATCTTATAACTTCACAGCATATGAAAAAATGAGACTCTCTTTCCTTAAATATAAAAGTGTTTGTCAAGGTGATCCCTCCAACTCTCTGTCACCTGATAAATGGATAGCTGAAATGTGGTCTATCCATACAACGGGATATTAGCCAATAAAAAGGAATGAAGTGCTGGCACATGGCTACAAAAGTGCATGAATCTTGAAAACGTTATGCTAAGTGAAAGAAGAGCATCACAAAAAACCACACATTTTATAATTCCATTTATATAAAATATCCAGAATAGGTAAATCCATAGACAGAAGATAGATTAGTAGTTGCCAGGGGCTGAGGGGAGGGGGGAATGGGAGTGACTGCTAGTGGGTCTTGGGTTTCTTTTTGGATGGTGATGGAAATGTTCTAAAATTGATTGTGGTGATGGTTTCATAACTCTGTGAATATTCTAAAAACCATTGAATTGTACACTTTAAATGAGTGGGTTGTATGGTGTGTGAATTATATCTTGATAAAGCTGTTAAAAACAAAATGGAGGGCTTCCCTGGTGGCGCAGTGGTTGAGAGTCCGCCTGCCGATGCAGCGGACGCGGGTTCGTGCCCCGGTCCGGGAGGATCCCACGTGCCGCGGAGCGGCTGGGCCTGTGAGCCATGGCCGCTGAGCCTGCGCGTCCGGAGCCTGTGCTCCGCGGTGGGAGAGGCCCACGTACCGCAAAAAAAAAAAAAACAAAATGGAGAGGACCAAAGATAACAAGTGATCTGGAGGTGATATAAAGACCAGCACCAAATGGAGACTTTCTCCCTGATTATTGAAGGGTTGAAGATAATTAGAAAGGGAATGGGTTATTTAATGCCCCGTGTGTGAGTTGCCAGTGGTGTGAGTCTCAACTTTGGAAAGCAGTGTCTGATGTGGTATTGACTTGGAGAGGCCAGTCAACTCTTAGTCATCATGGGCAGGCATGAGGCAGATACAGATATTTAGCCCCTGGCACATTTATGCTGTATCTATAGAGAGTCCTGTGCTAAGACAGTATACGAGACCCCCTTCCCCGTGAACAGGGAACAGTAGGTGTAACCCAGAGGCTTTCAGAGAGAAAGGGACAGACATGAATGGAATCCTTCCCCCGTGTACACTTTCAGAGAGAAAGGTACAGACACGAATGGAATCCCTCCCGCTAGCACGTGTGTACACTAGGCAGCTGGTCTCCGTGCTGATAATTACAGCCATCACCTATTACTTTCTATGTATATTAATTTCCTAGGGCCATCATAACGAATTACCACAGCTTGGTGGCTTAAAACGACAGAAATTTATTCTCTCACAGTTGTGGAGTCCAGAAGTGTGACATCAAGGTGTTGGCAGGTTTGAGTTTTTCTGGGCGCTCTGAGGGAGGATCCGTTGCATGCCTCTCTCCTAGATTCTGGTGGCTGCTGGCCATCCTTGGCTTGTAGCTGCATCACTGCAGTCCCTGCCTCTGTCTTCACGTGGCCTTCTCTCTGTGTCCCTGTGTCCCAAATCTCCCCCTCCTTTCTTTTATCAGGATACCCGTCATTGGACTTAGGGGCAACCTTAAATCTAGGATGATCTCTTCTCGCTGATCCTTCACTTAATTATATCTGCAAAGATCCTTTTTCCAAATAAGGTCACATTCACAGGTTCTGGGGTTTAGGACTTGGACATATCTTTTGGGGGCCGCTGTTCACCACTCTGTGAATGTGCCTGGCACTGTGCTAAGCACCCTACATAGGTCAGCTCGTTAATTCTCAGAGCAGGTGGGAAGGGAGGTAAGTGCCGTTATTCCCATTTTATAATTGAAGAAGCTGAGGCCCAGAGAGGTGAACCTCTTAACCAAGGTCACCCAGATTGTATGTGGCAGAATTGAGCTTGAAATCAAAGTCTGACTGAAAATCCCTGAAACATGTCATATAACATGTTTCATTGCTTTTGTGCACCATGCTCTGACTTATGTAGGAAAAGACTTTAAAACATTAAAACAAGGGAATTCCCTGGCGGTCCAGTGGTTAGGACTCTGCGCTTTCACTGCCAAGGGCCCAGGTTCAATCTCTGATCAGGGAACTAAGATTCCACAAGCTGCGCGGCACAGCCGAAACAACAAACAAACAAACATTAAAACAAATGTATTGTTTTCCATAGGGAATACATTGCCATGGTCAAAATTCAAAATCTACAAAAGGATACATAATAGAAAGTCTCTCTCCCTCTGCTGTCCCCTAGCCTCCCCGTTCCTCTTCCCAGATGGCAACTGGGGTTCCAGTTCAGTGTTCCTTCCAGGGATGAAAAGCCTGTTTGAAGGCCCCTTTACATCTCTTTTTATTTTCAGAAGAACCAAAGTCCTGCCTCAGCTGGGTGCTCTTTGAGGTTTTTACTCCCCTCCAGCTTCCAAGGCCACCAGCCAGGTGTCAGCTGCCCATAGGAAGGAGGGTTTGGAGGAGTGGAGGAAGAGGCTGGCCTTGGGGGTGATGCTCAAAGGAGTCTTTAGTTTTATCTGCACTGCTCTAACTTCAAAAAAGGAGAATGGATTCGTGCATTACTGGTGTTATTAAAAGTCAGTTAAAAAATGGTGCCCACCACAGAGAGCAGTCATGAGAGGATGTGGGAAAGGACCTGGTCTGTGCCAAGTGATCAATATATGGCCTCTCTCGTTACTGTCACCTTTATTATGACTGCAGAGGACGGGAGTCTGGGGAAAGAGGCCCGAGGACTTCATACCTGTGAAATCTTTTTGACCTCATTTCTTCCCTCCAGCAGAAAGGCATCGGGATGAACGAGCCACTGGTGGACTGCGAGGGCTACCCCCGGGCAGACGTGGACCTGTACCAGGTCCGAACCGCAAGGCACAACATCGTCTGTGAGTGACCCTCTCTGGGGATGTTCCCCCACCTTGCAGCAGGGGATGTTTAAGGCACACAGAGGAATCGCCAGTGTTCCATATTATCTGCTTCCTTGGCTTCTGCCTTGATGGGATCATCTCACTGTCCCCATCGAGGGACTGAGAACTAAGGGGGCAGGTTAGACTCTAGGGGTCTGTCTTTATGGTTTCATTTTTCATTTTGTTTTTAGGGCCTTTGCTTCATTGCGGAAACTTTTATTGCAATAACAACAGAAACCCAAGTCAGATATTGCTTACGATCCCAATCAAATCAATTACGTCTTAGGAAATACGTTTAGCTATTAATGATAGTGACCTAACTATGGTCACTCAAACAGAAAACAGCTCAGTTCCTCAGTAAAGACATTTGGAGGTAGGCAGCGCAGGGCTGGTCATCAGAAACTCAGGCTCTGCCATCCTTAGGCAATTCATCCATCTTCAGGGTCACCATGTCCATGTTCCAGGCAGGAAGAAAGGGAAGGAAGAAGGTAGGAAGGGCACAAGCTCCTATGCCAGCTGCCACCCCTCCTGTAAAGGATCTGTCCTGCAAGTCCCACTCCCACCCCCTGCATCAATTTCTGCTTTCCTCTCATAGGCTCCTCTGCCTGCAAGAAATGTACCCCACAATGGGCATGTTGCTATCCTAAATAAACTCTCTTATTTATGTGTGTGTATATGTATTGTATGTATGTATATACGTATGTATTTATTGTCAAGGAACAGAGAGAGTAGAGATTGGGTAGTTTATTAGTCTTCTGTTTCTGCTGTAACAGATCATCACAGACTTAGTGGTTTAAAACGTCACGAATTTATTATAGTTCTGGAAATGAGACATCCAAGTGGGTCTCACTGGACTAAAATCAAGGTGTCAAGCAGGGCTGTGTTCCTTCTGGAGGCTCTAGGGAGAATCCATTTCCTTGTCTTTTCCAGCTTCTAGAAGCTGCCCACACTCCTTGACCTGCAGCCCCTTCCATCTTCAAAGCCAGCAGTCACATCTCTCCAGCTTCTGGGTTTGGCATCACATCTCTTTCTCTCCCTCTCCTGCCTCCCTCTTTCACTTATAAAGACAGTTGTGATTACGTTGGGCCCACCACCTGGATAATCTCCCCATCTCAGAGCCCTTAACTTAATCACACCTGCAAAGCCCCCTTTGCCATGTAAAGTAGCAAATTCACAGGTTCTGGGGATTTGGATGGGAACCTCTTTGGGGCCACTTTTCACGCTGCCACAGGTAGGCAACCAGCAGTCTCTACCACAAAGTCATATTAGAAGGGAATTTATCATCCACCTTTCTCCCTTAATGACTTCTGTTTTACCTGTGAATCTTGACTCTATATACAGCGTGCTTTGGTCTAAGGTCAGGTTTCTCAGTGAGAGTACAGGTAGCCCTGGGGTGAGACACAGCTGAAGGTGCCAAAGTTTCCTCAAAGTCACACTATGATCATAGGACTTCTTAGAGCGTCACTTTTCCTTGAAGATGTTGGGAAAAGAAGCATGCCATTTTAATATTAAAACAAATAGGAAGATACAGAGTAGGGAAAAACCGTGTTAAGACAGTCAGACTGGAGGGAAATTTGGGGCTTTTGGCTAAACCCTTGGACGCCCCAGGGAAGCAGTCCACTTGCTCCCCAGTTAGGAGGATTCTGGGAGAAATTTGAGAAGCCCTAGCCCACAGTGTGAGGGTGGGCACCGACTTATTTTTTTCCAAATGGTTGGCCTGATGTTACAACACCATTTAGTCTGTTCTTTCTCCGTTAATTTGAAACACTAACAATATTGCGTATTAAATCTTTAGACGTGCTTATGTCTCTTTCTGGGCTTTTTGCTCTGTTCCGTTGATCTCTCTTTTTGGGTGCTAACATCATGCCATCTTAATGACTTTAATATACGTAAGAGTCTGTTTGAGCGATTCCTTATTGGTCTTCTTTTGAAAAACTGTTCTCACAAGTTTATTTTATTTAAAAAATAGACTTTTTTAAAAAAAATTATTATTTATTTTTGGCTGCATTGGGTCTTTGTTGCTGCGTGTGGCTTTCTCTAGTTGTGGTGAGCAGGGCCTACTCTTCGTTGTGGTGCGCGGGCTTCCCATTGCGGTGGCTTCTCTTGTTGCGGAGCTTGGGCTCTAGGCGTGCAGGCTACAGTAGTTGTGGCTCTCGGGCTCCAGAGCTCAGGCTCAGTAGTTGTGGTACACAGGCTTAGTTGCTCCACAGCATGTGGGATCTTCCCGGACCAGGGCTCGAATCCCTGTCCCCTGCATTGGCAGGTGGATTCTTTAAACGCTGTGCCACCAGGGAAGCCCTAAAAAATAAACTTTATTTTTTAGAACAGTTTTAGATTTACAGAAAAATTGGGAAAATAACACAGAGAGGTCCGGTATACTCTGTACCTAGTTTTCCCCATTACTAGCATCTTCCCTTAATATGTTGCATTTGTTATAATTGCAAGTTTGTTTTTTGAAATGTACTTTGGAAACATTTTGTTCAAGGAAAAAATTTTTTTTAATTCTGATTAGAATTGCAGTATATGGTGTATGAAGTCATTCATTCCTTTACCCAGCAGCAGTAGCTTGAGACTTACTGTGTGCCAGGCCTCTCTGAAGGCTCTGGGGTCCTCGTGGAGCTTATCACCTGGGGGACCTTTTCTAGTCAGAGTGACCGTGTATTATACACTGACACCATTTTAAGTCTTCCTGCCCAGGTTTATGTCTTCATTTATTCAAGTCTGGGCTCTTTCTCGTGTCTGCACCAGTGGGTTGAGTGCTAGAGGCTCGTAATGCCTGAGGGCCTTACCTGTTCTCCAAAGTGACAGGAGCAGAGGAACAAGGTCAGGTAGCCTTGCGTGCCCACAGTCCAAGGTGCCTGGAAAGTCTGAAAGTCTGTGGCCTATGGATGCTAGATGTGGCTTGGCAGGCAGTGCTGGTTTGTTCAGGCCTCTGGAACTCTTCACAGGGAACTGGCTTTTTTTTCTTTTAAGGTTTTTTTTTATTTTTGATGTGGACCATTTTTTAAAAGTCTTTATTTAATTTGTTACAATATTGCTTGTTTTATGTTTTGGTTTTTTGGCCACGAGGCATGTGGGATCTTAACTCCCTGAGCAGGGATCAGACCTGCACCCTCTGCGTTGGAAGGTGAAGTCTTAACCACTGGACCACCAGGGATGTCCTAGGGAACTGGCTTGAATGAGGTGCTGAATCCAGAGCCGTAGAGGAAGTTGTCTTTAGGTTAAAAAACAAGTTAACCCAGCTCCCAGCCACTCTGGTAGCCCGGCCTGCAGAGATGACTTGCTTGGCCCACACAGTCCTTCCCAACATCCTGAGTTGACCGTCAGTACTGAAAAAAATCCGAAGGTTTCATCCCCAAACTCCTAATTTCCAGCTTTGCTCCCTGTTGCCTCTCCCAGACTGAATATCACCAGTCACGTGTTGGTAGACTTGGCATCATTTTTTCTTCTAGAGGCATTACGAGAAAAGCGAAAGCCTTCTTAGCCCAGCCTGCTTTACTCGTGTTTGCCCCTTGTGAGCGTTTGAGTTTGTGGCCATGGATTCACCTGGTCAGTTCCCTCCTTCTGCTCACCTTTCAGGTCTCAGCTGAAACGGTGCTGCCTTTGGGGAGCCTTCCCTGATCTCCTAGTCATTGAAGTCATCAGGTGTCATTGCAATCACTTGTCCCACAGCTGCTCTCCTTGCAGGACTGTAAGCTTCATGAGGGCAGCCCCTCTGTCGTGTTCACAGATAGGTCCTCAGCTTCTAGCACAACGTCTGGCATATAATAAGTGCTCGTTGAATAGTCAGTGAATGAACGTGTGGGTCTTGTGTCCTCAGCTGTCTTCTCGGCCCCTGACACGGTGCTCTCCTCCAGGCTTGCAGAACGATCACAAGGCGGTGATGAAGCAGGTGGAGGAGGCCCTGCACCAGCTGCATGCTCGCGACAAGGAGAAGCAGGCCCGGGACCTGGCCGAGGCCCACAGGGAGGCCATGAGCCATGGCCTGGGCCAGAGCCAGGACCTCAGCCCGGCTCAGGCCTTCGCCATAGTGAACAGCATCAGCCCCGGCTCCCCTGCCAGCATCGCAGTAAGCCAGGGCCTGGCCCCGTAAATCCACACCCCAAGGGTGCCTTGGGGCGGGGGTGGGGGTGGGAGGCTATGGACAGACAGACCCACGCTGTCACCAGTGCAGCAGACGCCGATGAAGGCCCGCTGCAGCCCAGCAGGAGTCAGCCCCTGCTGCCCACTCAACTAGCTGCAGAGAGACCCTGGGACACAGGGTGACCCCGGAGAGGGAAAGAGGCTCTCTTCTCAGGGCCGATTTTAGCTGGGCGTTGAGTAATGGACACGAGAATGACAACAGTAGCTGCCACTTGCTGAGCCCTTGCTTAGCACCACGTATCCTGCCAAGTGAGTTATAGCTTCCCTGGTGTCTTTAGAGAAGTTTTAACAGCTTTATTGGGATATAATTCACATACCATAACTTTAACCCTTTTAAGGTACATATATGATTCAGTAGCTTTTAGTGTATTAACAGTCAATTTTAGAATATTTTCGTTATCCCAAAAAGAAGCCCAGTGTCAATTTGCCATTACGCCTCAACCACCCCATCCCCTCAGCCCCTGGCAACCACCGGTCTGCTTTCTGTCTCTCTGAACTTGCTTATTTTGGACATGTCATATATGTGTAAATGGAATCATATAACATGTGGTCCTCTATGACTGGCTTCTTCCTTTTAGTATCATGTTCTCAAGGTCCAGCCATGTTGGAGCATGTATCTCAACTTCATTCCTTTTTTAATTTTTTAAAAAATTTTTACTTTTTATTTAAAAACTTTTTTTTATTGGAGTATAGTTGATTTACAGTGTTGTGTTAGTTTCAGGTGTACAGCAAAGTGAATCAGTTATACATATACACACGTACATGTATCCACTCTTTTTTTCTTTTTTTTAAGATTCTTTCCCCATGTAGGCCATTACAGAGTATTGAGTACAGTTCCCTGTGCTATATAGAAGTTTATTATTAGTTATCTATTTTATATATAGTAGTGTGTATGTGTCAGTCCCAATGTCCCAATTTATCCCTCCCTCATGTTCATTCCTTTTTACTGCTGAGTTTAATGTGCTGTCTGGATAGACCACGCTTTGTTTATCCATTCCTCAGTTCCCATTTTTTGGCCATTATGAAGAATGCTACCGTGAACATGATGTACAAATTTTTATGTGTACCTGCATTTTGTTGTTGTTCAGCCTTAGTCTAGTCTTTTTTTGAATTTTATTTTGTTTATTTATTATTTATACAGCAGGTTCTTCTTAGTTATCCATTTTATACTTATTAGTGGATACATGTCAATCCCAATCTCCCAATTCATCGCACCATCCCCCACCACTTTCCCCCCTTGGTGTATGTGGGCCTGCATGTAATATTTAATCCCACAGCTGTTCTCTGGGGTAGGTACTAATCTACCCCATTTCACCCATGAGGAAAAGCCTCAAAGACCTGAAGTACCTTGTGCCAGGACGCACAGTTTCTAGAAGGTGGACCTGGGTCCTGCCAGTCGTCTTTAGTGATCACAAGACTGCAGGTTACACACAAGCTCTGTTTTATTCACCACTGTGTGCACAGCATCTGGCACAGAGCTGTCGTCAGCCTGCGACGAGTATTTGTTGAAGGGATGGGTGAATTGTGATCTGTGCTCTTAGAGTGACAGGATCACTCTAGTTCTGGGTCAGTGTTGTGCCCGTGGCTGCTTGCCTGGGGGCTTTTAGGGCCAATGCATCTAAATTCTGACCCCTGAACAAAATAGGCCAGATGGGCCTGCCTCTACTTGCCCCCAAACCTGGGTCAGACCCCAGAGAGCTTTTCCCCATTTTCCTCCAGGCCTATACAACTGCCAGCTTTTCTCAGACACTGGGTAGACCTGGCCACCTTTTATTAGATCTGCCCCTGGAGGAACCCCCGGAGGAGGTGGCCCAGTTATCCACCATCCCTCCCTGCCCGAGGTATCTAAATCCCAGCCTCTTTGCATCATGCCTGCCGTTCTCCCCTGTAGAAAACACGCTTATTAAATTGGGAACGTATGGGAGGGTAAAGAACACCAGAAGAACATTTAACCTCTAGCCTGATTTTCTGTTTTCCCTTCTCTCTTTAGGGTCTGCAAGTGGATGACAAGATAGTGGAGTTTGGCTCTGTGAACACCCAAAACTTCCAGTCGCTGCAGAACATTGGCACTGTGGTCCAGCACAGTGAGGGGGTGAGTTGGAGGTATTACGTGGCATCTGACCAGTAACCCTGGAATTGCCGGGGCCAGGAAACGTGGCCGGGGCCTCTGACAGCTGCCCTCAGAGTGCCGTTTCTCAGGCACAGTCCCCGCTCGGGGCTTTCGCATTTGCTGTTCCCTCTGCCTAGAATGCTAATCTTCTTCCCTTACCCCCTCACCTTCCTTCCTTCCCTCCCTCCTCTTGTACAAATGCCACCTTCTCAGTGAGGCCTTTCCAGCCACCCTGTCTAAAATACCCCTCTCCTGCTTCCTATCCCCGTTTTCATTTAACAAGGTTTCTTAGACATCTTTTCATCTGGGCACACACCTCGCTCTTTTTCACTGCTGCATAGCACTCCATGGTATGAATGGATAGAAGTTTGTCCACCCGCTGCCTTATCAGTGGACGTCTTGTTCATTTCCAGTTTTATGCCGGTGTGAATAGTCGTGCATACTTGTTCACAACTGTGCACACCTGGAAGTAGAATTACAAGCTCTCAGCAAATGCACACTTAAGATTTTAATAGGTAATTTGAAAAAGTTTTATGAATTTGTACCTTGACCAACAGTATGTGAGTCCAGTCGTCCCTCAGTATCCACGGGGGATTGGTTTCAGGACCAGTGCAGATACCAGAGTCTGTAGATGCTCAAGTCCCGTGGTTGGCCCTCCGTATCCACGGATTGTGCAGTACTGTATTTATTGAAAAAAATTCACATGTAAGCGAAACTAAGCAGTTCAAACCCATGTTGTTCAAGGGTCAACTGTGTATCATATCATCAGCAGTACTCTATTATTGATCTTTTAATAACTTTGCCAAAATGCCATCTTGTTTTAATTTGTATTTTCCTGACTACCAGTGAGATTGAGTACCATTTCTATGAATTGTCTGTTAGTCTTTTTTCCCCACTTATTTTCTATTGGGTTATTTGTCCTTTTTAAAAATTGATTTGTAGGAACTCTTTCTATATTCTATATATTAAATCTTTGCCTGTTTATACATTGCACATGTCTCTCCTGATTAGCTCCTTTTCTTTTAACTTTCTTTATGGTAACTTTGATTACTTGAAAGTTTCTTTTTTTAATTCACTTAGATATCCATTTTGTTAAATTTATTAATATTATAGGGCTCTTTGCTGCCAAAACCATCCCTGAGGATTAAAATAAAGAAATACAGTACAGTGCATAATAGTGTAGTGCTGTTCAAACAGTAGTATATTAGAACTTGATTTGTGTGCCTTTTGATAATTTCATTCCTTAAAGATATAATAAAAGTTGAAATTCAAAACAGGCTGCAGCCTTCTAGTTTCTGGCAGAATATGCCATTAAAAAACACTTCCACGTAACCATCTCATCTTGTTTCTCAGTAATGTAACCCCAACCAAACCTTTTTTTGGCAAAGATCCATACTTTGCAGGAGAAATATGGGGCTCAAAGTACAGAGAAATTACTAAAGTTTTTGGTTCCCAAATGAAATCTTCAGTTCAACCGACAATTCTTGGTTTGTCTTGCACCCACACAGCCCCCACTTGGCCACACTGCTCATCCATGTGTAACTCATCAGAAGGCAGGCATCGGGCCAAGAAACAGTTGGCCAGTGTTGGCGCCCTGCTAGAGGTCAGGCCCTCATTTCTGCACTGACTGACACCTTCATCAAGTCTGTACTTATGTGGAAGTTTAGAATTTTGATTTTGTCAAATTCATCAGTTTTTTGCTTTACGGCTTTGGCATTTTGTGTCTTCTTAAAGAAATTCTTCTAGTACTTTTGTCTTTAGCTTTTCTTTAATCCGTCTGGAATGTATCTTTTATTTTTATTATTATTTTTTTGGCCACACCGTGCAGCTTGCAGGATCTTAGTTCCCTGACCAGGGATCAAGCCTGGGCCCCCTACAGTGGAAGCTTGGAGTCCTAACAACTGGACTGCCAGGGAATTCCCTATTATTGTTTTTTATAACAGTTTAATTGACGTACAATTCGCATACCTTATAGGTCATCCATTTAAAGTGCATAATCCAGTCGTTTTTAGTCTATTCATGGAGTTGTGCACCCATCACCACAATCAATTTTAGAACATTTTCATCACCTCAAAAAGCCTTGTACCTGTTAGCAGTCACTCCCTATTCCCCCCATATATACCAGCCCCTGGCAACCACTAAACTACTTTCTGCCTCTATGGACTTGCTTATTCTGGACATTTCATATAAATGGGATCATACAATATGTGATATTTTATGACTACTTTCACTTAGCATAGTGTTTTCAGGGTTCATCCATGTTGTAGCATGTGTCAGGAACTCATTCCTTTTTTTAAAAAATAAATTTATTTACTTATGTATTTATTTTTGGGTTTGTGTCTTCCTTGCTGCGCGCAGGCTTTCTCTAGTTGCGGTGAGCGAGGGCTGCTCTTCGTTGCGGTGTGCGGGCTTCTCATTGCGGTGGCTTCTCTTGTTGCAGACCATGGGCTCTAGGCATGAAGGCTAAAGTAGTTGCGGCATGCGGGCTCAGTAGTTGTGGCTCGCGGGCTCTAGAACGCAGGCTCAGTAGTTGGGGCACACAGGCTTAGTTGCTCCGCGGCATGTGCGATCTTCCTGGACCAGGGCTCCATCCCGTGTCCCCTGCATTGGAAGGCGAATTCTTTTTTTTTTTTTTTTTAATGGACCGAATTATTTAATTAGGTTCTTTGTAAGAAGTTTAGAACACTACTTTGTGAGGATAAATTCTGTTTGTAAGAGCGAACACAGAGCGGAGGTAGCCCTGGAGTTGAGGAACAGCTTTGCTTCTTTGCAGAATTTGTGAGTCCACAGCTTTCTGATCAACCTTCCGCTGCTCTGTAATCTCGTATTTCTCTCTCTCTGTGTAGAAGATCTCACCTTCCTGGTGCCTGGACTTACGCAGTTTCTTCTTCTTGAAGTAAGCACCAGTGAGATGTTCTGGGATTTTCACACCACTGATTTCAATTTTGGTGGAAGTGGCAATGACAAATTTCTGGTGTGTTCTCCACAGAGGAACTCGATTGAAGGACAGAGGCCCAGTCACAAGTAGCAAGCCACTGCTCAGCTGCTTCAGGAAAATGACCCTCTTGCCGTTGTAGCGCCCAGTGAGGATAATCAGAATGGTCCCAGGAGTGATGCTGGCGCGGTTTCCTCACGTGCTTACTGAAGGGTTTCTTGCCGTGACTCAACAGCTTTCGAGGCACGTCTTCAGTAGGATGATACCTAGGCATTTTGCGAAGTTTAACCACCCGGGTACCACCATTCTTGTCACCACCAACTGGTTTTGTGACAGTAGCAAGAAGCTTCACCTTCTTTTTCTTTTCAACCTTGGATTTAGCTGCTGAATACTTCCTCTTGTACGAGGCCTTTCTGGAATACATAGCCGATAGGGAATATCTGCCAATTCCTCTGACCAGGACAGGGTTTCGGCTGCAGTGGGGCTTCCCCTGCTTCCCCTGCTTCACCTTTTTAACCTTGCCACCAGCATCAGCCTTCTTGGCTTCAGGTTTTTTCTCCTTAGTATCTGGCTTCTCAGCCTTTTCACCCACCATCTTGCAAGATGGGAAAAAAGGGCAGGCAGATTCTTAATCGCTGCGCCACCAGGGGATCCCAGGACTTCGTTCTTTTTTATGACCGAATAATATCCCGTTGTATGGATAGACCATATTTTATTTATCCATTCATCAGTTGATGAATATTTAGGTTGTTGCCACTTTTTCGCTATTGTTATAGGGTCATACTTCTGTGAACATTCTGTGTAAGTTTGTGTGTGGTCATATGTTTTCATTTCTCTTGGGTTTATAGCTTATCTGAAATTAGTTTTTCTGAATGGTGTGAGGCAGGGCACCAAACTTAATTTTTTTCCCCAAATGGACAGTAGTTGTCCCAACACCATTTATTGAAAAGTTAGTACTTTACCCACTCATTTATATTGCCACCTCTGTTCTATAATTCTTATGTGTGCAATTCTTTATTCTGTTTCTTTGATCTGTTTGTTTGGAGCCTTTCTGGGTTCCCCGGAACAAATCCATTTGTTCCTGCTCTGCTTCCCTTTAACCCCTGGCTATAAAGGGTGTATTATTTGTCTATTGGTGAGTGAGAAATCACCCTAGAGCTTTAACAGCTCGAAGCATCAAGCATTTATTATCTTATACAGTTTGGGCGGTCAGGCAGCGTCCAGGAGCCATGTAGCTGGGTGGTTTGGGCTCAGGGTCTCTCATGAGGTTGTGGTCAGGATATAAGCGGAGGCCATAGTCATCTGAGGGCTTGACTGAGGTTAGAGAATCTGTTTCCAAGATCCCTCACTCACATGGCTGTTGGCAGGAGGCTTCAGTTCCTCATCACAAGGGCCTCTCCACAGTGCTGCTTGAATGCCCCACAGCGTGGTGGCTGACCTCCCCAAGAATGGGCGGTCCAAGTGAGAGCAGAGAGGAGTCAGCAGCACCTGCTCTGACTCAGTCTCTGAAGATTCACACTCTCACTTCCACTTTATTCGTTAGAAGCGACGAAGTCCAGCCACCACTCAAAGGGAGGGGAATTAGGCTTTAGCTTTGGAAGGAAGGAATTTCAAAGAGTTTAACCTTGTGGCATGGTACCTTTGTTACCTCTTTACTGTCCAGTCATCATTTTAGTGAGATTTCTAGAGATGATGCAGATGTAGGTTCATTCTGTTATGTTTACCCAAAGTCTCAGTTTTTCTCTCCTTCCTCCCCACCCCACCCCCAGCTTGCTAGTGTGTCATAGTTTACTCACGTCTCTTGGGTACCTTGCTGCACATACTTTTAAACTTTGTAGTTGTCTGGGCTCATTGTTAGTGGTTTGCTTTGTAAATACGTCTTTTTTTTTTTTCCTGGTAGAGGTAATACAAACACATGGTAAAAACAGAACCAAAGAACATGGAATGAAAAACCTCCCTCTCCTCCAGGTGCATTTCCTGTCCTCCAAAGGCAGCCACTTTCCAACTGTGTGTCCTTCATACATCAGCACACAGAGCTACTGGTTGCTTTCATTAAGGTCTAATTGACCCACAGCAACATTCCCCCTGTTCAGTGTCCAGTACTGTGAATTTTGTCAACTGTATGTAGTTATGTAAATGTCACCACATGAAGATACAGAGCAGTTCTACAGCCCGAAATGATCTCATGCTTTTGTAGGTAAGCCCTCTCTGCACCCCCATCGCCCGGAAATCACTGATCTGTGCTCCATCCCTGTAGCTTTACCTTTTCCAGAATGTCATATAAGTGAAACTGCAGAGTATAAAGCCCTTTAAGTCTGGCTACTTTCACCCAGTGTCATGAATCTGCCGTTCTTCCACATGGTCACGTGCATCTGTAGTTCATCCCTTTTCACTGCTGAGTAGTGCTCCACTGTGTAATGAGCCCCAGACTCTTCATCCATTTCCCAGTGTGGGGCATTTAGGTTGTTTTCCAGTTTTTGGTGATTACTCATAATAGCCACTGGTGATTACTCATAATAGCCACTGGTTTTTAATTTGTCTTTTCCAGTTAAATATATTCTTAGGCCTACAGATCCTTTTTTTTAAAAAAAAACTGAGGTATAACTGACAAATAACATGGTATTAGTTTCAGGTGTACAACATAGTAATTCAATATTTGCATATATTGGGAAATGATTGCCACAGTAAGGCTAGTTAACATCTGTCACCATACATAGTTACACATTTTTTTCTTGTGATGAAGACTTTGAAGATTTACTGTCTAGCCGCTGTCAGATATGCATAGAGTATTACCGTATACCAGAATGCACAGTGTGGTGACTATAGTTAATAACACTGTATAAGGCCTTCTTTACAAAAGTAGTCATTGAACGTTTTCTTTTTTTTTTGAATGTTTTCTAACAACAGAACCTTTTCTTCAAGTGAAATTTCCTGGGGAATTCCAAAATATCAAACAGATAAAAGCTGAGCTGCTGGGATAAGCTAGAGGGGGTGGGGGGACCTCACGCCCTCAGGGCCCGGGGTGCTCCTGGAACCAGAGCCCAGCTTGAGAATAAGGGGTCTGGGTTTTTATGGTCTCTGCTCTATGAATTAAAAAAAGTTTTTTAAAACCCCACAGCATTCTATTGTTAGACTTTTAGGTACTTTCCAATTTTATGGGAACCTGAAAATTAACACTCTTGTAGACAAAGCTCTGTTTCCTTAGATAATTTTCTAAAGGTGAGTTTCTGGAATGCATATACTTTCAAAGGAAAAAACCCTTAAATTAAAATAATTTTTCTTTATTATAAAAATAATGTGTATTTCATTCAGCCATAAAAAGGATTGGTGTACCGATATGCTATAACATTAACGAACCTTCAAAGGACTTCTGGTAAGTGAAAGAAGCCGAACAGAAAGGGCCACATATTTAATTAATTAATTTATTTAATTTTATTTATTTAATTTATTTATTTTTGGCTGCGTTGGGTCTTCATTGCTACACGCGGGCTTTCTCTAGTTGTGGCGAGCAGGGGCTACTCTTCGCTGTGGTGCACAGGCTTCTCGTTGCGGTGGCTTCTCGTTGTGGAGCACGTGTGGGCTTCAGTAATGTGGCATGTGGGCTCAGTAGTTGTGGCTCACGGGGTCTAGAGCGCAGGCTCAGTAGTTGTGGCGCACGGGCTTAGTTGCTCCGCGGCATGTGGGATCTTCACTGACCAGGGATTGAACCTGTGTCCCCTGCATTGGCAGGCGGATTCTTAACCACTGTGCCACCAGGGAAGTCCCAGAAAGGGCCACATATTTTAGAATTCCGAAATGTCCAGAATAGGCAAATGCACAGAAAGCAGAGACAGAAAGCAGACTGGTGGTTGCCAGGGGCTGGGGGAGGAGGGAATGGGGAGTGATTGCTAATGGGTATGGGGTTTCTTTTTGGGTGATGGAAATATGCTCTGAAATTAGTTAGTGGTGATGGTTGGACAAGTCTCTGAATATATACTTTAAAATGGTGAATTTATTGTATATGAATTATATTTCAATAATAAAAATAATGTGTTTTTATTGTGAAAAAAACTCACACAATGCGAACGTATTTCAAGTAAGAATAAAAGTCCTGGATTTCTCCCTCCCTTGTAGTACCTTCCCTGCTCTGAGTCCTGGGCAAGGTGCAGGCGCTACAACAGGGAACAAAACAGGTCAACCAAGGGTCCGTGGGAACATTTTAGTGGGGGAGATGAGCATTAATCAAATAATCACAGATGTGTAATTGTACACTCCAGTGAGTGCTATGAAGGGACAGTTCAAGGGGGCTAGGAGAGCAAATAGTGGGGTTCTGATGTAGTTTGGGGTTGAAGGAGAGTGTTCCTGAAGACGTGGCCTCTAAGTGTATTGAAGTTTATCAAGACTGGCAGGGAGAGGAGCCCACCAGCAGGGTCAAGGCCCTGAGGTGAGAGGATCAGAGAAGGCTGATTGGAACCCAGAGCAAGGAAGAGGGGGAGAGGGGAGGAGGCAGGGCCCTTCTTCAATGTTCCCAAGCAGCAGTAGAGAGCTTCTTCCAAGCTGGAGAATAACAGCTGTAAGCAGCTTCGTGCCTTGAAAAGATTTCTCCAGAGGCCAGGTAGAGAGCTGATTGGAGGGCTGACAGAGTTTTAGCAGCCAGGTCAGGAGATGATGGTGTCTTTGACGAATGGGCTGGAGGTGCAAGTGGGCAAATCAGAAAGACATCTAGGACGTGCCATAGGTAGAAACCCTCTGGATTTCTAGCTCTCCCAGGGCCATCATTTCCAGAACTGGAAGCACATCAGTGAAGCTCTCACACATTTTCTGGGTGTGGATGTGTATGTCTACAGTGATTGCTTTTTGAAAAAGAAGTCACAAAGAAGACCTGCTCTATGTACCGTTCTCGATGTTTCTCCCTTTGAAGGGATTTCCATGTTGGTACACGTGTATCGGTACACAATGTACCATGTTCCCTGGCTTGGTTTCTCATCGTTCGTTTAACCAGACCCCCAACCTGGACATTTAAGCCATTGCCAATATTTGGCCACCACAAATAGTGGTGTCGTGAATATTCTTATCTTGTGTGAGGGTTTCTGTCAGATTTCTAGAAGTGGAGTTACTGGGTTAAAGGCAATGCACATTTACCGATTTGATAGGTGTCGTCACGGTGTCCTCCCAGAAGCTTGCGTTAGTTCATGTTCTCTCCAGTAGTGTATGTGAGTGCTTATTTCTTGACCCTCCCCAACTGTGTTACTGTCAGTCTTTTATCCTGTGACAGTCGAGGTGGAAAATGGTGTCTTTTTTTGTTTTTCATCATGCTTTATTTTTTCTGATTCAGAGATCCCATTGATAGATCTGCCTTAATTTTTTAAAATTACGGTAAAATGTACATAACATAGAATTTACCATTTTTAAGTGGCATTAAGTACATTCACATTGTTCGGCAGCCATCTCCACCACTGTCCCTAGAACTTTTTCATCTTCCCAAACTGAAACTCTACCCATTAAACACTAACTAGTCATTCCCATCTCCCCAAGGTTCTGGCAACCACTAATCTACTTTCTGTCTCTGTGAATGTGACTGCTCTATATACAGCCCTCTAAGTGGAATCACACTATATTTGTCCTTTTGTGACTCATGTGTTTCACTTAGCATAACGTCTTCATGGTCCATCCAGGTTGTTACATGTGTCAGAATTTCCTTTTTAAGGCTGAATGATAGGGACTTCCCTGGTGGCGCAGTGGTTGGGCATCCGCCTGCCAATGCAGGGGACATGGGTTTGAGCCCTGGTCCGGGAAGATCCCACATGCCGCAGAGCTACTGAGCCCGCGTGCTACAACTACTGAAGCCCGCACACCTAGAGCCCGTGCTTCGCAACAAGAGAAGCCAACCCAATGAGAAGCCTGCGCACTGCAACAAGGAGTAGCCCCCGCTCACCACAACTGGAGAAAGCCCGCGTGCAGCAACGAAGACCCAATGCAACCAAAAATAAATAAATTTATATTTAAAAAAAAGGCTGAATAATATTCTGCTGTGTGTATATACTACATTTTGTTTATCCTGTAATCCATTGATGGCCACTTGGGTTGCTTCTACCTTTTGGCTATAATGCTATTCACCATTTTGGTGAATAATGCTACTATGAAATGGGCATACAAATTATGTGTTCAAGTCCCTGCTTTCAGTTCTTTGGTTATATACCCATATGTTTAATTGCAGGTTGATACTGTTATTCTATCTTCAATCTCTTAAAAGATTTATTTATTTATTTATTTTGGCTGTGGTGGGTCTTTGTTGCTGTGCGCGGGCTTTCTCTAGTTGCAGCGAGCGGGGGCTACTCTTCATTGCAGCGTGCGGCCTTCTCATTGCGGTGGCTTCTGTTGCGGAGCGCGGGCTCTAGGCTCGCGGGCTTCAGTAGTTGTGGCTCGCAGGCTCTAGAGCGCAGGCTCAGTAGTTGTGGCGCGTGGTCTTAGTTGCTCTGTGGCATGTGGGATCTTCCTGGACCAGGGCTCGAACTCGTGTGCCCTGCATTGGCAGGCAGATTCTTAACCACTGCACCACCAGGGAAGCCCTATTTTCAGTTTTTTGAGGAATAGTCATGCTGTTTTCCATAGTGGCTGCACCATTTTACACTCCCACCAGCGGTGTATAAGGGTTACGATTTCTCTACATCCTCACTGACTCCTATTATTTTCTTTTTTTCTTCTTCTTTTTTTTTTTTTTTTTGCGGTACGTGGGCCTCTCACTGCTGTGGCCTCTCCCGTTGCGGAGTACAGGCTCTGGACGCGCAGGTTCAGTGGCCATGGCTCACAGGCCCAGCTGCTCCGCAGCATGTGGGATCTTCCCGGACCGGGGCACGAACCCGTGTCCCCTGCATCGGCAGGTGGACTCTCAACCACTGCGCCACCAGGGAAGCCCCCCTTTGTTTTTTTTGATAATAGCCATCCTAATGGGTATAAGGTGATATCTCATTGTGGTTTTAATTTGCATTTCTCTAATGATGAGTGATGTAGGCCATCTATTCATGTGCTTATTGGCCATTTGTATATCTTTTTTGGAGAAATGTTTAAGTTCTTTGCTCATTTTTTAATTGGGTTGTTTGTTGTTGCTGTTGAATTCTTTATATATTCTGGATATTAATCCCTTATGAGATATATGATTTGCAGATATTTTCTCCTATTCTGTGGGTTGCTTTTTCACTATGTTGACAGTGTCCTTTGATGTACAGAAGTTTTAAAATTTGATGAATCTTGTTTTAACTTGTAATTTTCTTTGGTATATATTGTACCTACTTTAATTTTTTTGTTAAGGTAATACGTACGCATAGTAAAGAAGAAATAATGGTACAGAAAGATAAAAAAGTAAATGTCTTCTTCTCTTACTCCAAACTGCTAGTGCTTCTTTCTGGAAGTAACCACTGTTAACAGTTTATCTTCCAGAAAACTTTGTATGCACCAAGCAACACATATGTCTATTTATTTATTTAGATTAATTAATTAATTAATATTATTTTTGGCTGCATTGGGTCTTTGTTGCTTCGCGCCGGCTTCCTCTAGTTGCGGCGAATGGGGGCTACTCTTTGTTGCGGTGCGCGGGCTTCCCATTGCGTTGGCTTCTTTTGTTGCAGAGCATGGGCTCTAGGTGTGCAGGCTTCAGTAGTTTTAGCACGCGGGCTCAGTAGCTCCGCGGCATGTGGGATGTTTCCGGACCAGGGCTCAAACCCACGTCCCCTGCATTGGCAGGAGGATTCTTAACCACTGCGCCACCAGGGAAGTCCTATGTCTATTTATTTATTTATTGAATTTTTAGAGCTTTTATTATTTTTTTTATTATTTATTTTTAAATTATTATTTTTAAATTGAAGTATACTTGATTCACAACACATACGACCTTTTAGGACATATATTCAAATGGATTCATACTTTGCTGGTTTTGTTTTGTTTTTACTAAACAAACTGCTATTCACTATACTGTATTTGACCAATACCTTATTGAGGGATATTTTGGGTGTTTTCAGTTTTTGAAATTTATAAACAGTCCTGGGATAAATGCTTTGTTCATATATCATCTTGTACTTTTGCAGAATATATCTTATATGCACCTTCTAAAGATGCTTTGTTGTTGCTGGGGGCAGTTGTGTTCTTCCAGGAAGAAGGTACCAAATCTGTAGCCCCACTGCCTGCCCCCAGAGTGCCACGTCCTCCACATTCTCACCAGTTGTAGGAATTATGCCTAAAATAAGCATCCTTACTACCAGTCTGGTGGGTGGGACTTCCCTGGAGGTCCAGTGGTTAAGAGACTCCACGCCTGCACTGCAGGGGGTGTGGGTTTGATCCCTGGTGGGGCAACTAAGATCCCACATGCTGCGCGGCCAAAAAAAAAAAAAAAAAAAAAGACAGTATCTCAGCATTCTAGTCTGAATCTCTTTGAGTACTAAGGAGGTTGAACATAAAATGAGCTCATTTTCCTTTCAGAAGCCCCTGAATGTGACAGTGATCCGCAGAGGGGAGAAATACCAGCTTAGACTCGTGCCGACACGCTGGGCGGGAAAAGGACTGCTGGGGTAAAGTATCCGTGTCCGTTCATTCACACTGCAGCGTGCACTGCATGCTTGCTAGACACAAAGCTGCGGGCAGGAGGTGGGGTCGTGGGGAAATGAAGGGAATTTCCAGACTGCCTGTAGCAACTCATGATAAGTCCTTGTGGCGGGAATGAGATTCCAGGTATGGAGGTGGAGGGAGCCCTGGTCGCTCTGGTTCTTTTATTAACTGGACGTTTGCTTTGAAAGAATGAAAGCATGTAGGTGAAAAGCTCAGGACGGCTCACTTCTGATCTTCCTGAATGGAGCCACAAACTTACACTGTTCCTTTTTTTTCCTTCCAGCTGCAACATTATTCCTTTGCAAAGATGATTGTCCCTGGGGAACAGAAACAGGAAAGCATATTCCCTTGCCCCAGACTTGGGTCTAGTGGGCATTTCCTCCTTCTCTTCTCTTCCTGAAGCTCAAGGATCTGGAAGAGGCTGGGAGCCTGAACTTCTAGGTGGTGGAAACGCTGTGGCCTCCCAGTGTGATCTCTTGGGATTAACGCATTGTTAAAAACTAGATTTGTGTTTAGCATCTTTTGCAAATTAGGCCACGGCCCTACATGGGAATCCTCTAGATTGTGAGCAGGTGGGCGGGAGTTATTCTGGTAGGTGCTGATGTGACTTTATGCTTCTAGAAATTTTGTTTTTTTTTCCCCCAAATAAACAGTTTTACAGTGTTGATATGAGCATGTTATCACCCCAGCTGAATTTCCTATGAACTTCTCAAACCAAAGCTCAGGTGGGAGTTAGATCAGCCTCAGGAAAGTTGGGCAGAACAAACTAACAATTGTACCGAAGTCAAGATTTGACCAGCAACATCTCTGGGACGTCATCCTTTAGTGAATGGGGGTCCCAGACGTTCAGGCTGCACCTGCGTTTGCACTGCGGCATTGCTGCTCTGGATACAGGATAATTGAGTCTCCTGGGCCTGCCCTCGGATCAGCACTTTTGTAGACTGCTAAGGTGTGTTGACATTGCTGATGGGAACCAGCAGTGTGTGCAGAGCTGTCTTCTTGCAAATGCTGATTCCTCCTTCCTTCCTTCCTTTTATTTTCTCTCTTTAACATGGCAAAGTGAGTTTCAGTGATTCCTAGTGCCTCCGTGCTTTACTTTTTTTCTCTCTTCACCGTATCACAGTGTTTTATTTCCACAGTTCTTGCAGACCACTTTCTGTTTCAGAGGGCATCTGGCACATTCTACTGAGGCATGCTTGGGTTCTTCAGGCCTGGATTTGCTTGGCTTAGATGCAGATATCAGCTCGCCCTGACGGGAGTCAGTACTGGGTGTCCTTCCAGCCATGGGTGCTCGTGCTCGGCTGGAAAGCCTTCCTGTTGAGTGTCTGCCCCCAAACACCATGTACTCTAGCCGAATGTCCACGTGGATTTCCCCCTTTGTAGCCACAGACGTGCTGTGTTTACCAGTGTTTAAATTGTTTTTCTAATTCCACGTGTTTTCCAGTCTTTTATAAGCCCTAGACTATAATAAACACAGCTTGCCCCATCCAGGAATCCCTTTTATTTTTTTGAGATGCATGCAAATGCAGCAACCAGCATTGGGGTATGAGGGTGGGGTGGGGATGGAGAGACTCATTCACATCCTCCTAAAATGATAGCAGCAGAGAGTCTTCTGCATCAGTGCCTTTGGCTGGTTTCCTGCAAGCCCCCCCCCCCGCTTCAGAAACCTCAGGATGGCCACGCAGGTGGGCTGTCTTTTGTGAGGTTCTAGTGGAGAGACACTTGGAGGTGGAATCATCCTAACAGATTTAACAAACTGGTTTGGCAGAAACGTTATGTGATAAGATAACGTAACCTATGAAACATTTAATCCCAGCTGGCTAAAATTTTCTGTACAACATCTAGTGCCCGGGCGAGGAGGTGGGGAGGACAGCTGTGTGCTGCACCAATGAGACCGGGAAATTTAGTTTGCTTTTGACAAAGAGAATTTTATCAAACCGTTCGTACTTCTTCACATAACTTTGTCAAGTCTTCAGAAAGTCAAAGTTGCTAGGATTGGCCGCTGCAGCTTCTCATGGGATGGCACCAAGGGAAAACATGGGGGAGAGTGGGAGGGGAGGAGAGAGGTGAGAGGAAAGCCAATTTCACCTCCCAAGTCGCGGCGGCAGGGGGCGAGCTCGACCAGCTCCCCGCTCCCGCTCCCGCCGCTTTCTGGGCACGTGACCGCTGTCCAGCCTTCGTGCTTTACGGCCCGTCGCCTGCAGGCGGCAGCGATTACCATGGAGACGGGGCTTGGATGGCGACCGTAACTAGGGAGCCCTTGGAGGAGAAAGCGGCGGCAGCTGCAGGCCGGGAGGTGGACAAGGGGTTCACGCGGCGGGAAGACCCCGGCCTTTGAGGACCAGGGTGGGCGCGCTCTGTGAGTCAGGGGCGGGGGCCCCGGCAAGGAGGGGCCTGGTGCCTCTTGGGGGGCGCTCACCCCACCTGGGCTCGCCCTAGGGCAGCTCCAGGCAGACCTGAGCTGGAGGAAAGGTCCACGCCTGGGCTTTGTGCCCCCACGGACGCACACACCTGCTCCCCGCACCCCCATGAGGAATTTGGCAAAGTTTGGCAGTCGGAAGAGGCTCTGTACTAAGGGCCCTAAACTTGAAATCTTAGCAATTTTTCAGATGGCGGAACTGAACATTGAGAGGTCTGCTTCTTACTCGCTGTATGATCTTGAATAAGTCACTTCACCTCTCAGAGCTTCAGACTCTTAAGTTTGCTGTAAGAAATAAACGAGAGAACATGCTAGGCTTTTTAACTTTCTAGACTGCTACCATTTCTCAAGCAGTCTGTGCTGCAACTGGAGCATTTTACATATGTCATTTCATCTAATCTTCACAACACCCCCAGAATTTAGGGTTATCATTTTAATTTTGCCTGTGAGCAGATTTAGACTCCGAGGGGTAAAGTGACTTGCCCAAGGTCACAGAGCACCTGAGTGGTGGAACTGGGATTCAATGCCAGGAGAGGCTGACTGGAAAGCCAACACTTTTAACCGCTAAGGTACCTGCTTCTTCCCCATTCGTATTATTAGAACTGTTGCTAATGCCTGGGTTATCATTTTGCTGCCTGTGGGAATATGAATATATATACACTGAGTTAGAGGGCTCTAAAATTATCCTCAGAAAGATGAGGCCCGGGATCAATATTTTTAAAGATTTGAGACAGGCTTTCCCAGGAGTATGGCATTCTTTTTATTCCCATGGAAAGGAACAGAGCTGGTATTGCACATTTCATTGATGGGTTTGTGGACCAGGAAATCAAAATGGAAAACAGAGGGCCCTGCTGACTTTTATGCTCAAAATTTCTCTAGAGACATCTCCAAAGAGAAGAATGTCAGATGCAGAGGAAAACCCACTGGAAGAAACAGAAGAATATGGAGAAATAGAAATGGAAGAAGGAGGAGAAGAAGAAGAAGAAGAAGAAGAAGAAGAAGAAGAAGAAGAAGAAGAAAAATATCCAAATGATGAAGGGCTAGAAAATATGCAACAGGAATTAAAAGAAGATAACACATTAGCGTGGAGAGGGTCTCAGGAGGAGGGGGAAGCGGAGAGAGAGGGAGCGGAGGGGAAAGAAGAGGGGGAAGAATTTGGGAAGGAGGAGGCAGCAGGAGCACATGAAGAAACCACAGTGAAGCCCCAAGAAATCACCAAGTCCATGATCAGTTTGGAGAGACTTACACCAACTGATTCCCAATCAATCTTGTCAGGAACACTCCCAGTAAGTAGGAATTTTCATTCATTCAATCATTCGTTTGTTCATTCATTCATTCCTAATCATTAATTGAATGCTTGTTACCCACTTACCTGCCAGGCTCTGTGGATATAAAACCAAGTAAGACACAATCCATTCTCTTAAGGAGCTCTAGGGTATGTAGGGAGGCAAACATTATAAAACTAAGTGCAGTGATTGAGAGGTACCTAGGAGATATGTATCTATATAAAGGCCACTTGACCCAGCTTGGAGGATGATCAGGGAAAGCTTCCTGGAGGAGGTGTGTACCAGGGCTGACTTAAAGGACAGGGGTTAGCTGGAGTGTGCTTGTCTAAACAGCCTGTAGAAATCACCTCTGGTCCAAGGAGAAGTGACTCTCTGTGGCTCTGTGGTGCTTTTGGAGGCCACCAGTGCCACTTAGAAGAATAATTCTGCTGTTGTGGGTCTGCTAGTAGGCCAAGGATAAACCTGACACACCCACGATTCATGTTATTTGAGTACAGAATGTCCCAGGCTCTTTTTAAAAAGTGCTTCATAATTCCGATGTGAGGCTAACACTAAGACTGGCTGATTAGGAAGAGAAAGGAAACTAAATGAGGGCATGTAGCAGCGTGTACTGTATTTGGAATCACAATCTCCTTTCTATTTCTTTTTTAAGAAAACCTATAGTGGTAGAGAGTCAAAGCATTCATTACAATCAGAGCTTTTGGAAACATTCGAACTTCCAAGCATGGCCTCGCAATTAGAGTTTCTTGATTTGGATCTAACCACTTCTGCGGAACAACAGCTTAGTTCCCCCGAAAAGCAGCCTTCGGGCGAGCTTGCAGAGAGAACCGACCAGAGGCCCCAAGATGAATTGGGACAAGAAAGGAGACACTTGGAACCAGAAAGGGGAGACTTGGAGCCAGAAAAGAGAGAAGGGAGAAAAGAAACAAGAGTATTATACGTAAATGAGAAAAAAGAAAAAGAATTCCAGCCCAAAGCAAGGATCCCTAAGGGGTCACTGGTCTCCACTGCCACCGAGGACATTTTGTTCCAAAAGGATGACGGTGCCAACGTGTATCCCTTGGTAAGTGCAACATGCTTTTAAATTTCCCCCAGTGTTTTGAGAGTATTGTGAAATAGGGGAATTTTATGCATATGGAAAAAAATACCACCAGAAAGCTCCTTTTTAAGCTAATCAAAGACCTGTGTCTTTGTAAAGTTCAGTTTGGAGCTGTGGCTGGACATGTGTGACAGTATGTGGACAGGAACGCTGCATCTGGGTTCAGCAGCGTTGCTCTGCAGGCAGGAAATTCCACACGTGGTTTGTCCGTTGTATAGGATGCTGTTTTCTTGGGGGAGACTCAGAATCGACCTCTCCCCTTTCCCCTCTCTTCTCGCTCCGTCTGTCTCTCTCCCTCCCTTTCCCTCTCTCTCTCCCACATCATGATACTCCTCCTCCATACCACCAATTCCTTGCCTTTCCCTCCTCTTCTCGCCTCTTCTGCTGTAACTGGCTTGATCCCTTTACCAGCTCCTAAAACCACCACAGGTTCCTAAAACTATCCATCCCAAGATAGATCAGTAAGTCAAAGGTCTGGAAAAAGTGAAAGCCACCGGGAAAAGCACCAGGCGGTCCAAAGGAGTCTGCCTTTGCTGCCGCTGACAGTGTTCCAGGGAGGCGCCATCTGCGAGGGTAAAAATATTATCATTTGCCAAGAGAAGGAAGAGGAGGGTTTTTTTTTTTCCCTTCTCCTTCTTTCTTCCTCCATCTGCTACTTTCTGAAAATTGTTTCCTAGGATTCATCTTTTTTTCTCCCCCCACCGTAGATTCATGCCTTTGGAAGATTTGTAAGTGATGGACTGTGTGTACTTAATGCAGTTCCTAACACAGAGCGAGCACTTGACAAGTGTTAACAACTAGGTGATGGTGGTGACGGTTGTGCTGGTGGTGGTGACGGAAGGATGCCGAGGGGGAAGTGCAGAGAACTGACAGCCTCCTTTCTGTAGATTTGGCTGACTTTGAGCAATGGAGTTAAAGGTTCAAGCTTGCAGTTGCTCAGTCTGAAAGAAAGAATAATTGAGTTTATTTATTTGGCCACACTGAGCGGCATGTTGGATCTTAGTTCCCCAATCAGAAATTGAACCCTTGCCCTCTGCAGTGGAAGCTCAGAGTCCTAATCACTGGACTGCCAGGGAAGTCCCAAGAATAATTGAGTTTTAGAGCCCATGAAGACATTTGTCTTGTTTAGCCAACTAACCAGAAATCAGGTAACATCACTAATTAGAGCAAGTGATCTTTTCCCAGCTACCTGGACTTGACAAAAGCCACTGCACAGGTCTGGGCCCCCGTTAGCCTTGGACTCACCGCAGAACCAAACTTTCCTAGGCCTCTCTTTGCAGGTTTGCTTAGCTCTTTGGGTGCGCCGTCTTTCTTTTTCCTTTCCTTTCACCTTTATTGTTTCTTCTTTTTGTTAAAATGAATTAGTGCTCTTTATAAAAAAAAATATACAAAGGCAAAGATTCCTCTTCTCGAACACACTCCCATCCCAATCCCATTTTCCTGAGGTGACTACTGTTGCAGTTTGGTATAACTGTATCTCTCCAGACCTTTGTTGGTACATATGTAAACATGTATCTGTGCGCACACACGCACACGATTTGTGTTTTTAGTTGTTCGTTTTTGCAGTGAGATATTCTGCATTTGTGCATAAATGTTTTTGCACTTAACATGTCTTAGAGGATTTTTTGTATCAGTACGTGTATATCCACTTCCTCGTTTTAAATTCGGCTGTTTCCTTATTGATGGCCATTCATGCTGTTTCTAATTTCTTGCTCTCACCAAAGGTGCTTCAGTGAGTGTGTGCCCCTCCATCTCTGTGCTCGCAGCATCCTCCTTTTCCTTTGGGCTCCCCCAGCTTATCCCAAAGGCCTGTAATAACTCGCAGTGCTCATGGTAAATAGACCTAACCGTGAATACCACCTCCAGCCAAGTAACAAGGTATCATGTGTTTATGAGAAGGAATCATATAACTATCAAATACAGTGAAATCTGATTTTGACAATAAAGTTTTGTTTTCCAGATGACCATGTTTTAGAAGAAGATTGATGTAAGAGGTGGCTGTCTCCATCATCATTCGCCATGAGTGTTAAAAGTAGTGGAAAATGCGATGAGTGTTAGTACTGTGTGATTTCGGTTAACGTGAGGGCTGCTCAAGCAAGGAAGTTCTGTTACTACTGAGTGAGGTCAGCCTAGTTTTGACCTTGAAAGAGGTTTACCTGGAGACAGGAGTCTAGTTAAGAGTGTTTTCTTTTTATAACTAATCTGTTAAATCTCAAAATAAATTTCCAGGACGACTATAAGGCCTTTTAGAATTAGCAGGTTTCCAAAAGAACCATCTCACTTGAAGAAATTGGCTCTTAAGAACCAGCCAGATATGAAATAGTTCCGTTCCTAGAAGTTGCAGCTTGAGGCAATTATGATTCCGTGATTCTACCACTCACACCCACACAATAAAAGACCTAAATATAAATATAAATTACAGCGAATGAGCAGATGGAATCAGGAGAGAATGGGGAATGAAGGGTGTAGGAGAGAGAAATCGGCCACGTTGCCCACTCTGTCTTGGGAGAAATATACGGTACATCAATTTAACCTTAAGTATCATTAAAGATCAGAAAGGAAACTCACCAGATTTCATTTCTTTATTTTTTTTTCTTTCGGCCGTGAGGCATGCAGGATCTTAGTTCCCCGACCAGGGATGGAACCCGCGCCCCCTGCAGTGGCAGCTCGGAGTCTTAACCATTGGACCGCCAGGGAAATCTCATCACCAGATTTCATTTCTATGCTCCCATATAACCCACTGATTTTTGGTAACTAATCACTTAGCCATCACTTTAAATACTCTACCACATCAGCCTTGGTTAATTTTTTAAATAGACTTTATTATTTGGGGGCAGTTTTGGGTTTATAGAAAAATGGAATGAAAAACACAGAGAATTCCCACATACTCCCTTGTGCCTCCTTCCCCCCTCGTCTCCTCTATTATTACCATCTTGCATTAGTGCAGTACATTTGTCGCAATTGATGAGCCAATATGGATGAATTAGAATTACCTAAAGTCCATAGTTTATACCTTAGGGTTCACTCTGTGATGTACATTCTCTGGGCTTTGACAAATGCATAATGACATGTATCTACCATTGTTGTTTGATACAGAGTAGTTTCACTGCCCTAAAAATGTCCTGTGCCCTACCTGTTCATCTCTCCCTCCCCCTTATCCCCCCCCCCACAAGCCCCTGACAACCATTGATTTTTATTGTCTCCATAGTTTTGCCTTTTCCACAGTGTCATGTAGTTGGAATCATACAGTTTGTGGCCTTTTCAGGCTGGCTTCTTTCACTTAGCAACATGCATTTAAGGTTCCTCCACATCTTTTCATGGCCTGCAACCTCATTTCTTTTTATTGCTGAATAATATTCCATTGTATGAATGTACCACAGTTTATCCATAATTTTTGTAAGAGACGTTGAATACAAAAATATACATAAACAAACTACTATTGAATTGGAAGCAGTAGTTGGATTTATAGTACCTATTATTTTTCATTTCATGAAATTTTTATTTTGGACTTGTTCCTGGCAGTGTGGAATTTTTAATCCTCCTGAGGGAATTTTGTCTCTTTTATACTTTATCCTTCCAGGGAAAATCGTGTATAAGGAACAAATACCCAGGCTGAATAATTGCCTTTCTTACGAAGTTACTTAGTGACTTTATTATAACTTGTCCATTCTACGTACTCTCGTTCAGTAAATTGAGTTTCACGACATTAAGTGCTCACTGTGTGTCTGGTACTGAGCTGGGTCTAGGTCCTGGGGAGAAGATGAATAGGAAGTTGTTTCTATTTACTGTTGAAGACTTTCTTTTTTTAAAGGAAACGTCTTTATTGAAATATAACGTATAAACAGAAAGAGCACACGCAAGTGTCGAACTCATTGAATTCTTACACAGCAAACACGCCTGTGTAAGCACCACGTAGCTTTTCTTTTCAAATCGAGGTAGAATTCCCATCCATAAAATCCACCCTCTTAACTTTTTCTTAAAAGATTGTGGTAAAAGGCACATAACATAAAATTTACCACCTTAACCATTTTTATGTGTAAAAGCTCAATGGTGTTAAACACATTCACATGGTTGTGCAGCCACCATCATCACCCGTCCCCATAACCCTCTTCATCTTGTGAAACACACACTGTACCCACAAACACCAGCTCCCCAACCCCACCCCGGTCCCTGGCTAACTGCCCTTCTACTTTCTGTCTCTATGAATTTGACTACTCTAGGGACCTCATATAAGTGGAACCATTCAGTTCATATTTGTCTTTTTGTGACTGGTGTATTTTACTTATATAATATCCTCAAGGTTCGTCCATGTCGGAGCATGTGTCAGAATCTCCATCCCTTTGGAGGCTGAATAATACTCACCTTTTGTTTATCCATTCATCTGTTGATGGACACTGGCTTCTTTTCCACCTTTTGGTTACTGTGGAATATGCTGCTATGGACGCGGGTGTACACATATCTCTTTGAGACCCTGTTTCCTGTTCTTTGGGGTAGATACCCAGAAGTGTAATTGCTGGAGTATATGGTAATTGTATTTTCAGTTTTTTGAGGAACCTCCATACTGTTTTCCACAGCAGCTGCACCATTTCACACTCCCACCAGTAACGCACAAGGGTCCCAGTTTCTCCACATCCTTGTAAAGTTTACCCTTTAAAATTAAAAAAAGTTTTTAAAATTTATTTTTGTTGAAATATAGTTGATTTACAATGTTGTGTTAGTTTCAGGGGTACAGCAAAGTGATTCATATGTATACGTATATATATATATATATTCTTTTTCAGATTCTTTTCCCTTATAGGTTATTACAAGATATTGAGTATAGTTCCCTGTGCTATACACAACAAGTAGGTCCTTGTTGGTTATCTATTTTATACATAGTAGTGTGTATCTGTTAATCCCCAACTCCTAATTTATCCCTCCCACCCCCCCTTCCCCCTTTTGTAACCATAAGTTTGTTTTCTATGTCTGAAAATTTCCCTTTTCCAGTATACAGTTGATTGGTTTGTAGCCTGTTCTCAGAACATTTCCGTCGCCCCAGAAAGAAACCCATACGCAGTAAGCAGTCGCTCCCCATTCCCCCTCCCCTCACCCCCTGGCAACCACTCATCTGCTTTCTGTCTCTACGGATCTGCCTATTCTGGACATTTTATGTAGATGGAGTCACACAGTGTGTGGTCCTTTGCATCTGGCTCCTTTCACGTAGCATCCCATTTTCAGGCGTCATCCACGGTGTAGCGTGCTCTTGAGGACTTCTCAAGGTGATGTCTCTTCATTGGCTGATGATGTGAATCCTTCTCCTCCAGGACTCAGGCCGGGAGTACCCGGCATCACAGCTCTGGGTTCGTGCACCGTAGCGTCTTCCCGGTTTTACCTTTGTCTTCCAGGCCATGACCTGGTCGTTCGGATGGAACAGTTCCCTTCCTGTTTACTACATTCAAGATGAAAACCAGAGAGTTCTTCTGTATGCCAGTGCTAACACTGCGGTCATCTACAATGTCTTCAAGAATAACCAGCACCATCTTCAGGTTTGCAGGTTTTCTTACTTCAAGTGAAAGAGGTTGTTTTTAACCTGAATACAGCACTTTGGTTGTTATTGTTGTTGCTTTTTAATTAATTAATTAATTAATTAATTTTTGGCTGCGTTGGGTCTTTGTTGCTGTGTGCAGGCTTTTTCTAGTTACAGCGAGCAGGGGCTACTTTTTGTTGTGGTGCGCAGGCTTCTCATTGCGGTGGCTTCTCTTGTTGCGGAGCATGGGCTCTAGTTGCGCGGGCTTCAGTAGTTGTGGCACGTGGGCTCAGTAGTTGTGGCTCGCGGGCTCTAGAGCGCAGGCTCAGCAGTTGTGGTGCACGGGTTTAGTTGCTCCGCGGCATATGGTATCTTCCCGGACCAGGGCTCGAGCCAGTGTCCCCTGCATTGGCAGGTGGATTCTTAACCACTGTGTCACCAGGGAAGTCCAGCACTTTGGTTTTTATTTCAGGGGTCAACTTCATTCCATCTTATACACATTTTCCCTCTTCTCTTCTGAACCATAGCAAATTTTTTTTTAGGAACACATTTTATTGTTCGTTTTCTCTCTGATTCTAATCAGAATAGCAGTTGACTTTAATTTTATAGTAGCTAGAATCTAAAGCATCTGTATTTTTTACATTTCTGTAAAAACGTGGTCAGGAGAGACCATGTTGTCTCCACAGGACTATGGTGAGATGCAAAGGGATTCGGACCTAATTAACACTCAGACTCCTTTCCAAGGCTCAAAGGGCTTTGATCCTCCTACTCCTGCTGAGAAGTGAGTGTTAATATTCCCATTTCACAGGAGAGGAAACTGAGGCTCAGAGGGATTTAGCTGACTTGCCCAAGGCTGTGCTAGCAGATGCTGAAGCCAGGTCTTACATCCAGGTCTCCTGACTTCAAAGCATTAAGTGGGTCAGTCTTTCCTCCTGTCTCCTCCCTCCAGCACCTGGCTTTATTTACACCCTGCTCTGTGCCTCCCCGAATGCCCCACATGCCTGCCTTCCCCTCAGTGCTCTGCCTCCTCTGTTCCGGATGTTTTTGACCCCTTTTTCATCATGTACCTGTCCAAATGTCACGTTTTCCTGGTGTCCGACTTTCCACTAGTTAACCCGGTAAACAGTTCCATGTTACCCTTTTCAGTTGACATATAAGGACCTTCCTTAGTCAATGCCTAGATCAGAAACTTCACAAAGTATTTTCCAAGAGCTCAGCCAGTATTCAGCATCGTGCCAGGGATCCAAGACACGTGGGTGTAACTTAAGGAATTTGCTTTCTAGAAGTCCTGAAATACACACACAGTCAGCAAGCAGCCCTTCTCAGAGCTTAGTTGAATGTGTAGCACTGAGCACAGAGGTAGCGGCAGGGGGAGAAAGCACAGTGTGGTGGGCAGGCTCAGAGTCAGGGGGGCGGGCGGGGCAGAGGGGCTGAGAAGTAGGAAGGCGTCCAGCCTCCGCAGAGTTGGATGGCTGGGAGTGGCCTTGGCCATTTGTTCGTTCGTTCATTCATCCCACGTGTATTTATCATAACCACTATGTTTCAGGTGATGGGTCTGTAGTCATGAACAACATAGATCTAGTCCCCCCTCATGGAGAGACAGTCGTTAAACAAGTGAACACAGAAGCATATACCTAAAGATTTTAACAGTTGCTCGAAAGGAAACGTGAAAATGCTCTAAGAGGGAAGCATCAGGGTGAGAGGAGATTCCTCTGGATTGGGTGGGCAGGGAATAAAAAAGTGCTGTTTGTGCCAAGACCTGAAGGCTGAGCATGAGCTAGCCTGGGGCCGTTTTGCCGGGGAACAGCATCCCAGACAGACAGAGCTCCGAGTTTTCAGGCCTCGTGCATGAGGCCCAGACAGAGGCCAGAGTGAGCGAGGGGTGACACGGAAGGAGGGAAACAGGGGTTGTTTCCCGGCTGCCATCTTGTTTGTGTTTCCAGAAGATTCCTCTGTTGTGTGGGGAAGATCGTAGGAGGATACGAGTGAAAGCAGAGGCCCGTGAGGAGGCTTTGGTTCCAGAGCTGCTCAGTGACCTGAGTGAGCAGTTTTGGGGGAGATGAGGCTGGTAGGGAGGTTCGAGGGGGCTGGAGGTGGGGGGACCTGGACATGTATTCTCAACGTGGGCTCAGAGTCGGGTATACGCCTCGACCCCTAGGAAGCCACTGTTCTTGCAGGGAGTGCAGCTTACCCTGAGAGTGTTTTGAGGGGAAGTTTGAAAACCTCTGGCTGTAGAGAAACACCAGGGAAGGCGGGTGGGAGTAGGATTTTCAGCCAGTGGCATCTGGAAAGGGAGCTCAGGTGTGCCTCCGGGGCCCCGCCTTTCCTGCTGGTGCCAGGGCTGGGCCCCCCCCAACCCCTGTCTCAGAGCGACTTCTCTCCACGTCTGCAGGGCCACCCCAACGTCATCTCCTGCCTCTGCATCAGTGAAGACAGGCGCTGGGTCGCCACGGCTGACAAAGGGCCCGAATGCCTGATAATCATATGGGACTGCTTCACGGGGTAGGCATGTCGTGGCCACTTCCCCCCGCGTTTTTGTACAGCGTCTGCCACCGTGACCCGCCAAAAAAGGAGTCATGCCGGTCCAGGGATACAGAAGCTGGTGCTGGGAGGCAGGGCGAGGGGCGAGGTTCTCAGGGGAGGTTGTCTTACTGCCTCAAGGCCTGTTGGGATGACATTACTTTGGTGAATTTCCCATGGGTGATTCTTGGCTCTCTAAGCCCAGAAACTTGGTTTGTCGGTGGCCCCCAGGCAGACAGGGTTGAGGGAGGCTAACTCACACTCACCCAGCTGGGAGACCCGGAGAAATTATGTGACTTTCACCATCTGCCCAAAAAAAAAAAAAAAGACTAATCGTACTTACTGTCTTCATTTCCCTGGGCTCTGTAAGAAATTACCTCAATCTGGGTGGCTTAAAATCACAGAAATTTATTTTCTCACTGTTCATGAGGCCAAATGTCTGAAATTGGGGAGTCTGCAGGGAGCTCCTGGGGCCCTGAGAGAGAATCTGTCCCATGCTCCCCTCCTCCTTTGGGTGGTTGCTGGCATCCTTGGTGGTCCTTGACCTGTAGACACGTCACTCCAGCCTCTGCTTCCATCTTCATGTGGCGTTTCCCCCTCTGTGTCTCTCTGTAAGGTCTTCTCTTTTATAAGGACTCCAGTCATTGGGTTTAGGGTCCACCCTAACCAGTATGACCTCATCTTAACTAATTACATCCGCAGAGACTCTTCTTTCTGTATAAGCTCGCTTCTGAGGTTCTGGGTGGAATGAATTTCGAGGGGGCGCTATTTGATCTACTTTACTTACCCTACCGGATTGTTAGGAAGATCAGAGCACAGCACCTGGCCCAGGATAGATGCTCACAGAATTGTGTCCTTTCGTAATTCCTGGTACTAGAGGCAGAGAGTAGTGCTAGATTCACTGACAAGATTGTAAGGCCTTGGTTGGGTGTGTAGGGGGGTGGGATGGGGTGAGGTGGGGGGTGGACGAGTCCAGGTGGAGAAGAAGTTTAGGAAGAAGTTATGTTGAATGTTCTGTGACACAGGAACTGCTCTCTCCCAGGTGACCGGTGGCCTCCATAGGGCCATATTACCTAATCATTTCCCCTGGCCCCTCTGACACCATGTCCCCTGGTCCTCATCCTGCTTGCTGTCTGTTCCCTCTCAGACTCTTTTCAGCCTCATCCTCCTCTGGCCATTCCTTAGCTGTGGCCTCAGGGCGTGAGGATGCTGTTGGTGATGTTCTCCAGCCAGGCAGGAGCAGAGCCAGGGTTTGAAACTGCGCCATCTTACTCTCAACAGCCGTCTCAGTGTTTCCTGTCTGCTGATGGGGAAGCTGCTGGAGGACAGTCCACCTGCATGTCCCGTGGGCATCTCCTGCTAAAATGTCCAAAAGTCCTGCGCCTCCACCTCCAAATAACTTCTGAACCCACATCCACCGCCTCTGCCCACCCTCTCCTGCTTGGGCCATTGCAGTAGCCTCCTGACTGATCTCCCCCACTGCAGTTTCGCTCTTCAAACCAGCCTCCGTGACACTGAACCACTTTTAAATGTATATACAATTCACTGGCATTAATTACATTCACAGTGTTGTGCAGCCATCACCACTATCTCCAGAACACTCACAGCACCCAATCAGAAAATCTGAACTAATGAATTCCTCATTCTCCCCTCCCCTCAACCTCTAATCTACTTTCTAGCTGTAAAGATTTGCCTATTCTGGACATCTCATGTCCGTGGAATCATACAATATGTGGCTTTTGTGTCTGGCTTCTTTTACTTACAATATTTTCAAAACTCTTCCATGTTGTAGCATGAATCAGTACTCCATTCCTTTTTTTAGCTGTTTAAGATTCCATTGCATGGATATAACACATTTTGTTTATCCATTCATCTGTTGATTTTTTTTTTTTTTTTTTTTTTGGCGGTACGCGGGCCTCTCACTGTTGTGGCCTCTCCCGTTGCGGAGCATAGGCTCCGGACGCGCAGGCTCAGCGGCCATGGCTCATGGGCCCAGCCGCTCCGCGGCACGCGGGATCCTCACGGACCGGGGCACGAACCCGCATCCCCTGCATTGGCAGGCGGACTCCCAACCACTGCGCCACCAGGGAAGCCCCCTGATGTTGTTTTAAATGCACATGTGTAAGTGGACTTCCCTGGTGGTCCAGTAGTTAAGACTCCGTGCTTCCACTGCAGGGGCCACGGGTTCGATCCCTGGTCAGGGAACTAAGATCCTGCCTGCCTCGAGGCCAAAAAAAAAATACACATGTATGGCCATCATCATATATCATCATATGGTTTTTCTCTACAACATTTTGAGCGTGATCTTTTCCCATGCGCAAAATCCTAACGGGCTCCCCTGCTGCCCGTTGTCAGCTCAGCCCTTGTTACAGGGAGTACACGCTCACATCCTAGCCATGCGAACACTTCCCCCACGAAATCAAATTCCCTTCTGCTTGCCTAGCGGTCATCTCTAGCGATTACATGCTTTTCAGCTGCAAGAAATGGCACATCCACCTGACACACACGAGGGAAAGTCATCTCCTGCATCAGGAGGTCCTGAGGCAGGAAGGATGGGCCCCTCTGGTGCCTCTCTTCTCTCAAGCCTTTGCTGACAGCTCCCCTGCCCCAGGCAGAGCTGGCCTCCATTCAAACAGTGTTTATCCTTTGCTTTTTTCTTGTTTATAGAGCTGTCTCCCCCACTAGACCGGAGGTGACTCTGGCAGTCATTTTTTAAAATTACAAAGTGAAGTGTATCTGTGGTTAACAATTAAAATGATATGTCGATATGAGTTTTATGATATTGCAAATGATGACTCTGGGAACCCAGAAAGGATTCTCTGGTTTTAGAATTAATATTCACCTTATTAAAGTGATAAACGGTACTTCTTCCTTGAGATATTAGTTCAACTTAAATCTTACTCCGTAAATCTAGCGTATTTTTGCAATTGCCTATAAGGGGGCTTTGATTAATGTTTGGTCTCACAAATTTTATTAACTCCTTTTAAACATTTTAAACTGCATTTAGAAATTGATATATTCAGTTTCATCTTTAAGTTCTTTAGTAGTCTGATTAACAAATAAATCCTTCACCAGTACTTAAGTAATTCTTGTAAATCTAATAAATTAGACATAAATATGGCAAGTCCTAAGTTCTCTTAAGTGTTCAAGTATTGTTTATAAACCTAATACAATTTGAATTTAAAATCACAAGTCTAAATCAACTACAGACTTTCAATTAGAATCACAAATTAATCTGTTAGAGACTCTAATATGTTAAATTCTCTTAAACATGACCCATTCTTAAAAAAAGGAACAAATTCTCTTATCACAAATATGTTAAGAGTACAGGTCCAACTGACTTATCTTCTCTGCATTTAATTCTAAATATCCCTGGGGATGAGATACACCTTCCCACGAAGAACGTCATTATGTCATTCCCAACAACTTTAGGACTCCCTTCCCAAGGCAATTTTTGGGGCCACGTCTCAGTGGGATAAAATATCTCAAGTGACAGAGAACCAGACAGGTCCTCAGCTAGGGCACAGACTTGGTTCCAGCCAATTGGGACACCGATGTGACATACTGAGGCCTGTGTGACATGCTGAGGCCTGTGTATATTTGCTGTAACAAGGTCTCCATAATGAAAAACCAACGGGGGGTCTGCATAGCCCGCGTTCCGGGATTAAGTCTTCCTACCACCCACTCTTCCAGTGGCAGTCAGGGACCCCCACCACATCACAGCTTACTTCCATCATTGCTTCAGCTGTTTCTTGCATTTCTTTGGCTCTCTCAGGTATTCAGATATCATCTAATTAAATTCTGCGTGTGTTAAGGCTTTGTCTGCATCTTACAGTTCTAAAGTCTTGCCAGTGACACAATACAGACGTGTAAGAAAAAAAAAAAGTAAGTCCCCCTTCACCCAAACCTATATCCAGAGTCACCATGTAGTTTGGAGTTCATTCCTCCAGACTTTTTTCTACACACACACACACACACACACACACACACACACACAGTCTCTCTCTCTCTCTCTCTCTCTCTCAGGATGATGCTACGTCTACTGTTTTGCTATTTGCTTTTTTCCACAAAACTTTGGTCACTTTCCCAAATCTACCTCATTCATTTTGAAGGTGGCATGCGTTTTCATTGTATGGTTTACCATGATATTTTTTAAACAAATCCCGTATTAATGGATATTTATGTTGTTTCCAGATTTTTGCTATTAAAGCAGTGCCACAATAAACATGAACTGGCATTTATCTCTGTTTACTTTTGCTATTATTTCTCTAGGGAAAAAAAAGTTGTAGAAGTGGAATTGGCGAGTCTTAGGGTCTGTGCATTGAGGATTTTGACAGATGCAGGGAAGGTGCTGTCGAGAAAGCCTGTGCTTGTTTACACTCCCCCTTCTGGAGGAGGACGCCGGCTTTCCTGAGAGCTAGGATGGTGTCCTAGACGTCTTGTTTCATGTTCTCATCCTTCACGCCTGGCACAGAATCAGCGCTCGATAATGAAGGAGAGACTAGAGCTCCAGGAGAGAACAAATAGCATGTTTACGTGCTGCCCTGAGTTAGTTTTTGTTTTAAATTTGAGGTAAAATTCACATAACATAAAAGTAACCATTTTAAAGTGAACAACTCAGTGGCATTTAGTATATGCACAGTGTGGTGCAACCACCGCCTCTTATCTGGTTGCAGAACATTTTCTTCACCGCAGAAGGAAACCCTGAAACCATCAGCCTTCACATCCCGCTCCCCTACCCTCTGGAAAACACGCACCTGCTTTCCGCCTCTATGGATTTGCCTATCTTGGAGGTTTGATATAAATGGACTCATACAATCTGTAGCCTTTGGTGTCTGGCTTCTTTCACTCAGCACCATGGTTTCAAGGTTCATCCGTGTTGTCGCCTGTGTCAGTGCTTCACTCCTTTTTTATGGCGGAGCAACTTTCCATCATGTGGGTGGACCACGTTTGTTTCTCCGTAGCTGTTCTGTTCCTGACCTGGGTGTCCCCCGTCCTGTCTTGCAGCATTCCTGTGCACACGATATTCGACAGCTGCCCAGAAGGTGGCGGCATCAGGGCCATGGCCATCACCCATGATGCCAAGTACCTGGCGACCATCTCAGACGCTGAGATCCAGGTACAGGGCTTGTCACGGCAGCTTCAGCGGCTGGCCCGCCCGTCACAAGTGTCCCCGCAAGCAGCTGTGCTCAGGCTGTGTGGCGTCCGTGGTTCTCTGGGTGGAGGGGGGTGACCGGTCAGGGGCTCCTGCTCAGGCCATGTGGCGTCTGTGGTTCTCTGGGTGGAGGGGGGGTGACCGGTCAGGGGCTCCCTGCCTGCGGCTTAGCTCACTGTGCTTTGCTTAGTTAGCGGAGGTCACTGGCTTACCACAAGAGGTGTAGGTTCCTCCAGTACCCTTCAGGAATCTTCTCACTCTCCTCTGTCTGCCATCACTTACAGAAAGTTTGCATCTGGAGGTGGACTTTAGCGGTGGAAACACCAGCCTGCACTCTTAACCTTCCCAAAGAGTATGGTTTTCAGGTGAGTTCATTTCGAGCCTGTGAAGATCCACCTAAAGGTACACTGAAGCCAGTTCAAAACTACTTTTTGTTTTACTGGAGCTTTGTTATGGTGCCCAAGAGCTTTTAAAAAACTCCTGTCCATGATCTCATTTTATTTTTGATGATAATAGCTAATTTTTTTTTTTTTTTCGGTACGCGGGCCTCTCACTGTTGTGGCCTCTCCCGCTGCGGAGCACAGGCTCCAGACGCGCAGGCTCAGCGGCCATGGCTCACGGGCGCAGCCGCTCTGCGGCATGTGGGATCTTCCCGGACTGGGGCACGAACCCGCATCCCCTGCATCGGCAGGCAGACTCCCAACCACTGCACCACCAGGGAAGCTCTGCTAATTTTTTTGATCACCTCTTATGTGCCAGATTGTGCTAAGTTCTTTGCATACAATATCTCATGTAACCCATGCAAACATGCTGAGAAGATGTTACTGTGGGATTCATATTACTACGATTAACTATCAAATAACTGGTCTAAAGTCACCCAGCTAGCAGCCTTTCTTATTCTAGAAGCATGTTCTGAACTGCTCTTATTATAGGGGAGTTATTATTCTCGATTTGTGTGAGGTGACTTGCCGAGGGCACCCAGAGCATTGACTGTGCTGCTCTGCATCGTCTCATTCATGCTCACAGCCGTCATTCACCTGCATTTATTGAGTACCTACTGTGTACCAGACACTGTGGTAAGGATGTACATGGCTTGTGTGAACCAGAACCCAAGCAGGGGGTCTGGGTGACTGGACTCAGCAAGGCACACATCATTATCAGCTTTATGTCTCTCCTGCTCTCCCTCCGCCAACATTCCTTCTGCTCCCTCAAAAAAATTTCCTTCCTTGTTTTTTTTTTTTTTTTTTTTTTTGGCCACACCACATGGCTTGTGGAACCTTAGTTCCCCGACCAGGGATCAAACCTGCACCCTTGACAGTGAAAGTGCGGAGTCCTAACCACTGAACCGCCAGGGAAGTGCCCCCCACAATTTCCTTACTTCTCAAAGCTACCAGCCATACCTGGGTATTTAGGATGGGTTTTTCTATTGCTACCAAAAATGCATTGGGGATTTTGATAGAGATTGCATTGAATCTATAGATTGCTTTGGGTAGTCGTGTCATCTTAACAGGATTGTCTTCCAGTCCAGGAGCATGGATGTCTTTCTGTTTATTTTGTTTGTTTCTTTTTTAATAGATTTATTTTACTTATTTATTTATTTATGGCTGTGTTGGGTCTTTGTTGCTGCATGCGGGCTTTCTCTAGTTGTGGCAAGCGGGGGCGACTCTTTGTTGCGGTGCGCGGGCTTCTCATTGTGGTGGCTTCTCATGTTGCGGAGCACAGGCTCCAGGCACACGGGCTTCAGTAGGTGTGGCGCACGGGCTTAGTTGCTCCGTGGCGTGTGGGGTCTTCCCGGACCAGGGCTTGAACCCGTGTCCCCTGCATTGGCAGGCGGATTCTTTGTTTTTTTTTTTACATCTTTATTGGAGTATAATTGCTTTACAATGGTGTGTTAGTTTCTGCTTTATATCAAAGTGAATCAGTTATACATATACATATGTTCCCATATCTCTTCCCTCTTGCGTCTCCCTCCCTCCCACCCTCCCTATCCCACCCCTCCAGGCGGTCACAAAGCACCGAGCTGATCTCCCGGCAGGTGGATTCTTGACAGCTGCGCCACCAGGGAAGCCCCTGTCTTTCTGTTTATTTACGTCTTCTTTAATTTCTTTCAGCAGCAGCAGCATTTTGTAGTTTTCAGCGTACAAATCTTTCACCTCCTCGGCTAAATTTATTCCTAAGTATTTTTTTTGATGCTATTATTAAGTGGAATTGTTTTCTTAATTTTCTTCTCAGAATGTTCATTGTTAGTGTATAGAACTTCAACTGATTTCTATACTGCAACTTTGCTAAATACACATGACTGTTGAAATTTCGGGAATTCCCTGGCGGTCCAGTGGTTGGGACTCCGCATTTACACTGCAGGGAGCTCAGGTTCAATCCCTGGTTGGGGAACTAAGATCCCCACAAGCCGCGTGGCGTGACCCAAACAAACAAAAATGGAAATTGATTAAAGTTAAAGCACAAATTCATTTCCTCGGCTTCACTAGCCACATTTCAGCCACTCATTATCCACATGCGGCTGGTGGCTACATCGCTGGCAGCACAGGTGTTAGAACACCTCCACCCCAACCGGAAGTGCTGCCGGACAGCACCACACAAGCCCCCCCAGCTCTGGGTGAGCCCCACCCTCAGCCTCCTCTGGACCTGGACCCCAGTGGGCTGAATGCAGCTGGGGAGAAGCACCCAACCCAGCGGATTCATCCTGCTTGCAATTCAGTCACGAATTTCAAGACGGCTCTGGGCCTGGCTTGGCCGCTCTGGTCGGCTGTGACACTTTTCATTTCCAGAGACGACAGTTTCACACCTGCTCGTCCCACCTCCCCACTCCCTGCTTCCCATGCTCAGCGGGTGACCGCCCCCAACCCCGTGTTGCATTGAGAAAATGGAAGCCATCAGATACAAACACGGGCCTGTTCTCCCTCCCCAGCCTGCAACACACCTTCAACCCCGCCATCTTCTCTTTTCCCCTCTGACTGCGGCGAAGGGCCAGCGCACTAGATTCCCCCCCCACACCGCTGGCTGCCTCAGGGCCCTTCTCCTGCAGCTGTCAACTCTCCCTCTACTGAGAATAAACACGCTTCAGGACCACCGGTCCTGAGAGAACTCCTCCGACCCCACCTCTCCTTCCAGCTACGCCCTCTGCCCCTCTTCCCAGGGAAACTTCTCAGAAGCACTGTCCACACTTGCTTTCTCTACTTCCTTGTCTCATTTACTTTTTTTTTTTGCAAGAAATAGTTGACTTCTTTACACTTTATTGCTAAATAAGGCATACATGCAAAATGTGTACATTTTAAGGAAGAAAATAAAATGTACCTGTGTGCTCACCACTGGATCATGAAATAGAATGTTACCGAAACCCTAGAAACCCCTGTGTTCCCCTCCCCGATCTCATCCCAAGCTTTGCTCCCGAGTTAACCATTATCCCAAATTTTGTGTTATACCTGCCTGTGCTTTTCTTTATACTTTTCCCCAGTGATGTATGTATCCTTCAATACTGTCTTCTTTCATTTTACCTGTTCTTGACCTTTCTATGTTTGGAATCAGACTAATTGCTTCATCTGCTCAGCATTGTTTCTGAGATTCACTGATGTCGATTCTTGAGCTGTAATTCCTATTCACTTTCACTGCTGTACAGTTTTTTGTTCTTTTTTTTTTTTTTTTTTTTTCGGTACACGGGCCTCTCACTGTTGTGGCCTCTCCCGTTGCGGAGCACAGGCTCCGGACGCGCAGGCTCAGCGGCCATGGCTCACGGGCCCAGCCGCTCTGCGGCATGTGGGATCTTCCCGGACCGGGGCACGAACCCGTGTCCCCTGCATCGGCAGGTGGACTCTCAACCACTGCGCCACCAGGGAAGCCCAGTTTTTTGTTCTTTGAGTGTCACACAACTTATTTATCCATCCTCTGTTGATGGACATTTCTGTTCTTTTCATCTGTCCTCCACCCACCCACAGCTCTATCAGAACTATGCTTATCACGGTCACTGGTGTTCCCAAATCAAACGGACATTGTTGAACCCTCATCACACCCTTCCCAGTGGGGTCACAAGACGCTTCTCCTGCTGTCTCCCCGGCCGTTCTTTCTCAGGTTCCTTTGTGGCTTCTTCTTTCATTTTACACCTTCTAAATCTTGGCGTTCCTCAGGGTTTGGTTCTGGGAGTTCTTCTTCTGCCTCTTCCTCTTCTTGCCATGCTTGCTTCTTGGGTATCTCATCCCAATGGCTGTAAGTACCATTTATTTCCAAGGTCGATGCTGGACTCCTTCCTCTCCTCCCTGTCTGCACTGCCACCATCTAGTCCAGACCACAGTCACCTCTGCCTGCATGACCTCTGCATCCTCCCAGCTAATCTCTACTGCACCCTGCTGCCCCACAGCAGTCAGAGTGATTTTTTTTTTTTTTTTTTTTGCGGTACGCGGGCCTCTCACTGTTGTGGCCTCTCCCGTTGCGGAGCACAGGCTCCGGACGCTCAGGCTCAGCGGTCATGGCTCACGGGCCCAGCCGCTCCGCGGCGTGTGGGATCTTCCCGGACCGGGGCACGAACCCGTGTCCCCTGCATCAGCAGGCGGACTCTCAACCACTGAGCCACCAGGGAAGCCCCAGAGTAATATTTTTTAAATAAGCAAAACGGATTATATCATATCACTCCCTGACTCAGAATCCTTCAATGCCTTCCCTTGTCCTTAGAATAAAACCCAGACTCCTCACTATGGCCTTCAAGGTATGATCTCTTCCCTCTATCCATCTCCCAACATCGACTCTCCTGTTTATTAATGTTACTTTGCATATTTTAATGAATTTTATGAAATAGACTCTTTGTGGAGGGCTCTAGCTTTTTTCACCCAACATAATTTTTTTTTAAAGATGTATTGTTCATTTTTAAAATTTTTATTTATTTTTATTTTTGGCTGCGTTAGGTCTCTGTTGCTGTGCATGGGCTTTCTCTAGCTGAGGAGAGCGGGGGCCACTCTTCGTTGCAGTGCACGGCCTTCTCATTGCGGTGGCTTCTCTTGTTGTGGAGCACGGGCTCTAGGTACGCGGGCTTCAGTAGTTGTGGCTCACGGACTCTAGAGTGAAGTCTCAGTAGTTGTGGCGCACGGGCTTAGTTGCTCTGCGGCATGTGGGGTCTTCCCGGACCAAGGCTCGAACCTGTGTCCCCTGCATTGGCAGGCGATCCTTAACCGCTGCGCCACCAGGGAAGCCCTATTTATTTATTTTTATTATTATTTTTGGGCTGCCGTGGGTCTTCGTTGCTGCGTGCGGGCTTTCTCTAGTTGCAGCGAGTGGGTGCTAGTCTTTGTTGTGGTGCGCGGGCTTCTCATCGTGGTGGCTTCTCTTGTTGCGGAGTACAGGCTCTAGGCGCACAGGCTTCAGTAGTTGTGGCACGTGGGCTCAGTAGTTGTGTCTTGTGGGCTCTAGAGTGCAGGCTCAGTAGTTGTGGCGCACACGCTTAGTTGCTCCACGGCATGTGTGATCTTCCTGGACCAGGGCTCGAACCTGCACTAGCAGGCGGATTCTTTTCTTTTTAAATAAATTTATTTATTTTTTATTTTTATTTTATTTTTGGCTGCATTGGGTCTTCGTTGCTGTGCATGGGCTTTCTCTAGTTGTGGCGAGCGGGGGCTACTCTGCATTGTGGTGCATGGGCTTCTCATCACAGTGGCTTCTCTTGTTGCAGAGCATGGGCTCTAGGCACGCGGGCTTCAGTAGTTGTGGCATGCGGGCTCAGTAGCTGTGGCTCGTGAGCTCTAGAGCACAGTCTCAGTAGTTGTGGCGCACGGGCTTAGTTGCTTCACGGCATGTGGGATCTTCCCAGACCAGGACTTGAACCTGTGTCCCCTGCATTGGCAGGCAGATTCTTAACCACTGTGCTACCAGGGAGGTCCTTTGTTTTTTATTCTTTATTTTTATTTATTTTTCTCCCACCCTATGCTTTATTCACTTTTTTTAATACATCTTTATTGGAGTATAATTGCTTTACAATGTTGTGTTAGTATCCCCCATCCCCTCCCTGTTGAGCCTCCCTCCCACCCTCCCTATCCCACCCCTCTAGGTCGTCGCAAAGCACTGAGCTGATCTCCCTGTGCTGTGCAGCAGCTTCCCACTAGCTATCTATTTTACATTTGGTAGTGTATATATGCCGATGCTACTCTCTCACTACGTCCCAGCTTCCCCTTCCCCCTCTGTGTTGTCAAGTCCATTGTGTACATCTACATCTTTACTCCTGCCCTGCCACTAGGTCCATCAGTACCATTTTTCTAGATTCCATATATGTGCGTTAGCATACGGTATTTGTTTTTTTCTTTCTAACTTACTTCACTTTGTATGACAGACTCTATGTCCATCCACCTCACTAAAAATAACTCAATTTCCATTTTGTGTTTTTTAAACCATTTTTTTTTCAGATCTAGAAGTTCCACTTGATTTTTTTAAAAAAATAGAGTTATCTGATTGCTGATCATCAGGGAAAGGCAAATTAAAACCCCAGTGAGATATCACCTCACACCTATCAGAATGACCACAATATAACAAATATTGGAGAGAATGTGGAGAAAAGGGAACCCTTGTGCACTGTTGGTGGGAATGTAACTTGGTGCAGCCACTGTGGGAAACAATATGGAGGTTTCCCAAAAAACTAAAAATAGAACTTCCATATGACCTAGCAATTCCACTCCTGGATATATATCTGAAAAAAAACAAAAACACTAATTCAAAAAGATACATACACCCCAGTGTTCGTAGCAGCATTATTTACAATTACCAAGATATGGAAGCAACCTAAGTGTCCATCAACAGATGAATAGATAAAGAAGATGTGGTACATATATATAATGGAATACTACTCAGCCATAAAAAACCTGGATCTCCTGGGGGTCTCTTTCTGTAGATTACTTTTCTCCCTTGTTTTTCAGTCATTTGGACATGTCTCTTGCCTATGCCTGGTTGTTTTTCATTGAATGCTAGATGTTGTGCTTTAAAAAGCATAGGAATAATTTGAGGCTCAGGTTGATAATAACTTACGCCAAGGAAGACTTACTTTCGCTTCTTAGAGGCCTTTGGCAAAGTGGTCGCCTCGGTCTAATCGGAGATTGAGGTGATTTGAGGCTGATTTTCAGCCTTTGTGAGGCCTGATCCATGCACTTGCTTTCACCAGTTCTTCACCCCACCCAGGCCTTTGTGTTGTCCTGAAATTGATCACCTGACATTGGCATTGGTAGTTTACATTCCTGAAATGAGGCAGCAGTCAACAGGCAAGGAATAGGACATGGGGTGGGAGAGGCAGGAATGGAACTTAAAAAGCATTTCTCAGAAAGCAAATACCATATGCTAACATATATATATGGATTAAAAAAAATGGTTCTGAAGAACCTAGGGGCAGGACAGGAATAAAGACGCAGATGTAGAGAATGGACTTGAGGACACGGGGAGTGGGAAGGGTAAGCTGGGACGAAGTGAGAGAGTGGCATGGACATATATACACTACCAAATGTAAAATAGATAGCTAGTGGGAAGTAGCTGCATCGCACAGGGAGATCAGCTTGGTGCTTTGTGACCACCTAGAGGGGTGGGATAGGGAGGGTGGGAGGGAGACGCAAGAGGGAGGGGATATGGGGATATATGTATGCATATCGTTGATTCACTTTGTTATACAGCAGAAACTAACAGAACATTGTAAAGCAATTATACTCCAATAAAGATGAAAAAAAAATCAAAGAAAAAAAAATATTTCTTGGGACTTACCTGGCAGTCCAGTGGTTAAGACTTCACCTTCCAATGCAGGGAGGGCGGGTTTGGTACCTGGTTGGGGAGCTAAGATCCCACATGCCTCAGTGCCAACAAACCAGAATGTAAAACAGAAGCAATATTGTAAGAAATTCAATAAAGACTTTAAAAATGGTCCACATCCAAAAAAATCTTTAAAAAACAAACGAAGCATTTCTCCAACCCATCTCTCATCTGTCTCCTGCAGCCCTCCATGTCAGGCTGCAGCTGCCCGCCTCCCATGCATATATCATTTCAAGACTTATGCCTTGTCTCCCCAGGGATTTCTCACTTGTTACTTAGTTTCTGCATTTCAGGTTTCCTTCACTTCTATAGTGTCTGCAGGGTTGATTTTTGGGGAGGGAGCCAGGCAACCCATGCTACACACCATCTTGGCAGGAATCAGAACCCCCTTCCAATATTTTGCATTCATTCCAAGTTCCCTTGTGGCCCTGTTAAATTTAGAAATGAATACACAGCAGTCTTTGTCCAAAAGGACACAGAATAAAGGTTATTGGTGAATATACTAGTTTACTTTTGCTTGCTCCAATTTATAGATGATGAATTATAATAAATAAGACTAAATAAGAAAGGAAACACGTTTGAGACCATTAATTTTAACACTCAGTATTTAAATTATATTCCTATTGCTTAAAAAATGCCATGTCTTTTTTTTTTCTTGTTTTTTTGTTTTGTTTGTTTGTTTTTGTTATTTTGACCATGCCACGAGGCATGTGGGATCTTTTAGTTCCCTGACCAGGGACTGAACCTGTGCTCCCTGCAGTGGAAGTGTGGAGTCTTAACCACTGGACCACCAGGGCAATCCCCCATGTCTTTTCTGTTTTATATTCCTACTCAGTTATTTAATTAAAGATATTATTTAGGGCTTCCCTGATGGCGCAGTGGTTGAGAGTCCGCCTGCCGATGCAGGGGACACGGGTTCGTGCCCCGGTCTGGGAAGATCCCACGTGCCGCGGAGTGGCTGGGCCCGTGAGCCATGGCCACTGAGCCTGCGCGTCTGGAGCCTGTGCTCCGCAACAGGAGAGGCCACAACAGTGAGAGGCCCTCGTACTGCAAAAAAAATAAAATAAAATAAAATAATTTAACTTTAACATTCAGCTTAACCAGAGAGAAACAGAAAATGTATTATAATGTAACATATTTTCATACTTTATATTTCAGAGCTACCTTACTTTTAATCCAACAAATAATAAAGAATTGGTGAGCAATAGTAAAACACAAGCAATATATTATATGTGGGTAAGTAGAAATATTTTCATTTGTTTTAAATGTATAAACAAGTATGTGTTTATTCTTTAAGTACAGATCTTTTGGTAATGTAACAATATAGTATCTACTTAGAAAGCAATAAACATATATTAAAATGTTTTGATTTAATTATAGCATTTATTTTAGTCCCATTGGAAATTAGCATATTAAATCAGAAGCAGATAATTTAAATTTCATTTAAGTTTTTAAAGTAATGTGGCAAATATTTATGTGAATATATTTAAGGTCTAAAATATATTCAAGATCAAGGGTTTTTCAAGATCTTGGACTTTATTCCCTTTCAAAAAGGAATTAACAAACAGATTGGTCATATGTATACTGACACAGGGAAAAATCATGAGATTAAAAAAATATCAAAAGTTAAACATAAAATTACCATATGACCCACCAGTTTCTAGGTATATACCCCAAAGAATTGAAAACAGGTGTTCAAACAAATACTTATGCACAAATGTTCATAGCAGCAGCATTATTCACAATAATCAAAAGGTAGAAACAAATCAAATGGCCATCAACTAATGAATGGATAAACCAAATGTGGTCTATCCATATATGGAATATTATTGAGCCATTAAAAGCAATGAAGTACAGACGCCTGCCACACCGTGGATGAACCTTTAGAACATTATGCTGAACGAAAGAAGCCAGACACAAAAAGCCACATACTCTATAATTCCATTGATATGAACTGTCCAGAATAGGTAAATTCATAGAGACAGAAATCAGAATGGTGGTTGTCAGGGGCTGGGGGGGATGGGAGGTGACTGCTTAATGGATAGAGGCCCTCCTTTGGGCTGACGAAAGTGTCCTGGAACTAGAGGGAATGATGGTTGCACAGTATTGTTAATGTACTAAATGGCACTAAATTTTACACTTTAAAAGGGTTAATGGTTAATTTTATATTAAGTGAATTTTCCTCAATAAAAAAAATGCTAAACAAAAACGCTTTGAATTGCTGATTTTCAGTGATATTCATTCCTTCAGGTATTAATTATAGCTTCAAAGCCTTATAAATGTAGAATTCAGATTTGCATTAACTACCACTTAATCACAATCATTTGTGGCGTTTTTTATGTATTTACTTTTTTTTCAGAATGTTTCTAGATGTCCCTAGAGACAGCAGGTTATCCTACCTGTAGAAATTGCAAAGCTCTGACGCTGTTCAGATGCATTTGTTTTGATTTTTGCTGTTATGTAGCTCTTCTTTTGGAAACCAAGTCTTTTTTTAGTAGTGATTTTTTTTTTCTGTGCTTATCAGTATGAAGAGGGAGATATACTTGTTCACAGTGCCCCACTTTTAACAGAAAAAGTGAGTATGCCTGTTGTGCTTTTTTTTACGTCTGACTGTGGAGAATAAATATGTGTGTGTCAGCTTAGTCATTTTGGGCTTCTCTTTGTATGTATCTTTATATTGCAAAATAATTTGAAATTTTTACTTAGGTCCTTTACCATACTGAATGGCCAGTTAAAAATAATGGACAGATTGTTCAAAATAATATGGATAAAAATAAATGGCAGGGACTTCCCTGGTGGTCCAGTGGCTAAGACTCTGCACTCCCAATTCAGGGGACCTGGGTTCGATCCCTGGTCAGGGAACTAGATCCTGCATGCCGCAACTGAGTTTGCATGCTGCAGTTGAAGATCCTACACGCGGCAGCAAAGATCCCTCGGGCCGCAACTAAAAACCAGCACAGCCAAATAAATATTTTAAAAATAGATAGATAGATAAATAAATAAATAAATGGCAAAGAAAGTTTACTACCATGAGAAAATACCCAAGAAAGTGATGATTTTTATAATGTATGTGTGCACATGACAAAAGATGAAAGTTAATTTGGGGTGAAATAAGTAAAGTAGTTGAACATGAGTGGATCCCTTTAAGCTGCTCAGTTTTCAGAGCAATAAAAATGATACTGGGTGCACTTCCCTGGCGGTCCAGTGGTTAAGACTCGGTGCTCCCAATGCAGGCAGCGTGGGTTCCAACCCTGGTGGGGGAACTAAGATCCTGAAAGACGCAGGGCCAAAAATAAGTCAATGGTTGGATAGATAGATAGGACCTTTTTTTTTTTTTTTTTGCGGTACGTGGGCCTCTCACCACGGGGGCCTCCCCCGTTGCGGAGCACAGGCTCTGGACACGCAGGCCCAGCGGCCATGGCTCACGGGCCCAGCAGCTCTGCGGCATGTGGGATCCTCCCGGACCGGGGCATGAACCCGTGTCCCCTGCATCGGCAGGCGGACTCTCAACCACTGCGCCACCAGGGAAGCCCGATAGGACCATTTTTAAAAGATGATGTTGGGTATTTAGATGTTTCAGAGCCAGTAGAAAGGTGGTGAGCCACGTGTTGGGGGGAACGTTTTATCGTTCCTGCTTTCCTTGAGTGATTGCACCTGAGGTGGACCTTGAGCCCTGTCTCCTGCAGCAGTTTCTGCTTTTGATACTCACATAACCTCCTCTCACTGTGCAGCTGACAATGATTTTTCTGCTTCCCTTCTTCACCTTTGGTTTGACCAATAAAACTTTATTTTTCAAGAGGGCATGCCAAAAGACGATGGACACAAGGCAAGATTATCCTGTCTGCAAACTTTGCTTTTCATACATCAAAGTATCAAAAAAAAAATACAGTCAGTTCTCATTATTTGCAGCAGTTATGTTCTGTAAGGTCTCTGTAGACCTGAATTAGCGGATGCTGAATCATTGCTCCTAGGAGAGATACAGGAATAGGCTCCTGCCAGCCTAGGGTCACAGTACTTTCACCGACTGACAGATACATGACCTTGTTTTATGTATGTTTCTGTTTAAAGACACCATATTTAATATATAATGTTGGTTCCTTAATGTTGGACTCACTAGATAGAACTCCTGTCTGAATGAGGCTTATCTAACACAGGTGTATTCTCTGTAAGGCACGTCACAGCCTTCTTGGGCTTAGGAGCACTAGACAGCATTTCAGTACCATAGTCAGGAGCCAATTTAAATACCAAAATCACCAACAAAAAGCACCAAAAAGGGCTTCCCTGGTGGCGCAGTAGTTGGTAGTCCGCCTGCCGATACAGGGGACACGGGTTCGTGCCCCGGTCCGGGAAGATCCCACATGCCGGCTGGGCACGTGAGCCATGGCCGCTGAGCCTGCGCGTCCTGAGCCTGTGCTCCGCAGCGGGAGAGGCCGCAACAGTGAGAGGCCCGTGTACCACAAAAAAAAAAAAAAAAAGCACCAAAAAAATTTAGAACATCACATTAAACAGGCTAGGAAAAGGACACTTGTCTCTCGTTTGAGAGCTGAAACAAGAAGGCACAGAGTTGCCTTGTTTGACCTCAGCTGGGAATGTCACGTTTTTCACCACTTGGCACATGCACACATCTGCAAATGATTGTGAAAGTGCCACGAGGACTGACTTGGGGGCTACAAATAAATATCAGAAAGTAAGTAAATTCACAAATACCGAATCCACAAAGAATGAGGATCGGCTGCAGTTTGAAATGATAAAAATGCCTCGTGTTGAAACAGGGCTGTTCTTAGAAAGAATATGATGTCCTTGCTTGACCAATTGTGCTTCTACTGACCCTCTTGTGTTCAAGTCAAAGAGGTCCACCTTAGGATCTTCTCTGCCTAAGTAGAGAGTCAGGCAGCAGACTTACTGTATCATATGACAGATCGCCGAGTTTCCTTCATGTATTCATTCAGTAAACATTCACTGAGGGTTCACTCACTGCTCTGGGTTCCTTCTATACTTCATCTCTAAGACACTCTCTAAGAAAGATGGCCTAGTGCCTTATCCTACGTAGCACACATTTAATAAGAAGTCTTGGGGCATTTCTATGTACAGCACTTAAATTTCCACTGATGGGAAAATAATTTATGATCAAAAATAAACTGAGAGAATTGTTTTATAATGCTTTACAGCTGGAGCATGCTTTGTCCACGACAAACATTAGTTTCTTTATCAGTCTCTGAAACCTCAGTAAGAGAAGTTGAACAGATATAAACGATGATTAATCACTCCTTCATTTGCTTTAAGCAAACAGTTTAATTAAGCCAGTATATAAGCCTTCACTTGCTCTTAGCAAACCTTCAGAGGTTCAGAATTGCCTGATCGTGGCAATCCATGGGGGAGGGTTTTTTTAAATGATTTTTTCTTTTTTACTTTATTTTTTTCCAACTATATTTAGGTAAAACATTATAAAACGTCGTGTTGATAAATGTTTTGTTTTATATTTACTACCAAAGGTAACTCATAACCTGTCTCTTGAAATGCAGACATTCAACAAGCTCGTGGGAAAATTTAGCCAGTCAGTCTTTCATTTGAATTTAACCCAAATACTGTCGGCGACAATGGAAGGGAAGCTGGTTGTCTGGGACATTTACCGCCCACCGCCGTCTGCCTCCACCTCTTTGGGCTTTCCCCACATCACACCTTGTAAACTGGTTCATTTGCAGAAGGAGGGTATCACTGTGCTTACTACAGTTGACAGGTACTTAATTAATTAAAAAGTAGCTATAGATGATTATAAAATTATTTTAAAACCCTTTTGGAGGTATACACGTATGTTGTATATGCATGGATTGTTTCTGGGGAGAGCCAATTAACTGGAAACACTGGCTGCCTCTGAGGAAAAGAACTGAGAGCTAGGATCAAGGATGGGGGTGGATTTACTGCTTTTTATAGTCTCATTTGTACTGATTGGTTTTCTTTTTTTAAAAAAAAGTAATGGGCATGTATTATTTTTTTTATAGTAATTTAATATTTTATTTATTTTATTTTTGGCTGCGTTGGGTCTTTGCTGCTGCGCGCAGGCTTTCTCTAGTTGCAGCGAGCGGGGGCTACTCTTCATTGCGGTGCACAGGCTTCTCATTGCGGTGGCTTCTCTTGTTACAGAGCATGGGCTCTAGAGCACACGGCCTTCAGTAGTCGTGGCACGCGGGCTTCAGTAGTTGTGGCTCGTGAGCTGTAGAGCGCAGGCTCAGTAGTTGTGGTGCACGGGCTTAGTTGCTCTGCGGCATGTGGGATCTTCCCGGACCAGGGCTCGAACCCGTGTCCCCTGTACTGGCAGGTGGCTTCTTAACCGCTGCACCACCAGGGAAGTCCCAGGCATGTATTACTTTTAACAATCCTTTTGTGTTGGTGAAACAAAAAGTAACTAATTTTTTTTCTTCTGCCCTAATTATACTTATTTTGCCCATACTTTAAACTTAAGAAAAGGACATAAATAGCTATATATTTTTTTCTGATTACAGAATAACATTTACCCCTCATGAAAAGATGAACCACAACATAACTTTATAAAGTTCCCTAACTCTTTGATTTTGAGAGGCTGCGGGAGCACATAGATGATCTAAGCCTTATGCCTTAGCCTCAGACATAAAGGGGTTCACATTGCCAGATGCATCCCTTCCTTGCCAAGTGACCTTGGACAAGGGACTTAAATGTGCTGAGCCTCCAATCTTCCATCTGTAAAGTAGGCATAACAATACTGTCCCTCCAGAGTGACTCTGTGAGGATGGCTTGCGGAATCTTAGTTCCCTGACCAGGGATTGAACCCTGGCCCCGGCAGTGAAAGCTCTGAGTCCTAACCACTGGACCGCCAGGGAATTCCCAAGCCTTGTAAAACTCTTAGCATGTCATCTGGTACAGGGGAGCTCTAGGTAAAACAGCCATTATCAGTGTGCTGGAGACGATTGCCTCGTGACAAGAACCCTGCCCACATGGTTGGAGTCACTGTGCCATCTGCTTCCCAGAAGCCCATTGCTTTCTTGACCCTTTCTTTTAATACAGAGGAACAGTGAGGTCCTGGCGTGGCTTTACAAAGACAAATGCAAATCGTCATCTTCACTCACTTGATGAGAAAAGACAGTAGTAGAATTACAGTTGATGATGCAATCAACTTTTAATTGTTGGGGGTTAGGACCCAGGGAAGACCAGGCCTGGGTTTCCTTTTCTCCATGTTAAATAAAACCCAGCCAGGACCCCAGGCCCTTGCTGGAAAAGGTCTCAGAAAACACTTGGCTTGTTTTGCCATTTCTGTCCAGCAGAGGGCTGTGAATGACATTCTCGCCAATTACTCGGCCCACCTGCCTTGCTTATTAATCAGAAACCTCATTTAATCACTTTGTGTATATAAGAGAAAATTCATCCCACACCTCCCCCCGCCCCCCATGATTAGAATTATGTCAGAGGCTTTAAAAAAAAACAGGCTCATTTGGGATGGCTCTGAGGACTGGAAATAAAAGCTGTTTTGTCACGCAGCACTGCCTTTGGCTGTGGTGACTGGACAGGGTTTTACAATCGATTGCTCTCACAGCAGTGTCCTCCTGTATCTCGTTGCCAGCCTGCGTGATTTCAGAGGAATGGTTGATGGACTCTGTTGTCATCTGTAGTCTTACGGCAGAGGATGTAAATCACTGCCCACTGCCATTGCATGGGGCTGATCTTGCGGGGCAGGGAAGAGGAGAGCAGAGAGCATGGACTTTGCATAAGATACACCTGGATCCCTGCATAGCCTAGCCACGTGGCCCTGATAGGGTTGCCAGGTTTATGTACGTCCCAAATGTTGCATGGGGCAACTGCATTTGGGACCATGCAATGTATGGGACATACTTATTCTAAAAATTTACTCATTGTTCATCTGAAATTCAAATTTAACTGGGTATCCTGCATTTTTATTTGCTAAATCTGGCAATCTGAGGCCTTGAGCCTTAAGTTTCCTAGATGTGAACTGGGATGACAGTAAAATCAGCCACATAGGGCAATATTTTTTTTTTTAATAAATTTATTTATTTGTTTTTATTTTTGGCTGTGTTGGGTCTTCGCTGCTGCGTGCGGGCTTTCTCTAGCTGCGGCGAGTGGGGGCTACTCTTCATTGTGGTGTGCGGACCTCTCACTGCAGCGGCTTCTCTTGTTGTGGAGCACAGGCTCCAGGCACGCGGGCTTCAGTAGTTGTGGCTTGCGGCCTCTCTAGAGCGCAGGTTCAGTAGTTGTGGCACATGGGCTTAGTTTCTCAGCAGCATGTGGGATCTTCCCAGAAGAGGGCTTGAACCCGTGTCCCCTGCGTTGGCAGGTAGATTCTTAACCACTGCACCACCAGGGAAGCCCAGGGCAGTATTAAGTGAAAGTTTTTACAATGCCCGGAGTCCAGGGGCTGACATATAATTAGGTGTTCAATAGATGGTACTCATTACCATTATTTAACAAACCGACGTTATTCTCCATTTCAGCTATGTTGTCACAGGTGACATTCGGGGTAACATCAAGTTCTACGATCACACCCTGTCCATTGTGAACTGGTACAGCCACTTCAAACTGAGCTCCATAAGGAGCCTGTCCTTCTCAAAGACCCCGGCAACTCCTCCGACTGAAAATACAAACTATCCTCCAGACTACACTTTAAAAGGTGACCTTTTTATTGTAAGGTGAGTTGTTAATGAATCTCATCATTTGCATGGTCAAAAAGTGATGTCTCCTTTTAGTTTGTGTACAGTGGGATCTTCTTCCTATTCCTGGGATGTGAACTCGAGGGTACTGGCCTCCCTAGTCAGTCCTTTACCTGCCTTGCAGACGGATCTCCTTGGCTGGTCACAATCACTATTTAATCGATTTTTTAAGTGAAACATCATTCTCCTGTTAAGAATGTCTAGTGGTGGGAAGCTGGAAAGGGCTCTAATCTCTGTTGCCTCTGGAGTCCTTTGCTATAGGTTGGTCTCCTTTCTCGAAGCTGAGTTTGTCCTAGCACTACAGTTAAAGGGATTTGATAGTTAATAGCCATAACATTTCAAGACAGAATTATCTGTGAGTCTGCTTAATTACCCTTGTGGTATTTGCAGGCACATCTGTATGTGTGCACCAAACTCCATATTTGCATACACAAATGAATATTTGCATGTGCAGATTAGCTAATTGTACAACTGACTGTCCATCTGCATACTTAATGACTCAATTTACATGTAGAAATGTGGGCTTTTTCACTTGCAAATGGAGGCTGTTGGGTATTGGTGGTATATTTTTGGAGATGTTGGGTTAATAATGTCACTAAATTACAGACGACAGAGGCGTTTCATGTGCAATTAGCAGCAGAATAGCTGGCGTGCCCCATTCCCTGCAAACACTGATGCTGTTGGGTCTCTCCTTGGCAAACAGGAATTTTATCATTGGAACGTCGGATGCGTCAGTGTACCACTTAACAGCAGATGGGACCAAACTTGAGAAGTTATTTGTAGAGCCCAAGGATGCCATTTGTGCCATCTCCTGCCACCCGTACCAACCCCTCATTGCCATCGGGAGTTTCTGTGGGATGATCAAAGTGTGGGATTATGAACAGAAAAAATACCTCTTCAGCAGGATCTTTGAGAAGGGGCTTGGAGTCCAGAGTCTGACCTACAACCCCGAAGGTATTTTCATTTTGTCAGCCTGTCTTAGGTTTTAAACTGAAAACAGATCCAAATGGCTAATCCCTTGGCTGTCACAGCTCCAGGAAGGTTACCTTGACCCTCTCCCCGCACCAGGCCAGATGGGACGCCTTCTCCCCCTGGACGCTGCAGAGCTCCGTACCGCCTGGTCTCATCCCACGATGCCATGCTTTCCAGTTTACTTCTCCTTCTCAGGACCTTGTCTGTCGTGTTCGTTGCTGTCTCCTTGGCACGTAGAACAAGGTCTGGCGTGGAGTCGATGTTTCTTGAGTGAATGAAGTCCTTTTCGATCATTGTTCTCTGGCTTGTGATTTCAGGAGCTCTCCTCGGAGCTGGCTTCACAGAAGGGACCGTTTACATTCTTGATGCAATGTCCTTAGAAAGTGAAACCCCAGAGCCTTTCAAATATTCCAGAACCAGTGTGACTCACGTCAGCTTCTCCCATGACTCCCAGTATATGGCGACCGCTGTGAGTATTTTCACTGAGTGCTGTCCAGGGGCTCAGCAACCTTAGTTAAAGCCACAAGGGGGAGGGGCTGGGAGTTAGGGGGGATGGGGAGTAGCTGCTAGAGGGTACAGGTTTCTTTTGGAGGTGATGAAAGTGTTCTAAAACTGTGATGATGGATGCACAGCTCTGTGAATATACTAAAGCCCATTGAACTGTACACTTCCAGTGGGTGAATTGTGTGGGAGGTGAATTATATCTCAATAAAGCTGTTATAAAAGGAGAAAAGGGTGGGGGAAGTGGGGGGACTTCTGCCTGAAAACAAGACCAGGGCCTCAGAACTTCCAGACTTGGATTCTGCTACTCTGACAGCTCATTTTGGTTTGTTAGTTTTTCGGAACCCTTTCTCTGCATCCAGGGTTTTATCTTTCCCTTTGATTTTTGACGAGATGACATTCTCCTTTAAGCGGAGTCTTCCACCGAGCATTTCGGATTCTGGTCCTTCCCTCTGTGAATAGGGCTCTTAATCTCAGTAAAGATTTTTCTGGGACCCCCCAACCTCTCCCTTCATGCCAGTTCTCTTGGGGGATGGGGTGGGGTGCGGGGAAGCAGCCGGCTTCACTTGAACCTCTGTCCCTTACACGCTTCCCAGCAGCACACTGACTCAGGCGCCCCAGGTCCCTTCAGGCTGCTCCCGCCCTCTCCCCGACCCCTGTCACTCTCAGCCATCATGTATATATTTTTTAATCGTACCTTTTAAAATTTTGTGTAGCCGGATAAAGAGAAGGGAGGACAGAGGCAGAAAGAGTCAGGGTTTCAGTTTCCAACAGAGAATGAGGTGGGGACCAGCAAGGAGAGTAAGACCATAGTGTCAGATAAATACCGTCTCTCCCTGCCCCCACCTTCCTACTTTGAACCTTGATTTTCTCATCTGCAAAACGGGCATTATTTTACTACTTGCTCCAATAGACAAAGGTTTTCCTTTTGCATAAAATTTCTAAAAGCAAAGTTAGTATGAAAAACATAGTGATGATTCTTAAGTTAACAAAATCTAAAAAGGAGCAACTTCTGCTCTTTCGCTCATACTCAGGATGTAAGTTTCACTGTGGCCGTTTACGTGGTGAGAGTCAAAAATGGACGAAGGGTCTGGGAGTATTTGGCAAGACTTCGTTCTCATCGCAAGAGCATTCGAAGTGTCCTGTTCGGGGTTCATCTGGACAGCAACGAGCCGAGACTGCTGAGCCTCGGGAGAGACAGACTCTTGGTGAGCTGTTTCATTTTCCTTTGCCTGGTCACCAGGAACATGTCTCGTTCTCGTTACCTCCCTGGCTTCTGGCACAGAACCAGACCCACAGTACTTGTGTTTGTTTGAGAAAATGCATGTATGACAAAGTAGCGAAAACCTTTCTGAGTTGGCACTTGGCCTTCACACGGCTCTGACACCACACAGGGACCTGTGTCCTGAGTAAGGAGGCTCCTGGGAAGTGGCACGTTGACGGCGGGGTGGGGGTACTCCCCACAGCACCGACAGCTCAGCCACCCTCGCCTCTCAGTGTATGTTTCGAAGCCAACACTTACACTTTCTGTGTGTCTAGGGGACAGGGCCAGGCTTTTACCTCAATGTGACAACTCAGAGAATATCAGAGGGAAAGATAGAGACAGCGGCAAATGCAATATTACATGATCGAGCCAAAAGATTCAAAATCAATCGATCTATCTGTGCATCCATCTTAACTTCCTTCCTTCCCTCCCCCCGTTACTTCCTTTATTCTATCCATCCTTCCTTCTGTCCATCCATGCTGGTCTGGCCACCAAAGCCTACATATGTGTGAAATTCAGCAGGCTGCTAATTTATGACTGTCAAGTGCTGAGATTTAGATACGAATTAGTTCCTACCCTCAAAAAGTTCCCAAGATAATGATAAGTGAAGCAGTACAACATAACTGTAAGAGTTCAGGTTTTGGAGTTAGTTGGACCTAGATTTGAATTCTCATCCTCCCACTTCTTAGCTGTGTGACCTTGGGGAAACCACTGAATCTCTCTGAACATCTGTTTTCTCATCTGCAAAATGGGCATAACAGTACTGCTTTGCTGGGGAGTCGTGAGTATTAAATGGCATCATCTTGCTCATAATGGATACTCCGTATTGGTAGCTTATTAGAAGTTTGGGCAAGTCTTCTCCTAGAAGGCCTGATGCTGTCTCTCCGCAGAAAAGGACTGTTGACTGACTTCGTTCACCTCAGTCCTCATGCGTATTCATCTGGGCTTCTCTGTAGATCGAGTATAATCTACTCAAGAGCTACAAAGACCACCTGGAAGTCCTGGACATTCAGCGAACCGACCAGGGCAGCTACCCCACCTGTATGGTCTGGTACCCGCCACTTACCAAGGAGCTCTTCCTGCTCATTTGCAACAGTGGCTACAAAGTGAAGCTTTTCAATTCAACCACAAAAATGTGCAGGTAAGCACGGGAGCTTCCCGCTAATGGCACGTAAATCAGTTTCTCAGCGCCTGGCTTATTTCAAGTCCCACCTTAAGGACCTGCAAGCAGCTTGGCTACCATCACAACCCTCCTCCCTTTGCAGAGGAGGAAACTGAGGCACAGATAAGGGGGGAAGTTCTCACCAAAGGTCACATGGTTAGGAAGTGCCAGAGTCAGGATTCAAACCCAGAGCCCTTGTTTCTGAGCCCAGCACTGCACAGGGATAAGGTACCCAGAGCTCAGTGCCTGAGGCTCAGGGAAGGAACTGGACCCCGAGGCTCCGGAGAAGTTGCTGATGTGTGATAAAACCTTCTGTTCTTCCCTCGTGGATAAAAACCGATAGTTTCAGAATGGACTTGAGGACATGGGGGGGGGAAGGGTGAGCTGCGACAAAGTGAGAAAGTGGCGTGGACATATATACACTACCAAATGTAAAATAGATAGCTAGTGGGAAGCAGCCGCATAGCACAGGGAGATCAGCTTGGTGTTTTGCGAACACCTAGAGGGGTGGGGTAGGGAGGGTGGGAGGGAGACACAAGAGGAAGGAGATATGGGGACAGTATGTATGCGTATAGCTGATTCACTTTGTTATAGAGCAGAAACTAACACACCATTGTAAAGCAATTATACTTCAATAAAGATGTTAAAAAACGACAAGATAGTTTCACCTGAATACTACCAGTTGTTTAATTTTTCTTATTCTTTGTTCTTAAAGGAGTTTTAAGTTCAACTAATAGCATTCTTTGTTCTCTCAGCAACTATTTACTGGGCCCCTACCTGAGCCAGGTGCTGTTCTAGGTGCTGAAGATGGAGATGAAAACAAAACAATGTTTCTGTCACCATGAAATTTGCATTTTATTGGGGAAGTGGAGTTCATGTTAGAAGCTGGGCTGGAGACCCATGTTTGAGGTCAGCACACCTGGTGGTTTAAAGCCATGAGATGAGAGAAGATTCCAGAGGGGAACAGTAGATGGAGAAGCGGTCAAAGGACCAAGCCCAGGGCATCCAAAACTTAGCATCCTAGAGCAGTGGTTCCTCCATCCCGAAGTAGGTCTGCATATACTATGGCTGGCCTCTTGTGCTGCTAGGCCTGTGGGTCCAGGCTTTGCCTCTCATGATCAGCACTGATTATGGTGCACGATCCCTCTGTCGGGGCCCTGCATTTGTCATCCCGTTTCATCTGCAATAACCCTGCAAAGGATTGTGTCACTGGGGATCAGAGAGGTGATAAAACTTGCCTCAGGTCAAGCTGCTGGTCAGGGCAGGACTTGACCCTTGAACCAAGCTGTGACTTTGTCGTCTCCTGGGCATCACTGGGCCCTGCTGCAACCCTGGCTTTGGAATCCTAGCTAGTCAGCCCTGGCAGGCAGCCTCTTTCTGCCTGTGGTTTGGCTGCCTCGTGGGTATGGCTGGGAAGAGCAGAGTCAGGAGAAACTGGAGGTGAGAATGCTTTAGTGACCCCACCGAGGAGGCGGAAGTCGAAAAACACCACCAGCAGCTGGCCCCATGCTTGAGGAGGACCTTTTTTTGGAAATGTATCTCAGATAAGATAGGTCCTCAAAAGGCCAGAATCTTTTTTTTTTTTTTCCCCCAATAACCCTTTTTAGAAGGGCCCAAGGAAAAATGACTGAAAAATGCCGTTTCATGTGGCAGGGACAGGAGAGAAATCCAGCACAATTTTTTTTTTTAACTATTAAAACACTGGGAAGGAGACATTTGAAAGAAATATGTAAAAAGGAGTTTTAGGAAGATTTCAGAGTCTTTGTACATCATCTTTAATGGACACAAACTTTTTGGACAAAGAATATCCCACAGATGTGCCCAGTTCTGAGAACCTCTGCGTTGGCTGAGCAGGTGTCTGGGGGATGCAGGATGGAGTGGCCCAGGCTTGGAGTTGCTGCTAACAGTTAGTAACAGCCACAGAGCCAAGCAGTGAGGAGCTTCTGCCACTGAAGATCAAGGGGAAATTAGCGTAAAGCAAATTTCTTTCCTTTTTTTTTTTTTTTGTGGTACGCGGGCCTCTCACTGATGTGGCCTCTCCCGTTGCGGAGCACAGGCTCCAGACGCGCAGGCTCAGCGGCCATGGCTCACGGGCCCAGCCGCTCCGCGGCATGTGGGATCTTCCCAGACCAGGGCACGAACCTGTGTCCCCTGCATCGGCAGGCGGACTCTCAACCACTGCGCCACCAGGGAAGCCCCTTTTTTGTTTGTTTGTTTAAATGTTTCCATCCATTGCATTTTTTGTTGCTATTATTTTTTTCTTCCAGTTTTATTGAGATATAATTGACATACAGCACTATATAAGTTGAAGGTGTCCAGCATAATGATTTGACTTACATACATCGTGAAGTGATATCACAGTATGTTTAGTGAACATCCACCAGCTCCTATGGGTACAAAATTAAAGAAATAGAAAAACTTTTTTTTGTATAACTTTTTATAACAGTTCTGTTTTTAAAAATTTATTATTTATTTATCTTAATTTTTGGCTGCGTCGGGTCTTAGTTGCGGCACGCGGGCTCCTCTCTAGTTCTGGTGCGTGGTTTTAGTTGCCCATGCGGCATGTGAGATGTTAGTCCCCCGACCAGGGCTCGAACCTGCGTCCCTTGCCTTGCAAGATGGGTTCTCAACCACTGGACCACCGGGGAGGTCCCTAGAGAAACATTTTTTTCTGTGAGATGAGAACTCTTAGGATTTACTCTCTTAACAGTTTTCATGTGTGACACAGAGCAGGGTTCCCTCTATTTACCATATGGTACATCACATCCCTAGGACTTATTTATCCTGTAACTGGAAGTTTGTGCCTTTTGCCTGCCTTCATCCGGTTCCCCCTTCCCCCAACCCCTCCCTTCTGGTAACCACAAATCTGATCTCTTTTTCTATGAGTTTCTTTGTTTCTGAAGTATAATTGACCTATGACACTATATTAGTTCTCGTTACACAACATAGTGATTCTGTATATTTATGCATACTTCCATTCATTTCCACGTGATCACTACAATATGTCACTGTACAAAGATACTACATAGTTATTGACTATATTCTCCACGCTGTACATTTCATACCTGCGACTCATTTATTTTGTAACTGAAAGTTTGTACCACTTAATCTCCCTCACCTATTTCTTTCCTCCCCCCATGCCTCCTCCCCTCAGGCAGCCACCAGTTTGTTCTCTGTATCTGTAATTCTGTTTCTATTTTGTTACATTTGTTCATTCGTTTTGTTTTTTAGTTTCCACATGTAAGTGAAATCATACAGTATTTGTCTTTCTCTGTCTGACTTATTTCACTTAGCATAATACCCTCTAGGTCCATCCATGCTGTCACAAAGGACAGGATTTTTATTCCATTGTGTATCTTCTTTATCCATTCATCTTTTGATGGACATGTAGGTTTCTTCCATATATTAGCTATTGTAAGTAAAGCTGCAATGAACATAGGGATGTGTATATCTTTTCGAATTAGTGCTTTCATTTAGAGCCATGAAGTTAGGAGTTTCTGCCGTTGAAGATCAATTGGAAATTAGTATAAAGCATCTTTCTTAAAAAAATAGTTTATTGAGGTGAAATTCACATAACATAAAACCAACCATTTTAAAGTGAACAAATCACTGGTATTTAGTCCATTCACAATGTTGTGCAACTACCCCCTCTATCTAGTTAAACATTTTCATAGTTCCAAAGTAAAAACACCTTTGCATAAAGCATCTTTTAAGTTGTAGGAACAATAAAGCCCTGTAACCACAACTTAATTGGGAAGGAATTGCCTTTTGATGATACATCTAAAATGATTAAAAAATGCATTTAAAAGCATTTGGAAGAACGTGAAGAGGCAGTTCACAGACAAAGGCCAATAAAACCTATGAGCAGATGCTCACCAGTACATCAAAGATGCAAATGAAAACAAGACATCATTTTTCACAAATCAGATTAGCAAAGATAAAAATGATGGATAGCGCCCGGCGTTGGCAAGGGTGTAAGGGAACCAACCGGCTGTTGGCGGACGGGGTTGGGGGGTGTGGGGACAGCAGTTTGTTACCCTCTATTAAATTATAGCCTGTCTTCTGACTTCTAGGAATGTAGCCCACAGAAGTACTCACACAGGATGCCAAGACATAAGTAAAAGGATGTCTTGTTTGAAAATATTTTTAAAAATGGAAACAATCCAAATGTCCATTAATAGGGAATTAGTTAAATGATGGCTCGTCAGTACACTGAAACATGATGCTGCTTTTAGAAAAGGAAAAAGAAAAAAGAGATGATAGCTCTCTGCATAGTAACACGGAAATATCTCCAAGGCATAATATGAGATACAGCAAATTGCCAAATATGCATGAATATATTTTCATCTAAAATTATATTTATGTGACTTATATATTTTCATCTGAAATTATAATTATATGGGCTAGAATATATATAAAAGAAATCCTCGAGTCGCATACACCAAACTATTACCCATGATTATCTTGGGATAAAGGGGCAGCCATGTAGAGTTATGGGTAGATTTTCTACTTCATGTCTCAGTACTTGAAAATTTTCACAAGGAATATGTAAAATGTTTTCAATCAGAAGAAAAAGATACTAATTTTATGAAATTGTTAGAAATTTTGACAGTACTAGGTAGCAGTTATATAGCTCCTACTATGTGCCAGGAACCGTTCTGAGTGCTTTATATATATTAACTTATTTAGTGCTCACTACAGTCTTATGGGGTAAATACTGTCATTATCCCTATTTTACCAGTGAGGGACCTGAGGCCCAGAGGGGTTGACTAGCTTGACTTTTTTTTCTTTTGCTTATGTATAATTTAAATTAAGGTATAATTCATATACCATAACATTTACCATTTTCAGTGGTTTTTTACTATATTCACAAAGTTGTGTAACCATCATCACTATTTAATTCAAGAACATTTTCATTACCCCCCAAAAGATACCCCAAACCCATTAGCAGTCACTCCCCATTCACGTCCTTTCCCCACTGATCCCCCACTGCTCCACCCCTGGCAATACCAGTCTACTTTCTGTCTGTATGGATTTGTCTGTTCTGGACATTTCATGTAAATGGAATCATATAATATGTGACTTTTGGTGTCTTGCGTCTTAGCATCATGTTTTCAAGGTTCATCCATGGTGTAGCCTGTGTCAGTTCTTCATTCCTTTTAATGGCTGAATAGTATTCCATTGTATCCACAGACCACATTTTGTCTATTCATCCATCAGTTGTCAGTTGGGTTGTCTCTACTTTTTGGCTATTATGAACATTTGTGTATCAGTTTCTGTGTAGACATCTGTTTCATTCCTCTTGGATGTAGACCTAGAGGTAGAATTGCTGGATCATATGGTAACTATATTTAACCATTTGAGGAACTGCCAGGCTGTTTTCCAAAGTAGCTGCACCACTTTACATTCCTGCCAGCAATATATGAAGGTTCCAGTTTCTCCACAACTTGCCCCTAATTTTTAAGGGTCAGAGCTGGGATTCAAACCAGAGCCTATGCTCTTAACCATCCTCTTCCCTGCCTCTACCCACTCAATGATATTGGAGGAAAGTCCTTAAACATTTCTACTCAAACGACTAGAGAAGGGTGACCTATAATTAGCCGATGCCTTGTCTACCAGCTGGTCGTTTTAGTGTTTTTACCATTTCACCTAATCCTCTGTGCACGTAAACCTGATGCTGGGTCGTCCAGCCTGATACTCTCCTGCGTCCTGCAGCCCAGTGGTCACGGTCAAGTCTGCCTTCAGAGTTCACCTCTGCTCACCTCTTCGGTTTTACCTCCCTCCACCACCAGCCTTCTTTTTCCTTTACGGTTTCTGCAGTTTTCAAGCAATAGTCCACGTCCCATACCTTTGACCTCCTGTGCCCACTGCCTGTTTTTCCGTTACCTCCGTATTTTCTCTGCCTTTCCAATTCACCTTCCCAAACTCAGCTCAGATGTCTCCTCATAGATGTCCCATCACTCCTTCCTCAGTGCAGGCTCTGTGCCGGGAATTTGCCTGTCATCTCACTTCTCCCCTCATGGTGCTTCCATGTCTGTTGTTCCTGCCAGACTGTGAGGTTAGCAACAAAATCTCACTCATTTCTGAGTCCCGACCTCCCGTCACGGTGCCTGGCACAGAGAGGTGCTCAGGAGAGACATACAAGGAGCGTCTCCTCTTCCCACCAGACACGGGCTGGGTGCAGGGGACACGGGGAGAAAACACATCCAAACGATGAGGGGCTTAAAATATAATAAGATGAAATAGCTACCGTCCTTACCCTGGGGCAGACCCAAGTTTTGTGGGGTGTGAAGTGTATTTGGCTTTGTGGGTCCTCTTTTTAAAAAAATATATATATATAATTAAGAATAAAAAGTGGGGACTTCCCTGGTGGCGCAGTGGTTAAGAATCCACCTGCCAATACAGGGGACAAGGGTTTGATCCCTGGTCCGGGAAGATCCCACATGCCGTGGAGCAATTAAGCCCGTGTGCCACAACTACTAAGCCTGCGCTCTAGAGCCGCGAGCCACAACTGCTGAGCCCACAGGCCACAGCTACTGAAGCCCGCACGCCTAGAGCCTGTGCTCTGCAACAAGAGAAGCCACCGCAGTGAGAAGCCCATGCACCGCAGCGAAGAGGAGCCCCCGCTCGCGGCAACTAGAGAAAGACCGCGTGTGGCAGCAAAGACCCAACACAGCCAAAATAAATAAATTAATTAATTAATTAAAATAAGCTACAAGGATATACTGTAAAAAATATATATTAAAAAAAAAAAGAATAAAAAGTGGCTAGTGCCCCTCCCAGGCCTCAGGAGGTATGTGTGCAAGGAAGATGCTCAAGTCTGGCCAGCTTCAGGGAAAATCCACCTCTGGGCTTGAGGTCCTGTCCGGGAGCCTCCCCTGAGATCAGATTCCTAATTAGCGTAAGAGTGTCTGAATTCAGAAGTCGGACTGCTGTGAGGGTGCGATGCATTACAGTTTGATGCGCAGATGGATTTTTGGGGATCCGCGCATTGCCTGTAGAACTGCTGTCAGCTGTCTGGACACCAGGCTGAGGTCTTGGCCCCGCTGTGGGGATGGGGGTGTTTCCTCGCACCCTGCTGACGTTCCTCCCGTCCTTGCAGCATTTTTCCCATCCCTTGTTCGCATGCACGTTCTCGAGGCATAATGTTCCCTTCACTCAGCTGTCAAGGAGGAAAGTCAGAGCCGTGGCTGTGAAGAGCATCCTTCACAAGCAGAGTTTCCCCAGAGAGTTTGCCGTTTGGAGCTGTTGCCCCTTATTTACGGCCGCTGTTAGCAGTTGAGGGAGAGGTTCTTACAATGAGCTTAGCAGCAAGACAGGAAATTCAGAATTTAAAAAGTATAGGGCAACGTGAAAGGGAGTGAGTCATAAAACCTGCGTTGGGATTTGTGGAATTTAGAAAGCGTTCCTTTTTTCTCTTGCAGAAAGACACTCCTCGGGCCAGTTTACGGATCTCCCATTGAGCAGATACAAATCCTCCCAGTGAAAACCCCTCTGGAACTTCAGAAGCGCTACATGGTGTTTATTAACAGGGACAAGGTACCAGCCCTTTGCTCTCTGCCCCGTAAGGTGACCGTGTACTTGGAGCCGGAGGCAGTCTCAGGTATTGCAAGACTCAAGAACGCCGGCTTTCACAGCCAAGCCCGCGACTCCCATCCTGCTTCACAGTGAAAATGGCCATGAATGAGCGGGAATGACTCTCAGAAGAGTCACCTCATTTTCTCTACTCCCAAAAGTACAAGACACATGGTCCACCAAGGGGTTTTTCTTTTCTGATTTCTTTACAAGGAAAAATCTTATAAAGACATACAAGTTAGTTACACTTAGTTGTATATTTGATGACTAATCTATATGGGAAGGCGTAAAATCATAAGATGCCAGAATTGTCCTGGAAAAGCCTGGACATGTGACCATGAAGATAGGAGGGAAGCTTCCTTTCTGTGTCCCTGGTGGAACCTGCGTCTCTTCTCCCAAGGGACCACCGTGCAGGGCACAGTGTATGCGAAGCCCCAGCCATGTGAAATGCAGCTGTCACACGCTGAGATGTCTGGTTCTAGATACACAGGTCCTTCCCTTAAACAGATCTGGAGGTTACAGGTGACCCTGCCAGGCCCGGCCTGGGGCCCGGTTATCTGAGTCTGAATATCTAGTTACATCTTCCTTTCTAGGTTGGACTTCAGATCTTACCAGTTGATGGCAACCCACATAAGACATCTGCTCTTATATGCCACCCCAGCGGGGCGGCTGGAATGGACGTTTCCTATGACGGCCGCTACACCTTCACAGCAGGAGGGCAGGACCGGTCGGTGGTGCAGTGGGAAATCAATTTAAGGTACGTGATGCGGCGAGAAGCTTGGCCCCATAAGAAGGGTGTCAAGTGGAGACCCCTTCTTTTCACTCAGGAACAGCAGGCAGGTATTAAACCCCTACAACATGCCAGGCACTGTGCTAGACCTGCGGGTACAAAGACAGCCAAGACTCAGGCATTGCCTTTGGCGTGCTCCCTGTGACACCCGCTCATATTAATGTGCAGACAAAAGGTTACTGTTCTGTCCCAGGGACCCATGGTATTTGCAGGTGAGGCCATGTGATTCCACCTCGCTCACCCGGGCCCCATGAGTTACTTCTCACCCTGTCGCTGCCTGCAAATTCACACCAGTTAGAGAGATCTAGCCTGAATCTCCAAAGAGTGTGTTACAGAAATAGTAAGAGTATCGTTTGAAATGTGTATTTTCAGTCTACTCTTCTCACCCCCCTGCCCTGAGCTGAGAATCTCTGCCTAGGGCGAGGCTGGAGAATTGCATGGTTGAGCATCAGAGAGACACGGACTTTGAAGTCAAAGAGACAAGGGTTCAAATCTGAAGCCTACTCTCTGCTAGCTGTGGGCCCGAGGGCAGGTTTCTTAGCAGCTCTGATCTTTGGATTCCTTGTCTGTGAAATGAGGGTACATGGGGGTAAAAATAGGGACTTTTACAGGATCCTTGTAAGGATCAGGTAGGCTGATGTATGTAAAGCACACAGCACAGAGATAAGGACTCAGCAAATTAATCATTTCCTTTTGTCTCTTCTTCCTCATAAAGGCATTTGCTTATGAGCTCAGGATCTTTGTTACTAAAAAAGGGGGCACCCACTGTGGTGATCCTCTCATCTCCCCAAATTCAGCGAGCAGCCCCAGCGCAGAGCCAGTTCCTTGCCTGACCACCTTCTCCAAGCTCCTGCCTCTCAGCCAGGGTCCCACTGAGGAGCTGGGTAAAAGCAGCTCGGAGACACCAAGCTTCCTAAAAGAACGAACCTGATTCATGGCTCCCAGTAAAAGCATGCCCCTTACTGTCTGCCACGTGCACATCTTTCTTCTGTGCAGACATCGAAGCTTCGCCCCTTAACCTGAATAGGAGCAAGAACAGCCAGGTTAATCCGCTTTGGAACCGCGGGGGTTTCAGTTTGCATTTGCAGCTCTGACCTTCACCTCTGCCTTCACCTAAGAGGGCAGATCTTGGGAATTTAGAAGCTGGAGGTGAGCTCTCCCCTTGAAAAGAACCTCCTGATCACATCCCCAGAATGAGCTGCTTAATTCTTGGACACTAGCCTGTTACCTGGACTGATGGGGCAAGCAACACCCTGGTGAGAGAACAGAGTCTTCCTTTTTTCGTTTTTGTCCTCTTCTCAATCATCTTGGGATCTGCACTAGTAGAGATTTAAAAAAAAAAAAAAAAAAGCACCCACTTTCCTGTAGCTTTCCTGTGCATGGCCAGAGTCCAGGCTTCTGAGAATTTCAGTTTAATCTGTTTCAGGGACAAAAGATCATTATAAACTAATTAGCACTTCCTTGCTGCTTCTGGTGTTTTAATATGTTCAGTGCTTCACTAATGGGAAGAAATATAAAAACCCTAAACAAGTAAACAAACAAAATTCCCTACCAGATCTACTGATGGTGAGTCGTAGGGTGAAATGAAGATGATAAGTCCTCTCACGTTCACATTATTTTAACCAGTGCACTCCTAGGCCCCCAAACTATCATTGCAGCATCTCAAACTTCCCCTGGGAGACCCCTTCCCTCATCTTTCCCCCTGTCTTGTCTGGCAGGCCACCCTCTTTCTCTCCTTGTCTGGCATCTGTTTTAAAATCCCCCATTTTTGTGCTCAACCTCACACCCCCCTGTAATCCTGCTGCCTTGCTCAGACAAGAGCAGAAAGACCTGGATTCAAATCCCACCTCCCCTACTACTTGCTGTATGACCTGAGGCAAGTCCCTTCCCTTCCCTGAGTCTCAGTTTCTCCGTCTGTTAAATGGGGATATTATCACCATGTTCAGCGCTGTTTTGAGGGTGGTGATTTCTACCATTGCTATTCCCCCTCCTCCCTACCCCCCCCGGTCCCCTCCCCCTCCCCCTCCCCTCCTCCCCCTCCCCTCCTCCCCCTCCTCCCCCTCCCCTCCTCCCCCTCCTCTCCCCCTCCCCTCCTCCCCCTCCCCTCCTCCCCCTCCCCTCCTCCCCTTCCCCCTCCTCCCCTTCCCCCTCCTCCCCTCCTCCCCTCCTCCCCTCCCCTCCTCTCCTCCCCTCCTCCCCCCTCCCCTCCCCCTCCCCTCCCCCTCCCCTCCTCCCTCCCCTCCTCCCTCCCCTCCTCCCCTCCCCCTCCCCCTCCTCCCCTCCCCCTCCCCCTCCTCCCCTCCCCTCCTCCCCCCTCCCCTCCCCCTCCCCTCCCCTCCCCTCCCCTCCCCCTCCCCTCCCCTCCCCTCCCCCTCCCCTCCCCCTCCCCCTCCTCCCCTCCCCTCTCCCCTCCTCCCCTCCCCCTCTCCCCTCCTCCCCCTCCTCCCCCTCCTCCCCCTCCTCCCCCTCCTCCCCCTCCTCCCCCTCCTCCCCTTCCCCCTCTCCCCTCCTCCCCCTCCCCCTCTCCCCTCCTCCCCCTCCCCCTCTCCCCTCCTCCCCTCCCCTCCTCCCCCTCCCCCTCCCCCTCCCCTCCTCCCCCTCCCCCTCCCCTTCCCCTCCCCTCCCCTCCCTCCTCCCCTCCTCCTCCCCTCCTCCTCCCCTCCTCCTCCCGTCCCCCTCCTCTCCTCCCCCTCCCCCCTCCTCCTCCTCCCCCCCCTCCCCCCCTCCCCCCTCCCCCCCTCTCCCCCTCCCCTCCCCTCCCCCTCCTCTCCCCCTCCCCTCCTCTCCCACTCCCTCCCCCCTCCCCCTCCTCTCCCCCTCCCTCCCCCCCCTTTTTTTTTGCAGTATGCGGGCCTCTGACTGTTGTGGCCTCTCCCATTGCGGAGCACAGGCTCCGGACGCGCAGGCTCAGTGGCCACGGCTCACGGGCCCAGCCGCTCCGCGGCACGTGGGATCTTCCGGGACCGGGGCATGAACCCGTGTCCCCTGCATCGGCAGGTGGACTCTCAACCACTGCGCCACCAGGGAAGCCCCCCCCCCCCGCTTTTTTTGTTGTTGTTGTTGTTGTTGCTAACATGAAAGCCTTTGTTTTTAATTTGGTTGATACACATTTGACAAAATATTTTAGAATAAAATAATCCATGAACAGGCACAAGGTATTTACAGTAACAACTGTGAAAAACATAAAACTGATGTATTCTTAAACAGTAAAGTCTATTTATAAATTTTTTTGTCGTGAATCCGGAAGACTTTCAGTTCTGCTCATTACCCTGGTCTGAAGCCCCGACAGATGGTGTGTAAGGCCCAGGAGTAGGAGGTGCAACTCTAACACATTTGGCAAGTAAGGACCATCTGTTGGTTTGAGCTCACGGGGAAGTGAAGGGCCAGATCTTGGGGTTAGGTGCCCTTTCTCCTCCCCCTGCTTTCCCTCCTCCCCCTCCCCCTCCCCCCCTGGGGAGCATTTACTGGGCTCTTGCTATATGCTGGTTGCTGTGCTCACTGTTTCTTGGGCTTTAGCTCATTCCCCACAGCACTGAGTATATTTCTGGGCACACACACAGTAGGTTTTCAATAAATGTACCTCCATCTTGTGCCTCAATGACCTCTTTTTTTGTGGCAAGCATTAGAACCCAACTTAGGCAGAAAGGGGAAGTTACGAGCGGGTCCTGGGGTCTCGGGTCACCGTACTGCGGGGAGAGCAGACCAGCCGCCCTCAGCATTTGCTCTCAGCTTGCCTCTGCTGTTGCTGTCACTCTCTGCAGAGCTGAATTTCGTCACTCAGTGGGAACTCGGCCACTGACAGTCCCCAGATTTCACACCAGAGAGAGGGAGTCTCTTGCCCCAGCTCGGTGGGACAAGCCCAGCCCTGTCCCTCTATCTCAGGTCAGCTGAGCTGACAGTGGCCAGGAAGCAGGGGACATGGTGTAGTCCTGACTGCTGGAGGACCGTTCCCAGAGAATCCAGAGCTCTGTGAGTCTGTCCCCTGGGGCCTTCCAGGTGGTGACAGGCTCCTCCATGTCACTTGGGCCTTTACCTGGCCCTGCTTCAGAATCAAATGGCCAATAGTGGCCTCACTGCCCTCAGAGCCTGTTGGGATTGGGCCTGGGCCTGGCCTGGAGGCCACAGAGCGGGAGCCCTCTCAGCTGGACACCTGCCTCGATGGGTAATATCAGAGCCAAGAGCCAGGTGAAGACTGAGCCCTACTGGAGATGGTCCTCAGGCCCGCCTGGACCCCAGGCCCACCTGGAGAGTACACCAGCTCCATGGACCTCACGCAGCCTGCTTGGGTGGGGCTTGTGCGGGGCTGTGACAAGAGGACCGAGGACTGTTCTGTGGCTGACTCTTGCAGGAGAGCTGTAGGTGCACCTCAACACCCAGTTCAACAGTAATCATAGTCCTGAGCCAGGCCCTGGGCTTTCCATGTATTGTCTGATGTGTCCCCACAGCCATCCTGTGACGTAGGCACTGTTGGTATCCCTGTTGTACAGATCTGGAAACTAGCTCCAAGGGGTTCAGTGATCTGCCCAAGCTACGGAGTAATGTGCTGGGGCTGGGATTCGCATCAACCCCACACCTCAACAAAGATTCATCACAGGAGAAAAATAAAGGGCTTCATGTGGAATCCTTTCTGTGCACTCACTTTAATTCTCACAACAATCCCCTGAGGCAGACCCTGTAATTATTTCCATTTTACAGAATAGGAAGCTGAGGCCCTGAGTGGTTAAGTCACTTGCCCATGATCACCCTGCTTGCAAGTGGCAGAGCCAGGGCTCACAGGCATGTCCCTTTGACTCCAGCTTCTGTATACATAACCACTTCCCCGCCATGGTCTGCACAAAGTGTGTCTTAATAACCCTACAAAGCGGCTAATGGTCTGATTAGCAAAAATCCAGTTAGTGGATTATTAAGATGATTTCATATTATTATTAGCATTTTGTATGAGGTAAAGTCAGCCTCATACAAAAAGTAGGTTTTCTTACCACTTAAAGGGCCTATTTTTGGAAAAATCTGACCCTGTGTTAGAGAGCAGAGGGCTATTTTTATCTGACTGGCGTGGGTCCCTTGCGGCCTCCAGAGTTTTTATGGAAGCAATTAGCGACGGCCATCCACCTGTGCCACGTCCCATTCTTCTGGCTCTGGTCACATGCAGATCTAAAGTTACAGGAGGGCCACTGGGGAGACTGTGGACTCACCACCCTCCCTCCCTCCCTCCCCCCAGAGATTTCAGACAAATTGCCAGGCATCTGCCCTGTCATCCACGAGAGAATATCATCGTCATTAAGGCGGGTGCCCTGTACCACCGGGTTCCACACTTGAAATTGAATTTTTCATTTGCAGCTTCATTTTGGAGGGCATTTACTTAACAAGTTTACAGAGACCCTAATCGCATCCTCGCTGTAATACCCTCCGGAGGTCCGCAGCTGGGCAGCCTTGCGGTGCATTGTGTTCCTGACTGACTGCTGGCTAATAACGATGTTTCTCTCATTGTTCTAGTGCCCTGGAGGCAGCAGTTTCTCTTGGGGGCGAAGACCTGACCCCATTCTATGGTCTGGTGTCTGGTGGCAGGGAAGGAAAATTCTACAGGGTAACTATCCTCAGAGTAAACACTTCCTGGTAACATCTAGTTAAGTCTGTAAAACAGATGTGCCCAGGGTTAACCTTCTTGCTTTTTGCCAAAGCTGTTTTCCCCACTGAGCTTAAAATGTACTTTCTAGAAAATGTCCTTGAAGTCTAAATGGCTGCTTCAGACTTAAGCCAAAAATGCATGTTGTGTTTCCACTTCATTTCCACATAGGAGCTGGAAGACTATTTTTACTATTCTCAGCTCCGTAGTCAAGGTATTGATACAATGGAGACCAGAAAGGTGTCGGAACACATCTGCCTGTCGGAGCTTCCTTTTGTCATGAGAGCAATTGGCTTTTACCCATCGGAAGAGAAGGTAGGTAGAATGAAAACAAGAACAGCCGTGAGATGTGTTATTTATAAAAACGACCTCAGGGAGCAATCATTATAGGTCAAAGTAAAAATTTAACACTATTCTTACGTAAATGGATCAGAAAGGAGGTCCTGGGCATAGCAGATGCACTGCTTAGAAACAGACTTGCCATAAAGATATTCTTGTAAGGCGGATTCCTTACCAGAGTTTGATGTTGGTAAGAGCATGGGCTTTGGAATTAGACAGAAGGCCCCTAGCTACATGAGGACCAGCCTCATCCAGTTCAAAGAGTTGATGCCCGCACAGCACTTGGCACAGAGTAGGCTACGTAGGAAGAGCTCAGTAAATGCTCGCTGTTGTGATCCTTTCCCTGTAGTTGCCATTCACCTGGCCTGTGTGAATGGGCTGCTCCTGCGAGGTGGGTGCTCATCCTGGGCTGCGGATGGAGCTCAGGAGATGCAGCCGCTCCTCAGAGCCTCGTAGCACACCCCATCTGTAAGGGGCTCCCAACAGGGACCAGAGGAAATGGTCCTCGTGGAAACTGGGGCTTAAAATGCAACTGATTGGGTTCTCTTACTGGAAATGCTAACACATTCTTATCGTAGAAAGTTTGGAAAAGATACACAAGTGGAATGAAGAAAATAATTACCTATAATCCCAGTACACAGAGACAACAGTTATTGTTATCTTCCTGGATTGATTTATATATAATGTGTATATATATATATATATATATATATATATACACACACATAATTTTAAAAAAACTAATGGGTACCATATTGAATATATATTTTTATCCTATATTTTCACTTGATATTATGTAATACGCATTTCCCATTTCATTAACAATTCTCTGAAAACTTGATTTATAAAGGATATAGCTTAATTTTAAAACTTTGTCTGATTTAGAAAATAGACCTGTAAAGAAGAAAATAGAAATGCCTCAGAGGTAATCATTATTAACATTCTGGTGGACTTCCTTCTATTGTTTTATGTTTAGCTATAGATAAACAAAGGATTGTCATTATATGGTGTATATAGGCATATATGTCAACGTTTTGCAGAGTACGTGTGTATGTGTATGTATACGTGTATAGCAACATTCTCAGTAACTGTTGTTTTGTGAGCATGTGGTGAAAATTCCTCGATAATATGCTTTTTACCCCTGGCTTTATTAAGATATAATTGACATATAACATTGTGTGCATTTAAGATATTCAATATAGTGATTTTATATACGTATAAATTAAAAAATTATTACCACGGTGTGGTTAGTTAACACATCCATCCCCTTGCATAGTTACAATTTTTTGTGTGTGATGAGAACTTTAAAAATCTACTATGTTTGCAACTTTCAAATATACTGTACTGTATTGTTAACTAGAGCCCCCATGCTGTACCTTACATCCCCAGGACATGTGTATCTTATAATTGGGAGTTTGTACCCTTTGACCACTTTTCACCCATTTCTCCCACTCCCCACCCCCTGCCCCTGGCAACCACCAATCTGTTTCTGTTTCTGTGAGTTTGTTTGTTTTTGTTTTTTGTTTTTTTTTGCGGTACGCAGGCCTCTCACTGTTGTGGCCTCTCCCGTTGCGGAGCACAGGCTCCAGACGCGCAGGCTCAGCGGCCATGGCCCACGGGCCCAGCCACTCCACGGCATGTGGGATCTTCCTGGACCGGGGCACGAACCCGTGTCCCCTGCATCGGCAGGCAGACTCTCAACCACTGCGCCACCAGGGAAGCCCTGTGCAGAAGCTTTTTGGTTTGCTATAGACAACATGCTTTCGAAAGGCTGTATACTCAGTTGATCCATTCCCCAGCTGACAGACACATAGGTTGTCTGAAGTATTTTGGCTGTCAGAGACATGGCTGTGATGCACATCTCTGTGTATGGTTTTTGCATACTTCTCTGATTATTTTCCTGGGTCAGAGTCCTAGAAGTAGAATTACTGGGTCAGAGAATATGAACTTTAAGGCCCATTGCCAAATAGTTTTCCAGAAATGTAGCATTTTGCAGCTCACCATCAAACATATATAACTCCTGAAACCCAGCTAAGACTCAATGTTCACATTAGGTGTCCGAGCACATTTTAGTGATGTGAGCTGTGGTCCCAGTCATTTCCCTTGGCTTCAGTGGCCTACCCAGAATCACCTTTTTTTGGGTGCTCCAAGTATGACTGGAAGGTGACTTTTATTCTCCAAGTAGCATCTGGAGAAATGAGTTTTCAGAGCCCATAAACCCAGCTGAGTCTTGAATGAGTACCTTAAAAACATCAGGGGGACTTCCCTGGTGGCGCAGTGGTTAAGAAGCCACCTGCCAGTGCAGGGAACACGGGTTCGAGCCCTGGTCCGGGAAGATCCCACATGCCGCAGAGCAACTAAGCCCGTGCACCACAACTACTGAGCCTGTGCTCTACAGCCCACAAGCCAAAACTGCTGAGCCCCCGTACCACAACTACTGAAGGCCACACGCTCTAGAGCCCGTGCTCTGCAACAAGAGAAGCCACAGCAATGAGAAGCCCGCGCACCACAACGATGAGTAACCCCCGCTCGCTGCAACTAGAGAAAGCCTGCGTGCAGCAGCAAAGACGCAACGCAGCCAAAAAAAGAAAAAAGTCAGGGATTCTTTAAGCTCCTCAAAAGGTCTTTTGACCAGTGTTCATTTTGTAAAAGTATATGGTCAGAAACAGAAGCAACTACCCGTAAAGTTTGTGCGACCCACATAAAAGTGTTCCCTAGAGCTGTGTTTCTAAAGCATGTTCCTTAGAACATTGTTTCCCAAACTGGCAACCTGCAACAGAATTACCTGGAGCATTTATTAAAAAATCAGATTCCTGGGCCCCATCCCAGACCTAGCCAATCAGAATCTCAGTGTATGGGGCCTGGGAGTCTGCATTTTCCACTTTGCCCCTTACCTGGTAGTCCAGCCGGGAAGAGGCCCTCCTCCACAGTGCCGCAAAGACTCAGTTGCTACCTGCAGTGTCTAAGGATCATATTCATATGAAACTCACCAAAATGCCATCATGGGGGCTTCCCTGGTGGCGCAGTGGTTGAGAGTCCGCCTGCCGATGCAGGGGACGCGAGTTCGTGCCCCGGTGCGGGAGGATCCCACATGCCGCGGAGCGGCTGGGCCCATGAGCCATGGCCGCTGAGCCTGCGCGTCCGGGGCTTGTGCTCCGCAACGGGAGAGGCCACAGCAGTGAGAGGCCCGCGTACCGCAAAAAAAAAAAAAAAAAGCCATCATGAGCCAGATGTCTCACATTTCCTGTAAGCACTCAGGAGCCTCTCTCTGATGGCTGCAGATCCAAGCCTTCCTACTAGGGAAGCAGCACTGGGTAGCAGCTGGGAGCACAGACTCCTGGGTCAGGTGGCTCTGGGTTTGACTCCTGACTATAACCACTCGCCAGCTGTGAGACTTGGTCAAGTTTCTGAACCTCTCTAAGCCTCAGTTTCCTCATCTGTAGAATGGGGCTAATAGTAGTACCCAGCCCCTGGAATTATTGTGACGATTAAATGAGTATCTGATTAGTACAGTACAGGGCACATGTTAAATGTTTGAAAAAACACCATCCAGTGTTATTACCTCCACCATCCATCCTGTCCTCGTCTCTGGATGTGTGATTATAAAAGGCCTTTAGATGAAGGTCTCTGTGACCCTGTGGATCTTTGTTTATAATACCCTCTCTAAAATCAGTTTTTTATTTTCTTGATTTGTCTGGTAAAGAGACTTTATGTAAATGGCCGAAAGTCATCATGCTGATGGCAGCCTTCTCACTCAGGATTCTTGATTTTAAACCCTGGGCCCGTGTAAATGTGTCCTCTGCAGTCCTGCTTTGTCGATAAGGGAATTCTGGGTGTTTATCCTTTGTGACTGTCACCCACCTGCCACATGAATCGCTGAAGGAGGAGGGTGGCACAGAGTGGCTGTGGTTTTTCTGCTTCCTCTAGAAGTAAGAAGTGTAATTACCAAAGGCTCACTCCGTTGTCCTATCATTGGCCAAAAATAATAAAGCTTAACAACCTATCGAAATCTTGCTGATGAGTAAAAAGTACCCAGAGGGACTTCCCTGGTGGTCCAGTGGTTAGGTCTCGCTGCTTTCACTGCCAAGGGCCCCGGTTCAATCCCTGGTTGGGGAACTAAGATCCCACAAGCCACGCAGCGTGGCAAAAAAAAAAAAAAAAAAGTACCCAGAAAAAAAGGTTAGTCTGCAACAAATGTTATAAAGTGACATGGAATATTATTTTACCCACATTAAAATGGTCATTGCAAGGTTGTCACTGACTGTTGTGTCACTGACTGTTGTGTCCCCCCCACCAGCTGCTAAAAAGGGGTTTCAGTGCCCCACTCAGTGTCTTCATAAGTCCCCTGGAGTCCAGGGTTTTTAATCCACTTAAAAAATAAATTTACTCTTTGGAGATGTTTTCTGAAGGCCCCCGATCCAGTTGTGGCCACATCTGAGTGCAAACACTGTTCGCTGATGAATTAGTTTATATCTGAAGCTCCGAGAGGAGAACTTTTTGATCTCTAGTTTCCATCAGATTTATAGCGATTTTAATAAAAATGTTTTCGGGGCTTTGAAACTTTTAAACCCAGGCTTCGTCATGGTTAATGAAACATTTCCTCTTAAGATGCAGCTGTTCCCCCTCCCCCGAGAAGTGGCATGAAGAAGTATGTGCCGCTGATAAGAGTATTTTCACACTTGGTTACTTGAAAGACTTAGAAACACAGACTCAAGCCAGCCCCCCAAGGCTCTACATTATTTATATCTTTTCTTACGTCATTTTAACTGCCTTGAGGATTTGAATCTAGTCAGTGTGGTAGATTGAAGCCAAATTATACAAGAATGTAACCCTCCCCAAAGAATCCCTAACCATTCCCATCTTCTGCAGAACACAGCCAAAGAGGTGAGGTGGGCTGCTCTTACAAATCTTCATTTTTTTTTAAAAAGAAAGATCTTCAATGTTTATAATGTTATAAACCCTAAGTTTGGGTTCCTAAGTTAGGGCTCTTCACAGTTTGTATAGCTGATTTCACATATGAGAAAGTGTCATCTTCCAGCTCTACAGATATATTTTCCCCCCCGGGACTTTGGAATATCGTGTTGGGGCCTGTGCGTCACGTGTGTCCCCTGGTCACTTGTGGCTATGTTTCTGTTTAGCTTGCAGAGCGTTATAGATTCTTGATGGGTTTTTGCAATGAATTAACAGCAGTTCGACCACTTAGTTCTATAAATTGAGGCCAATCCTGGCAGAGAGGTGTGTGCCCAGCAAGAGCTCACATCGTGGAGGCTCAGCAGATCTTGGTCGGACGAGTACACGAATGAACGATATGCTCACCAGTCATGTTTGACTGCAGAAACAATAAGGAAGACAGAATCCCTGACATTATTGTTTGATCTCAGAGTAATGAATAGTAGCCCTAACTATTTGGTATACTCAGCAGCTTTAGCCTTGTTTAGGAGGGTTTGGAGAGGAAATAATCACTTAACTTTTTAAACGTGCTTACCTTTGGACCCAGCAATTCTGCTTTTAGGAGTATATCCTGCAGGAAAACTCAGGCAAGTGTAACAGTGATGTACTGCGGGATAGTTTGTAATAGTGAAAAATTAAAATGACCTTAAGGTCCATTAATAGGAGATGGGGTGAATCAAGTAAGGCACACCTACACTCAGTAGTTATTAAACAGTGAAATTGACCTATGATTCTTTTTTTTCTGTCCTCTTCTTTTTTTAATTTTTTAATTTTATTTATTTGGCTGCCTCGGGTCTTAGCTGCAGCGCACGGGCTCTTTGTTGCCGTGCGCGGGCTTCTCTCTAGCTGTGGCACGCGGGCTCCAGAGCGCGTGGGCTCAGTAGTTGCGGCGCATGGACTTAGCTGTCCCGTAGCATGTGGAATCTTAGTTCCCCGACCGGGGATCGAACCTACGTCCCCCGTATTGGAAGGCGGACTCTTAACCACTGGACCACCAGGGAAGTCCCTGACGTATGATTCTTGACTCAGAAAGAATGTGCTGGTTTTGTTGTTAAAGGACAGAAGGAAAGTTGCAAAAGAGTATGTAAAGCATGACCTCATTTCATTAACAATAATATATAGATCTCATATATGCCTAGCAAAACTGAAAGAACTTCTTCCAAACCTTTAACGACACTGACCTCTGAGGCACGGGATCCATGAGAACTTTTACTCTCTACTTTCTACATATCACCCCCATCAGCTGGGGCCTCTGGTACCAGCTGGAACCCAGCCCTGGCTCCCACCCATAGTCTGAGCTCGGGGCTGCCCTGGGGGCTCGCGCTCTCCTGGCCTCGGGGCTCCCCCGTGTGCGTGTGCACACTCCAGGTCATTCCAGACGTGACGCTCAGCATCTTCCTCCTTTTCCACAAACACAGAAAGCCCACCCACACAAGACAGCTTCCCTGGAACACTGGGAATCACCAGAAGGATTCACGCATAACCGCCTTCTGCAGCAGCTTACCTAAAACTCATTAGACCTTCTCCCCCGTGCCGATGACCACCCCCAGGGGGGCTTCCTTGCTGGTCTTGACCCCCCACCGAGCTCTGCTCCCCCTCTTCCTTCCCTGAGGAGCACCCTCTCCCGTCCCTCTGCTGGCCGTGCCAGTTCAGCTCTTAGCTTCTATTTCCAAATCTGCAGTATAAGCCCATCTCTAGGGTTTACAAATGAAAAAACTTCCCATTTAGTCGCATCCACTCTCCTTAGAAGACCATCGTGGCTGTAAATTGCCGGGGAGAGGGGAGGCTCATACATGCATTTCTGTAGAATTTAATTTTTCTTAACTACAAGCAGTAGCTTGTATTGCTTTTGTATTCAGAACAAAACCCAGAAAGATAAACGAACAAATCCTCCCCAAGCCTTGTGTGCTAATCTTTGTGGCTAAACGGCAGTCCCAGCTGGGATGGAGGGAGCGTAGCCAGGTGGCACAGCCGCCCACCGTAGGAGGAGGAGAAATTTGAGCCAACGGTCATGGGCACAGTTTCCGCTCTGATGAAGACCCCAGGGGAATTGGGAAATTTGCACTTTGAAGAAAGGTCCTCAGTGGGTTGGATTTGTTCTGAAGCATAAATATCACGAGGTGTTTCCATCCTGAAAGTGAGAGAAATGGCCCACTGCTGTCGGGAGGCCTTCCTGGTCCACTGAGAACCCTACTCCAGGGAGCACTGCTGTTGTCACACTTACAGCATCTAAAGAAAGAAATACTAAAATGCTGCGCGGCCACTAAAAAAGAATGCAGCTGATGATATCAATAACACCAACAGCGGCAACAGCAGACCAGCCCTTCTCGCTTGAGCGCTCGCTGAGAGCCAAGGACCGTGCCAGCCCCCCTGGCGTTTAGTCCTCACGGCAAGAAGATGCTTTTATCATCTCCATTTTACCAACCAGGACAGTGAGGCTTAGGGGGATGAGGAAGCGTGCACGGCCACTCGGGGCCGCGGTCTGTACCCCAGCTGGCTGGTCTTAGTGCAAACAAAAGTCAGGACATCAAACACTGGCTATTGCTGAGGGATGGGGAATGGTAGAGCACTTTATTTCTATTCTTTACATCCCCAGTGTTTGCATTTTTTATAACAAGCACATATTCATCTTTACTGGTTTTATGATGGTAAAAGAATAGATCATAGTCATGGTGAAAATTACATTTTTAAAAACTGATGGCATTTGCTTTGTTACGTGCCTTTGCCATCGCTTCACCTCTGTATTATATTTCTTTTTTTTTTTTGGCCTCACCGTGAAGCATGTGGGATCTTAGCTGCATTGGGGGTGCGGAGTCTTAACCGCCGGACTGCCAAGGAAGTCCCTATTTTTCTTCCTTTTGTTATTATTATTATTATTTTTGGCCACGCCTCATGGCTTGCGGGATCTCCCCTGACCAAGGCAGTGAAAACGCAGAATCCTAGCCGCTAGACCACCGGGGAACTCCCTATTGTTTTCCTTTTAATCAACTTTATTGAGATATATCACATATCATACAATTTACCTATTTAAAGTGAGTCAATGGCTTTTAGTATGTTCACAGGGTTGTGCAACCATCACCACTATCGAATCCTAGAACATGTTTATCACCCTAAAAAGAAACCCTGTACCCATTAGCCGTCACTTCCCATCCCCCCTCCTCAGCCCCTGGCATCCACTAGTCTACTTCCCATCTCCGGATTTGCCTCTTCTGGACATTTCATATAGATGGAATCATGTGATGTGCGACCGTTTGTGTCTGTCTTCTTTCACTGTTTTCAAGGTGCATCCATGTTGTAGCATAATCAGTACTTCACTCCTTTTTCTAGAGGAGTAAAGAAAAGAGAAGCCACTGCGGTGGCTTCTCTTGTTGCGGAGCTCGGGCTCTAGGCGCATGGGCTTCAGTAGTTGTGGCTTGCGGGCTCCAGAGCGCAGGCTCAGTAGTTGTGGCACACGGGCTTAGCTGTTCTGCGGCATGTGGGATCTTCCTGGACCAGGGCTCGAACCCATGTCCCCTGCATTGGCAGGCGGCTTCTTAACCACTGCACCACAAGGGAATTCTGTCATTCAGATTTTAAAACCTTTAAAAACATTCACCTGGGGTGGGGAAGAATCCCCGGAAGTGCTTGCAGCCTGGGCCCCGTGAGGGGCTGGGCAGAGGTCACCATAAAAGGCGCTGGGAATGGCGGTGTTGTCATCTCTGAGTCTCCCCCCGGCCGGCAGACAGCAGGGAGAGAGCGCTGTGGCCCAGCACCAATGACTGGCCTTCTCCTGGGTCGGTGTCCAGTGGGCAGGACCTGACGGGAGGCAGCTGTTGTGCAGATAGTTACTGGAGAGGGGGGCAGTTGTGAGTGACAGAGTGATGCGCCAACAGCAGAGGCATCTGCAGCCCTGGAAGCTGCTGCCCAGACCCTCCTTCCCTGCCCCAGGTCAGTGCGAAACGCCGCCGCGATGGGCCACACGGAGGGGGTGTGAGGCGAAGAGGATGCTGTGAGGAAAGACTGTCTCCTCATTTGCCAGGGACGGTCTAGAGAGCACTAGGTGTGTCTAAGGAGGAGGGAGAGTCCTTCCAGCCCGCGAGTCTATGAAACTATCACAGAAGAAACCGACACGCACCAGGAGCCCCTTTATAAAGACGAGGAATGGCTCCAGTTCAAGTGTATCATGTTCCTCTCCGTTTAACAGGGAGGTTATAAAACTTAATTATAAGACACAATTCTAAGGCCATCGGTGGCTTCCTGTGGCTGACAACAGGATCGCAAACCCAAAGGCCTATGGGGAGAATGACAGCGGCAGGAGTAAAGCAGTCCTGGGCCAGGGGACCCCGGCCCTCCAAGGACAGGCCACCCTTACGTCTCGGGGCCTGGGCAATGGTACCAGCAGAGGTCCAGGGGCCGACTGTGTAAATGTTTAAAAGTTATAAATCAGGAATTCCCTGGTGGTCCAGTGGTTAGGGCTCTGCGCTTTCACTGCCGAGGGCCCAGGTTCAATCCCTGGTTGGGGACCTAGGATCCTACAAGTTGCATGGCGCACGGCCAAAAAAAAAAGTTATAACTCAAATGACAAGCTGTTGAATAGATACTCGGCCTCAACAGTTCTACCTTTTTTTAAAATTTTTAATTTATTTATTTATTTATTTATTTTTGGCTGTGTTGGGTCTCGTTGTTGCGCACAGGCTTTCTCTAGTTGTGGCGAGCAGGGGCTACTCTTCGTTGCGGTTCACGGGCTTCTCGCTGCGGTGGCTTCTCTTGTTGCAGAGCACAGGCTCTATGCGTGCGCGGGCTTCAGTAGTTGTGGCTCGCGGGCTCAGTAGTTGTGGCTCACGGGCTCTAGAGCACAGGCTCGGTAGTTGTGGCGCCCAGGCTTAGTTGCTTCGCGGCACGTGGGATCTTCCCGGACCAGGGCTCGAACCCGTGTCCCCTGCCTTGGCAGGAGGATTCCTAACCACTGCGCCACCAGGGAAGCCCCCCTTTTTTGAGTTTTAAGAGAACTTCTTCCATGGCCTTATTGTGCCCACGGTGTTTCATTCATTCAGTAAACGTTTCTCTGGGCCCCCACGATGTGCCGGGCTCTGAGCAAAGCTGCTGTGGAAATAGAGATGAACGCTATTGCTACAGCTTAATGGAGGAGACAGATGTGGGCCTGAAGAATTAGAATATGCCTCACAGCTGCCACCCACCATTGCTCCGTGATGAAAATCACAAGCCGGATGCTGATTCTTTTTGGCATGAGCGTCACCTCTGCTAGCTGCTGTGGTGTAAGAGCTGGTTCTCAAAGCTGTGGCCCCCAGACCAGCAGTCTGTGTTTTTTCTTTTTTTTTTTTTTTTGCATTACGTGGGCCTCTCACTGCTGTGGCCTCTCCCGTTGCAGAGCACAGGCTCCGGATGCGCAGGCTCAGCGGCCATGGCTCACGGGCCCAGCCGCTCCGCGGCATGTGAGATCTTCCCGGACCGGGGCACGAACCCGCGTCCCCTGCATCGGCAGGCGGACTCCCAACCACTGCGCCACCAGGGAAGCCCCAGCAGTCTGTGTTTTAAGGGGCCCTCCTGCTCATGTTGATACCTGATAAAGTTTGAGATCCCATGCCTTAAAGCCATACTTCTCAACCTTGGCCACACCTTCATATCCCCTGGGGAGCTTTTAAAAACTATGACTGATTATACTCCACCCCAGAACAATTAAATCAGGGTCTCTGGGAATGGGGCTGAGGCCTTAGAATGTTTAAAGCTCCCTGGGTGAATCAAACGAACCACTGCCTTAGTGGATGACAGGCCGGCGTGAGAATGCCAATAATAGGCCGGGCTGAGCCAGCCAGCGCACTCTGGGCGACCGCGGGGCCTGGGAAGGCTCTGGGCATTCCATTCGGGCTCCGAGGTTCCTCTCCCAAGCACGAACCTCGTTTAGACACGTAGCAGCACCTGCCTCTTCAACTAACCCAGAGTAGGCTCGGGAAAGAGACGTCATGATGCTGAAGCTGCCAGCTCTCTGCCTGTTAAGCAGTGATCTTCGGCCAGTCATTTGGGGAAAGAGAGTAAGAGGTGAGTCACCTACAGAGTGGTTTGTGCCAGGAACGTTCCCTGAGATCTTTGGAACGCTCCGGGTGTGAGTAACTCCAGGCACGTTTGGATTCCTTCTTTGTCCTCTTCGGGTTAGTCTCCCATTTCTCAATTGAGTTTGAATCGTATATCGTGTTTGTAAAGTACACGTGTCATTTACGTTATAATTTATGTATTTATAAATTATAATTTATGTTATAATTACATGCATTGTAATTAGCAAGGGCATAGGAAGTTTAGGAATCACAAGAACAATTACTGCCGGTTGAGTGCTGACTGTGTTAGGCACTGTGTCAGCACTTTAGATACATTGTCACGGTAAGCCTCAGATCAGCCCGCTGCAAACGGTTTACCATGTTACTCCCTTTTTCAAGACAGGAAACTGAGGATAAGGAATGTTAAGTTACTAACCCAAAGTCATATAGAAAATGGCAGAACCAGGTTTTGAACCTAGGTCTGCCATCAAAGATCATAGTGTTAGCCCCAGTCTCCTTTGGCTCATAGTAAGTGGTAGCACATGCATATACTAATAGTATTAAAATCATATAGTAGAATCTGTAAATAATATATGCTACTGGATAGTTTTATTTATACACAAAATTGTACATAATTTAACATGCAGTTGTACATAATATAAACTCAACAAATGCTGTATATGAAAATGTTACCAATTAGAGCTACTTGCATAGTACCAATTATGGTTCGTTTGTATCCATAACCAATGATGTTATATCTAAAGACCATTCCTGGAATGTTGCATTGAAGATATATGGCTTCTTTGAAAATATTAGGTGATTACTAAGATACACTGTAAAAAGGGGAAAAGCAGGATACAAAAGCAGGATACAAAAAAGGATATATACACGTACCAGTTTTGCAAAAAAAAAATAGACACATGTGTTTTATATGCATGGGAAAAAGTGGAAGGAAGGTACCGCAGATCTTTCACAGAAATGATGGCTGGACTGCAAGAGGTTTGTATTTTCTTCTTGATACTTGGGGCAAGACCAAGACACTAGGATGTTCCAGACAGGCTAATATTTGGCATTGCTTCAAACTGGTGCTCTTTCCATTTTTGTTCTACATTTATTTAGTGGACAGGGAGAAATTGGCTATCTATTGATAAATATTGTGTACAAATATAGATTCTCTTCCTGATTCATTCCTACAGACCAAAGAAGTTCAGGTTCTGGGGGAAAAAAATTATTTCCCACTTTTCTGTGGCTCTTATTCTCTCTCTCTCTCTCTCTCTCTCTCTCTCTCTGTAAAATTCAAAACGCTGCAATTTGGAGGGACACATATTAGTTTCAAATGTAGACACTAAAATAAATTACTCATTTCTAGCCCTTTGTCAGGCACCGTTCAGGTTTCTGAATTTTAGCCGGCTGCAGTGTGCGTGGTACAAAAATACTGCACAGAGAAGGCTGATGGGAGTGGGGAATGGTTTCATTTGTTTCTGTGTTCTATTTCTCGCCTCCTTGCATTTTGCCAGTTACGCAAGGAGCCCTGTGTGGAGACCTGCATTAACTGGCGCCACATTTCCATTTGAATCCACAGACATGTCAGCACTCTGCTCATTCTAGGAAATTTGGAAAATATGCAAAGAGTGACTTTCCAAATCAGAAAGCAGCCCTCACAGAATGAGTTGGGAATTGTTCCCTTTTTTTATGTTTTTGGGAGAGTTTGTGGGGGATTGGTATTCTTTAAATATTTGGTAGAATTCACCAATGAAGCCATTTGGTCCTTGGTTTTTCTTTGCGGAAGCTGTAAAGTTACTAATTCAATCTATTTACTTGTTATAGGTCTGTTTAGATTTTCTCTGTCTTCTTGAGTCAGTTTTGGTCATTTGTATCTTTCTAGGAATTTGTCCATTTCACCTAAGTTATCTGATTTGTTGGCATATAATTGCTCATACTCTTTTTAATCTCTGTAAGATTGGTACTGGTATTCCCTCTTTCATTCCTGATTTTAATAATTTGAGTCTTTTCTCTTCTTTTTCTTGGTTAGTCTCGCTTAAGCCTTGCCAACTGTGTTGATATTTTCAATGAATGATGGCTTCTTAGGTCTTCATTTTAAAAATTATATCACATAAGTTGTATGTATGTTACATAGAATCTTTTGAGTATATAAAACATTGCAGGATAAAGATGGAAAAGAAAGAAAGGAAAAAAGAATCATGGTGCAGTTAGTTGCCTTAAGAAACTTACCACAGCCTTAGGTCCTGTATTTGAGTTTCACACTGAATTATTTGCTTGTTCATCTAAACTAATTTCTAAATTCTTCAGGATTCCATCTTTTTTTTTTTTTTTGCATTACGCATGCCTCTCACTGTTGCGGCCTCTCCCGCTGCGGAGCACAGGCTCTGGACACACAGGCTCAGTGGTCATGGCTCACGGGCCCAGCCGCTCAGCGGCATGTGGGATCCTCCCGGACCAGGGCACAAACCCGTGTCCCCTGCATTGGCAGGCGGACTCTCAACCACTGCACCACCAGGGAAGCCCAGGATTCCATCTTTTAAATGAAACTAATATCTTCTTCACAAAGCAAGGATGTAGTAGATACACTGTGAGATACTTAGGTGAAAAGTGAAGAAATGAAACACTGTTCATGCCAATGCTAATAGTATTGACCAGTTGGACAGTGGATCAAAGCTGCTGTAAAATTTTGTACCACAAAGTGGGTGGCTTCACACAACAGGAATTTATTCTCTCATGGAAGTCTGAAATCAAGGTGTCAGCAGGGTCATGCTCTCTATGAAACATGTAGAGGATAATGTGTGTCCTTGCCTCTTCTATCTTCTGCAGTTACCATCAATCCTTGATGTTCCTTGGCTTAAGCTGTATCCCTCCAACCACTGCCTTGGCCATCACATGTCCATCTTGGCCCTGAATGTCTCTTTCCTCTCTTTATGAGGATACCGGTCATGTTGTATGAAAGGCCCACCCTCCTCCAGTACAACCTCATCTTAACTAATGACATCTGCCCTGAGGGACTGAGGGACTGGGGGTTAGGACTTCAACCTATCTTTCTTTGGAGGGGGGATACAGTCAACTCATAACATACATGTTCTAAGCTAACGGTGAACATTTGTCTGTTACTCTCCAATTCTTAGAAGTCTATCAAAGTGTCTTTTCTGCTTACCATGGTCTTTTTTTTTTCCCCCTAAACCTCTTTCCTAGATTGAAGATATGTTTAATGAAATCAGATTTAGTGAGTATGTGGACACTGGAAAACTAATTGACAAAATCAACCTACCGGATTTCTTCAAAGTTTACCTTAATCACAGGCCACCCTTCGGTAACACCATGAGTGGCATCCAGCGGAGCTTTGACATTCTTGGTTTTACCAATTCAAAGGGAAAGAAAGCTATTCGAAGAGAGGATTTTCTGAAACTGCTTCAAACCAAAGGTAAATACCTAAATAGGTATATCTCGTAACACCCTTGAGCCATTCCCACTGGAGAGAACTGAGCTGGGAGACAGAACGCCCCCCCGGGCATCTCTAATTTGACTGGACTTCAGCCGCGAGGATGCCGCTTACTGACCCACGTGGCTGGCAAACACGGGGTAAAGGGAAGGATGCCGGGAACCAGAAGGATGCTGTTTATGTTTCAACTTCCTGGAGCTGCAAGATTCAGGGCCTTCACTCGTAAAGCAGGAATACAAGTGCCAGCCATCAACCTCACAGAGCTACTACGAGACTGGGTTGCATTTGTGAAATAAAACCACACCAAAGTAAAACTTTTCATTTTTACCTATTCTTTTCCTCATCGTACTTTTTTTAAAAATACATTTATTTATTTATTTTTGGCTGCGTTGGGTCTTTGTTGCTGCGCTCGGGCTTTCTCTAGTTGCGGCAAGCGGGGGCTACTCTTCGTTGTGGTGCGCGGGCTTCTCTCTTCGTTGCAGTGCGTGGGCTTCTCATCGCAGAGCACGGGCTCTAGGCGTGTGGGCTTCTGTAGTTGTGGCACGTGGGCTCAGTAGTTGTGGCTCACGGGCTCTAGAGCGCAGGCTCAGTAGTTGTGGCGCACAGGCTTAGTTGCTCCACAGCATGTGGGATCTTCCCGGATCAGGGCTCAAACCCATGTCCCCTGCATTGGCAGGCGGATTCTTAGCCACTGCGCCACCAGGGAAGTCCTTCCTCATCGTTTTATGTGAGGAAGTCAAGTAGCCCTTTTCTCTGGGCGATCATTTCATCTTAGCCAAACTGCTGCTTCTAATGTGAGGGAATTTGAAATGAAGCTAAGCACAGTCTTTATCAGAGTGCTGTCTTCTTTCTCTGCACAAGCCCCAACACAGCCCCCTGGGTTGGAGTCCCATTTTTAGCACCATATAAGGAAGTCTATGTGACAGTAACATGGGACTCCCTAGAATGTTTTTGTGTCTCCAGGAAACAGTGGAATCATTCTCTTGAAGACCCCAGAATGATGATGCTAAACTCTGACGTGAGGCTCAGTCCCATGAGCTGAACAGCCTCCTTTTCCCTTTGTGATGCCCAGGTGAGCACATGACGGAAGAGGAGATGTCTGACTGCTTCGCTACACTGTTCGGACTGAATCCTGAGGGCTGGAAATCCGAGCCCGCAGCCTCTTCTGTCAAAGGTACTACAGTGGGCTCTGTCTGGACACGTAGCTGAGCTGCACTAATTTGTTGGCGACTTAAGTGCATTTAAGTCTTCTAACTGGTACAAGCCACTCTCCTTCATACCATGCACACAACAAAGCAAGTCTGTTGGGAACGCAACATGAATAAGTTATAAAAAGACCAGGGAGTGGTGGTCATGTCTAAGAGACAAAAGCTTTTGTTCTTGTGCTCTGTCCTTCCTTCGTGTCTCCCAGCCTTGTTTCTTCCCTTTATTCCCCCGATTCAGTCCTCATCTTTCCAGCTTGGGTAGGCGGATCTTGGCCACTAGTAGAGGATACAGTTCGGAAGCTCTTTCAGAAGAGGTATCGTCATGAGAGCCTTGGATAAGGAGAGGGCAGGGACTCGGCAGGCAGGCACGAGCCCGACTTCAAGCTGCCAGAGCTTGAACATCTTTAAAGATCATCCTGGGACTCCCCTGGCAGTCCAGTGGTTAGGACTCCGCGCTTCCGCTGCAGGGGGCGTGGGTTCGATCCCTGGTCGGGGAACTAAGATCCCACATGCTGTGCAGTGTGGCCAAAAAAAAAAAAATCCTCCTCTCCTTTCCTGTCTGAGGATTTCCCACCTCCTTCTTTTAGCTCACTGACGCCCTTGTGCTGGAACGTGTCCATGGACAACCCCGAGTGCTGCCCTGCTGCCCCCATGGGGTCGGGAGCAAAGACTCCTCACCAGGCTTCCTTCTCCCTCTCCTTCTGTTGTCTGTTCCCAATTTCAAATTGAGCAGAGTTCCTAACACAGATAGTTCTAGACTCCAGGAGCTGATTGGTCATTTCCAACCTGCAAGCTCCTCTATGCCATTCCTTGTGTACCTGGGATCTCAGAATGTAACTTTCCCAATTGTTTTATATACACACACATGTATACAGTGTTCCTAAGTGTCTCAAAACAGTAAAATCAATGATGCCTTGTAGTTGAGGCTTTCCAGTGAAGTGTGCAGAGTTTTGGGTAACAGTGCTCCAAACCCAAACCACAAAGGAGGGATTTTAACCAGTTTCCACCCAAAGGTTTTCACGGAATCAGGGCCAAATCCCAGCACAAAGCTCCTCTCACTTTTGTTTAGTATCATTTCCTCATATTTTTGGAAAATGCTTCTGAGTTAGAAACCTAATTGTTATGAAGGCATTTGCTTTCTTTTCTTGTTTGGTTAGGTTCAGAAATTTGCTTTGAAGAAGAACTTCCAGACGAAATCACTGCAGAAATATTCACGACTCAAATTCTTGGCCTAACCATTTCCCAAGATTCTGGACAAGATCCTACGGTCAGTGAAGTTGAAAGGAGTGCCTGAAGCACAAAGGACTTTGTGTGTGTGTGTTTTTTCCACAAGGCACTGCTTTTCCCACATTTCCCTACCCCTACTCTAATCTTCAGAACGTTTAGACATTAAAAGCAAATTTCTGTTAAGCAATGGAATTCACAAAGTTGGACAGTCCACTGTTTCTGAAATAGAAAAGTGGGTGGAGGCAAGAAAAACGATGGCAGCTGGATGGAAAGGGTGTCTGGAGACCCCGGCCGCCATTCTCATGCCTAATCCACAGCAGTGCTGCCTGGAGGGGGTTTGGACAGGATGAGAAGGTGGCGTGGTCCCCGGGGGCAGAAGGGGCCTCAGCCAGCAGCAGGCCCTCCTCGTGGCAAGTGTGGCCTTATTTCTATCCCCTCAAGTGGCACCTGGACCCTTAGCCTAATGTGGCCTGATATGGGTCATCCCAGCCTGCTATTGGGCGGGGGCGTTGGGTGCTCTGGGCTCCCGAGAGCCCCGGCTTGTGGCTTCTTATGAGCAAAACCCCTGAGCAGTTGTGTGCGACCGTTATGAAGAGCATCCCCGGCCATGCTTAACGCTGGTGGCACCTGCCAGAGAGAATGCAGAACAGAGCAGCCCCGGAGCCCTGTGTGTACCGCAGCTGGACCAGAAACGGCCGGCCGGCCTCCCCGGGGCAGAGCTCAGCAGACGGGAGCCGCCCCCTCACACAGCGCACGCGCCGCATAGGCCAGCGTGGTTGATTCGCAGCCTTGGACTCCGCTGGGCTGCAGAACTCGTAGCAGGCGAAAGCAGTTCCCCGGCGCGGCTCGGGGTGTTGAGGGAACGTGACTCAGGCTTCAGCAGCATTCTGACCTTGAAGATAGGGTACCCTCGTCATATAAACAGATGGAAGTTGTGGTCTGATTTTAAGAGTTTTGTCCTCAGTTATGAGGTCTCACTCAGGCAAATGGGCCAAAGGTTATTCTCCACACGTGCTTAGTCCAACACACCCACCGGCCAGTACCAGCTCCTTCCCCGGAGAAACCAGCCTTTGAGATGATGTTTCTGACCCCCGGAGCAGGGGTCTGTGTGAGAGAAACAGAACGGCTGCAGCACCCTCCTCCAGGCACAGAGCCCCCTGCGTGGCGGCCGTTTGGAAACCTGGCTCTGTGGGTCCTTGGGACAGCCTGGAACACAGAACAGAGCCGTATCCCCCACCGCGGCTGCCGGCGCCCGCCCGTCACACTGTATACCTCCAGGGCTTTGCAACCTGGTTTACATTTGGTTCTTTTTGAAAAACACGAAAAGGAAAACAAGCTTTGTGAATCAGCTTTGCAGCTGCTGAGGGCTTAGGAGAGACAGACTAGCAAGCCAGTTAAAAAGTTCCCGGGGACATTTTAGGGAGCAGAAAACTCTCAAGTGACTTGTTCTCTTCAGAAAATAACTCAGAATGGGATGCACTCTGGACACCCACCAGGGGCTTCTTTCATCAGGTCCGGCGCCCTCTTTTAGGTTCTTGTTGACGACATATATTGGAGTCATCGTCTGGAGCAGAACCGGCCCGTGAGCAGTTGGACCCGTGGCGGCGGGGCTGGTGAGCGGGAACCGCCGTCAGGCCCAGGCTGAGCCGCTCGCTCTGCGCTGAGTCGATAGGGGAAGGGTGAGGGTCAGGGTGGCCGTCCATCCGGGAAGGCGCAAATAGCAGGGGACCGCAGCATCCGTGTCGGCGGCGTTCCCACCCTGCTCCCAGCCCAGCCAGGCCGCGGGCGCCCCTTCTCACCCTTTCTGCTGCTGCTTTTCTTGGGGGAGCTCTCAGCTTGTCCGACCAGGGTGAAGAGCAGCTCATGTGCACCTTCCATCCCCGGCGAGGCGTCTTCACCTGCTGGCCACGCAAGTGGTGGCGAGGCCGGGCCCCAGCACCCGGGTCCAGGGCAGGAAGAGGAGGGCTGCCTTCCTGCCCAGAGAGCAGAGAGCTCAGACTCTCCCAGCCATGTGGGTAGCAGAGCAGCAACACCAGAAATGGAGGGAGCAGAGACCCAAGACGGACGGTCTCGCTGGGCTTGTACATCGGACGCAGGGGTGAGACGCTGGACCCCAAAAAGCACCATGTGATGTTCTTTTGAAAAAATAATACTGTTTCAGATGGGGCCTCTGGCTACCGACCTCTGCATCCTGGCCTGTTGCTTCCAGGGTTCAGAAGCCCGTGGAAAAGCCATGATCGTCCAGGAACCACCCAAAGCTTCCCCCACCCCCCACTCTCTCCTCCAGACCCCCAGGCCCCTCCTGGGCAGGATGAGTGTCTTGTTTGCACAGCACCAGGCCAAGGGCCGGGCCGGCCTGGGCTTGCATCCTGCCTCTGCCATTTAGTAGCACCCTGTGTGCCCTTGGGTGTGGCTAATCTCTTAAACCTCAGTTTCCCCCTGGAACAACTCCTGGGGTCGTGGTGAGGATTAAAAGAGATATTGCAAATAAAAGTGTTCCTGGCATAACGTAGTGCTCAAAGTAGGACAGCAGCTATTATCACTGCAGGCAGAAACTGTGCCTGAGACTGGGGAAGACGTTTGATGAGAATTAATCTCTCCCGACTCCAGGGTTTTAGCATCTGTTAACACTTGCTCAAATAGGGGTCTCTGCAAGCTTTGACAAAGGACCCTTGATAAATATTTGTGGAACGACTGAATGAAAGAACGTGAAGCTTCAGTGCTCTTTTAATAGCTGACTTAGCTTTTGAATCAAAGTGAATCCGGCCCCCACAGGCCATCTGCATCAGGGTCGGCAGACTCTCTGGAAAGGGCCAGAGGGTAAACAGTGGGGATCTGTGGGCCGAGTGGGCTGGTGGATGCCTCACCTCGGCCGCTGGAGCACAAACGCAGCCACACAGACTCTGGTCCAGGAAAGAACGAACGTGGCCCCCTTCCAATCAAACAATTTGCGGACACTGAAACTAATTTGGATTTCATGAGAATTTCCACATACCGTGAAATCTTCTTCTTCTGAGATTTTTTTTCAACCACTCAAAAATGTGAAAGCCATTCTTAGCTTGCGGACCACACGGACACAGCAGCCCGGATCTGTCCCGCAGGTTGGAGTTTGCTCCACCTTCTAGGCCAGGATGACTCTTTCCAACGGAGTTTTACAAATACGACGTATGTGTAAAACACCTGACTAGTACTCTTCAAAAAAGCCCAGGTCATGACAAACAAGAAAAGGCTGAGAAACTGTCCCAGGTCGGAGGAGACTAAGGCGACACGATGACTAAATGTGAAGCAGGATCCTGGGTTTCTGGAACGGAAAAAGGACACTAGGAAGAACCCGGTGAAACCCAGAGGAAGTCTGTGGTTCAACTGACAGCATTGGGCCAAACTTAATTTCTTAGTTTCGATCAATGTATCTTGGTTGCCTAAAAGTGCACACGAGGGAAGCTGGGCAAAGGGTCTGTGTTAACTCTCCACACTACCTTTGCAAATCTAAAATATTTCAAAATCAAAACTATATTTAAAAATGAGGGAATTCCCTGGCAGTCCAGTGGTTAAGACTCCGTGCTTTCACTGCCGGGGCCCGGATTCGATCCCTGGTCGGGAAACTAGGATCCCACGTGCCTCGCAGCGCGGCCAAAAAAAAAAAAAAAAAAAAAAAATCCTGTACCACCTTTCTGCCTCAGCCACCCCTGAGTTGTTTCCACGAGCTGCCCTGTGCCCCACAGCTCTCAAGCCAATGCTCTTGAAGCCAGTCCGGGCCCCTGCTCGTGGGTTGCCTCACGTGCCAGCTGTCCTCTGGGAACCCGCTGTGCTTCGCGACAGTGTAGACAAAAAGGGGCTTTTTTTTTTTTTTTTTTTTCCAGAAAGATCTGTGTCCTAAAGCCATGGCTGCCCTAGACCCTGGGGTTTTTGGCCTGACCACGTTCTTGAGAGATCTGGATGACAGAGGTTCCCCTGCAGGCAGTGGCTCAAAACTGACTATAATAAATAGACACAGGACACTGGGACTCAACAGTAAGTTGCCACCCTATTCATATGTCATATAACATCCTCTGCTAGCTTAGCTTAAAGGAATATCACACACACACACACACACACAGGCACAGGCACACAACCCGAGCTGATGCAACATTCTTCCAGGGCAGTGTGATGCTGAGTGTAGGGCCCAAGCTCGTGGGACAGTAAACCCGTCGCGGGGTTCTTTACCGTGTTTCCTGAGCTGCTGATGCCCGAGGCAGGCCTCTCACCCCCGCCGATAACCATGGGTATTTATCAGTGCCCAGGTGAGAGGCATCAGGCCCCGAAAATCACTCTCCACTGTTGGCAACCCTGCCTTTTTCTCCATAGTTTGAAATCACCAGCTGTGAGTGGGGAAGTTCAATACCAAGGTCGCCCCCATGGAAGGGAACGAGCCATTGTGTTCGGCCCTGCACCCCCTCTTGTTCTCTCCTTATTTGTTGATGGGAAGTCACAAAACACTTCAATGTAAACATGGTATTTATTTTTTTAGATCTTAGTCGTTAAAGCAAGTGGGTTTTTTTCCTTTGGGCGGGGGCGAGTTTAGTTCTAACAACCACTACAAGCTCTTTGCCAGCACTTCAGACAACACACAGCGTGTGCTGTGAAGGGTAGTCCCCACAGCGTGTCTGTCCTGGCGGAGGGAGCAGTGGGCGGTATTGTGGACCCTGGTTCTGATGCAGAGAGAGCATCAGGTGTAGGCGCTGTCTAAAGTGCTGGCCGCCACCCAGCTTCTCCTCCGTGTGCATCTGATTGCTTCGGAGATGGACTTCATCCATCCATTCATTCATGAATTCAGCAAAGAGTGAGTGTGCGCCAGCACTGCGGTAGGGCTGGGGGTACAGGGGTGGACAAGACGGGCATGGCCCTTGTCTTCGGGGATCTCTGATTAAACAAACACATAACTATGCCGTTGCAAGCTGCGGTCATAGAGGAAGAGCCAGGGGCCTATGAGGTAGAATATCATGAGGGAAATGTGCTTTAGTTGTGATCAGGGCCGGTCTCTCCGAAGATGAGGCTTGTAAGTTAAGAGACAGTCATGGAAAGAGTGGGGAGAACCTTCCAGACCGAGGGGGCAGTGCCACCAAGGCCAGAGCATTCAGTGAACCAGAGGTTTGTGTGGTCAGATCCTAGAGAGGGACGTAGGCTCAAGGTGGGGTCCTCAGGAGTCTAGAACGACCTCTGGCATTCCTTCAGCACTGCCATCGCATGGTGCTTCCTCTCGAGTCCGAACAGGAATGTTTTCACATGGGCGATGGGCAGGAGGAATGGAGGGAGGCCAAGTCTTCAAGAAGATGATCTGGCCTTTCTCATTCCTTCACTTTCAAAGAGTCTTGATATAGGACTTCCCTGGTGGTGCAGTGGTTAAGAATCCACCTGCCAATGCAGGGGACACGGGTTCGAGCCCCGGTCCGGGAAGACCCCCACATGCCGCAGAGCAACTAAGCCCGTGCGCCACAACTCCTGAAGCTCGCACGCCTAGAGCCCATGCTCTGCAACAAGAGAAGCCACCGCAGTGAGAAGCCCCGCACCACAGCAAAGAGTAGCCCCTGCTCGCCTCAAGTAGAGAAAGCCCGTATGCAGCAACAAAGACCCAATGCAGCCAAAAATAGATACATAAATAAAATTTAAAAAAAATTTAATTACAAAACCTTGGAGAAGCTTTTAAAAACAAAACAAAACAAAGAGTCTTGATATGGGGTATGCTGCCGCTCAGAGGATCCCAGGAAAGACCATAAATAAGTCTTGTGAGGAACCAGCCCTGAAGCTGGTGTGTTCTCTCACGTGACACTGGACAAAGGTGGGAAAGCTCCCAGTGGGTTTCAGCCCCGTAAACCTTAAACCCTGAGTCGGCATCAATACAGCCTTCTTAGTTTTCCAGGGATTTCGACATTTTAAAAAGATGTAACCACAATTTTCTCCGTGATCTTGTTGTCCCTTTGTGCACAACCATGTTTAACTACACAGTCCCCTGAGTCGCTGGTGGTATCCCAAAGGCAGCCAGGTGTACAGCGAAGCTTCACCAGAGCTAGCCGCTTACCCCTCCCTCAGTGTGCTGTCCGTCACCTCTGCCTTTCACGAGGGTAGATGAGAGAATAGCAGTAACTTGTGCCAGATCCTCTAACAGTGACCTCAGTTGAACTCTGTGTGCCCTGGTGCTAAGGCCTAAGATAAAATGTGGCGGGAAGCATGTTTCTTTCCCTTTAGAAGGTTATATTGTAGCGAGGGAAACAGACCTGTCAATAATAATACAGTATTTTGTGATATGACATAGGGGCGTCCAGAGCAGATGGGGCAGGAAGGAGGAGGCGATCAGGGCGGGTGGAGGAGACATTACATAAATGAGGCGCTCTAAGCCCATCTGAGCAGTGCCGGGGAGCAGTGGCAGGAGAGCAGCCCAGAGAAGTCAGTGATCACATTATAGCTGGCCTTGTGTGCTGAATCAGGGAGGTTAGGCTTGATATGAAAGGGAAGGGGGAGAAGTGGATCAAACTTGGATCTCAGAGGCGTAGGGCTGGGTGATGGGCAAGAGGGATTGGCTGGGGAAAGGGCCCACGGCGAGGGGATTGTTATAGTAGTTTGGGGAGAAGTGAAAGATTGCAACAAGAGAAAAGACATTCAGGAAGGATAAATAAGTATACAGACTGAGAGGCAGCTTAAATAGGGTATCAGCCATGATCTTTGGTTTGGAGCAATAGAAATTGGCTCTGGTTAGCTTCAGGGGAAAAGGGACCTTATGTGAAGACTATCAGGTAACTCATAGGCTCAATGGAGCGACTGAAGAAGCAAGCTCTGAAAATGACCAGGAACCAACGGCAGCCAGGATGCCAATGGCGCTGCCACCACTGGGAGCTCAGCGCCTCCGATACTTAGGCTCTCCAAGGGCCACTTCTGCTGGAAGTCATTTCTCCGCTGCCCCTGCACACCCTCAGACATCAAAGTCAAAATCAAAACCACAATGAGATACTGCTTCACCGCCACAAGACTAATATGAAAAAGACAGACGATAACAAGTGTGGGTGAGGATGTGGAGAAACTGGAACCCTTGTACGTTGCTGGTGGGAATGTAAGATGGTGCAGCTGCTTTGGAAAACAGTCTGGCAGTTTTTCAACATGTTAAGTACAGAGTTACCATATGACCCAGCAATTCCCCTGCTGGGTATGTAGCCAAGAGAAATGAAAATATACATCTGCACAAAAACCTGTATACTTATCATCATAGCAACGTTATTCATAATAGCCAAAAAGTGGAAACAACCCAATGTCCATCAATGAATGAATGGATGAACAAAATGTGGTAAATCCATGTAATGGAATATCAATCAGCCATAAAAAGAATGAAGTATTAATACATGGGATGAACCTTGAAAATATGCTAAATAAAAGAAGCTAGGGGGCTTCCCTGGTGGCGCAGTGGTTGAAAGTCTGCCTGCCGATGCAGGGGACATGGGTTCGTGCCCCGGTCCAGGAAGATCCCACATGCCGCGGAGCGGCTGGGCCCGTGAGCCATGGCCGCTGAGCCTGCGCGTCCGGAGCCTGTGCTCTGCAACGGGAGAGGCCACAACAGTGAGAGGCCCGCGTACCGCCAAAAAAAAAAAAAAAAGCTAGGCACAAAAGGACACATATTATATGATTCCATCTATGTAAAATGTCCAGAATAGGCAAATTCATCGAAACAGGAAATAGACTCTTGGTTGCCTAAGGCTGGGGGGAGAAAGAATGACAGCAAATGGGTAGAGGGTTTCTTTTTCAGATGACAAGAATGTTCTAACATTGATTGTGGTGATGGTTTCACAGCTCTGCGACTATACTAAAAAACACCTTGGGCTTCCCTGGTGGCACAGCGGTTGAGAGTCCGCCTGCCGATGCAGGGGACACGGGTTCGTGCCCCAGTCCGGGAAGATCCCACATGCCACGGAGCGGCTGGGCCCGTGAGCCATGGCCGCTGAGCCTGCGCGTCCGGAGCCTGTGCTCTGCAACAGGAGAGGCCACAACAGCGAGAGGCCCGCGTACCGCAAAACACACACACACACACACACACACACACACACACACAAAAACACCTTAAAAGGGTGAATTTTGGGACTTACCTGGCTGTCCAGTGTTTGGGACTTCGCCTTCCAACGCAGGAAGTGTGGGTTCAGTCCCTGGTTGGGGAGCTGGGATCCCACATACCTTGGGGCCAAAAAAAAAAGGCCAAGACATAAAACAGAAGCAATATTCTGGCGGGTTCAGTGGAGACATTAGAAATGGTCCACATCAAAAAAAGAAAAAAACCAACCAAAAAAAGGGTGAATTTTATGGTATGTTAATTATATCTCAATAAAGCTATTATTTAAAAATAATCGACTGGCAACCCAATTAAAGAAATGGGCAGAAGACCTGAATAGGCGTTTTCTAAAGAAGACGTACAGGTGGCCAACAGGCACATGAAAAGATGCTCAACATCGCTAATCATCAGGGAAATGCAAATCAAAACCACAAAGAGACATCACCTCACATCTGTCAGAATGGCTGTCATCAAAAAGACCACAAATAACAAATGTTGGCGAAGATGCAGAGAAAAAGGAACCAGTCACTATATTATATTCCTCAAACATATTATATTGTAAATCAACTATACCTCAATAAAAAAGAAAATCAACCTACTAGACCATCCACCTGGGTAAGGTTGGGACCCATGCCCAGGACCTAACCCCCTGGGAAAAAGAGGGACAAGCCACCTCTAGCTTCTGTAGTGGGGGGCAGCCTCCATCCACAAAGGCTCACCCAGAACTAGGAAGGGTATTCAGATGCTGGGCGGCCAAAATGACTGCACACGTGGGAGCGAGAGAAGACATTCGGGCAGCCTCCTGGATTTCTGACCTAAGAGCTCACCAAGCACATTGGTAGATGCATTCCAACTCTGCTCCAGGTCACTGGGTCATGACCGGACTTCTGTGTTTAATCATTCATTGTTGGAAGAGCCTGCGTTACACCGTCTCACCTCTGAACACATCTGTCTCTTGAAGCACTTTATATCTACTATCTCTTTGTTTCTATATGGCCTCAAGTGGCCCAACTTTTAGGCAAGCCAGTGGCTGCATGCATGGATATACAACTTGCTAGTCTATTAGTATTTGAGCTGGTGACCATTTTTAGAGCTGTAATTACAGGCAAGAAAAAGTAGGCAGAGAAGCAAATTGGAGTATTTGATTTATCAAAGAAAATTTTTTTAATGGCTCCCCAGTCTATCTGAAATTCATCATCAGGCCCACATTGTGGGGGAGACGTTCCCTACGATAATTCGGGATCCCGTTGGGCTCCACCAGTGGCGTGCTGGTATATATTTACCCGTCCTCTCTGGGTGGGGGAGGGACAGGAGGGTCCTGAGAGCACTCCCACAGGGCTGATTTACAACTCTCCACATCCTGATGACTGTGGAGTGGGGAGCACCGGTCCAGAGACACAGTCAGGAGAGCGGGGCTCTGGCCAGAACTCTGCTAACTGGCTGTGTGACCGGATGGTAGCGTCCCTTTTTTTTTTTTTAATATTTTATTTATTTATTTATTTATTTATGTATGTATGTAGGCTGCACTGGGTCTTAGTTGCAGCACGTGGTTCTTCGTTGCGGCATGTGGCATCTTTGTTGCGGCGTGCAGACTTCTTAGTTGTGGCACGCATGCGGGATCTAGTTCCCTGAACAAGGATCGAACCTGGGCCCCCTGCATTGGGAGCACAGAGTCTTACCCACTGGGCCACCAGGGAAGTCCCAGGAGCATCCTTTTCTGTGAAAGGAGGGAGGCTTCAGCCTCTGCAGCTCATCCCTTCTGTTCCTGTCTCCGAGTAAGGGACTGTATTTCATTCTGTGGTTGGAGTGTTCCCTTCATAGTTTTCCCTCTTGGCTGGGCCTTGCTAACGACCTGCTCCCCAAACACCAAAGCACCTCTGTTTATGAAAACAGCGCTCGGTCACAAGTTGCTAGGCAAGGACCAAGGTGCCCAGAAGCGCCAGGGCCGGGCCTGCATTTTCCTCACAATCACCCATCTCCAACTCTGTTCCAGAGTTATCCTTCCCCTCCCCACACCTCCCACCCCATGGTGAATGAGCCTTCATCCTGGAGGAGGAGTGACGTAAGGGTTGAATTTACCAGCCTAGGAAGAGTAGTGTGACTTCAAACCCCAGTGTGGGGCATACTGATGCAAAGATCGTCCAGGTCTGTTATTTAACAAATGCTTTCTGGTATCTAGCAGTTACTGTGTGCCAAGTGCTGTTCTAAATTCTTGACAAATACTGTTTTGTTTTTTGTTATTGTTGTTGTCGGTGGTGGTTTTTTTTTCGGTACGCGGGCCCCTCACTGTCGTGGCTTCTCCCGCTGCGGAGCACAGGCTCCGGACACGCAGGCTCAGCGGCCACGGCTCACGGGCCCAGCCCCTCCGCGGCAGGTGGGATCTTTCCGGACCGGGGCACGAACCCGTGTCCCCTGCATTGGCAGGCGGACTCTCAACCACTGCGCCACCAGGGAAGCCCTGTTGTTGTTGTTTTTAATTGAAGTATAGTTGATTGACAATGTCGCGTTAGTTTCAGATGTACAGCAAAGTGATTCAGTTATACATATATATGTATTCTTTTTCAGATTCTTTTCCCTTATAGGTTATTACAAAATATTGAGTATAGTTCCCTGTGCTATACAGTAGGTACTTGTTGGTTATCTATTTTATATATAGTAGTGTGTATATGTTAATCCCAAACTCCTAATGTATCCCTCCCCCCACTTTCCCTGACAAATACTGTTTTTAATTCACATAACTCTGTGAGGCAGGTCTTATTTTCATCCCCATTTTACAGATGAGGCACAGTTAGGTCAAGACACAAGCCATGACTAAGTAACTCACCTCTGGAACCCCACGATCACTCCTTTAACGTGTCTAAGATTATCACAAACATTCAGAGAGAGCTTGACTTCCAGTCTCTGGTAACTAGTTATTCAGACCAACGCTCAAGCTGAAAGCAACTAAAAATGCTAGAACATATGCTAGAAAACATATTTTAAAAAATCCTAAAAGCCACCACATGCTGACAAGATAGCAAGGAATAGGTGAAACTGAAGGAAAAAGAGAACCCTGACAGCTAATCCAGCAAGGAAGCCACTCGAACCCTGTAGATATTTGCCAAGTCTGGCATATTTGAACTTCAGTGTGAATGGTTTTCTTGAGGCAAGAGGTCGGAAATCAAAGTCCAGGGTCCACACTGGGTGGGAGACGAGACCTTGCCCAGTGGTGTGCTGGTAAATGCTTATCACCAGCCCTTGGTGGGGTTGGGAAAGGGTCCCGATGTATTATAGCATTTGCCAATTTCCATAGCGTAAATGTTCCGCCGTGGCTGATTTAGAACTATTGATAGGAGGTCACTGAACAGAGTTGGGAAGCGCAGGCTTGGCAGTCAGCTGCAGCACATCACTGACCCCACCCTGGGTACAATAAGCAAATCAGTCTCACTCACTTAGGCAACCTATATTGGCATCACCTGGGGGTCCAGGGACCCACGAGCCCTGAACTTGGATGTTGGTCATCCTGCACTAGCAGTGCCCTCAGGAGTCCGGCAGAGCAAATGTAAAGCAACTCGAGAGGAAGGTAACTTCACTCTAGGCCTCAGATTATCCCTATAAATAAATTTTAAAATACAATGTCCAGCAAGGTCAAGGAGAACCAGACAGATCACAAAGAAATAGGACACCATGAGTAAGAACCAGCAGAAACAGACTCTCAGATACTTCAAATATCAGAATGATCAGACACAGACTATAAAACAAGTGTGCTTTGTTGAAAGAAAGAAGTGTAAAACTATCCACAGGGGACAGGAAACTATAAAAAGTGCCGTACTACATTTATAAAGAACATTTGTAGAGAGCCTTATAGTTTAATCGGAGATCAAACACACAAACACCTTCGGGGCCATGTGGTAACACAAATGAGTACAGTGACTGGGTGACACATTGGTGACCTAGTGAGCTCTATCTGAGGGGCACAGGGCTTCTCGGCTCCAGCTGACTGTTGCCGTGTGGCACGTGGGGCCCAGTTGGCAGGTCTTCTGCTATCTCTAGAGAAGCTGGATATTTGGATTTCTTTGTATGGTGGCAAAATACACATAATGTAAAACTGGCCACTGTAACAATTTTAAAGTGTGCGATTCGGCGACAGAAAGCACATTCACAATGTTGTGCAACCATCACCACTACCTACTTTCAGAACTTTTTTATCACCCCAAAAGGAAAACCTGTACCCATTTGAAGTCACTCCCCATTCCCCCCCCCCCCCCACAGGGAGCGGCTATTAAGATGTCATCGATATCATCGTACGTCTGTCTGGCTTTCTGTCTCTAGGGATTTGCCTAGTCTAGATAACTCATATAAGTGGAATCACACAATATGTGTCTTTTTGTGACTGGCTTCTTTTACTTAGGATGTTTTCAAAGTTCATCCATGCCGTGGCGTGTATCAGTACTTTATTCCTTTTTGATGGCTGAATAATATTCTATTGTATAGATATGCCCATTTGTCCATTCATCATTCAGTACTTGGAGTTTTTTTTTTTTTTTTACTTGGAGTTTTAAATATATGTTCCCATTTTTAATTCAAATATATGCTTTAAAAAGTTCTGTGTAACCTTAAGCATGTATCTGCTGGCCAGGTAAGTCAGAGGGCCAATGGTATGAGACTGCTGTCTTATGACCCACTGTTACATGTTTTCCCATATAATCCTCACATCAGGAACTTGGGGTTTGGGATGGTAAAAGGACATGCATAGGAAAAGGCCTGCAGTGCAGCTTCCACTCCGTATCGCCAGAAGCTTTTCTCCCCCAAACCAAAACCTCAGGGGAAAGGGCTTGGTTTTAGAATGAGCGGAAGACAAACATCTAGCTCATGGCTGTGTCCTTGAACTTCCCTGGGACTCAGTTTCCCTCCATGTAAAATGACTGATGTTGGGTTAGTTGATCTCCAAGGCACTGGGCTTGCTAACGGGGTCATTCTTTTTCCCCAGCATCCACCTGGGCACGAATTGGCTCTGGTCAAGATAATTTAGCTGCAGCTGAACATAAGGTTGAGGCCCCTGGCTTATCCTGGTAATTGCAGATTCGTGCGGAGCTGTCGTAAGGCACCACGGGGAAGAAACCAGTCCAGAAGTCCTCCTTGTCGCTGGCCAGTCCATTTTACCTGCCAGGGTCATTTGTGAGGTGGCAGCACCTGGGCTGAGCCTGGGACTTACATCAGGAGTGACTTAAACTCAACTCGTGGTTCTCGAACAGAAACCCCAGCGTGGGCTCCCTGACCTTATTTATGGCGAGGGCAACTTATCACTAGGAGGAAAGATCTAAGAGCCCCTGTTGAAATGCTGATAAATAATCATCGAGCTTTTACTGCGCCGAAAGCTCTTTCATAAGCAAGGTCGGATGTCTCTAGTGGTCACCCCAGGCACCTTTCCTCCCACCCTCGTTTGCCAAAAGGACGAAGGATAGGGAAGCGACGTCCTAGCTCGCGTATTTAAACCGGGCAGAGGGTCAGCAGAGGTCCGCGTTTCTCAACTCTTTCCAAGAGCGCCTCGCGTCCCGAATCGGCGCCTTCAACTCGCAGAAGTCGCGAGCCCCACAGGAAACTTCCATTACTGCAGACGCTGCCACACACCCGGGGCAGCGGATGGGCTGCCGCGCTGGCTCCCCAGGAATGCGCTCCCTCCACGGCCGGCCGCCCCGCCGGCCCGCCCTCTCCCGGGGAGCCCCCGGCACCTGCGGCCTCCGAGTAAGTGTCCGCGCGCACGTCCGCCGGCCCGCCTCCCCTCCGCGTGCCCGGAGCCGGGGGTCGCCGGGTACCCCTCGCCGCCTCCCCGTGGAGCGGGGGGTCGCGGGCGCCTCCCCCGGGTGGGCGGAGAGGCTCGCGGCGCTGCCCCGCGGCGGCAGCGGCGCCCGGAGGCCGCACTACCGGCGGCCGCGGCGGCGCTGCTCCCCCTGCTCGGTGCAGCTGCCGCCCGGCGCTTGCGCACTGGGCCCTGGGCGCGCGGCGGCACTAGGCTTTGTGTGTGTGTGTGTGTATGTGTGCGAGTGTGTGTGTGTGTCTGTGTGTGTGTGTGTGTGTCTGTGTGTGTGTCTCTGTGTGAGTGAGCGGGCGGGCGGGCGCGAGTGTGGCCGCCGCGGAGCGCGAGCAGGACCCGGCGGGCGCGCTCCCCCAGCCTCTCTCTCCCCGCCAGAACCATGTCGGGCAGGTCGGTTCGAGCCGAGACCAGGAGCCGGGCCAAAGATGATATCAAGAGGGTCATGGCGGCTATCGAGAAAGTGCGCAAATGGTAAGCGGAGGCGCCGGCTTGTTCTCTCGTTCGGTTGCAGGCTCGCGCCGCGGCCGCCCCGAACCCCGAGACCAGATACAAAAAGCCGGCGGGGCGCAGCGCCCCGGGCCGCCCGCGGGCCCAGGAGTTGGAGAGGGCGGGCGGCGCGCGAGCCGGGTCACCTGCGCGCTGCGGGGGCCGCGGCCGCTGCCCAGGTGCGCTCGCGCCTGTCGCCCACCTGGCGCGGCGGCGGCAGCCTGGAGGCGGCGGGCGCCCCGGGCCGGGCGGTGGAGCGGCGGGCAGTCCCCGGCGCGGCGCTCGGCTCCCGGGAGGGGGGCTCGGGGCCGGCCCCAGAAGCCATTTCGTTTTGTGCAAGTCACATGAAAGCGGCTTCCCGCGCGCCGGGGCCGCGATGCAGGCGGCAGAGGGGAGAGCGCGAGCTCCATTGTGCAGGCACCGAGCGGGCCGCCGCCGCCGTCTCCGTCTCCTACCCGCGCGCCCCGGGCGGCGCAGCGCCGGCCCCCGCGCCCTTGCCCGCGCCGGGCCTCCCTGTCTCCCTCCCTCCCTCCCTCCTCCCCGGCCGGCTGGCTGGCTGGCTCGCTCGCTCCCCGCCTCCCAGGCCCGGCGCCCTCGAGTCTGCGGAGTTTGCAGAGCGCGAGCCGTTTAAATTTAGCGCTTTGGGCTGCCTGGAGCGAGGGCTCTTGGCGAGGAAGAAAGATGGGGGCGAGCGCGAGGAGGAAACGCCGGCGGCGGCCGCGGGGCCCGGGGCTCCGGGCTCCCCCCTCCCGCCCCGCTGTGCCCGGACCCGGGCGCGGGGGTCTGGGCAAGCGAATGTTGGGGGCCAGACCCCGGTCCTGGGCCGCGTCTGTCTGTCCGAACCCGGCAGCTTGCGTTTGTTTTGCGGAGACAGCCGTTGTTTTTGTTCTCTGCGCGGGGGGCGAGGGGGACTCGGTGTCGGCCGTGCGGTTTCTCCAGCTCACGTGAGATTCCGTCCGGCGTGGCCTGGTTGTAATTAATACGACTGAACGTTTCCCCGGCCTCGTCCGGGTCTGTCTCGGAATCAGCCCGAGGGCCAGGCCCGAGGCGCGAGCCGATCGCCAGGTTGGGGCGGACTTGTTGAAAACTCCCAGCTCCCGGATTTCAACTTTATTATTTTTTTCCCACGGCCTCACCAGGGTCAGGGAGGGAGAGGAGCCGCAGCGCCGTTCGAGTGTCAGCGCCCGCGGGCTCATCCTGACCCTTTATTTAAAGCCTGCAAACCCCCGCAGGCCCCGTGGCAGGCTCTGTTTATGTTTAGGGGTGTCATTTCTTGAGTAACGCCTCGCCTCGGTCCCTCAAAACCACTGGGGGCTAGCCTCCAGTCTAGCCGTGTCACAAGTTAGCTGTCCTTTCTGAGTCAAACCCAACAAAAAAGGCAAGAGGAAAATCAATAAAGTCCACGTGCTCTCGGGCCTCCTATGGAAAGGGCTGTCTGCAGATGGCCGGATGCCCGGCCGAGGGCTGGGTTTGGCTCTAGTGGGACAAAGAATTTTCAGAACCGTGAGAAGGGAAGGCCTTCCAAAGTTGAGATCCAAGTCTTCCCTGCCGTGGGAGCTCCCCTGGTGCGCAGGGCGCCCCGTGCCCGGACTGGAGCCATTTAAAAATGGCAGAAACAGCTGCAGGCCAAAACGGCACACGGGAAAACAAGCCCACCACCCCCTCTCCTGCGGGATTCCCAGAGGGAAGGCTGGAGTGGTCCCCTGCCTGAACGCCTGTGCAAAGAAAGAGCTGTTGTCTGGGCCTGAGTCCCTTCTGTCAGCAGCCTGGAGGTGAGAAAGGGGTGGGGGCCAGCTGCCTTTCCGTGCTGCGGGAGGCTTGGCGGGGCCTTGCGCTCCAGGTTCCCGGCCTGGCGGAGGCTCCTGCACCCTGACAGCTGCTCTGCTGGGAGGGCAGATGGAGCTGTGTGGGGTTTTCCACCCTGCCGGCCCCAGAGCAGCCGGCCTGGTGGCCCTCAGTGTTGCTTAGCCCGCTGCCGGCGAGGCCTGTGTTTGGGGGGACGAGAGGAGAACGTGTCTCCCTTCCTTTTTTGTGTCTTGGGAAACTACGAGTCAAGTCCCCTAGAAGACCTCAGGCTTTGGGATCTCATGGCTGGGCTTCCAGTGTGACCTTGGGCTAAGCACATAACTTCTCTAACCACGACAAGAGGTTCCTGTGCTACCTTCTCCCCTTCTGGAATAGCATCATGTCTCGAAAAGCACTTATCCTGCACACAGGAGCAGTCATTAAATGCGGTCCTTACTGTGGGGTAGAAACTTGCATTTTGCTGATTTTTTTTTTCTTTCTTTTTCTTTTTCTCCTGCCCATTCTAAGTAAAAAAAAAGCCTTCGCCTTGTTTCCTGGGTTTCCCCAGCCCCGAGAAGCCAAATCTCACCCTCGCTGTGCCTTCAGAATGCGTCTTCCAGTCAGCCCTTGTGGTCTGGGGTTGTTTATTAACTGTGTGGCCACCAACCGTGCATTTCACCACTGGCTGGGACACTGGGTTGCCAGATTTAGCAAATAAAATTATGGGACACCCAGTTAAATTTGAATTTCAGATAAACAAAGAAATAATATTTTTAAATACTTCCTTTTTTTTTTTAGTGTAAGTATGTCCCATGCACTAATTGAGACATACTTACACTGAAAAAATTATTCGTCATTTATCTGAAATTCCAATTTAACTCTGCATCCTGTTTTGTTTTGTTTTGTTTATTTAAATCCAGAACGGAGGTGCCTGGCATACCACTTAGCCTGTAAGCCTAGGGTGGTATTTCTCCTCAGTCCCAGGGACCCCTAAAAATTCCCCCTTCTGCCAGCCCTACCCTTCCCCTGCCCTGGAAAAAGCCAGCAGCCAGCCGTGGCCACCCTGTCGGTAGCTGCCGGCCGTTTCTCCTCTCCTTTCTGTGTCCCAGCAAGGCAGGTTGGTGGAGTGAGAGGCAGCTAGAACAAGAAGGAAGAACGAAATGGTGGGCTCCTTTTGGGGAAGCTGGGGCAGGGTTAGGAGGCCCCGTGTGGGCGGAGAAAAGCAGGGCAGGGGGAGTCCCTGGGCGGGAGGCAAAGCCTTGAGCCTCGAAGTAGGCTTAGGCCTGGGACCCCTGGATCCGTGGTCTGAAGGGTCCCTCGGTGGCTTGTGAAGACAGAGAGGCCTGTTCCCCGAGACTTCCCGCCTGTCTCTGGGGGCGGGGGGAGGTTTGACTGTGCCTAAACCCTCACCTTGGTACTTCCAGGGGCACCCTTCTACCAGGCACAGGGCAGGTCAAGCGGGCCTGGGCCTAGTTAGGATGAGGCCAGCTGTAGCCAGGCCTCCTGCAGCATCAAGGACTAGCCCTGAGAAGTGGATCGGAAGTGAGGGGTTCGGAGCCCTCTTTGAGGGAGTCAGGTCACCCTGGCTGGCTAGCCCTTCCCTGGACCTGACCTTGGGGGAACATTAGAAATTGCCCTCGGTCTAGAGAATCTGGGGAGAAGGGTGCGCACAGTTTACACAGGAGCCTGTGTTGGGGAGGAGCGTTTGGGGCTCTATTCCTACAGCTGGGACCTCATTTGCTTCTTTTGTCCAGGAGCCCAAGCCTGGTGGGGAAGAGAGAGGCACTTAAGCCTGGCCTGGTTACCAGGGGCCAGCAAGGCAGGAGGGCTCAGGCCGTGCCCAGGGCAGCTTCGTGGCAAGGTTGGGCTGCGGCCTGGTGGTTGTGGTGAATCCGAGCCCAGTGCCTGCAGGTGGCGAGACCTGGGGGATCCGAGGGAGCCCCAGGGCCCCATCTGGAGAGAGTCAGTGCTCCTCGGGGCATGTGGGCCCCTCGTGGCCAGGACGTGTTTTTGAGAGTGGCCAGGAATCTGCATTTTAATGTGGGGTCTGGCTTCTTTTTTTTTTTTTTTAAGTCTGGTAATTGATTCAAATTTTTAAAAGTACCGTGCGGGCCAGACAAAACACGCCCGTTGGCTACTTGTTTGCCACTGCGGATGTAATTAAGTACAGCTTAATACCTTCCTTTGGGCTTGGGGGGCTGTGTGTTCTAGGGTGATGGATTTGGAGGTGGTAGTGGGAACTCTCAGCTGCTCTCTGGAGTCCCTGTGTCATTTCCCGAGGCGCTGCCAGGCCGCTGGCTTGATGACACACCCGGCGCTCCCTGGATGTGTCTCCGAAGTACCGGCTACTCACTCAGTGACTCGCCCCTGAGCTCTGGGGCCTGTGTCTCCCTGGGTGGCTGCTGGCCGGATATCAGGCTGAGGTCGGGTTCTCAATGTTCTTCCCTCTGTCCCATGGCCCCTCAATGCCCACACCTAGAAATGCAACTGGAGAACGGTTTCTAATCCCTGGGGTGAGTTGGGAACTCGGACCGAGGGAGGCACCAGAACCTAGCTGTGTTCAGGTCCGAACCTGCAGGGCCTGTAACCTCTCTGGGAAGCTACCTGCCACTTGATACATTCCTCTTGGCTCAGGTGTGGGCTGCGAAGCCCAGATCTGGCATACTTTCTGCCCTGAGAGGTGTCCTGTGTATTGCAAGTCAATTACTTTTTTTTTTTTTTTTTAACACAATCAAGCCTTGGATTTGCTGACCTACTGGGGCCCGGGCCAAAGAAGCCAGTTGAGGGGCTTGTGAGTAATGAGTGCCTTTGGCCATCTGCATGGGATTTGGGCGATTTGTCCAGCTTCTGTCACCGATGTGCTCTGTGGAGTCATTTCTTAGTAGTTTTTCATGGGAGACAGAATAGCAGGGGTCAGAGCCCGTGTCCAGTCCTGGTTCTGCCGTTGACTAGCTGTGTGACCGTGAGCTGCTGGTATAACTTCTCTGGGCCTCCCATTTCCCCATCTATAAAGTGGGGTGACAGTAGTCTCCCTCTCACAGGTCTGTTGGCAATTGTCGGGAGAGAGGGCATGTAAGTAAAGTGCTTGGCACGGAAGCCCTCAGCGCACAATGGCCATTAGGATTGTTGCTTTGTCACCAAGGTTGTTTCTTGGAATGTCTCTGTCCCTTCCAGGCACCTGCTGATTATTCAGCATGAAGGTGGGGAAAGACTTGGGGTCGTGAATCGTCCATCCTGCCTCTGAGAGGCTGGGGACAGGTGGGTGGTGACTTAGGTGCCTGACTTTGTTTAATTCTCTCAGGGCTAAACGGGGCAGGGATGGGGCAGGGGAGGTTACTCCAAAAAGCAGTGCGGCACGGAGCTTTGAACACCGGCTCTGGGGAGAATGACTCCACCTCCCCCTGCCTCAGTTTCTTTATCTGTCAGACAGGAAAGGTGACAGTTACTGCCACGAGAGGTTATGGGGTGATTAGAGTGTGTACAGCGCTTAGCACACAGAAGGCACTAGAAATGGTCACAGTAGAATAAGGAAAAGCCAGGCCCTCGCTTCCGCCAGCCGGGGGCTTTGGGACCCGCGCAGGCACAGTTTGGGGTATGGAAGTGTCCGTGGTTTGGCTCAGCTGGTTTTGAGTGTGCTTGGGCACCCGGAACCCCCAGTGGTGAAGGGGTGCCAGGTGGCGGTAACGTGTCCCACCAGCTTGGGAGGGCTACTTGCCCATGGAGGAGAGGACCCAAGGCCAAGGTCTTGGTGGGGAGGCTGGACGAGGCGCCCACAGCCACACGTAATTCTCGGCTCCGGTGGACCCCGTGTCGCTAACATTGCTGAGGGCTCCCGGCCGCTATGCCACCTACGGCAGGTGTACGTCTGACTGTCCCATCAGTCGTGGACTCCAGAGCCCAGCTCCCTGGTTGAAACCCCAGCTTTCCTTCTGAGGGGGGCTCTCCCTTAGCCGTGGTGTCCTCGGGCACGCGGCCTCTGGCTGTCACTCCTAGTGCTAGGGGCAGGAGGTGACAGGACCTGACTCGTAGGCTGCCAGAGGTCGAGGACCGAAGTTGGGAGGCTGGGGTGATATAGCTAGAGAAGGACGATGCTCGAAGCAGAGAGATAGGAGGAGAGAGTGGTAATTACCATCATCACCCTTAGTGGAAAGCAGTCACCCCTTTCCTTCTCATGGCTTGTGATTTGCTTCTCACCATCAACCTGCCTTTGGCAGCTGGGGGCCCCTGGGCACTGTGCCCCAGGAGTTTAGGATGCGGCTGGGGGTGGATCGGGGGCAGCTGTGCAGACGTTAGGAGCTGAGACCCTGGAACTGAAGCCTGTCTCCGAACCGACGTATAGGGTCTCGGGGCAGGCAACCTCCCGGCCGTGGCTGCCCGCAGACGGGGCTGTGCTTCCCTGTCGCAGCCCCTCGGTTTCAGCATCTGGGGACTGCCCTTGGGGCCGAGGCCACTGGGCATCCAGGTTCCCCCCTGCTCTCCATTCCCCGGGGCTGATCTAACTGGCGTTTGCCCGGAAGAGCCTGGGGTGGTTACTCATGCTGTCAGCTCCTGCTTCCCTTCCCACGACCTCGGAGGCAGGGTGCAGGGTGAAGGGGGCAGGGTGAGCCCCTGGGTGCCCTTGGGGAAGACCCTCCCACCCTCACGGAGGAAATGCCCTGTTGGTCTGAAGCCCTCTCTGCTGCCCAGAGGGTCTCGGGTGGCCCAGTTCGCCGGCTCTGGGGGGTGAAGGCTGGAGGAACCGGGGCTGATTCCCTCCATCCAGAGGAATCATCCCAGTGGCAGCCCCGCCCTCCCCTCCGGTCTCACGAGGCACTCTTCCAGGCACAGGAAGCAGTCGACATGCGACATGCTTTGTCTCACTCGCGGCAGCCTGGAGAGATTGACGACCCCATGTGGTCTAGCAGATGGGGAAACTGAGGCTCAGGCTGGCGAAGTGACTTGCCCAGGGGCCCGCAGCCAGCGAGCGGCAGAGCTAGGATTCAAGCCCTCGTCTGTGTGATCCGGAGATGTTCTCTCAGCCCTGCCTGGAGCTGTCACCGCGTCACAGCTGCTCCAAGGGAGTGCGGCCTGTGCCCCCTGCCGGCGTGAGCAAGGGCCTGCCCCCGAAGCCCCCTGGTAATGGGTTCTTCCTCATCCTCTGCAGGGAGAAGAAGTGGGTGACTGTGGGTGACACATCCCTGCGAATCTACAAGTGGGTCCCTGTGACGGAGCCAAAGGTTGACGATGTGAGTATGTGGGGCAGGTCCCCTGGGGTGGGGCTGTCCATCCACACTCCCTCCCATCACAGGGAGAGGGGGCTGTCCACTGCCACCCACCATGCGGGGACCCTGGGGCCAAGGCCACTTGGGCAGCAGAAGGACCCAGCTTAGGGCTGGAGAGGCTGCTGAACCTGTGTCTACCCCTCCCCCCATCATCCAGCCCCAGAGTTTGGCCCTCAGAGAGGTGGGGAATGTCCCCTGTAAGTCACCTCTTCAGGGCTGACAGCCCCATGGTTTGCCAGTGGGCACACTGCTTAGTGCAGAGTTATCCTCTCCCTGAGGCCCTGGGCACCATGGCTTTGCGGTGGGCTTGGCGGTACCTGCAGACAGGTACCTCCCCCATCGTTGTGGTGTCATTCCTGGCACCTGACCATCTGCCAGGCACTACTTTGTGGAGTGAGCTCTTTATCCACTCTGGACAAGGGAAGACACAGGCTCAGAGAGGCAAAGCCGTTTCCCCAGAGTCACACAGCAAATGTCAGGTCTTTTGACTCCAACGCATATACTCTCCACTCTTGGAGAGCCTTCTGGTGGTTGGAGCTGCTGGTGAAGGGTGACCCCAGCGTGAAAGTCTGGTGCGGAGAAGCAGGGGCCATTGACAGGGGAGGGTTCCAGGAGGGGCGGCGACTATGACCGCTAGAGGAAGGCCTCGTGGCTGCGCTTGATCTCAGGGAGGCGTTGATGACAGACCTGCCCCGCATCACGGATAGTTTTTCAGCTTGGTGGGTCCCAGGCCAGTTACCCTCAAAGACCCACAGGTCAGCTGCTCTCATTTCCAGTCAAAATCCAGAATGGTCCCACTGACAGGCCTTTGCATGGGCTGTTCGTCCTGCCTGAGTGCCTTCCCTACTATGCAAGGATGGCTCAGCTCACACTGACCACATGCCTCCAGTCGTGACAGTGGGCATGATTGGTAGGTTTCTAGGGGCCATAAAGCGGGGCAGAGACTTCCCTGGCGGTCCAGTGGTTAAGATTCCACAGTACCACTGCAGAGGGCACGGGTTCAATCCCTGGTCGGGGAACTAAGATCCTGCCTGCCGTGTGGCGTGGCCAAGAATAAAAAAAGAACCGCGGGATGAAGCCTCCCTCCACAGTCTCCAGTGACCTGCCCCACGAGTCGTGGGTCTCCTGGCAGGGCTGAGGCTCCATTCTTGACCCTTTGATCACATGCAGCCCCTGGGTGGGTCGGTGCTGGGCTGAGAACGTGGGGGCTCGTCATCCCCTCTGGTCCTCGCCTGGGCTGGTTCGTGGAGCCACCAGGGCTGCTTTCCCCAGAGGCACCGACATAGACTGTCCTGGCCTTTGGTGCCGGCCGTTCCGGAGGGAGAGCAGAGTGCAGCCAGCCTCCTCGAAGGCAGCTCCTGGCTCTTGCCCACGTCTGCGCCTTGCACATCATTAGGTGTTGTATAAACGCTGGTTGCGTTTGAGAAGATGTGGTCCCTGCTCTCAAGGAATTTATAATCTTGTTGGGGGAAGATAATTATAGAATAGCATGAAACAGACATCAGGGAAGTGCCAAGTGGATTGTGACGAAGGAGAGAATGTAATATATGGGCTGTCGGGAAGGACAGGGCAGCCTGGGGCTGGGCAAAGACCTCAAGATTTGGATTTGGACAGACTACCCCCAATTAACTTGTGATGCCAGACGGGTGACCCCACCTTGCTGGGTTAGTTCCCTCTTTTGTGCTGTAGAACAGTAACATCCAGCTCCTGGGGTTTCTGCAACAGAGCAAAGGCAGTATATCATATGGGAAGAATTTAGCTCAGCACAGCTGTGCAGACAGTGCTCGGATGCTAATTCGCTGTCATCTCTGAGCCAAGATGTACAATACTCCTCCCCCCTTTCTCTAGGGTGGTGGGTCCTGCGCCTGGCTGAGCCTTAGATCCCCTGGGAGTCTCAACAAAATGCAGGTTCCCGGGCCTCACCCTGTAGCTGGATCCGAATCTCTGATGGTTGTGGCCGGTAATCTTCAGTGGGAAGAGATAGCTTTCCATGTTTTTGTTTTTGGTTGGTTTATTTTTGGCCGCACGGCATGTGGGATCTTAGTTCCCTGACCAGGGATCAAACCCACGTCCCCTGCATTGGAAGCGTGGAGCCTTAACTACCTGACTGCCAACAGAAGTCCCTCTTTTCTTGTTTTCAAACACCCAGTAATGACGTGGTTACATCATTTTTTTTTTCTTCAGAACTCTTGAAAATCGTCTTCTCTTAAATAGGTAAAACACGTTACAAAATTCAATTGTTACTTTAAAACTCTTTTTTAAAACTAAAACGATTCACGTGCTATAAAATTCACTCTTTTAAAGTGTGCCAGTCAGTGTTGGTATATTTACAGTTGCGCAACCATCACCGCTATAATTCCAGAACATTTTCATTACCCCGAACACAAAACGCATACCCTCCCCAAGATCCTGGAAACCACCAGTCTACTTTCTGTTTCTATAGGTTTGCATATTCTTCAAATGTTACTTTTTTTTTACAGTCTTATCTTTTTATACATCTGCTTCCCATCCCGGCTGAACACCTCCAACCCCATCCAGCTCTTTTCCTTGGAGACAACCAGTATTTGTTTATCCTTCCAGAGAGCTCGTGCACGCAAAAATACAAACACACGCTCATTTATGCTCTTCCTTTACCACCAGTGGCAGCATCCTGTTCACATGTTCTGCACGTTTCTTTAATACATCTTGGAGATACTGAAATATTTTAATATGTGAATATTTCTGCGGATCCTTCCATATTAGTACAGGAAGAGCTTGTACTTGGACTCTGTGATTGTCACATCCCACTGTGTTGAATGAATGTACTGTAATGTGTTTAACAAGTCTTTTACCAATGGACACAGTTGGGTTGTTTCCACACAATTCCATTCCATCCGTAAAAAATGGAACCAGGTACAAAAGCATCCCCTTGACCTTTCCCTCCTCCCCTGGGCTTTCCCTCCTCACCTGGTCCCCAGTGTCGGGCCGGAAGTCAGCTGTCTTTGAGGAAGGCAGTCCCAGGGGCCTGAAGATGGTGGAAATGTGTGAGCTGTCTTTTCCATCCCTTACCTGGCATCCCTGTACTGTACCTGCTTCGGGCAGGGTGACCATGGCCTTTTCCCCAGAGGAAATTCCCGCCAGCCAGCGTGTTTGTATACCTGCGGGGCTGGCCCCAGAAGCAAGGCAGCCTTACCCCCAGCCTCCCAGCGCAGCCCCAGAAGCCTCCCCTCCACAGGGCTCCTTGATTCCAAAGCAGGTGAGGCTCCTCCTGGGACGTGTTCAAATGCGGGCCAGTGGAGCCCTCCAGAGCCCTGGGGGCTCCAGGATGAGTCAGCGTAATAAAATATTCATCTCGCTCCCCAGGGTCTCACTCGCGCGTGCACACACACACACACAATTTGATGACTCGGTTTCTGCATCATTTTTCTCCTCCAGAAAAACAAGAACAAGAAAAAGGGCAAAGATGAGAAGTGTGGCTCAGAGGTGACCACCCCGGAGAACAGCTCCTCTCCGGGAATGATGGACATGCACGGTGAGCTCCCCGCAGCCAGCCAGCCAGCCGGGCCCCTCTCCTGCCCGCAGCACTTGGTTGTGTTTTTGTTTTACCAGCAGGTTTGTTCACATTCCAGTCGAGGGGTAGGAGGGCTGGGCAGGACCGGGAGGCTTCTGTGCCAAGGAGGAGGCTCAGCAGAGGAGAAGAAGCTGCTTTTCCCAGAGCAGCAAAGCCAAGAGTCATAAAATGAGCCAGAGACATTAAATAAGACCTCCTTCTCACCCAGTGACACAAATGTCACAGGACGTGTTCTGTTAGCCCCATGTGCCCAGGAAGTTTTTTGGGGGAATCTTATCTTTTTCCCTCCTGGGCCTGACATATCATATCAATGATTCTTATTTCCTATTTCGCTTGGGCTACTGGGAAGCTCTAACTGGATTTCTGACTTCATGTGAATCAGTCTGGGACCCTAGGACCTTCCCTTCTACATCAACTGCCTAACTTCCTTTGCTGTCTTGTTTCAAAAGTTGTAACCAGTGTCCCACTGATCAGATCCAGGCTGTTGACATGCTTTAGCCAGTCTGCAGTTGTTTTGATGCTGCTGGTGGGGTTTTTTTTACCTTTTTATCTGAGAGGAAAGGCACAGATCGTAAGTGTGTGGCTCCATGAGATGTTCACAAACTGCGCACACCTTTGTCACCAGCCCAAATCAGGACAGAATGTTCCCGGCAATCCCCGTGTTGTCCCCTCCCGGTCATTCCCCAACCCACCATGGAAAACCACTACCTGACTTCTAACCTCAGAGAGTTGAACCAGAAGTTTCTAAAAAATTGAGTTTCTTATATTTATAAATCAGAAAATTTGCATTTCTCCCATCCTTTGAGAAATCAGATCTGCCAGCCCTTGGGCGTGTTCTTCCTCGAGGCCGCAGCCCGCTGCAACAGGAGCAGCTGCCCCTGTGGGGAGAGCGTGGCCTCTCCAGACCCACCAGGCTCACCTCCTGTTCTGTCCCCAGCCTGGCCCTGCCGGTCTAGGAGCTCCCAGCACTTGCCTTTCTCTGTCTTGATCCCAGCTTCAGTGTCTTTGTACTTCTGACCACCCAAGCCTTTTTGCACAACAAGGTGATGTTAGATAAATAAACAAGTAAGTCAAGAGGGAATATTGGTTGGATCTAGTTTGTAACCCTCCAGATCCGGGCTGTCTTACTCTGGGGGAAGGGAGGCCAGCAAACTTCCCCATTTGCCCAAACTGACTAGTCTGGAAAACAGTCACAAGCTCCAAGGGCAAGGAGTCTTGCTTGTTGCTGAACTGGCTTCAGAGAAGCACAGGGGGGGTGTTCGCTGACAGTTAACGTGTCAAGAAACTCTCTTACACACACACACACACACACACACACACACACACACACACACACACACACACACACACACACACACACACACACACACACACACACACACACACACACACACACACACACACACACACACACACACACACACACCAACAACTGGCCGTATAGTTTTAGTCGGGATGCATTTCATTTTCAGAAATAGGTATTTGAGTTGGGACGCACCCTGTCCCTCTGTCACTGGTTAGCATCCCCACTCTCTGGGGACTGAGGAGGCCCCTGGCCTGGCTCAGTTTCAGTTAATTCATAGAATTACAGGTGAGAACCTTTTCGAGCAGAGGGCAGGATCCCACCTGGATTCTAATGTGACTCTCCTAGGATCTACCCATCATGGTGTGATCCTGGGCTAGGTATTGAACACGTAGCCTTGGGGTGGTAATGCCTACTTCCCAAGGTCGTTATGAATATTGAATAAGATAATCCCTGAAAGGCCTTGGCGTACCAGTAGCTCACATTTAAGAAGCCGTCGCAGTGTGCCAAGCATCTTGCTCAGCCCATTTTGGGCATTACCTCATTTAATCCTGGTGATGAGCCACCTTTGTACAGACGGCGAAGGTAAGGCTCGAGGAGGCGAAGTAACTTGTGCAGAGTTAGGAAGTTCATAAAGGCCAGTGCTGGCATCTGCAGTCCTTTTGGAGGAGGCAGAATTCCAGTTCACGGCCACTAGCCCAGAAAAATCTAGAATACTGAGCAACCCAGGTCCCTGACTCAGGAACCATGCTCACCTCCCATTTTAGTACATGTGCAGCCGAGAAAGACCGAGTCCGCCTGCAGGGAGTGAAAGCTCAGGGAAAGCTATGGGCCCGGTTAGAGTTATCTGGAAGGCTACAGGCGGGAGGATGGCCACAGGAGGACATGAAGGGACAGGGCATCCGTCTCCAGGATCCACCTGAGGTCAGCCCAAGCATCAGGGTCACGCCGTTAACAGGTTACCGGGCAAGGCTCAGGGCAGCTGACTTGTTAAACATTAGCGCTTACTGTCCTTAATGAGCACGACCTAACGCTGGGACCCAGAGGTTGAGCCTCCGCCTTCCGTGCTTCCAACACACACGGCCATGTATCTCGGCATAGGAAGGAGGCTGAGATTTTCTCGAAAGGTAAATCGAGGGAGTTTATATCTTTTTTTTTTTAAGTCCCAGAATTCACGAGAGGATGCTTTTGTGTAATGAGCGCCCCAGAGTACACTTAAAATAAGATGCAATTTACCAAGTCAGGGCTGCAGGGCTGCCTGGCGCTTCCTCACCAGGTTGAGGTAGAGGAAAGACTCGGGGTTTGGGGCTGGGCAGACCAGCCCGACCCAGGGGCTCTGCTGCTGGGACTCAGTTTCCCTATCCGGGAGGTTGTTGAGATTAAACGAGGTGACTGTAAATGCCCTGGCCTGGTGCCTGGCATGTAGTAGGTGCCCTGGATGTGTCGACGTGCTTCTCGTTTTCTCTCCTCTCCTTCCTTCCCTGTCTGTTTCTTTCTTTCTCTCTCTCTCATTTTTACAAAAATGGCCTTGATCCCAGGCGCACAGCATGGCCCAGGAAAGCAGGGTAACACCACATGGGTATCTGTAGTTTAAAATGACTCTTTGCTCGCTTCTCGGCCTTTCGGCTAAGATCGAGTGTAGTATCTGTTCTTATCAGTTTAATATCTGATACGTCCTCTATCCAAGGACAATATATTGAATGGATTTTTGGAGCAGGCGGTTGGAATAGGAGCTTGCTGTGTGTGGATGTGTGTCCCCTCCACACATCGACCTGGTATTGCAGTACCCCCAGGAATGGTGCACCCCCTTGGGGAATAACTCAGTATCAAAAGGCAAACTGTGGGGCCTTCCCTGGCGGTCCAGTGGTTAGGACTCAGCACTTTCACTGCTGAGGGCCTGGGTTTGATCCCTGGTCAGAGAACTAAGATCCCACAAGCCTCACGGTACGGCCAAAAAACTAATAAAATAAAATGACTCTTTGTGCCCAAGAAAGGGTGTCCAGGGCAAGGGGGGGGATGTGCCCCAGGATCCCCAGCTTGGCCCCCCAGCTCAACCCCTAATGCCCTTGCCCAGCTAACTTTCTTCCCCTTTTCCTTTTTATTATGAAAAAATGTCATAATAGAGAATAGTAGAGAGAATAGTATGATGAAACCCATGTGCCTACCCACCTAGGTTTTCATAACGTTATGCCACATTTGCCTCATCTATTTTTTTGAATGTGTTAAATTTTTTAATTGAACTACAATTTACAAGTAAAAAAATGCACAGCTCTCGAGTGTAAAATTCAGGGAATTCTGACAATTGTGTGCAGCCCATGCTAGAAGATTTTAAAGTGCGTTTCCCCACATCACGATACTTAAGTCTGTACCTAAACACTTCAGCACGCATCACTGATAAATGACATTTCTATCTACCCACTGTACCATTATCACTCCTAAAAAAATTAATTCTTTACTTTTAAACTCCAGACTGTATTCAGATTCCCCGTTTGTCCCAAAATGTCTCTCAGAGCTGGCACCTTCAAAACAGGGTACAGATAAATTCCATACGTCATGCCTAGTTGTGAGGTCTCTTAAATTTCTTTAATCTGTAATACGACAGTAATCTTCTCTGCTTCTCCTTTTATTTTTTTTTCTTTAGTTGCGTTGACTTGTTGGAAAGCCTGGACCGGTTGTCCTGTAGAATATCCACTTTCTGTTGTGAACTTGTTGCCCTTTCTCTGCCTTTTATTTTGTATCAAGTGGAATTGGTCCACAGCTGGATCAGATCTGATGAAACGGTTTGACAGTGCTGCCTTGTGGGACCACTTTGGCCTTTGCAGTGCTTCAGAGCCAGGCCCATGAGATGTCTGGTTTCTTCACCCAGAACGAGACCTCACGTGACCCCCAAAGATTTTGTTTTATTTATTTATTTTTGGCCACACGGCGTGGCATGTAGGATCTTAGTTCCCCGACCAGGGATCAAACCCGAACCCGTGTTGCCTGCAGTGGGAGCTCGCATTCTTAACCACTGGACTGCCAGGGAAGTCCCCCTTTTTTTTTTTTTTTTTTTTTGGCCCAAAGATTTTCAATGTGCCGGGCCACCGTCTGCAGTCGGCTGCCGCTAACACAGGAGTCCCCTCAGTGAGTCGGGGGGTGGGGAGCTCAGATGAGCCTCCACCCCGCGCAGGACGTGTGGGGCGGCCCTGGGTGGGCAGCTCAGCGGCCTCAGGAGGAAGAGGTGTCTCCTCCCCCGGGAGAGCGTCCTGTAGGGCTGCGGGCAGCAAGGCCGGGGGGACTGAGCCCCCCCAACGCCTTGAGTCAGCAGCCGCGGCATTTCACGCTGTGGTTCTGTTCCCCCCCCCACCCTGTGCAGATGATAACAGCAACCAGAGCTCCATTGCAGACGCCTCCCCCATCAAACAGGAGAACAGCAGCAACTCCAGCCCCGCCCCCGAGCCCACCTCGGCCGCACCCGGTGACGGCACCGATGCCAAGGCGGATGAGGCCCAGGCCGACGGGAAGGAGCTCCCCGGGGCCGAAGGTATGTGCCCTCAGGGGCTGGGCTCAGAGGGGGCCTCTCTCCGGCCAGCCTTCAGCCAGGCAGTTGGAAGGGTCTTTAAGGAGGTTCTGCCAAGTGCCGGCCCCCAGAAGGTGATGGTAGAAGAAAGGTAATGCCTGGAGCTCATATTCTTGAGGAGCAATTAAAAAGAATCATACAATGTAATATTTGGAAAATAAGTGCTTTGGAGAATTATAAAGTAAGAAAGGGGAGTGGGTTAGGGTTGCATTTTAAATAGGATGGTCAGGGAAGACCTCACTGAGAAGCTGACATGAGAGCAAACGAGGCTCAGGTTAGGGGAGGGAGCAAGCTCAGGTTAGGGGAGGGAGAAGAACATTGGGGGCAGTGCAAAGGCCCTGTGGCAGGAGCGTGCTCAGCGTGGCTGGGGAAGAAGGCATGAGGGTCTCAACAAGCGAGATGAGGTCAGAGAGGAGGCGGGACCTCGAGTGTCGGGGCTCATAGGCCACTTCACAGACCCGGGTCTTTATGCTGAGTGAGACAGGAGCCCTTGGGAGTTTGAATGCCGTGATATGAAGAATCACCTTGGTTGCCGTGATTGAATCAGACGATGGGGAGGCCAGGGCGGAGGCAGGGAGACCAGCGAGGGGGCTACTGTAGTTGTCCAGATGGGAGAGGATGGTGGCTGATGAGGTGGTAAGAAGGGGTCTGATTGCGGAGGACGTGTGTATATGTGTATTTATAGGCTGGTTTATTTTGAGGTTTCTGGCTTCTCTTTATTTGTTTAATCTTGAGTCTTCTGTTTATTTATTTATTTTAATGTTTGTTTATTTGGCTGCACTGGGTCTTGGTGCGGGCGCGCAAACTCTTATTCATGGCACGTGGGATCTAGTTCCTCAACCAGGGATCGAACCCGGGCCCCGTACGTTGGGAGCACAGAGTCTTAGCCACTGGACCACCGGGGAAGTCCCTCTGGATTCTCTTTAAGTGAAAAATTTTCCAGTATACAGAAAAATTGAACGAATAGTATAATACTCTCCTGTATACCCACCAGCCAAACTCGTCAGTTGTTAACGTTTAATGTTTTGGGGTTTTTGGTTTTTGTTGGAGGGGGGTTGTGGTTTGGTTTGGTTTTTTGTGTTTTTTTGCTTTGCTTAAAAGTATTTTTTTCTGAGGCCATTTGACATTGAGTTGTAGACCTTATGACGTTTTGTCTCTAAACACTTCAGCATGCATCTTTTAAAAATAAGGACATTCTCTTACGTAGTCACGATGACCATTATTGCACCTAAGAAATTGAACAGTAGTCCCTGATTGTCTAATATCAAGGTGTGTTTCGGGGGCAGAGGTGAGAGTGTGTTCGATGGGCGGTGTGTGGGCTGTGAGAGAGGGGACTGGAGAGTGACTCTCGGCACCTGGAGGGACGGCCTTGCCCCCACCTGTGATGGGAGAGGTGGAAGGGCTGGGCCAGTGGGGTGTGGAGTGTGGAGGGGCAGGGCCAGGGCCATCTGGAGTGCCTGCAGATGCCCGAGTGCGGAGTTGGGGGTTCCAGGGAGAGGTCCGGGCTGATATGCTCTTACCTGGTGGGGCAAGGCAGCTGGCCTGGAGTCCGGGCTTCCAGATGCTTGCATCTCCTTGGGAGAAGGCCGTCCTGTGTTGCGGAGTTCATTCACATCCCCTTCCGTTCTGTTCCACACACTTCACCCACGTCAGCCCCATGCAAAACTCCATGCCAGTCCTGGGTGACAGTCAGCTGAGTCCCACTCCTGACTCCCAAGAACTCGCGGGCAAGACAAGCACTGAAGCTGAGAATTACAGTCTACAGAGGTCGCAGACAGACTAGATCGAGCATGTGGTGTGCGGGTGTGACCATGGAGCCCAGTGGTGTTTTTATTTTTAATTGGAACTCGAGGCCGAAATTTTTTTTTTTATTGGAGTAAAATTGCTTTACAATGTTGTGTTAGTTTCTGCTGTACAGTGAAGTGAGTCAGCTATATGTATACCTGTATCCCCTCCTTGGACCTCCTTCCCCCCCATCTAGGTCATCACAGAGCACTGAGCTGAGCTCCCTGTGCTTTACAGCAGGTTGTCGATGCCGAAATCGAAAAGTTGAGCGATTTCACTTAAAATAAGATCGATTTCCAGCCTCTCTTGAAAAGTGGGAAGATCTGGCAATACTGGACCTGCACTTCCATCGAGCAGCAACCAACTAGAGCAGAGATGTGTCTGCCTCTCCAGAGAGGGCCAGGAGGACCTACATTCACCAGTTACCACACTCCCCACCACACCCTATTGTCTCCCTGACGCTGAGGCCAAAGGCAGTTGCCATGTATTACACCGTGAGATCACTGTTGTTTTCTGTTTTTGTTTGTTTGTTTTTTTTGTCTCTGTGGCTTGTGGGATCTTAGTTCCCCGGCCAGGGATTGAACCCGGGCACTTGGCAGAGAAAGCGCAGAGTCCTAACCACTGGACCGCCAGGGAATTCCCTGTTTTTCTCATTGTTGATTTAAAAGGAAAGTTAATATGTTTCTTGAACCTTTTTCTCTGGTAAGAGTGGAAAAGTAAAAGGCTGAGAGGCTGGGGGAATGCACATTTCTTTGAGGAAGAAGAGAATATTCCTTTAGATTTTCTTTACAAAGCTTATTTGTGTTGGAATTAAATATTTGTCTCATTCATGGCACTGCCTGGCCCCTAAGGGGGCTTTTGAGCTCACAGTGAGATGCAGTAAGGAAAGGGAGCCTGGAAGGCTTCCCAGAGGAGGTGCTGTCTGACTTAGTCTTAAAGGATGAGCAGAGATAGGAGGGAACTGAGCAACCCAGGCAGAAGGGACTGCAGGGCAGTGCCTGGGAACGTGCGGGGGAAGATGCCCATGTGCCAGGAGCACCTCTGTGAAGGGGGTGCAGGTAACCCTACACAGGGGAAACAACCATGAATTAGGATGCAGATTGAAGTGCGCCCCCAGCTCTCCAGGGTCGTCCCCTTCCTCAGGGCGGACCACTGCTGAGTCTGTTTTGTAGCCTTCCAGAGACAGTCTGCACCTAGAAGCATCTGTATAAGATGATAACCTTTCTCTTTAGAACGCTTTCGCTTAGCCATCACCATGGAGATAATTCCACGTTAGGACACACGGGTTTGTCTTATTTTCTTTACCAGCCTATCATTGAATGACGTGAATGTGCCATGATTTATTTAAATAGTCCCCGCGTTGGTGGTCATTTGGGTTGTTTCTGTCTTTTTCCTACACCGACAGTGCTGGAGGGAGTCTTGTGTGCACGCCTCTTTGCTTCTTTGCTCAGGTGTGAGTGGGTGTGCAGGACGCGGCCCTGGAAGGGGGCTGTGGAGACGAAGGGCACGCCCTCTGTAGGCCCTGCGGGGTCTTCCTCCAGCGAGCCGGTGGGCGGAACGGCAGAGCAGGGCCTTTCAGCCTGGGCACTGTGGGCATGTGAGGCCGGATGAGTCTTTGCTGTGGGGAGTCCTGTGCGTGGCGGGGTATTAAGAAGCACCCCTGTCACTAGATGCCAGTGGCATGCCCCACCCCCAGTCGTGACACCAAAAATGTTTCTAGATGGGGCCAAATGTCCCCTGGGGGAGCAGGGGACAGAATCGTCCCCAGTTGAGAACTCTGTCCCAGGGACTTTGGCGCCGCCTTCTCCCGTGTACAGCACGTGGGCATCCCCTCTCGTTCCCATGGGGCCCCCCCGCCCAGGCCTGGCGGGGGGAGGTGCTGGGACAGGGCCGTGGACACAGGACAGCTCGTCACATCTGAGCCGACCCTTGCTGGCCGAGTGGCCTCAGGCCAGCAGCATCACCTGCGTGCCTTCCTGCTTCGTTGTTCATAAGATGAGACCAATAAAAGTTGCCTCTCCTCAGGAGGCTGGAAAGGAGGCGGGGCTCGCGGGGGTGGGGCAGCGGGAGGGCGGAGCGATCCTGGGGGAGCTGGGGGCGGGGCCTGCGGGGCCCGGTGCGGACCACTCCTGGCTTCTTGCTTGCTGGGTTTGTTTGTTTGCTTGTTTGTTTTTGCATTGGGAGTCTTAACCACTGGACCGCCAGGAAGTCCCAGTGGCTTCTTACTTTCTGGCCATAGCCTCGTTTCTCCCGTGTTTGGGGTGTGCGGCTGCTTTGCCCTAAAGGGTCCGGTAGAGCTCGGCAGCGGGATTACGTCTGGCGTCGGTGCTTCCATAACCTCTCCCTACCATCCGCAGCCCCACGCCCCATCACAGGTCCAGGTGGGAGCCACACCGGGGTCCCGCCTGGCCGGGCCAGGCCTCTGGGCCGGCACAGTTGCCCAGCTTTGACCAGGAGGGACCGCGCTGGCGGCCAGGCCTGCCTGCCCACAGCCCGGGGCTGCCGAGCTCCTGCGGGAAGGACAAGAGGCGGACCCTCGGGCCTTCCCAGGTTGGGGCCTACTGCCTGCGGGACAGGGCGGGTTGGTCGCCAGCTGTTGACCTTGCTTTGAACTTGTTTACTGCTGAGTGAGTTCAGGGAATGACATAATGTCCAAACTCCCTGGACTAAATTTAGGCCCTTGGAAAATAATTTCCCCTGAGCTGGTTCCAGTGCTGTTGGGTTAAGAGAATCAGGCCGCTGCAGCGAGGCCTGGAACGCTCCGCCAGCTCTAAGACCAGTTCCCACTGCGCTCTTGGGCCGGTCAAGGGATTAGTGTGACTTTCTGGGTGACCGGCCACCTTCATGATTTCTAAGCCTGCAACGGGGCCCTTACCTTCCTCTCCACTCTGCAAAGCCCACCGGGTAGGGCAGGAAAGGATCTGTAGTCACAGAGAAGGAGGACGATAACAGCTGCAAAGGTTTGTTAAAGCAAACATATATTATGAACTAGAATATAAGGTTAACATGGATATTTTCTTTTTTTTAAATTGAGATGAAATTCCCGTAGCATAAAAGGAAGCATTTTAAATTGAGCAGTTCAGTACCGTTTAGCACATTCATAATGTTGTGCAGTCATCACCTCTGTCTAGTTCCAAACTGTTCTCATCACTCTAAAAGGAAACCCTGTATCTTTTGGCTGTCACTCCCCATTCCCCCCAGTCCCTAGCAACCACCAGCCTGGTTTCTGTCTCTGTGGACAGAGACAGAAACATTATCTGGACATTTCATATATATAAAGAGAGTCATGGAATATGTGACTTTTGGCGGACTTCTTTCAATCAGCATCATGTTTTCAAGGTTCGTCCACATTGTAGCCTGTGTCAGTGCTTCATTCCTTTTTATGGCTGAATAATATTCCATTGTGTGGATGGACCACATTTTGTTTATCCGTTCATCCGTTAATTGACATTTGGGCTGTTTCCACCTTTTGGCCGTCGTGAATAGTGTTGCTGTATTTGTGTACAGGTGTCAGTTTGAGGGCCTGTTTTCAGTTCTTGTGGGTCTGTCCTACAAATGGAATTGCTGAGTCGTACAGGAATTCTATTTTTAAATTTTTGAGGAACTGCTGTTACATGGATTTTAAAGGTAAAACTAAAAATATCAAAGATATGGCAGGTTTATGGGGAGTTTGTTTCTCTGCGCTAGATAATCCCTCATTTACTCCCACCTGGGATTATTTTGCTGCTTGGATCCTTCTGTCTTTCCCTTTAATCCTCACAGCGGCTCAACGGGGCGGCTACTGTCAACCTTGGCTTGACGGAGGGTGAGGGGTCTGAGACCCAGGAACAAGGGGCAGAGACAGTATTAGAACCCAGGCCGGTTTCTAGACCCTGTGTCCCCCTCCCCAGACACCAGCTTGTAGGTGTAGCCCAGGGGCCTCAGTGAGGTAGACCCCTGACCCTCCCCGTGGTGGCAGGAGAACCCAGCTCAGACCCTGGCGGGGTGTCGGGTTTCCTGGCACTGCCCTGAGCGATCAGGACTGCTGGTTTAGGGGAAGTGAGAGCGTGTGTTAACCGAAGCTCCCCTGGGCTCCCCTGGGATGGATGGGCTGAGGGTCAGCCTCCTTGGGAGGAGGGCTGCAGCTCCTTCCCGCCCTGTCCCCAGCCCTGGAGTGCTGCCTGCTTTCCCCCATTTCCCCATGTTGCTTGCCTGCTTTAGAACTTAAGCCTGGAATTTTTTTTCCCCTTTGTTATGCCTCTGCCTCAGAAACCCCAGAAAGTAAGGCATTCTTGAGTATTTTAGTGCACGCTTTACACATTAGGGTGACATATGTTGTTGGTGTCTCGAATGCAAGCAGAGCTGAGCCCTGGGCGTGATGTGGCTGCTCCCTCCCTGCGCTCTGTGCCCAAAATAAGCTTCAGGTACGACGGCCGTTCCCCCTTCTTCCAAAGCCGCATCACCTCACACAACCCGCTAGGGCCTGCACCTTCCTTCTGCTGAAGGAACATGGTGGGGGGAGCAGGGAGACTGATGCATGAGAAACAGCTCAAATGACTGGCAAAACGGGACTCATTAAATAAGCGATTGCTTGATAGAATGCTGTGCGGCCATCTTGGAGGCTCTTGTATTTACAGAGTTTTTGAGGACATGTATTTTGGAGAAAGTCTTCCAAAATACTATGAGGTCCCTAGTTGGGGAGAGTGTAGAACTGTAGGCATGTAGGGAGAAAACATCTGGAAAGATGGATCCTCTAAATCCTCTAAAATGTTAGTGGTGTGGTAGCTGTGGATGGCAAGATAGTTGGTGATTTAATTTTTTTCTGTATTTTCTGTTTCTTGCAATGACAATCAGAAAAATATCCATATTATTAAGAGAAATGTTTACAAAGGGGCAAGTTACCTCTGTGGATTCCCCAGCTGGAGAAGGCAGGCTCTCTAAAGGAAGAGGGAGGAGTCAGCAGCCATGATGGTTGGAGCGTGCTGTGTCCACCAGAGGGCGCCAGGTGCACGCAGCACAAAGCATCCTGTAGCATCCTTTAGGTGGCCTCTCAGGGCACTTGGTAGGTAATAGGTGTGCAAGGGGAAGGGTCAGAGGCCGCAGGGCTAGAGTGGGGCCTGGCTGCTTAAAATGAGATCCCTAAGAATAAGCAAGGCACTTCCCAAGCCCCCCAGCCTCCTTGCCGTCCTGACAGACTGCCTGGCCGCAAAACTACCCAATTCCAGGTATTTTTAGTAGTTGGTCCATCTGGCTCCGCATCTCCCGTGTCTGAAAACAGCTTCTGTCGTCTTGCTTTTTCCCTCAGATGCTTCTGACGAGCAGAATTCACAGTCTTCAATGGAAAACTCGATGAACAGTTCAGAGCAAGTAGAACGGCAGCCATCTGGAGATGTGGGTCTGGCCGCAGAGACATCCACAATCTCTCAGGTACCTCGGTCGAGGTCTCAGAGGGGCAGCCAGGTCGGCCAGGAGCCCGCTGGGGTGTCGGGGGTACGTCAAAAGGCGTTTTGCTGTTCTGTTGCGTTGTTTGCTCTTTGGACGATTGGAACTGTCTGGTACTCATTGAGCAGGATGTGTGAGCATCCTTCTGTGTCGGAGCTGGTCACTGGGGCCCATGGAGAAGGAGGAGACACACGGGTCTGGCCCTTGGGGTGGGTCCTTTATCCCAGCCTCAGCCTCACCACTTTGTTTATTCGGGTCCACAAAAGCACTGCCCGGTCTCAGTGACCCAAAGTCAACTTCCCTTAGAGCTGGGAAGATAAGACTTCAAAGTCCGAAATGCCCGATGAATCATCCTTTGGAATTTCGCGGCTGACAGCACTCCCCCTGCTCGGACCCCTTTCTGGGTCATCACTGTTTGCCACAATCTGGTCTGAATCAGACAGTGCAGACTCAGGTGGCTTTGTGGACAGGAGGAAATGTCCCGGGTTCGAATCCCAGATCCTTCACTTGGCACACATGAGCCTCAGCATCTCCAGCTGCTAAAATGGGATCACGGAACTGTCTTGGGGCCAGGGTGCGGGCGAGAGCAGAGAATGTGGCTAACACACTTAACACAGAGCTGCGCGCACGAGGTGCACCCGTGTTGCCTCGGCCTCCATGGTGATATTTTTACCATCAGCCCTCTGTGCTTAACTAAGAGGTCTGAGGACTCAGGTATCAAAACTTCAACTAATAAGACTGTTTCCACTTTGCTGAGTATTTTCATACCTGGGGAGAAATTGACAAGTAGCAGAAAGAAGTCTATACTTCTGTCTGTCTGTACTCTGGGGAGCCTTCAAGCAGGCCTTCCGCAGAGGGAAGTGCCTCTCAGATTTTCACATCTCCAGCCCTTGGATCTGCAGCCCCCGTTCAGCCTATAGAACACCCTTCCAAAGGCCCAAAGACCCAGAGGTGGTGTCGATGAAAGATGTCTTTGCAGTGGCAGAAAATCAGCCACAACCTAAGTGTATTGGAAGGATTCAATAAATCTGGGGTCATGGATAAAACAGCCTGCTATGCAGCTGTTAAAAAGAGTATGTTGACCCAGGTACAGATAGAGAACAAAGAAATATTCTCACAATGTGAAATGGAAAACACAAGGCAGAGCCTCGAGCATAGCACGAGCCCATTTGATTAAAACTACGATACAAGTCAAAGCCTCCTGTAGATAGATCTGGTAAAACCAAGAAGCAGCTGGGGTCTCCCGGCCTCTTGAACTCAGTGGAGGAAAGATAGCTTGAAACCTTGATCCACACCCTGGGGGCATGTAATGCTCTCCACTGACATCTGAAAAGTCCAGGGGTCTTCCATTCTAACACGCCTCCCCCACGCACTCCCATTTCCAGGGACCCAGACCGGAAATGGGATCTCTTCTGCCGTTTTCATGCTCACATAGACATGCCACCTGTCTCCAGAGCTGCGAGGTTTGTGAGCAAGGCGAAGGGTGCGCCGCACTAAAGCAAACAGCTTGGCATTGGCGTGCAGCCATTCCTGTTTAAAAGAGAACAGAGCCTCCCCGTCCCCTTTCTCAGCCCCTCCCTCCTGCCCTCTCCCTTACGCAGGACAGTTGTCTTGTCTCCAGGGTCCACTCCCAAACTCACATACTGTCCCCCACCGCGCCCCCCATGCAAGTGCTCTGCAGACACTTCACCCGAATGGGATCCACCTTCCCCGGAAGGCAAGAGCTTTCAGCACTTTAATAAGGAAAAGGGAGGGGTGCCTCCCTGCTGTACCTGCTCTCAGGGTTTTCCTCAAGAAACTCATACACATCCTACATCAAGGCCCAGGGCTCTCTGTTTCACATTTATTGGGTACCCACTGTGTGTCGGGCAGTAAGCTGGGTACGAGGTAGCCCGGGTGAGCCAGCAGACATGGTCCCCCAGCCCTCGCGGGGCTCACGATGGGGTTGGCGGGTATGGGGGGGGTGAGACACAGCTGGGAGACAGCAGACACAGGTGGGCCACAGTTCATGCCGCAGGAGGACGGGAGTGGGTCAGTGAGGAGATGCTTAATAGGAGCAGAGTGCCCTCCTGGATGGCGTAAGCGGGGGGCAGTGGAGGGCTGAGAAGTTAGGGAGGCGAGGGCAGGCTTTCTAGGCAGAGGGGACCGAGGGTGCACAGGCCCGGAGACAGGAGCCGTCCTGAGGAGCGGAAGGGGAGGCTGGACGAGGAGGGCGGGACGGAGGGGAGAGTGGGAGGCCGCCTCTGCCTGGCGAGGAGCTGGGCTTCTGTTCTGAGGCCAGTGGGACAGCAGTCTATGTAGAATCCCTACTTTGAGAAGCTCTCTTGGGCTCTGCTCAAGGCCGGGTAGGGCGGCCGTGGAGCGGCTGCTGCACCAGTCAGATGAGGGTTGGAGGCTCATGTGTGGACAGGGTGGCAGGCAGAGGGCAGAGGGGGTGGGCCGAGGGTCTCTGGAGTTGGAGTTGGGCATGCGGGCATGGAGAGGAGGGAGGGCTCCAGGGTCCACTGTATCCCAGGCAGACAGTGGTGCTGTCGCCAGCTGTGGGAGCACCGGTTAGGACGGGCAAAGTCAGGAGCTGGCTTCGGGTGGTGGGTCAGGTTGGAGCTGCCTGGGATGGTGGCGTGAGAAGGTCGAGGGAGAGGCAGACGAGTGAGCGTTGAACTTTTTTTTTTTTTTTTGCGGTACACGGGCCTCTCACTGTTGTGGCCTCTCCCGTTGCGGAGCACAGGCTCCGGACGCGCAGGCTCAGCGGCCATGGCTCACGGGCCCAGCCGCTCCGTGGCGTGTGGGATCCTCCGGGACCGGGGCACGAAGCCGCGTCCCCTGCATCGGCAGGCGGACTCTCAACCACTGCGCCGCCAGGGAAGCCCTGAACTTTCTGTTTTTTGAGTCCCGGGACTTCTTGGGAATTTGGTGGCAACGATGGACCCTTCCCCCAGAATAACAGACTTGTGGGCATTGCACAGTGCTGAGTGTCTGCCCCGGGCCGGGCACCTGTGCTGAGCCCTGGATGAGCAGTTGTTAACACGGCCAGATTGGTCTAGCCTTCGAGCTTGCAGAGCTAAACCTGAAACTGCGGATAGAATTACCCTGCAGCTAATGAGAGATTGGAAGACATGAGTGACATGGGCTTGGTGGACACAGGAGCAGCTTGGGTGTGAGGCTCCCCGTGGGTCCACGAACCTTTTTAAGTCCACGAAAGGGTCACAGGGTCAGAACCGCGGACACCCGCCCTTGGGTCCTTCCTGGGCTGATCTGCAACCTCCCGGCTGACCTGAGTCGCTTTCCTGGGGTCTCAACCTGTGTTTCTCTTTTCTTCTTCTGCCCCCAAGGACCTGGAAGGAGTGCCACCCTCCAAAAAGATGAAACTGGAGGCGTCGCAACAAAACTCCGAGGAGATGTAGACACCGAGTTCAGTCCTCTGATCCACTTCTCACGGGAGATGCATCAGCAGGCCTAATTCTAGAACAACCTCACCCGAGCGGATCCCTGTTGGGTGCGAAGGGAACTACTAACTTTTCAAGTTTACCAAGTGCAAATCCAAGAAAACCTAGAATGGCGTAACTTCTCAGACACTGAAGAACTTCTTGCTGTGAAGCAAAACACTCGAATCTTGAAGTGACTGTCCTGGGGAAGGCGGGGTCGACAGCTCAGGAGCGTCTGCACACTGTCTCTGAAGCCAAGATTACATTTGTGTTGCTGCTGTATTTTTTTTTTTTTTTCCATTTCTCTATTTAAGGATGTAAGCTATCTGAGGGTGGTACCGATCAGGAATTCGCTTTTTCATCGGGGCTTTTCACTGTTCAACTGATTTCTTCCACTTTCTTTTTTTGTGCCTTGTGCCCTTGAGGTGACCTCTGGCATGTTTTCCTGGTTGTTTTGCATCTCCCCTTGCAAGTGCCCTCTTGGTTCAGTTCAGGCAGCCATTGCCCCAGTCCTCACATCTCTCTCCTCCCTGCCCCAGGACTTCAGCTGGAGCGGACCAGGCAGGGACAAGGAGAGCCCGAGGCTGCAGAAGAGCAGGACCTCCCCGGCAGCCTGACTTCCCGGTCCAGGGGGCTGAGGGACACACCCTGAGCCCCAGTGGGGGACAGCACCAGCCTCCAGGGTCCGAGGAGTCTCCGATGTCTGGGCACCGTCCCTAAGGGCTTCCGCAGAGCCCTTCGATTGTCCTGGCACCTCCCCCTCTGCCGCCACCACACCGCGTCCTCCCGCACCTCCGAGGACGGACTGGCTTCTGCCGCTGACTGCAGGGTTGTCTCCTTAAGACGATAAAGGGGCGGAGGAGGCTGGGAGCAGACGGGAGGAATAGCTGGTGCTGAACTTTCTCTCATAGGACGTTGCTTGGATTTCAAATCCACAGTCACCTGCTGCCCTCTGCTCGCCCGCCCTCCCCCCCAGCTCCACCCGTCCCCACCTGCAGAGGAGGCGAGGTTGCAGTCGGCCAAAATCCAAAATCCGCTTGCTTCTACATACCGTTCCGACTCCCAGAGCCAACAGTTGGATCGTGTCTCATTCCCGGATGCGCCGACGCTCCCAGACGCTGCCATGGGGGAGCGGGCCTTGAGGGTTGGACCTCGAAGGCCAGAAACGAGGCACGGAGGACCTGGAGAGCTTTGCGCTCCTCCAGAAAGGGGCAGCCGGGTCCCTCCCCCGCCTCCATCCCCTGCCTGCACTGGGACAGCTTCATCTCACTAAAATGGAGATGCCCCCCCGCCCCTTGGACAAACTGCCTAATTGTTGGGTTCTGAGGCCTGGTTTGCTCTTAATTCCTACACGGACTCCTCAGACCTTAACCCTTTCCCTGAGCTTTCTTTACTGCACTGGAGTTCCAACTCCCTTTGAGTTGTATGGCGGGGAGGGAGGGTTCGGGGGTTTGTTGGTGGTTTTATTCTTTTTTTCTGTTTGTTTGTTTGTTTTTGTTTTGGCTAATTGGTGCATATTCAGGTACCACCTTGTTCCCATGTGGATCTCTCTCCTGACCACCGTGGAGAGCGTCTGCCAGATTCCATTTCTAAGAGTGTCTGAGGGTGAGGCTCTTACTTGTGTTTTAAGGGAGCCAATCTATTTCCTGCACTTCAAGAAGAATCAAAATGTTCCTGAATTTCAAATACCTCATGCAAAAATGTCTCCTGAAACAAGGGAAGAAAAAAAAAAAAAACGAACTTTGAAAATCTTAATGTTGAAGTTAGCGATGCCGAAAGGTTTCTGTCTTAAAAAAAAAAAAAAAATCCTTATCAATTTTGCCCCTCAGGCAGGCAGTTCTGCGGAGAACTGTGTCCTGCGTTACCTCTCAGCGTATCTCAAGGCGGCTTTACCTCCAGACCCTATAGAGTTAGAGTTAACTTTTTCCTTTGCAGCAAAACTCCATTTGGATGAAAGATGAATTCGGATATTTATTTCCTCTTCTTTTTTGGGAAACGAGAGGTTACAAGCAAGACAGCTGAAGGAGAATCACACACGCATCCGTGGAAACAGCAGGGTCCTCTCGACAGGCAAGGGGAGTGGACACGGTTAAGGATGAACGAAGAGGACACCCAGGATACGAGGCTGTCATTAGTTTTTCTCTGAAGTGCCTGAAGGTAGGAATGGGCCGGGGGTCGGGACCGACGGGGCCCCTCCATGGCCATGCCAGGCAGAGCGCCAGCGGCCCTGCACTCCATCCACGCCGGCCGGGAAGGCCTTCCACGCGGGATGATGAGACTGCAAAAATCCAGACGTGCTTCCTTCCCCGACGCGGCTCGCTCCTCAGCCGCCGTTCCCCACCCCTCGCCCCCAGTCCCACCACAGAATCTAAGACCTTTCAGCCGGCGAGCCAGAGGCGGGGGTCCTAAGCGAATGCCTTCCGCGGACACCAGGCCCCGCGGCCTAAAGGGCTCCCGGGGCAAACTTACTCCCCGAAAAACTTGAAGTTGGGGATGCTGCAGCTACACATTCCACAAAGTGCTGGCACTTAGCCCCATAACCCGAAGGCGGTAGACCGACTCAAAGGGTGGTGACCTCCCATTACCAACGATGTCATGGTTTGGAATGTTCATTATCAGCCAAGGACCTGCTTAGAGGTATAAAGACCTTTTTTCACTGTTACCTAATTTTTTTTTTCCTTAAGATTTTTTTTTTTGGTGTGTTGTACAGCAGTATAATTTTTCACTTATTTATTCCATCAGTAGATATGGTTTGTACAATGTACAATGGTTCCATTTCAGAAAATAAAAACTCAAATCATGAACACGATGCGATTTTTGTAGCATCATGATACAGAGTAAATAAAATCCAGTGGATGGTGAGAAGGTCCCCCACCGGCTGGCGTCTCCTGCACGGCCACGTGGCCCTGACTTTGTACACGACTTGCACACAGGTACTGTGGCCTCCGCCTCCTGTGGTCGGTCGTGATAGCTGCCATCATTAAGCACCAGCTGGATGCTGTGGGCGGGTGTTGTTTGCCATCTTATGCAGACAGCCTCTTGCCGAGTCAGCGCCCCGGTGTAAATTACAGCCACGCTTGGCCCCCCAGCCTGGATCCTGGCCCAGGACACAAGTTTGCTGCGTCCCTGACTTTGGGAGGCTCTGGCCCATGGCAGGGACTCTGAGGTGTCAGTTCACAAGCAGCTTTGTCTTGACTTGTCCTAACTCGTGGTCAGGCTGGAGGCAGAGCTGCCCCAGGGCCCTTCTCCCGCACCCCACCGCCCACCCCCAGCAACTCAGGCCCTTTCTCCCACTCAGCTCAGACTCCCTCCCCCGGTGGACTTTTTCCTTTCTTCTCTGTGCAGTCTCTCCTCTTCCAACTCTTGCACCTGAAACCGGGCCCTGGGGGTGGGACGATTGTTCTAGTGGAGGCCTGTGCTAAGTCACCCACGTTGACCGTTGACCGACCTGCAGGCAAGTGTTCTCTCCTTTTTGTTTTGTCTGACTCTCTTCCCCACCCCATTCCTTTTTAACATGTTCCAGTGTTTTTACCGGGATTGGTTGCTCAGCAAAATAAACTGATACAGAAAGTTCAGCCTGACAAAACACAAATTATAGGGGCCTTGTTTGCTTAACAACAAAAAAAAGTGCCTTAGCGGGCACACTTTTACTCTCTCCGGTGCTCCTGTGCTCTGTTCCCTGGGTCTCGGTCTCTGGATGAAGGTCCCTTCCTTCCAGACTTGTCTCTCTGGATCTCCCCTCTTCGCTCGGCCACTCTTGTCTCTACCCCCGTGGGTCTCTGTCTCAGGCATTCTGCTTTACCTTCTCTGTCTCAGCTCCTGTCTGTCTCTGTGGAGGTGTCTGACTTCTCATCTCCCTCAAGGAGCAGTTGTGCCCAAGGGCGGGAAATTTAGGCTTTACAGGCCTTCGTTGAGCGCCATCTGTGTACTGGGCCCTGGGCAGCAGTGCCTCAAACTTGACCCTTTCTCTCTAGGCAGTTAAGCTGGTGCATTAGGATGCCCAGCACAGTTTGGAATTGGGGGGGAGGTGCATTTTGATGGCAGGGATCAGGGAGGCTCCTGGGATGGTGAGGAAATCCAGGCATGGAGCTAAGAAGCTCATTTTTCCTTGTGGACGCTAAGGAGTGGTTGGAGGTTTCTGAGCCAGGGCTCTGCTGGACTGGGGGCAGTGTTGCTAGTGAATGGCATGGATTGGAAAAAGCCAGGCTGGAGATGGGGGCAGGGCAGCTATGGAACTGGACAGTAGGTCAAGCAGGAGGTCAGGAGTTGGCAAGAGGGCCCGTGTGCCCACAGGTGATGTGAAGGCAGTCAGCACTGCAGCCAGGTAGGGTGGGGACAGGTTGGGGAGGAGGCAGGCAGAGAAAGCTCTAGTCCAGGTCCAAGACTGGACCAAGATAAGTGTCATAGAAGTCCATGGTTGGGCTGAGGAGGGATTGTAATCCCTAAAGACCAAGTCTACCCCCCCACCTGTCTGGTGAGGAATGCATATTTTCCTCCAGAGGCTCATAGTAGACACTGGTTGTCTTTGCCAGTTGCATTCCCTTCTTCCAGTAGGGGTCCCCCTCACCCACCCTCAGTCCCAAGTCTGGCCAAGTGACCCAGGCCCCTCCCCCTGGCAACAGCAATTGGGTCAAGGATGATCACATGACCTAAAGTGGCCCAATGAGAGTCAGCCCTGGGATTTTTGTGGGAACTGTTGGGAAAGAGTTCTGCTAGAGTGTTGGCTGGAGTTGTTAAATGGAGCCGCTGGGGCCACCTTCGCTCCAAGGTGGGGAGAAGCCTGCCTGAGAATGAAGCCAACACAGGAGAGTGTTGAAAGATGGTGAGTGTGAGCCTCCTGAGATCAGCATTTGAGCCCTGGGACCCAGCCAGCCCTGAAGCCAGCCCTCCTCCTGAACTTTTCTATTTTGTGAGCCAATAAATGCCCATGATAGTTTAGGTCAGTTTTCACTGGGCCTTTCCCCACCTGAGCCCCCACCCCTCCACCCAAGGGCTTGGAGAGTCTCCTGGACAAATCCAGAAAGAGGGATGGTTGCTAAGATGGTAGCTCTGACTCCTGACTGGGTGTCATTTTCTTGGAGGGAGTGTCTCTTTCCTCCAAACTTTGCCCTTTCAATGCTCCCATATGAGAAGAACTCGGAAGTTTCACAGCTTCTGACAAACAAGGAAATAAGCAGAGACTAGCATGGACCTGTTTTGGACTTCTGAAGCAGCCCCTTCTAGAATCCTCAGAACTCCAGCACTTCAGAGCTGTGTGACCTCAGGTAAGTATCTTAACCTATCTGGGCCCCAGCTTCCTCATCTGTAAAATGGAAAGAATAATTGTGCCTGCTCAGGTTGCTGTGAGGATTAATACATGTAAATTAATAAGTACATGTAAAGTGCTCGGGACAAGCCCTGGCACATAGTAAATCTCAGTGTTAGCTGCTGTTGTTATTACCATTGTAGTTATCCTCAGGCACATCTAGACTCCAGAAACCCAGCTGCTAGAAAATGAAGCACAGGGACAGGCATAATCGCCCACTCCCAGCTGCTTTGGGCTTGCGCTCTGAGTTACACTTTGCTCCCTGAAGACTCACCTCTCCCCCAAATGATTGACACTGGAGTTATCCACCAAGCTCGCCCCATGTGATCCAGAGCCTGAGTGGTGCCTTGTGGGATGACTAGAAGCCCACCAGGAAACAGGCAGAAGGGAAGACATTCCTGGTCGAGGGAAGGTCTTGAGCAAAGGGCTGGAGATTTGACAACACATCCCCGCTGCAGGCACTGGCTGCTCTGTAAGACACGCCCAAGCAGGGAGCTTCAGGCCCGGGTCTCAGAGGAACAGCTCACTGGGGACTCATTTTTCCAGCCTCTCTCCTTTACCATTGCTCTCCCTCCACAGGCTTTGGTGGGGAAAGGCCTCCGGGAGGCAAGGACCAGAATGTGGGGCCAGGCCTGTGGATCCTGTCTCCCTCTGGGGTACCCCTGGGTACACTGGTGCCCGTGGATGCACTGGATGACTTGGAGTCAGTGGCTTGATCTCTTTAGACTTGGCCAGAGATAACAATCTGCTTTGCATCAAAGAATCTCAAGAGACTCTTAAATCCCGCTTTTCTCCCTCAGGGCTCTCTCAGTCATGAGCTCATTTGACCTCCTTGTCACCCTGGATAGTAGTTTAGAGCAGGGATCAGCCTCCCCATTATACAGATAAGAAAACTGAGGCCAGGGAAGTGACTGAACAAAGGTCCTGCAGGGACTCAGTGAAGAAGGCTTTGGAACCCAGCCTGTCTTCCACTAGACCAGGGGTCAGCAGATCCGGCCTGCCAGCTGTTTTTGTAAATAAAGTTTTATTGGCACACAGCCATGCTCATTCACTTACATATTGTCCCCAACTGCTTTCATGATACAACAGCACAATTGAGTAGTTGCTACAGAGACTGGCTTGCAGAGTCGAAACTATTTACCACCTGGCCCTTTGCAGAAAAAGTCTGCCAACCCCTGCACTTGACCACAGTTTCCTGTTGAAACACTGTGTGGCTGAAAGAATATGATAATAATAATGATATTAATGATAATAACTAATAATTACCTACTATGTGCCAGGCACCAAGCAAGACTTTCCTGAATTTTTTATTGATATGAAAGGGCATAGCTCAATGAATTTTCACTGAGTACACCTGCAAAACCAGCACCTGGATCAAGAAACAATATTACTAACCCCCTGGATGGCCCCTCCTACCGCTTCTAGTCACTACCCCTTGAAGGGTAATCACTACCCCGACGTCTCTCTTCACAGATGTTTTCTAAACTTTAACATTTTCTGAACTTTCTATTCATGGAATCGTACAGAATGTGCTTTTTTTTTTTTTTTTTTTTTTTTTTTTTGGGTACGCGGGCCTCTCACCCCTGCGGCCTCTCCCATTGCGGAGCACAGCACAGGCTCCGGACGCGCAGGCTCAGCGGCCATGGGTCACGGGTTCAGCCGCTCCGCGGCGTGTGGGATCCTCCGGGACCGGGGCACGAACCCGTGTCCTCTGCATCGGCAGGCGGACTCTCAACCACTGCGCCACCAGGGAAGCCCCAGAATGTGCTCTTTTGTGTCTGGCTTCTTCCACTCAACAAGGTGTTTGTGAGATTCGTCCATATTGTTGCATGTCATTGGAGTCATGACACTCCTGCTGATGGGCATTTGGCCTGTTTCCAGTCTCCATGGAGTATTATGAATATGCAAGATATTGGACCTCATTTCACCTCGGCTTCAACATGAGAGGGGGACCAATTAGCCTCATTGTGCAGATGTGAAGACTGACGTTAGAGACCATGGTGCCCGTGAGGTGACACAGCAGGTAGGAAAAGCCCTCGGCACAGGAGTCCCTGCCGTCCTGGCTCTCTGCCTTCCTCGTTAGATTCTGGCTTGGAATCCCACTGTGACTACAAACTGTTAGATCCCATTTATAAGAAATTTCTAGAAAAAGCAAAACTATGGAAACAGAAGGTAGAGGCTGAGTTGTTTGGGGTTGGGAGCAAAAGACTGACCACAAAGAGGCAGGAGGGAATGATTTGGGGCAACTGAATTGTGAGAATAATTACACAACTGTATCAACTTATTAAAGCTCGTTGAATTGTACACTTAAAATTGGTGAAGTTTATGGGATGTAAATTACACCTCAATAAAGCTCAAAAAAGAAAAAATCCCAAACCCACAGGCATCTATTTCTTCACCCCCCGTACTCACCCCCATGCCTGGATTTTCCCTAGAGGTGTGAGAATGGCTGTGCAAACTGTCCAGAGCTGTTGAGCCGTGGAACTCTTGTCACTCCCCACCAGTCTGGCCTCTCCCTGCAAAGGCACGGGGGTCTCCCTCGCAGAGGTTTCATCTGAAGCAGTGGGGATCCTGTTTGGCTTTGCTATATCCGACCTGCGCCCGGCGGGGGTCAGAGAGCCACGCGCAGCGGATGCACCGGCCCCAAACTGTTTCTCCAAGTAGTCCCCAGAGATGGCCGCTGCCTTTCAGTTTCTGCACTTGTTTATTTTCAAAGGGACGTTGCCAGACCGCTAGGCCCCCCCTGCCCTTTCATGGTTTGTTTTATGCAAGAGATTTCAGGAAGAAAGAGAGGAGGTAAAGTGACCTGAGACCAATTATTCTGCCGGCAGAGAACGGCAGCAGGCCCCAGCTGATAGGTTTGAGGGTTGTGTGGGGTCAGAATGCTCCCTTGTTGCCCCCAGAACAGGAATCCTGATAGTGTTAATAATCATTGCAAGGAATTCCCGGTGGTCCAGTGGTTAGGGCTCCACACTTCCACTGCAGGGGCACGGGTTCCATCCTTGGTTGGGGAACTAAGATCCCACATGCTGCACAGCCATAAAAAGAAAAAGAAAAAAAGAAAGAAAAGAAAAGAAGAAAAAAGAAATCACTGCAAATATTCAACAATGGACACTGGAAGAGTTGGACGTGCATGTGCAAAAGGAGTGACTCTCAGCCCATTCCTTACATCTTATTGCAAAATTTACTCCAAAAGGCTCATAGACCAAAATGTCACTCTAAAAATTCTAGAGGAAAACACATGAGAGGATCTTTGTGACCTTGGGTTAGGCAAAGCTTTTCTAGACATGACATCAAAGGACTAACTATAAAAGAAAGAATTGATAAATTGGATTTCATCAAAATATAAAACTTACGCTCTGCTAAGGACATTGTTAAGAGAATGAAAAAAAAAACACGGACTGGCAGATAATCTTTGCAAAACGCTTATCTGATAAAGGACTTGTATATGAAGAACTCTCAAAACTCAGTAATAAAATAGCAAACCCCCTGCTCTCACCCCTGCCCCCCAAAAACTAGCAAAATATTTGCATAGACATTTCATCACAGAAAATATACGGGGACTTCCCTGATGGCGCAGTGGTTAAGAATCTGCCTGCCAGTGCAGGGGACGTGGGTTCAATCCCTAGTCCAGGAAGATCCCACATGCCACAGAGCAACTAAGCCCGTGCACCACGACTACTGAGCCTGAGTTCTAAAGCCGGCAAGCCACAACTACTGAGCCCACACGCCACAACTACTGAAGCCTGTGCACCTAGAGCCTGTGCTCTGCAACAAGAGAAGCCACTGTCATGAGAAGCATGTGCACTGCAAGGAAGAGCGGCCCCCGCTTGCCGCAACTAGAGAAAGCCCGCGTGCTGCAACGAAGACCCAACGCAACCAAACATAAATAAAATTAAATTTAAAAATATATATATACGGAAGGCAAATGAGCACATGAAAGATGCTGAACATCATTAATTATTAGGGAAATGCAAATTAAAACCACAGCAAGATACCATTATACTCCCACTAGAATAGCTGAAAAGACCAGAATACCAAGTGCTGGTGACGATGCAGAGCAATGAGAACTCTCCTCCACTGCTGCTGGGATGGTAAAATGGTACAGCCATCTGGAATATCATTTGGCAGATCCTTATAAAGTTAAGCCTAAACTTACCCTACAACCTGGCCATCCAACTCCTAGGTACTTACCTAAGAGAAATTAAAATGTACAAAAGCCTGTTTTCGTAATCACCAAAAACTGGAAACAACTCAATTGGCCTTCCACTGGTGAGTGGATAAATAAATTGTGATACAGTCATAAGGTAGACTCAGCAACCAAAAGGAATAAACTACAGACACCCTTGGCAACAGTAAAGCATCTCAGATGCGTTATGTTAAGTGAAAGAAACCAGACTCAAGGCTGCTTACTGAATGATTCCCTTTATATGACATTCTGGAAAGGGCAAAACAATAGGGACAAGAAGCAGAGCAGTGGTAGCCAGGGGCTGGGGTGGGGAGAGGGGTTGACCGCAAAGGGGTGAGACGGAATTTGTGTGTGAGACAGTGTTGGGAACTATTCCACTTTTTTTTTTTTTTTTTTTTTTTGGTCACACCACATGGCATTCAGGATCTTAGTTCCCTGACCAGGGATCGAACTTGTGCCAGGGAAGTCCCATCATTATTATTATTATTATTATTATTATTTTTATTCCACATCTTGATTGTCATGCTGATTACACGATGGTATATGTTTGTCAAAATTTGTGGAACTGTACAAAAAAAAAGAGAAATTTGTGTAAATTATACCCCAACAAAACAAGACAAGAATAATAATAGCCAACATAGCGCCGCCTACTGTGTGCCGGGCACTCTTGAAGCTCTTTACATATACGTATATTAACTCACTCAATCCTCACGATAACCCGGAGAAGTAGGTATTAATTAGTCCCAGATTGTGAAAGTTTTGTCCCCAGAGCTGTCTCACCTTCTTAATTTCCTTGCCTTCGGTCTGATCCCTAGTGCCCGCTCCCTTCTGTAACCTTCACCTTCTCCTGTGGCTGTCTTCTCTCTCCCACAGACACAGCAGGAAAGGTTTCCACTTAACTTTTTTCCACTGAGGGGCACAGAGCTAATAATAAGGTTTAGCAGAGATTTCAAACTCAAATGCCTACTGGAACCAGGCAGGTAATGTAAATAGCAAAACTCACTGGGATGACAGGGAGTGGTGGGGACTGTGGAAAACTGGAGAGCTATGCTGTGTCTAAAGGGAATTGTCCCTCCTTAGCTCCAGCTTCTACCATGTGGAAATAGTAAGAGCCCAGTGTTGTCAGATCTTCTGATAGTTCAAGAAAATCCTAACACCCTCACATTTATATGAAGTGTCATGATTTTTTTTTTTTTGTCCGCGTCGTGTGGCATGCGGCATGTGGCATCTTAGTTCCCTAATTAGGGATCAAACCTGCGTCCCCTGCATTGGGAGCGCAGAGTCTTATCCACTGGACCACCAGGGAAGTCCCATGATTTTTTAAATGTTAGCAAATAAAAAACTTGTTTGGATATTAGTTTTTACTCTTGTAAAGGCATGTTCATCCCTTTCTTTTCCTCCAAAATCACCCACAAAGTACAAGAAACCCAGATACAGAAGCAGAAAATTCATAGTTAGTGAAACAAGGCAACATCTGGAGCCCCAAACCACCATATACAAAAGTGGACAGGAGGGTGGAGGAATGGAAATGAACTTTGCGAGGTGGAGGAAGACCAGACCCAAGTGCTGCAGAAGTAGATCTCAAAGAGAAGCAGGCCAGTCCTCGCTGAGAATCCCAGAAAGCCCCAGGACTGCAGAAAGCAAGGGACTGAAAATGGGGTTTGGCTGAAAGTCTGTATGTGAGATAGTCAGACCTCCACCCCCGAACCCTCTGCAACCTGCACACACCCCCATCTTGCACAGTCTCTGCTGACTGCCCCTCTCTCCCTTCTGCTGCAGACAGGAGGTTTAGCATCTGGAGAAATTAAATCAGAGAAGCTCCAGAACCAGAGGCAGTAGGCACAGAGGCAGTTGTTGTGCAGGGAGTTGTTTTTTTTTTTTTTTTTTGCGGTACTCGGGCCTCTCACTGTTGTGGCCTCTCCCATTGCGGAGCACAGGCTCCGGACGCGCAGGCTCAGCGGCCATGGCTCACGGGTCCAGCCGCTCCGCGGCATGCAGGATCTTCCCAGACCAGGGAACGAACCCGTGTCCCCTGCATCGGCAGGTGGTCTCTCAACCACTGCGTCACCAGGGGAGCCCTGCAGGGAGTTTTTTAATAAGCCATCTAACATGATTTAAATTTTTAAACGTTATTTTATTTTAAAAAATCTTTAAAAATCATAATTTTAAAAATTCAGTTTTAAGTTTTACTTTATTTTTTTGCTGTGAGCTGTTTCTTGTGTCCCATATCTTTCTCTTACTTGAACTTTTGTTTTGCTGGAGAACAACCTCCAGTAATTCTTTCAAACATGGACTACACATGAAAAGGCGATTGAACCTGTATCCTCCAAGATTTATTGAGGTATAATTTACATAAGTAAACTTCACCCTTTTCAGGCATAAACTTCCATGGATTTTGAGAAACTTACACATTCATGTAGCCACCACCATAATCAAGAGCTATTTTCATCACCCCAAATAGTTCCCTTGTTCTTCTTTGTAATTAGTTCCTACCCCTCCAGCTCCTGGCAGGCAATAATCTGGTTTCTGTTCCTATCATTTTGCCTTTTCCAGATGTCATATAAATCAAGTCAAACAATATATGGCTTTTTAGGTCTGGCTTCTTCTACTTGGCATAATGCTTTTGAGAGTCATCTAGAGTATTGTATTTATGGAAACGTTTGAAATCCAAAAGTATAGTCATCATCGGTCATCAGTGCTGTTCACCAGATATCTCTGGCTATCTGTTTTCTGGTCTTATGATGGGGTTGTACTTCCTGCCTCCCTTGTGCTTGGGTGGGGCCATGTGATCAGTTCTGGCTGGTAAGTTGCAAGTACGCATCACTTCTGGCTCAGACCATTTAGTTGACCCCGTTGAGCTCTCTCTCGCCGTGCCACAGTGATGGACAACAGAGTCTGGGAGTGACTCTGACCAGCAGAGCGCACTGCCACCCTGTGATGGACATGTAGCCAATAGACAGGTAGCTTAAATCAGAAGCACGCCTTAGTGGTTTTAAGCCTTTGAGATTTGGGTGTGGTTTCTTATCAGAGCACAATCAGCCTATGCTGACCCATACAGAAGGTTTGCTTTTTTAGCACTGGGAAATTTTCTTTTATTGCTGCTTTAATTATTTCCTTTCTCCAATTTTTCCTCTCATTTTTACTTCTTCCTTTCTGGAACTATCAGGCAGCTGCTGGAACTTTTGTTGGAAGAATCCTCCACGTCACTTAACTTCCCTTTGTCCTTTTGGCAGTTTTCTGGGAGAAATTCTCAGATTAATCTTTCAGTTTATGACTGTGTTTTCCAGACTTGTTCATTTTGCTAGTCAACCTGGCATTTTTTAAAAATCATAATTTTGTATTCATCGTTTTCCAGGACCTCCATTTGCTTCTTTTTCATAATGGGTTGTTGCTTAATGTGTGCAGAATCTTCTACATTCTTTCTAGGGCTATTGATTATTATAAAGTCTTCTGTTTGTTCTGTTAACTTTATCCTTTCACTTGTTAGTTCTCAGGTAGCTTTCTTCCAGAGTGTTGGCTTTCCTTAATTGTTTGCTGACTTTTGCTGGTCTGTAATACTTTGTATTGGAGACTTTTTTTTTTTTCCCTGCACCGTGCAGCTCGCGAGATCTTGGTTCCCCGACCAGGGATTGAACCTGCCTCCTTGACAGTGAAAGTGCAGAGTCCTAACCGCTGGACCGTCAGGGAATTCCCTGTATTTGGGAATTCTTATTTGCCTGTTTGCTGGTTTGATTACCATGGAGTGCTGCTTCTGATTTGGGGGGAGAAGATGTTTATCCTATGAGATTCTCTGTTCTTATGGTTTGTCGGGTGTGGAAGCTCTTTGTCCTTTATGGGAGTTGTTGGCTCCCCTGGGGCACTGCCCTGCGTGTCCCCCTGGGCACTTGCTGTTGCTGCCCACTACTCAGTGGGGGCGGGCAGTCATCTGCAAACTCTTCTATATTTTCCAGAAAACTGCCCTTGAGACCTCTTTCTAGCCATTGATTTGTGAGCCTGGAGCAACCTCCAGGTCTCACTCTTGGTGGTCCTCTGCTTTTAACTGAATTTTTAACTGCTTTTCCTCAAGTCTTGCTTCTCTTCTAATACAATCTTTAGGAATTTATGGTGAGGATTAAACAAAGCATGTGTGTGCACGGAATATGGCCTATACGTTGCCAGTTTGCAACTTCAGCCTTAAGAGTTTATCTCCTCCCAGGAAATTAATATTTATTTATATATATATATTTTAAAGTATTAATATATATCCTTGCGACTTCCCTGGTGATCCAGTGGTTAAGACGCCACGCTTCCACCGCAGGGGGCGTGGGTTCGATCCCTGGTCAGGGAACTAAGATCCCACATGCCGATCAGTGTGGCCTTAAAAAATTTTTTTTTTAAATAAAAGTATGTATCCTTCCACATAGATGCCTTTTGTGTTAAGAAACCAAAGAGAAATAAAGAGTGCCCTGCAAAGAAAAAGGGTATACAAGTAATAATTGTCTCTTTTGGGAATTAGAAAATAGTCACCCCCCCACCCCCAGAGATAACCAGTGTTAACATTATGGTGCACTTCTGACATACACACATAAATATATGAATTTTAAAAAACTGGGGACTTCCCTGGTGGTGCAGTGGCTAAGGCTCCACACTCCCAATGCAGGGGGCCCGGGTTCGATCCCTGGTCAGGGAACTAGATCCCACATGCACAACTAAAGATCCCCTGTGCCACAACGAATATCCCACGTGCCGCAACTAAGACCTGGCTCAGCCAAATAAATAAATACTAAAAAAAATTTATATCAAGCTACTGATAACTTTTTTTTTTTTTTTTTTGGCTGTGCTGTGTGGCTTGCAGGATCCTAGTTTCCCAACCAGGGATCCAACCCGTGCCCCCTGTGGTGGAAGTGCAGAGTCCTAACCACTGGACTGCCAGAGAATCCCCACGGCTAACTTTTTAAAAGTTCTTTTTCCACCCAACAACATATTATGGACATCTGTCCATGTCAATAAATATACATTTGCATAATTTAAAATGCAGTGTTTTGTTATATTGGGGACTATAATATATTCAATGAATTCCCTCTTGTTAGACATTATGTTGTTTCTAATGCCCACTCTTTACAAATGATACTGTATTCACCATCCTTGTACCCACAGCCTTAGGATAAAATCATAGAGGTGGAATCGCTGTATCAAATGTGGCTGGGCATTTAAGCGTTTACCAAGGAGAAAAGTCTTCGAATAAAGGAAGGCAACTCAAAGGGTGGACTTTCAGACGTTTGCAGCCAGAGTTGGGAGCAGTGGTTTGGGCAAGTGGGGAGACCCTCAAACTCACACCAGCTGCCAGTCCATCTGGCCTATCCCTCCTTGGAGACATCCAGGGAAGGAGTTAGTGCAGCCACTTTGGTAAGAGACATTTGTCCCAATACGCTCTCCTTTAGGAGGCCCTTGTCAGGAGGAAGGCGAGGGAGGGAGCTCAGCCTCCACCCGAATCTGGAAGTGAAACTGGCTTCAAAGCAGAGCGCAGGAGCAGCGGCAGAGGACACCGGAGGCCCTGCTGAGACTAGAGTGGGAGCTCCTGTCCCAGGGACATCACTGGCCCTCTTGCTGCCCTGTCATCCCCTACTGTCCCTACGTGGCCCCCACCCCAGGCTGGCATTGAGCCCCTTGACAGCTTTCTATAAATGTCAACTCTTAGGTTGGACCATATGAAATTGCTGTTTCTATAGTCAAAAGTGGTTGAGTATTGGCAATTTCTAGGTGCCTCTGGTCTGGCTGCTTCAGTCTCCTCAGTCCGTAGTCCATTTAATACACAGTGCTCATTCTTTGCTAGGCACTGTGTTAAGTACTTTATAGTCATTTTTTAACTGTCACAACTTTCTGAGACAAGGAATCATTCCCCACTTGACAGAGAAGACAACTGTGGCTCAGAATTGGAATTGTTTAGGGGCTGGTTTGCCCTCCAAATTTAAGATCTTAGCAATAATGACAGTATTTTGAGTTTTAGTGGCTCTGTCACGTACTAGTTGCGATGCCTGGGAAAGTGCCTTAAGTAAGGTTGACTAAAAAGGCAGGTTCCACCTTTGTGGAGGTGAGAAGCGTTAGTGATCTTTCTTTTTTAATTAATTAATTTTTGGCTGCTCGTTGGGTCTTCGTTGCTGAGCGCAGGCTTTCTCTAGTTGCGGCAAGCAGCAGCTTTTCTTGCTGCAGAGCACAGGCTCTAGGCGCCCAGGCTTCAGTAGTTGTGGCACGTGGGCTCAGTAGTTGTGGCTCGCGGGCTTGGTTGCTTCGCGTCATACAATATCTTCCCAGACCAGGGCTCGAACCCGTGTCCCCTGCATTGGCAGGCGGGTTCTTAACCACTGCGCCACCAGGGAAGTCCAGTGAAGGTTGATTTCGCGTTAGAAAAACCCCTTTGGTATTCAGCGACTCAGTTTTATCAGTAAAATGGGGACAAAACCCACAGCGCCCAGCAACATCTGTGAAGAGCCACAGTTCCGGGCCCTGCAGGGCCTGGGAGACGGAAGGAGCGCCACCCCCACCCACCACGTGGAGCGCCCGCCCGGCCTGCGGCGAAGCAGCAGAACGATTCCCCGGAGCGTGGGGCGGGATCGGCACGGCCCGCTCGGCCAACGCCTCTCCTAGGCCAAGACACTGGAGAGTGGCACCGCCCGGTTACCAAGTCCCGCAGCACCCCGGAGGGAAGGGGGTGGCGAGGGGCGGGACCTGGAGGCGTGGCCTCCGCCTACCCCTGCCCCCCGTTTTTGTCCGCCCAGACACGGAAAGGTTCCCCTGCGCCTTTAAGAGGCCGAAGCGGGCGCCCGATTGGCCGAGACACGCCGGTGACGTCACGCCGGGGCCGGCGCCGAGGCGGCCCTGACGGCCCGTGCCCTCCCCCTCCTGCCCCGCCGCGCGCTCGCGGACAGTCGGCGCGCGGGCCGGGCCGGCGCCCCGTCACGTTTCCTCGCGCGCGTCGCCCCGGGCTCCGGGGGATGCCCCCGGCCGGGCCCCCCCATGGCCGCCGACGTCTTCATGTGCTCCCCGCGCCGGCCCCGCAGCCGGGGCCGCGCGGTGCTGCTCAAGCCCCAGGTGCCCGAGGACGACGACGACTCGGACACGGATGAGCCGTCTCCGCCGCCCGCCTCCGGCGCGGCCACCCCGGCCCGGGGCCACGCGAGCGTCGCGCCACTGCCGCCCAAGGCCGGGTCGGGCAGCGAAGAGCCTCCGCGCCGCCAGCAGATCATCCACAGCGGCCACTTCATGGTGTCGTCGCCGCACCGCGAGCACCCGCCCAAGAAGGGCTACGATTTCGACACGGTCAACAAGCAGACGTGCCAGACCTACAGCTTCGGCAAGACCAGCTCCTGCCACCTGTCCATCGACGCCTCGCTCACCAAGCTCTTCGAGTGCATGACCCTGGCCTACAGGTAGGACCCGGCCGGCCCCACCTCTCGAGCGGAGCTCCCTTTGACAAAACAAGCGTGGAGGGCTGGGCCGCCTGGGGATCTCTTGGCTTCAGGCATTCCCTTTGGGTCTTCCCTCTTCGGGAGGGTTTATGGGTCTGGGGTCCCTAGTGGAAGCGAGAGGGGCGGGGGTTCCTGGCCTCTTCCCTGTCAGCAGGGCTTGGGTTCTTCCGGCTTCACGTTCCCCATGCAGGCCCTCACCTCCAATTCCGAGGCCACCGATTTCGGGTAAGAAAAAGGTGTCAATACAGGCTGTACCTTGTGTTACCCGACTTTATCCACCCTTCCCCCAAAAGCTTTGTGTGTTTCCAGCAATTGCCAGTAGTGGTTAGGACCACCTGTCCAGGGTGGCTTAAAGTCGCTGGTTCCAGTATTTAATGGTTGAGTCAAATCTCTGAGCCTGTTTCCTCCGTTATAAAGAGGGGATGACAGTAGTATCTGCCTCCATTGGCTGCTGTGGGGATGGAACAGCAGGTAAAGTGCTTATTCCAGTACCTGGCACATAATTAGTTGCTCCAGAAGAGTGTGAGCTCCTTTTCTTATTGCCCCAGCAGAGGGAGGCTGGGTCCTCTCACATCCCCTTTATTGGGAAGCCCTCCCCCAACTTCGGAGGGGCCCTGGCTGCCTCCTAGGAAGACTTGGAGCCACAGCTCTTGGAGGTGCAGGCTGTCCTCCTGGCAAGTTGGAGGGTTCTTTGGCTGGCTCTGAAACGTTATATGGAGATGTCAGTGTTTAGGGCAGGCATCCCAGGCACCATCCTGACCTGTGGCTCCGGCTCTAGGCGGAGATCCCTTTTTTCTAAGTCACAGAAATGCGTGGTCCTCATGGGTTAACGTGGCCTTCCACTCTCCCTTTCTCGGTGTGTTTGTTAGGTATTTGCTTCAGATCATTTCTGCCTCAGCAACAGAACTTCTGTGGACTAGCTGCAGTACAGAGCAGCCCAGCCCTGCCCAAAGCTCATGATAGGATCTCCGCAGAGTGGAGGTTACTGCAGTAGTAACTGGACTGGCTGGGGTTGTCTCAGGTCTAGTCTGCAGGCAGCGCAGGGAAAGTTTCCTTGGAGACTCCAGAAGCAGTGTAAAGAAGAGTAGGAACGTTACCCTCCCCCTCCCCCCTATTTTTGGAGCGTAGGGAACCCCAAATATATCCAAGGTGCACATTTACCTGAAGTTGAAACACTAGATATACATGGCTCTGGGTGGCATTTTCCCCTCTGGAATAAATGATTAGTCAACTTGTTCCTTTGTTATGTTCCTGAAACACACCCCACTCTTCCCGCCCCCATTTCCTCTCTTGAAGGCTTCCCTGATGGTTTGTTTGCCACATGGCTGCATTACATTACCCAGAGCTCTCCTCCAACCCTCCTTGCGTGGCACATTGGTTAGGCTCTGCTCTGATTCTCTGGTCTTGCCAGTTTGAGCTGGCACTGAGCCTGTGAAGATGTTCTGTTTTTTTTTTTTCTAAAAAAAAACCAAACGGCATTGAGATTGCAGCCCTCTGCCCTCGTTTAGCCCTGCTTACCCAGTCTCAAATTTTGAGCACTTCATTGGAATCAAACGCAACTAGATTGTAGCATATGCTACAGTGTGAGAGAGCCCTTTCAAACAAAATTGGAGGTGAAAGACAGGAATGTGCTTTATTAAGCGAACTTAATCCTCTTCTTTATTTTAATATAAACTTCTCCGCGTACAAAGAGAGAATGGTTGCTTGCGTAGCAGGGGGCATGGGCTCGAAAGCACTCACCTAAGCTCTGCTAAAGGAAAAATAAACCAGTCTCCCTGCTTTGCCCTCCGTTTGGATAACCTAAAGGCTTATTATTAAATAACACCAAAGAATTTTAGTAATGGTATTTTTTTTTCACTTCTTTCAAAAATATTTTGGCAGCTGTCCATTGCTCATTTAACTGTCTTGGTTGCAAAATGCACCCTTAGTTTGGTTTGAGGCTCACCTGGTTCTTCAAGACCGCCAGCCCCTTTGGCTCTCCTGCTTTGCTGTCATTCCCCACGTAGAGTCCTGCCACTGCAGGTCCCTGATATGTGTCCACCTAGTAATTGCTCATGAAGATGCTCTTTGTGTCTCCGCCTGGGGCTCGTTTGGATGGCCCCAGAGTTTAGTCGGCAGTGTGGAACCCGGGTACAGATTGACAGAGGAGTGACTCGAAACCAGTTGTCTGGGCTGTAGCCTCTGGCCCAGAAAGCAGCGTGAGAACAGATGTGAGTTTCTGACCTCAGCTGTCCTGCACGACCACTAGCTGGCTTTCAGAGAAGGGGGGTTGAGATATGGGGGGCAGGGAGGAGAGAAGAGTCAACCCCAGAGGTGGCCTGACTTCCCTTTCAGTGCGGTGTGAGCCTTCACCACTGGTTTCCAGGTTTTCTGCTCCTGGGGCTGAGAGGAAGGCCAGCTGGTCCTCCTTTTTTGTCTGACTGTTTGTGGCCTAGGCGCTTTCTAACTTCAACTTCCTGTCTGTCCCCTGGCCTCTTCGTTCTAGCCGCCTAACTCTCCCTGGTACACTCTGTGCTTTTTTTTTGGTTGGTTTCCTGTTAACTGCTGCCTCCCAGCTGTTTCCAGATGAGGCTCAACAGCTCTTTGGGGGAGGAACTAAGTGCAGGGGAAGTTGTGGTTGTTTTTTCCCCAGTCGTGTGAAGTGGCCTAGGGATTCTGAATATGATCTGTTCCTGAACATGCACTCCTGAAGGATCTGTGGCAAGACTGACTTCAGGTGGGGGAATAGGGTCTTTGAGGAGTTGGGACTAGGTTGTGAATGTGCCCCGTGGTCCACCTGGGCAAGTGACAGTGCGGATGGATTCCAGCTTCATGCAGCTGGCATCCCTGTCCTTCCCACACTGTGATGCTAAGAAGCCCTGTAGTGAAACATCTTGCCTTGGTCCCACAGTGTGTGTTCAATTACTGGGACGTTTGGGAGGGGAAGAAGTCGCCTCTCCCCAAGGCAGAGCTTAGAAGTTCATGGCTTACCTTCTCTAAGGCTTCCTGTCTGCCACTGTAAAATGGGGAGGATAAAGCTCCGCTGCAGGGTGGAAGTGCGGATTAACTGAGATAATGTCTGTGGATGTGTCTAGTACCTGACAAATAAGAGGCAAGAGGAGGTTTAATGGGCTGAATCCATTCTGCGTCCTCATTCAGCTGACATTTATTAGGAGCCCAAGTTTCTCATCTGTAAACTGAGGGAAATAACGTATCTGACTGGGGTCTTTAGTGTGGCTTTCAAATGCCTGCCTGACAAATGCTAAATGGATGCATTCTTGGTTTGTCCATACTTTCTAAGGCCCCACAAAGGAGCTGTGCACTCTAGAACATAGTTCATGGTCCTTGCCCTCTTAACACTGTGAGGAATGTCACACATGTAAATCACCCTCGTGGATTCTGAACACATCTAGTAGATAGCTTTTTGTGGTTGGTTTTGGTTTCGCTTCTCTCTCTCTCTCTTTTTTTAAATGTACGTTAGTTTTGGCTGCGTTGGGTCTTCGTTGCTGCGCACAGGTTTTCTCTAGTTGCGGCCAGAGGGGCCCACTCTTCATTGTGGTGTGCGGGCCTCTCATTGCGGTGGCCTCTCCTGCTGTGGAGCACGGGCTCTAGGCATGTGGACTTCAGTAGTTGTGGCGCGCGGGCTTCAGTAGCTGTGGCTCGCGGGCTCTAGCGTGTTGGCTCAGCAGTTGTGGCCCATGGGCTCTAGAGAGCAGGCTCAGTAGTTGTGGCTCACGGGCCCAGTTATTCTGCGGCATGTGGGATCCTCCCGGACCAGGGCTCGAACCCATGTCCCTTGCAATGTCAGGTGGACTCCCAACCACTGCACCACGAGGGAAGCCCATCGCTTCTCTTTTTATGTAACTCTTCGTTAGGGAGCCTTGGTGTGAATGTCTGGGGGGTGGGGGGAGAGACAGTCCTTTTATGTATTTAAAGATAAGCTGTAGCTTTCTGGACAGTGGATTTCTGCTCCAGTGGATATTTGAGGAGACCTTTTAATTTGGACCTGTAAGATAGCCTTGGGATACAAGTTTCTAGAATGTAACCCTGTATACGTATGTATAGTAACCCTCTGTTCCTGATCCCCAAGTATTAAAGGTTTAGAGCATCTCGTCCTTCAAGTTTTAAGTTTTCCATAGAGGAACTTCCTAATCCTAGGTGCGATAACTAGCTGTAAGTGGGAACCATTTACACAAATGACTAAATTAGTTTTATTCTTCTGCAACCATGCTGAAGAGAAGCAGTTTCTCTTCTCTTGCGCTTTCTTTGGTCTTTAATCATAATATGGTGTCCATTAAAGGGCCGCACTGAGATGGGAGTGAGGGCTGCAGAGATGAGAAAAGGCCGTCTCTGTCCTCCAGGAACTCACAAACCTGGGGTGGGGGACAGATAAACAGACAGTTGTAAACAGTTAGCAAGGGCTATGATAAACAACGTGAACCAGGTCCAACGGCAGCACCAAGCAGGGTGCCGAAGCCAGTGTGTGTGTGTGTGTGTGTGTGTGTGTGTGTGTGTGTGCGTTTGCATAATCGGGATCAGTGTGGACAGTTTCCCCTGACATTGGGGTTTCATACCTATCTCCCCTTCCCCGTGTTAACTGTCAAAAATCATGCAGGAAGCCCCAGAGTTCCTTTTGCCTATCTTCTCCTTGTTGGTAGTCCAGGACCAAATTTCCTTTTTCTGTAGAGGCTGAATGGCTGATTGCCGTCCTGATGGAAGGGCGAAGAAGGGTGATCAAATTGGGAAGAGCCCGGGGAAAGGGGTTGGAGGGGAGGGTGGAGGGAGTTCATCTGCTAGGGTGGGAAGAGGGAAGAAAATTCGCACCAGCTGAGCAACTACCGCCCTCCTGGAGTCTCTGCTGCGTTGTCCTAAGTCACAATAACCCTCTCAGGCAGGTGATGATGGAATTCCTATTTTTAAAACTTACAAAAAAAAAAAAAAAAAAGGAAAGAAAACCTGAGCACAGAAGTTAATTTGCCCTGTTGCTGGGAGGTGAGGCAGTTTGTCCAAGGCGGTGTCTCTGGGAGCTGAAAAGGAGTTGAAAAGTCACCTCCCTCATCTGCTCACAGAAGCCTGCAGTTCTGTAAGAGAGGAGGTGAAAGTGCCAGTTCCTCTAGGAATGTAAGGCGGGAGAAACCAAGATGGGGAAAACAAATGCCCTGAGGCAGCTCCATGCCCTTCCTCGGGCTGCCCTTCCCCACTGGTAAAATCCTGCCCTTCCTTCGAGACTGTGGCCCTGCCGTCTTTCTCGAAGGGAGTGAATGCCACAGTCCTCTGCAAATCCACAACCTTATTGGTTCTGTGTGGTATTCTTCCATAGACCTGACTTCCCAAGATTCCTGCTCTCTTCACCTTTGACTTTCCCACGGAGCCTAACAGTTGTCTGGCACGTACTGGGTGGCTAAGAACTATATATGGAATTGAAAAGGGAAGCTCAGGGGCCTAAGCGGCCAACATCAGAAACTTGCCTCTGGTGAACCTTGTTTATCTTCAGCTCTGCAAAGACAAATACACCCTCTGTGGAACAGTGCTTTAGGGGTGTTGGTGTGGAGTGGGACAACGAGGTGTTGTTTTGCTGGGTAGTGTTTGTGTTGTGACCCACAGGGACTGGGGCTGTAGGCAGATGAGTGGCCCCTCAAGACGTCCACGTCCTAATCCCCGGGGCCTGTGAATATGTTAGGTTACATGGCAAAGAGGAACTAGGGTTGCTGATCAGCTGCCTTCAAAGTGGGGAGATTATTTTGGATTATGTGGGTGGGCCCAGTGTAACCAATCACAAGCGTCCTTAAAAGTAGATGAGGAAAGCAGAAGAGAACCAGAGAGGGAGCAGCGGGAGAAGGACTTGGCCTGATGTTGCTGACTTGGAAGATGGAGGAAGGGGCCATGAGCTAAGGAATATGGGCAACCTTTAGAAGCTTGAAAAGGCAAGGAAACAGATTCTCCCCTGGAGTCCTCAGACGGGACCCAGCGCTGCTGACATCTTGATTTTAGCCCCAGAGACCCGTTTCAGACTTCTGACCTCCAGAACTGTAAGACAGTAAATTTGTGTTGTTCTAAGCCACTCATTTTGTGGACATTTGTTACAGCAGCAATAGGAAACTAATACAGACTGGTCTCAAAGTTTCTTGAGATGATGTTTTTAAGCACATAACACAAGTATAAAAGTCTTTCTTAAGGCTTCTTCCCCCACAGGAGAGCATAGCAGCCCACCCTGCAGTTATGTCAAGCTGTGCTGACTGTATTAGGCACCACTTCAGGGGATCTAGTGATAGGAGGGCCCTCGATATAAAACAAAGTCTGTAAAGTGGTCTTATCATGGTTCCCTAGCACAGTTTCTAGAGTAGGGTATTGTAGAAAGTTAATAGTACTTATCTTTAAGGATTCTTATATGGCTGATGAAAAATTCAGAGTGTGAGCTCCTGTTCCCCAGAATTGAGTTACTTCTTGGGTATAAAATGTGCAGTTCAGACAGCAAATATCTTAGGTATTTTCTATCTTGTTGGAATTCTGTCTGTGGTTAGAATTCCAGGCCACAGGGCTTGAGTTTTAGGCAGAGCCCTTTTGGCCGCGTGAATCAGGGACCCTCTGGTGCTAGCGCGTGTGATGGGGGTTTAGTGCAGGGGTCAGGAAGGGTGCTGGTACTCCCATGAGCCTCCAGGGTTACCAGGACTGCCGGGCTTCAGTGCACACTGGAGTTGGGTCCCAGGGCACTGTGGGCCCTCGGTAGGGGGAGCTTGCCCTTCCCTTAAGGTTCACCCCCATCAAGTGACTCAGCTCCTCTCTCAGGCTCTGCTTTTCTTTGGGATCTTCTGCTTCCAGCTGGCGCTCTCACCTGCTGTCCTGCTCTTCTCTGCTTCCAAGCTCTTGCTTCTGGGAGCTTCTGCGTCTGCCTGACTGGAGCTCGCCCGTGGCCTGTGTTTCGCACACAGACCTGCTTAAAGCTTCCCATTACTGTCAGTGCTCTTTGCCAATTGTCTAATTAAATTAGTCCATCGTCTCCAATTCAGGTACTTGAGAAGGAGACCAGCAGCGCCCTCCCTCTCTGAGCAGCACCTCAGGGACCCCAGAGCATGAGTCGAGCCATGGCCTTTGGACAGGATGCCCTTTCCTTCCAGAAGTATTAATCAGGCCTCTCTTGTGTGCCAGGCACTGTTCTAGCCCTTCAGGGTACAGTAGTAAACAGGACCGATTAGTCATCTGCCTTCATGGCATTTATATTCTTTTTTTCCTTTCAGTTTTATTGAGATGTAGGTGACATACAGCCCTGTACACATTTATGGTGTACGGCACAATGAGCTGACTTACAGGTATTGTAAAATCATGGAGTTTGTTGTCAGTTGGGGGATTCAGTGTGCAAATCAGGTTTATATCGTTACTGCAATAAAGAACATAAAACACGCTGGGAGGTGGAAAGTGATGGGGGTGGGCAGGGTGGGGGACACCGTATCTCCGCGGGTCGGAGAAGTGTTCTGACGAGGTGACATTTCAGGTTGAACTGAAACCTGAGTGGCGAGTGGGAACCAGACGTGGGTAGTCATTCCAGGCGGTGGAAGAGCCTGAGGCAGAGGCCCAAGGTGGAATGAATTTGGCACATTCCGGGGCTAGGAAGAAGGCCAGCGTGGCTAGAACATTGAGGGCAGGGTGAGTGGTAGGAGAAGAGGAGGGAAGGGGCCTTGGTGGGTGGTAAGAGGTCAGGATATTTGCTCATTGCTCTGGGGAGTTGGCTTGTTGAGGCTGCTCAGTGGGGACTAGGGGATGGAAGGCAGGGGGAGCGCACGTGGGTCCCAGAGTGGGGGCAGCCTCGGAAGTGGTGAGAAGTGCCTGGATGCAGGGCGGCTTTGGGCTTGCTGGTGGATCGGACCTAGGGGATGTAAGGAAAGAATCAGCAGGGACCCTGAGGCTTTTGGCCTGAGCCGTGGGTGAAAAGAGGAAGCCGAGGGAGCCCTGTCAGCCGCGTGGCTGGTGTGAGTGGTGCTGAGGACCCTGCTGTGTTGCGCTGTTCACTAAACTTGGCCACGTGGGCCGTGGGCGGAGCAGCTCCCCAGGAAGGGGCTGCGAGGGGCTGTCAGCGTCGGGGGATACCGTGGTGTCCAGGGAGGTCCTCACTGTCTCCAGAGCAGTTCTCCACTTAGCCCCGACCAGTCTAGACCAGTCCAGGCGCCGGGCTTCTTTCTTCTGTCCCAGCTGCTCTGTCTTGCCTCCCTAACCCCTGTTGTGCCTCATGAGGGGCCAGTTGGCCGTGGGAGGTTTTGGCGTTTTGAGCTTGTATTTGGGATGGCAGGTTTTGTTGTTGTTGTTTTTTCCTGTGAAATGTATACTATCATATCCCGAATGATATTTTTTATTCACTTGGGTCTGGTTGTGGTAGAGGAGTACCGCCTGGTCTTGAATGCCCTACAAGGAAACTTCTCCAGATCTAGCATTCCTAATGTGTTTGGGGTCAAACTGCACCATCAGACAAACCTTCTAGGAGGAGGCAGTGTAGAAGAGGTTATTTGGTAGCTCCAGAAGGATGTACAAGATCTGGAAAGATAATTCCAGAAACTGAATTCCTTGTCAATAGCTTTTGAGTCTCAGAAGTGAACATAAAGAATCCGATTGAGGAACAGTGAAGAGCGAGGCCAGGGAGTAAAGAGCTCATAAAGGGACAGCAGGGAGAAGCAGGCTGCTGGTAGGAACAGCAGTGCAGAGGGGACCCCGTGGGGATTGTGTTAGCACAGTCACACTGTTGAGGAATATTCTGTGCATAGGAGGGTCTATTTTGAAAGCTAGTTACCACTTCTTCCCTCTGTGGCTTGTGGGCATAGGGAAGAAGGCAGCCTCTTTTGCTCTGTCACCATGGAACAAACAGTCATCAAAACAAAAAACAGCTTCTTATGTAGAAAGTAGGAGAATTAACCTAGTTTCTAGATATTTACCCAATATTCTGGCTTTTTAAAAAACAACCAAGGGCTTCCTTGGTAGCTCAGTGGTTAGGAATCCACCTACCAATGCAGGGGACATGGGTTCGAGCCCTGGTCTGGGAAGATGCCACATGCCGCGGAGCAACTAAGCCTGTGCGCCACAACTACTGAGCCTGCGCTCTAGAGCCCACGAGCCACAACTACTGAGCCCACGCACCACAACTACTGAAGCCAGTGCACCTAGAGCCTGTGCTCCGCAACAAGAGAAGCCACCACAATGAGAAGCCCGCGCATAGCAACGAAGACCCAATGCAGCCAAAAATAAATAAATAAAATAAATAAATTTATTGAAAAACAAAACAACAACAAAAAACAACCTAAAGAACCCCTTCATATGCTCAGGTGGTAACTGACCCATTTGCAAATGGACTACCTCATCTTATGGGGCCTGCCCAGATAGCTGGATACTATGCTTTCTAGAGGAAGTGAATTTATAAATTCCTCTTATTTATTAAAATGAAACACTTTCGGACTTCCCTGGTGGTGCAGTAGTTAAGAATCCGCCTGCCAGTGCAGGGGACACGGGTTCGAGCCCTGGTCCATGAAGATCCCACATGCCGCGGAGCCGCTAAGCCCGAGTGCCACAGCTACTGAGCCCAAGTGCCACAACTACTGAAGCCCACGTGCCGAGCCGGTGCTCTGCAACAAGAGAAGCCACCGCAATGAGAAGCCTGCGCACCACAATGAAGAGTAGCCCCCGCTCACCACAACTAGAGGAAAGCCCGCGCGCAGCAACAAAGTCCCAACACAGCCAAAAATAAATAAATAAATAAATAAATTTATAAAATGAAACACTTTCAGCGAATTCTTAAAACAGTATATGATTATATTAGCTTGCTGTTTTAAACAACTATTTTCCAGTTGAGTAGCGGGGTCTTTTACATTGCCTCCTTTGTTCTTTAAAATTATTAAACGGATCATTCTCTGCCTTGGAGCAAGACTCTTTCTTCCACTTGTACAGACAAGTTTTTGTTGTTGTTGTTGTTAACAGCTTTATCGAGATATATTCATGTACCATAAGATGCAGTCACTGTAAGTGTGCAGTTCATTGATTTATTTTTTTGTTGTGCGGTCATTATCACAATCCAGTTGTAGAATATTCCATCACCCCACTAACTTTTACGTTTAATCCCGGTTCCCACTTTAGCCCCAGACAACCATTAATCTGCTTTCTGTGTCTATAATCTGCTTGTCTGTGCCTTTTCTGGGCATTTCATATAAATGGAATCATACTGTATGTGGTCTTTTGTGTCTGGCTTTTTTCACTTGGTGTAATGTGTGCAAGGTTCATCCATGTTTATAACACATACCCATATTTTGTTCCTTTTTATTCCTGGACAGTATTCCATTGTGTCAATATACTACATTTTGTTTATCCATTCATTGACAGGCAAGTTTTTGAGGGAAGCCTAGTAGCTTCATTATTTGGATGTTGACTTTCCATTTCCTGTAGTAAAGGTCTCTTGCAGATTCAGCTAGGAACTTCCTGACAAGGTGAGAACAGGAAATGGCAGTGAATATGGTGGAAAGATGATGGATTCAACACCACTGGATAGTGGTGCCACTGGTTGGCAGCATATCCCTTAGCCTCACAAGTCTGGGTGTCTTTAACCGTACAGAAAGAAAAAAAGTGAGAGGGGAAGGGAGGGGTTAGACTAGAATAATGGTTACCAATCTTATTTTTCTTCCACGGACCTCATGTTTTTGAGAGATAAAGCCTTAGAAACAAATTGTACTCAGCAATTAAAAGGAACAAACTACTGGTATGTGCAGCAACACAGATGAATCTCAGAAACATTACGTCAAGTGACACAAGCCTTACCTAAAAGATTATATACTGATTCCATTTATATGAAGTTCTAGAATAGGCGAAGCTACGGTGAAAAGAAATCAGACCAGTCCCTGCCTGTGAGGGAGGTTGAAGAGGGAACTGGCTGGTGAGAAGCAGGGGAGAACCTTTTAGAATGATGGGCACATTTTATATCATGAAGGGGTTGTGTATACATTTGTCAGAACTCTCTGAATGGTACACTCAAGATTTGTGCATTTTATTATGTGTAAATCTCACCCAAAACAAAAAGAACCATTGACAAATGTTGAACTCAGGGACGAAGTGTACTGATGTCAGCATCTTATCTTTGAAATGCTTTAAAATAGTGGCTCTCAAACTTTTTGGTCTCAGGACCTCTTTGTGCTCTTAAATATTGAGAACCCCAAAGAGCTTTTGTTTGTGCATTATATCGATGTTTACTATATTAGAAATGAAAATTGAGAAAAAGTAAAAATATTTGTTAAAGTACTTTAAAAAATAATAAACCCCATTTACCATGTTTACATAAATAACATATCTTTATATAGAACAACTATTTTCAAAAAAAATAATGAGAAGAATGACATTGTTTTACCCATTTGCAAATCTCTTAGTTAATGCTTAGTTCGAAGACAGCGGGATCCTCATATCTGCTTTTGCATTCGTCTGCTGCAATATCGAATGTCTGGAAAACCTCACCATTCTTGAGAGAATAAGAGTGAAAAAGGAAAATAACCTCTTAGTATTATTTTGAAAATAGTTTTGATATCCTGGACCCAGAAGGGGTCTCAGGGGCCCTCAGGGGTCTCCAAATCACACTTTGAGAACCACTGCTTAAGCAAAATAAGATGGGTTGTTGGGTGGGTAGATGAATTTTGATAAAGTAAACACATCAAAGTGGTAATCGTAGCATTCAGGTGGTGGGTGCATGGGCGTTCACCATCTGATTCTTTCAGTTTTTCTGTATGTTTGAAAATGTTCATAATGTTAGAAAAATGAGAAAATCACATTTAAACAGTGGCCACCTGGCTTTATCATGGACAAATAAATATGTTTGAAAATATTGAAAACAACTTTTGGAATGAAGTACTGACACATGCTACAACATGGATGAACCTTGGAAACATTTTGCTGAATGAAAGAAACTAGTCACAATGGACCACGTGCTGTGATTCCATTTGTATGAAATGTCCAGATTAGGCAAACCCATAAAGCAGAAAGTGGAGCAGTGGTTGCTGTGAGAGGGAAGGGTGGATGGTCACTGCTAATGGGTATGGGTTTTTTTTTTAAATTAATTAATTAATTTATTTTTGGCTGTGTTTGTTGGGCCTTCGTTGCTGTGCGCGGGCTTTCTCTAGTTGTGGCGAGTGAGGGCTACTCTTCGTTGCTGTGCCCGGGCTTCTCATTGCACTGGCTTCTCTTGTTGCGGAGCACGGGCTCTAGGCGCACGGGTTTCAGTAGTTGTGCACACGGGTTTAGTTGCTCCGCGGCATGTGGGATCTTCCCGGACCAGGGCTCGAACCCATGTCCCCTGCATTGGCAGGCGGATTCTTAACCACTGCGTCACCAGGGAAGCCCAAGTATGGGGTATTTTGGAGTGATGAAAATGTTCTAAAATTAGGGAACGGTGATGGTTATACAACATTGTGAATATACTAGAAACCAGTGAACACTTTTAAAAGGTGAATTTCTTTTAAAATGGTGTGTAAATTATGTCTTTTAAAATGGTGTGTAAATTATGTCTCAGTAAAGCTGTTACTTAAAAAAAAATCCAAACAGTTTAGGTTTTCAGCATTATCTTCAGGGAGGCTTACTTGGGAAGCACTGGACGATATGATCTTGAAGATCCTAAATATGTCAGTGTCTAGAAATTCCATGACTCTCTATCTTCCATCTCTTCTGTGTACAGTAAATGAGAGACTGTTTGGGAAGGTGACCTGTCCTGGGCATTTCCCCTAGATTAAAATCGACTCAGGAATTCGGCTCTCCAAGTTACCTCATAGCTTGGCAAATCACCCTAAGGTTATCCTGATAAGACCTTTTTTTCTTTTAACATTGTCTGGGTCAGGGGTCACAAAGTCAAATGCCCACAAGGACCAGGAAATAAAGTGGTCATCGGTAAGGCAGAGAGGACATTTGCTGTCTTTTATTTTCTGGCTTTTGATATAGTCATGGTTACAGAGAAACATTTCTTTATTATGAAAATCATGCAAGCATAAACTGCAGTTGACTGGGCCTCCCTGATGGAAGGGCAACAGGGAGTGGAGGGGTCTGTCGTGAACTGGAGGGTACGTGCCTGGTCTAAAGGGGGCAGCCATCACTCAGCTCCAGGCGACTTTTGCTATTTGGGAATGTGAGCTCAGTGTTACATGGTCTGGCATATTTGAAAATTGGAAGAAATCTGAATTTGTATGTGAACTCTACATTTCAGTTTCTACCTAATGTCTGAGTTCAGGTATTAGGAATTCTGGGGAAATGAGTTTAATCTCGGTTGCATCTAGTTTAGAAGTGAGTCTTGGCCTAAGAGATGAAGGGGTGTGTGGTGCTGTTTGCTGCAGGTCAGCCCTGGCACGAGGAAAGTCCTGTTAGGTGTTCTTACTCTTAGTGTCCCTTCATGCTGTGTTGAAGTTGATGCGATCACAGGACCATCATCTTCTGAATACAAAACCTAAGACTCTCCTCCTGGTAAACCCCAGAGGTATACGTGCTCCTGGTCGACAGTTACTCTGAGTTATGAGGAACTAGGGCGATTATTTTAAATAATCCTGACTTGGAGGTGGAGGGTTGACTCTCCATTTTGTGAAGTTTTTGGACGGTAGGTTACTCATAGCTTTACATTCCATTTCTGACTGTTACCCCTTAACTTCACCACCGTACCTGCCTGGGGTGGGGCTGTTTTCATAGGGTGATTCTGGGGTGGAGGAAAGGGATAATCACTTGACTTAACTCCAGACAGTTGATTTGGTTGTAGTTGAAACAAAATTATAACTTGAAGTTAGCCTGAGGAGGCCTCTCACTTGGCTCTTGTTTAAAGTTTCTAACCTACGCTTTTGATGTTGCGTTGCATGCCTCTGGCTTTGCTTCCCCAGTTAAGTGTGTATGTGCGCGTGTGCACTTGTGTGTGTGCTTCCCCAGTTAAGTGTGTATGTGAGTGTGTGCACTTGTGTGTGTGCATGCGTGTGTGTGTACGTGTACTTCAGGTGGTTAAGAAAGGAATGGACATGCTTGCTTTGAACTCTCCCCCCAACACAAACTCACACACCTTCCCGTGTGCAGCCACCCTGCGCACGTTCTGAGCCTTTCCAGCTCTTGGATTTTCTGTCTGTATTTGATCTGATCTATAAAGGTGTTGGCAAATAGCTTTATGGCTCTTAAAGGCCATGACTTTGCTTCTAAGCCAGATTGAAATAGAATTTGTACTTCTCAGGGGTGCAGTTAAGCACGCTCACTGAGAAATTGGGGAAGTAATCTTCAAAGCTTGTTTAGCACCTTACTTTTTGGAATTTGACTGTATTTCTGGGTCTCCTTCCAGGGGAAGAAAAAAAAAAATCCCAACACCCACAGATAACTATTGTCAATTCCCTGGTGTTTATCCTTCCAGACCTTGTGGGATTTTTGTTTTTTTGGCAGGGTAAGTGTATTTTGTTTTTCTGTTTAACAGACTGTGAACACCTTTCCAAGTCCCCAAATACTCAGCTGCAGTATTTTTTAGTGGCTGAATAGTATTTCATTGTCCACACAGTGAAATGTATTGTTATTTACTGGAACCCTCTCGGGTGGTCATTGAGAACATTTCATGATATTTTTGTGTTTCTGAGCCCCTGTTCTATTTACCTTATCATATCCCTACTTTCTCTGAAAATGTCCCTCTGCCTCTTCTTCCTGACAGAAAGAACCATTTACCTGAGAACCTTTGGAAAAAAGGCACCTGGCCTGGCCTGTCCCACCCTCCTGCCCGCATGGATAAGGTGTGTGTGGAGGTGGTGGTGACAGGTATGCAGCTCAGCAGCAGCCTTTGTCTGTGCCTCAGGCTGCAGAGAGGAAGGCTGGCTGCATTCTCAGCCTGCAGAAGGGCAGGGGACGGGGCGGAAGGCGTCTGATGCACCCCTCAGCAGCATGCCCGGACCCGGGCTGAGCTTGCATGTTCATGCCCCGAGGCCAGGGCTCCCTCACTAACGCCAGCAGGTGGATGCCATCGCTTGGCTTTTTGTGTTTCCAGAGGCAGGGAGAGCGTTGAGCTTCACGAAAGGTAGTGATTCCAGCTGTGAGTCTGCCCAGCTGTGGCGAGCTCACCTGAGATGGGGAGTCGAGGATGCGTGTTCCTGCGAGTCACAAACCAGACGCTGGTGTGACTTGGTATATGGAAGGGAAAGCTGACTCAACTCTCTGGAAAACGATTTAAATACTGTCTGTCGCATCGAGTCCAGAGATGCTGATTTCTGGCTTTTCGGCAGCCTTGTCAGCGTGATCACTGGTGGGGCTTCTGTGGTTCTGTCTATCCGACCACCCACACTGGTGACAGAGTGGTGGCAGAGGGGCTGAGCCAAGACAAGAGGCCTTCGGTGACGTTTTAAACGCTGGATCAGGTCATTATGCCTCCCTCGGCCCAGTGGCAAGGTTAGGCTGCCCCTGTGGCGTCTGGGTCCGCCGGCTACATCCTGGCGCAGAGCCCCTTGCTGTGGCCTCCATCTCCTACCCCAGCAGAGCCTGGCCCCAGCCTCCTAGCGCTCTCCCAGGCTGGTTCCCTATTTATTGGACCAGTCTCTATTTCCTTCTGGCTTTGAAATTCATGATTTTTTTTCCCCCACAAGAAACCTTGGCAGAAGACTTTGTTCCATGGGAAAAAAGCCTTCTCAGAAAAGCAAGGAACCCACTTATGAGCTCAGCCCCTGGCTTGTCCTTGGTGATGTCCTTGCACAGTACCTGAGAGCCAGCAGGCAGGTGGTGCTGGGGAAACTTACCCGTGGTGGGCACGGCCTCCTGCAGATGCTTCTCTGGTAGAGCAGCCTACCGGAAGACCTGCTGATCGCAGTTGAGCTGGCTCAGCCTGTATGTAGACAGCTGCTTTTTGCCCCATAACTTTGTTTGCTTATCTCTGTTTTTATGCCGATTGCTGGCTCCTTGGAGTGATGGGTGTGTTTGTGGTAGGGTGTGAGGTGATTGCCACTGATTGGTAAAGTATGGATGAAGTGAGCAGGGAAGGGTGTGGTATGAGAAATATTGTAATCTTCTGGTCCCTCTCGTCTCTCAGTTCTTCCCTGCAGAGAAAATTTCTTCTGCTTCCTATCCTAGAGGGTAACAGCTTTCAGGCTCCTGTGAAGCTGGGAGCAGCCACCTCGGCTCAGTAGCTCCGGTTGAGGTCTTGGGTGTGCTGCCGTCCCTGATCGACTGGAACAGTGGCCCAGCAGCACTGTAGAAAAACTTGACATTTCAGCCCTGTGTTCTTTGTTGTCTGGGATTGCTGGAAATGCTTCAGTATGTGAGACTCAAATATGTCCCTGGAGTAGGAGCTCCACGGCTGCACAGCAGTCGGCTCCGGTGACGTGTCCTCACTGAATGGCAGCTGGCCTGCCCGTGTTGAGTCACATGCATTGGCCGCTGTTGATAAGTTTATGTGTGTAACTTTTTTCCCTCTTTTTAGCATGGTGTCTCAAAGTCAGGGGTAGAAGTGAGGAGAGGAGTGCAGGATTTGGTGGGCTGTTGCAGTCTTCTGACAAAACCATCATTGTTTGGAATGAAGTACCAGTTGGTTCGGTTTGAATGGCTCCATCGCTTCAGTGCTCTGAAACGGCTGTTATTCTTCCACCTCAGCAGCGTTCCTGGGGGGAGGTGGAAGGAGGACTGCCCGATCCAGAGGGGAGAAGCTGCTCTCCTTTGCCCTCTCTGCTCAGCAGCAGATCAGTTAACCATCCAGAGCAGACAGTCTTCTCCTGGTCAGCGGACATCCCAGGCCACTCCTGGACCCCAGCTGGGTCGCAGCCATCGTGGCCTCTTGGAGGAGTGGAGCTTTTAGGAATCAGGCTGCCTGCTCATGGCCTCAACCTCCCTTGGCGCTCACCTGTCCCGGCCAGGCTCCCTGCCTGCTGCGCTGCTGCCCAGCTGACCTCCCTGCCGACCTGTTAGCCTGCCGTCTGTCCCTGTCATGTATGATAGCTCAAGCTGCGGAGTTAATCCAAAGAGCGAATCATTCCTCTGGCTGGACTCCCAGACACAGTCGCTTGAGCCTGGGACAGACACTCAGTGTTTTGGTTCTTTCTGATGCTGATTAGGTTGCGTTGTCTTACCTCTGCCCCTCGTTCAGTTTCATGTTTGTGTGGTCAGATTAGTCAGATCCAGCTGTGTTTGTGGAAATCCCAGCCTCTCGGGTGAGGACAACAGGAACTTGCATTGCAGTGGAGGAGCTCACATAGGAAAGACTGAGCCTCCTCCATTTGCTTCCAGAGTCAGGAACTTCATTTTCCTGCATCTGAATTGATAGCTCTCCAAATGCAGTGTGGTCGCAATATGACATTTGAAGAACTTAGGAGAAATGCAGAGTATGAGAAACCATTTTTTTAATGACCCTGGCCCCAGACTGGCAAGTTAAAGTGATTTTTCTCAGAGACGGAGATGCAAAGGCAAGGAGATTCTATGAGGAGGACAGAGCCAGGCGGACGGGAGGGGGTGATGTAAAATGACCTTGTCCACAGCGTTAGTTCTTCCTCAGAGATTGGAAACCACCTACATGGTGTACTTGGGGAGCACAGAAGAATCTATCAGTGGAGCTAAATTACTTCTTTAGTTCAGTCCTTTGAGTTTTGTGGTATTAAAGTTGGGTGGATAGCTATTAAAATATGTTTGCAAAAATGACTCATTTATTTGCCCTTCTCTTAAGGACTAGAGCTTCCTTTGATAGAAGCCAGTTTTCCAGATCACTGTTGTTTATTTCATTAATCATCTCTTTTATAAAATTAACCATTCTTAATGGGAAATGGAAATCCCTCTCAAATACGTAATAATCTTCACTGCTTTCTTGAACATACTGAGTCTAATATAACATTTGATTATTTAGGAATCTATTTCTGAATGTTACTTATTGTAGTATTAGTACCATAGTGACTTCTTGATGAAGTTGCACTGATCAGGTATGTTTCTCTACTCAACCATCACAGCCTCTCTTGTGAGTTGAGTTTTCAAATCTTTAATGATCGTCTCCTCCAGGCTGTTGGCTGCCACCTTTTCTGCAGTGAGTTTGCCATTTACTCTCCCTTTTTGTCTCGTGCCTCTCATTTTCTATTGGTTTGCATAACTTGTTAAATTGAGTGTAAAATGAAAGTAATTAACTTAGTGAGAGTTTAGAGACTCTCTGAGTCAATTGCACAGACCTTTACTATCTATCTTGAATTATTTTTACTTACTTTGGTATAACTAAATTAAGCTCCAGATAGTTGCGAGATAATGCTATACATATAAACTTCTTTTACAGTGTAATTTTAAGCCATTATTATCCAGTTACATCACTGAAATTTGTTGACCAGGCTAACTTGTTTGTATGAAAGAAATTATCTGCAAATCTTAAGAATATTAAGCTCTTAAGAAAATTACAGTTTATTCTTATTTCTGAAATGTTAACTCCAAATCACAATGGTAAACTATGTCCCCTGGCTAATTAAATATTGCTTTCTATTACTTATCAGAAGGAAAATCACTTTTTCCCCTTTTCAAAATGGAAATAGTTTTATGGAGGGTCCTCTCCAGCTCTCCTCCTTATTATATAGAAATGCATACTCATTGTCAGATGGAGAATTCAGACATTTCAGAAAGATAGAAAAGAGCAGCATCCTCTGAAACGTTCTTCTTGGATTTATTTACTTTATTTTGTCACTGTGCCCTCTTCACTTTTTTCTGTGCCTCTATAGGTAAAAATAGACCTGTACCATCATTTTCAGTTGTTTTTTGAAGAGCAAAAGTTTTTAATTTTGATGAAGTCCAATGCATGTTTTTTTAAATGGTTCATGCTTTTTGTGTCCTATTTAATAAATCTTGCCAAACGCAGGGCCTCTGAGATGTTTTCCTATGTTTTCTTCAAGAAGTTTTATGGTTTTAGCTCTTACATTTAGGACTATGCTCCATTTTGAGTTAATTTTTGAATATGGTGTGAGGTAAGGGTTGAGATTCAGTTTAAGAAGTACTTTGATGAATGTTCTTGTTTATAGCTTTTCTCATTCTACTTCTTTAACTATTTTCTTAAGATAAAGTCTTAAAAGTAAAACTGTAAGATCAAAGAGCATTCACACTGAAATCTTTGATATATGTTGTCAGACTGGTTTTCAGAAGTTGTACCAATTGGAAAAGAAAACCTCCAGAATGGGAGAAAGTATTTGCAAATCATACATCTAATAAGGGATGTGTATCTAGAGTATATAAAGAACGCTACAGGGCTTCCCTGGTGTCGCAGTGGTTGAGAGTCTGCCTGCCGATGCAGGGGACACGGGTTCGTGCCCCGGTCCGGGAAGATCCCACATGCCGCGGAGCGGCTGGGCCTGTGAGCCATGGCCGCTGGGCCTGTGCATCTGGAGACTGTGCTCCGCAACGGGAGAGGCCACACAGTGAGAGGCCCACGTACCGCAAAAAAAAAAAAAAAAAAAAAAAGAGAACGCTACAACTCATAAATAAAAAGACAAAACAGCCCAGTTAAAAGCAGGCAAAGAACTTGAATAGATATTTCTCCAAAGATATACAGAGGACCAGTAAGCACATGAAAAGATGTTCAACACTGTTAATCATCAGAGAACCCTGGTGGTCCAGTGGTTAAGACTTCGCCTTCCAATGCAGGGAATGCAGGTTCAATCCCTGGTCGGGGAGCTAGGATCCCATATGCCTTGCGGCCAAAACACCAAAACATAAAGCAGAAACAGTATTGTAACAAATTCAATAAAGACTTTAAAAAATGGTCCACATCAAAAAAAATCTTTACAAAAAAACCTCCCCACACACACACTGAGATACTGCTTTACACCCACTAGGTTGTGATAAATGTTGGCAAGGGTGTGGAGAGATTGGAATCTTCCTACACTGCTGGTGGGAATGTAAAATAGTGCAGCCTCTGTGGAAAACAGCCTAGTAGTTCCTAAAGAATTGAACATAGGGACTTCCCTGGCGGTCCAGTGGTTAGGACTTCACGCTTCCACTGCAGGGGGTGTGGGTTCAGTCCCTGGTTGGGGAACTAAGATCCCACATGCCCTGTGGCCAAAAATTAAAAAAAAAATTGAACATAGAGGTGCCATTTGCCCCAGCAGTTTCACTCCTAGGTATGTACCTGAGAGAAATGACAGCATATGTCCATGTAAAAACTTGTACACCAATGTTCTTAGTAGCATTATTCGTCGTAACCGAAAGGTGGAAACAGTTAAAATGCCCACCAGCTAATGAATAAATCAACAGAATGTGATATATCCATACAATGGAATATTAGCCATGAAATGGAATGAAGCACTTGCTCTAACATGGATGAACCTTGAAAACATGCTAAGTGGAAGAAGCCAGTCACAAAAAACCACACATCATATGATTCCAGTTATATGAACTGTGCAGAATGGGCACATATAGAGAAACAGGAAGTGGGGGACTTCCCTGGTGGTCCAGTGGTAAAGAATCCACCTTCCAATGCAGGGGATGCGGGTTCGATCCCTGGTTGGGGAACTAAGATCCCACATGCCGCGGGGCAGCTAAGCAACTACTCAGCTCGCGCGCCACAACTAGAGTCCGCATGCGGCAAACTACAGACCCCATATGCTCTGGAGCCCTCACGCCACAACTAGAGAGAGAAAACCCACACGCCAGAACTAGAGAGAAGCCTGCGCGCCGCAACGAAGACCCAATGCAGCCAAAAAGCTAAATAAAATAAGTAAATACTTGAAAAAAAAAAAAAAAGCAAGTGGATTAGTAGTTGCTTAGGTTTGGGAGCTGATGACTAAGGGGTACAGCATATTTTTTGAGGTGGTGAAGATGTTCTAAATTTGATTGTGGTGATAGTTGCACAACTCTGTGAGTACACTAAAAACCATTGAATTGTATGCTTTAAATGAGTGAATTATGTCCCAATAAAGCTGTTACTCCCTAAAAAGAAAAGGTTTACCAACTAATATTCCCACTAGCAGTGTACAAGAGCCCATTCCCCCACATTCTCCCCAGCTCTGGGTTGTCATTGCTGTAATTTTAAATTTTAAATCAGCTCTATTGAGGTTTAATATGTAAACAATAAAATTCACCCTTTTAAATGCACTGTTATATAATTTTGACAAATGTATTCACATGTGTAATCACTGCAGTCCAGATACAGGACATTTCCATCACCCCAGAAGGTTCCCCTAGACCCTTTCCAGGTATTCCTCCCCATCTGTCTCTCACTATAGATTTGATTTGTCCTGTGTTTTGTGTAAATGGAATCATACAGTATATACACTTTTTGCCTGACTTCTTTTGTTCAGCATATTTTTAAGACTCATCTGTGATGCTACTTGTATCAGTATTATTGCATGGATTTGAATGTTTCTGTACCAGCCTTGGTGTGGACGTATATTTTTATTTCTCTTGGGTAAATGCTGGGTCATATGTAAGTGTATGTTTAACTTCATAAGAAACTGCCAAACTGTTTTCCAAAATGGCTGTACCTTGGGGCTTCCCTGGTGGTGCAGTGGTTAAGAATCCGCCTGCCAATGCGGGGGACATGGGTTTGATCCCCGGTCTGGGAAGATCCCACATGCCACGGAGCAGCTAAGCCCATGCGCCACAACTACTGAGCCTGCGCTCTAGAGCCCACGAGTCACAACTACTGAAGCCCGGGCGCCTAGAGCCTGTGCTCTGCAACAAGAGAAGCCCCTGCTCACCGCAACTAGAGAAAGCCCACACACAACAACAAAGACCCAATGCAGCCAAAAATAAATAAATTAAATAAATTAATTTTTAAAAATCCTTTTTCAAAATAGCTGTACCTTTACAAAAATTTTGTGTACCATTATTACTGTGCATTCAAAACTCTGTTAATCTGATAGGCCAAATTGTGGTACGCGGGCCTCTCACTGTTATGGCCTCTCCCGTTGCGGAGCACAGGCTCCAGACGCGCAGGCTCAGCGGCCATGGCTCATGGGCCCAGCCGCTCCGCGGCATGTGGGATCTTCGCGGACCGGGGCACGAACCTGTGTCCTCTGCATCGGCAGGCGGACTCTCAACCACTGCGCCACCAGGGAAGCCCTTTCTCTGGTGTTTTAATTTGCGTTTCTTTGATCTCTAGTGTGTTTTTTGTTCCCTGAATTTGACCATTTATTTTATATTTGTGAATTTCCTTTTAGTTCTTCCAATTTGCTCTTTCTTTTTTTAGTTGGGATGTGGGTCTTTCCTTTTCCATTTTTTTTCAACTTTTTATTAGAAAAAGATTGTAACAGAAAAGTTGAAATAAAGGCGCAGCCGTCACCTTTCTAACCACCACCTACGCAGCCCACGTTTGCTAGCTTTTGCTGTACTTGCTCTATGTATACGTCTTCTTACTTTCAAATGGCTCAGGAGAAGAAGTTGGAGACATCATGACATTTTATTCCTCATTTCATAACCATTATGTCATTTCATGCCAAAAAATATTAGTTTATATAACATGCAGTCTATATTAAAATTTCTCCAGTCAAAATGTCTTTTGTAACTGGTTTTTCTGAATCAGGATTCAGTCAAGGCTTATACTATGCATTTGGTTTTCATCTCTTTAGTCTCTTTTAACATAGAAAAATCATTCTACCTTTTCCCTGTTGGCATCGACTTTTGGAAGTGACCAGTCCAGTTGTCTTGAAAAACGTCCTACATTCCGTATTTGTTTTTTGTTTTGTTTGACGTGTTCCTCTGGGTCCTGTATTTCCTGTAAACCACATGGTAGGCCCCGAAGGCTTGATTACGTTTAGGTTCAACATTTTTGATGAGTGTGCTTCACAGATAGTCACGTTGAAGGTACACAGTGTCAGGGTGTCCCACTATTAGTGATACCAAATCTGATCATTTGGTTGCAGGTAACTGCCAGATCTCTTCATTGTAAAGGTATGTTTTTCTCCATGCAATTACTAGGAATTTGGGGAGCTTAACTGATTGCGTAGAACTCCTTATGCAGTAACTTTTTTTCACAGTCTTTGTCTCAGTTTGGCACTGATCTTCTAACTTTGCTTCTTGATTTTTTTGATTTAGAAGAGATTTTTCACTTTTATATATTTAAACGCCCAATAGTACAAGAGATTTCTTTCCAAACGTCCCTTTCCTAAACCCTACTCTCCCCGTTTTTCCTTCCTCTCTCTCTCTCCCCCACACTTTCTCGTTCTGCTTTATTTAAATAACTGGTATGAGAAGCTAGCTCTTCCTCCTTGTCTATCATCTTTTTGGACTACAGATCCAGAAAATTGCACTTAACCCAAATGTGAGGTATGGACGCACTGACTTTCCATAGCTGTCTCTTATTTTTCCAAGAACATAACTGCTGTAGCTGATCACAGCCCTCTGGCAAAGGGGAGGCAACAGTGAGATTGAGACTTCGGTCCTTAAAGCTCCAAACAACCCATGCTCTTATCTTAGCTCCTCTCATCAAAGCTAAGGATGGAGGAGGGAGGGGACCAGAAGTCAAAACTGCTGATACTTTGAGAAAAGACCCTCTTTATTCCTCCTGCTTGAAACGCCTTTTCTCTCCATTCCCTTTCCCTGGTTAACTCCTGCCCATCCTGGAGACTCGGCTCAGGCATCCTTCTTGAGGAAGCTGTCCTGGACCCGCCATCGAGTACCCTGCCCTGTGTTTCCATACACTGCACACATGCCTTCGCTCCCTTGAAGGATGACATTTCTGTCTTTCTCATTAGCTTGTAAGGTCCGAGGATTAAGAACCCGGGACTAGCTTTGTTGCCGAGTCCTCCACACAGAGCCTGACACATCGCAGCCTCTTGACAAATGTTGCTGGGAGGTTTCACTTCCTGGCCTGCAGATGATTTCTCCCGTACAGTTATGGATGCATTTGCTTCCTGGGTGTGAAAGCAAGTGGCGTTGCAGGCTTTTTTTTTTTTTTTTTCGGTACGTGGGCCTCACTGTTGTGGCCTCTCCCGTTGCAGAGCACAGGCTCCGGACACGCAGGCTCAGCGGCCATGGCTCACGGGCCCAGCCGCTCCGCGGCATGTGGGATCCTCCTGGACCGGGGCACGAACCTGTGTCCCCTGCATCGGCAGGCGGACTCTCAACCACTGCACCACCAGGGAAGCCCTGCAGGCTTTTTTTGAGAGATGTATTTCTCTGTACCTTATAAAGAGCTGAGGAATGAAAACTCTGGCCTTTCCCTTTTTAAATGTTCCAGCTGCCTTCTAGCTGCCTTCTCATCATTCTAGGGTAATCGTTTCTCACTTGGTACCTTTCATTATTCTTTATTCTTCTAGAGTCATAGAATTATGGGCTTTGAACTGAAAGAGGCTTACCCTTCAGCAACACAACCTAAAATATAAACCCACAGACCTGTCCACTTTCTCCTGGAGCACCTGCAGGGTTTAGAACTGCATCCTCAGCATTCCTTCTCGGGTTTTTCCTCTCTCCCTCCAGCCCTCTCCCAGGTTTCCCCTCGCTGGTCTGCCTGAGTGGTGCTTGATAAGGGACATTGCTGTGAAGGGGGCCTGAGAGCCGCGGTTAGGGGTGAGTGATCAGTTCCCGGTGGTGTTTTTTCTTGCTCAGGAGGCTGGGAGTGCAGAGAATGGGAGGCTTCAGTTCCTGTTCAAGAGCTGTTAGCCTTTTCTACTACGTAGATACTCGTCTGTGGTGGAGAGTGAAATAGTGCTAATAAAAAAAGAGAGACAGTTGTATCTGTGCCGCCGATACTGGTGGGATTCGATTGCGTTTTCATTGAAGAACCGCGTATCTAATCTCTAAATGGTAGTTCTCTCTGGCTCTCAAGGACCTTTGCTCATCACCCACCCCTAACAGTCATTCTTTCTTTGTCCCCTGAGTCGAGTTGCTGGGAGGGAGGCTTGGCTGCTGTGGCCTAGAGGCCTTTAATTGTGCTTTATCACAGCCCAGGGTCAGAACAGTTCTGAACATCATGGGGAATGTCAGCTGGATGCATTAGTCCATTTTATTGAGAACCTCCTGTGTTCCAGACCCTGTTAGTCCATTCTAAATACCTTCTTTGTTTAATTCTTACCACAGCTCTGTGAAATAGGTTGTTTTTCTTTTCCCCAAAGAAAGTGAAGTTCAGAAGGGCCAGATGTCTGTGCGAGGCGGCATGGCTGGCAGGTGGGCAGGTCACAGGGTGGTTAGGAAAGCGTCCTTCTGAGTAAAAAGCTTCTACTGTACTTCAGAGTCAGCCCTAATCGGGAGGCACGTGGTGTTTCCACCCGTGAAGGTGGCCTGGCCTGAGATTCTGTTGATAGATGAATTTTTATTACATCAGGACAGCACAGTGGACAGGATCAGATTTCCTCAGTAAAATCTGGCATTTTGACATCAGATGAATCAGATGTTATCCTTCTTCCTTATGCCAAGAAAGTGTAGCTGCCCCTTGCAATAATATGAAGACTCTGCAACTTTACAGTTAAAAATCCTTGTAAATGGTTGGCTTTAGGTTTCGTTCACAGGTATCTCTCCCCCTACTCCTCCTCTACCAAAATGTACACTGGTCCCCAAAGATCTGTGGAATAAGAAGCACAAAATCTCTTTGCCATTTGGTTCAGTCTGTCGTTATCGCACAAGCTCCCACCTGGCCCATTTGTTGATTTTGTGTGTGAATGTGGAGGGAATAACTCAGCATAACAGGGACTTCAATTTTGAGAAAATAAAATGTTCATCACTTTTTGAGTTGACTTTTTCCCCTGCTCTGTAGTTTGTTGAATTATTTTGCCTTAAATATTCTCATTTTATTTTTGTCTGTTTTCCCAGGAGGCCTTGAAACAGGGAAATGAGAGAGATAAGTTACCCTGACCTTGATTTTTATAGCCCTGTAGTAACTAAAGGTGTGTCTACCCTCTCATGGAGCCATAAAAAACACACTTTTCTTTTCTTTTCTTTTTAAGCATTTGCAACAGCAGTTAAGATGGGAAATAACTATGCGGCTGGGTTCATAACATATAAAGGTCTGAGGTTAAAATTGGGATATGATAATAAGTCAAAACTTCTTTTTATCTTTCACCGCTGTTTTTAAGTTTGGTTTTATGAGTAACAAGTTGTTGCTTCTGACAGAAAGGGCATAGTGAAAATAAGTATATCAAAAAGGGAAAATGTAGGTATTTTGAATGTGATAAAGACGTAATATTTACGTATGTCTCAGGAGACAGTGTCAGCAGAGGGATGTTTGTCTCAGCTGGGTCGGTGTGGAGATGTACAGCGTTACTGAAGCAGAGACCAGTCTGATGAGATCATCTAGCTTGCCTTCGATTTAGTGGGTTTGTCTCCAGCTCTCCTGCTCATCCCCAAAGGTTGGAAGGTTAGCAGGTTGATTAAAAAGCAGGCATGGTTGGAACGTTAGCAGGTTGATTAAAAAGCAGGCATGGGAGAAGGATGAGAAGAGGGAGAGATTTAGGGTGACAGCTGATTCTCAGCAGCAGACGGAAGGGAAATTCTCTTTAGCTGGCAGAGGTAGAACAGATTTTATTTTGGAACGTCTCTTAGGGGAAGAGGGCTGTGCAGAGTTTTTTATTTGTTTGTATTGCTTTTTAAAGTCCCCCTCCTCAGAGATAAGCCAGAAGTCTGTGGTTGTGGTGGGGTGTTGCAGACCTTTCTGGTCCCTCTTCTGCTTAATGGTAGCTGGTGTTACCCTAACACCCCTCTACTATGGGTGCCTCTCAAGTGTATTCTTTAGGGCCAGCCTCTCCCTTTCTGGGGAGGGGTACAGTTCTAGACCCTATGAACTGGAAAGGAAGTTGGAGTAAGCTAATTCAGTTCTCTCTCATCTAAAAAAGGGAAAGTGAGGCCAGGGCGAAGAAATGACTTGTGGAGCAGAGATGGCGTCACATTGCTATTCAGCGTCAGAACTGGGGCTGCAGCGCTGGGGCCTGCCACCTGGTTTTGTCTTGTTCGGTTTCTATTAAGACCCTTCATTTTCATCTAGGTGTCTTCTCTAAAATGAAGCAAGCCTGGAAAAAGTAACAATCAGTTAATTTACAAAGCCCTGTGGTCTGATTTTGAATGTTGGGGGGAAGAGAAGGGAGGTGGAATGTGGGGGGAAGATAAACCGAGAACAAACGGACAATAACACATCCATGTGAGAGTCTGGAGTTCAGGCCAAGGGGAATTTCAGTGTGCATGATGGGGGGCGGGGCTGAGAGGGGAAGGGACTGTCAGGGGGCGGTACTGACGGGGGGAGGGACTGTCGGGGGTGGGGGAGGACTGACGGGGCAGGGACAAATGGGAGGGAGTGTCGGGGCAGGGACACACAGGGGAGGGGCTGACGGGGAGGGGCTGGCAGGGGCAGGGGCTGACGGGGGAGGGCCGCTGGAAGGGTCCTAGAAGGGTTGGGAGGTGTGGACCGGGCCAGGGGCTGGAGTGGGGCTGGGGGGGCGGGGCCCGAGGGAAGAGGGTTTTCGCTGTGGAGTTCCCTCAGCACCGACTGTGCGGTGGCGTTTTGCTGGGCTCGGGGGGGAGGTACTGGTGAGCAAAACAGACGGAGTTGTTACCCCCCCCCCATGGAAAATGCAGTCGGTTGTGGAGACACACTGTCAGCAGACACACACACAGGCAGTCGCAGATTGTGGTAGGTACAGGGTGTTGTGAGAGGTCGTAGCCAACTAACTCATTTACCTTGAGAACCATCCAGGAGGGAGACAGGGAAGGTGAATGAGGTTCTTGTTTAACCCAGACACGTGCAGCTTCGGGGCTCTACTGGGATGAATACGCAGGGATTCTCTTCTCTCTAACAAGCAGGGCAACCCCTGAAGGAGTCTCAGTGGGGGAGAGAGATGAACAGATACGGGTTGTCCAGGTCATTCTGGCCTCCTGGGTGGGTGGGTAGGGGGGGAGGAGCCCAAAGAGGAAGCCTGGCGGAGTTTGGCAGGGACCCGTGTACACCCTGCCTCCCGGCTCCCCCTCCCCTAGCTTTTGCCCCACACCACTGAGAACCTCCGGACACCGCAGGCCTGTGGTCGCCTGCCTGTCTGTCATTCTCCGGAGCATATAAGCTCCACGAGGCTAGGGACTTGGTTTTGTTCACTGCTCTGCTCCTAGGACAGTCCTAGATAACAGATTTGGGTGGATGAATCAGGGTAGTGTCACGAAGAAAGTGGTATTTGAGCCAGATTAATCTGGCTACAGTATTCATGCTGTGTATAGCCCATGTGCAGCCTGAAAACGTTCTAGTTCTTACCATCAACCCGTTTCTGGTGTTAAGCACTGTTTTACACAGGGCATTATGGTAGGTACTACAGAGAATTAACGATTGGCTTCAGCTTCTGGCCCCAGAAAGGTTAGAATTTGTTAGGTGTACCCAGAGCAACTTCAGTTCATTTACCCGTAATGTCACTGTGATCCTAGTTACGTTGTCAAAGTTATTGTCAAAGGTTTGAAGTTTCAAATTCAATAAAGAACAGATTCCATGGTTTTTTTTTAATAGCCAACGTTGACTTTTAAAAAAGGACCCAGTGCTTTTTAAAGCCTATTTATAGGTCTTGGCTACCCATAGGATGTTACCTTATCCTTTGAAATGCATCAGACAGCTTCAGATTTCTCTGCCTTTTAAGTAGGTTATGTAGCTGGCGGTGCCTCAAAAATGGCTAATAATGGTGATACTAACAAAGTTGTTTCTTGCCAGTCTTCCTAGGAACTCAGAAACATTTGCAAGCATGATCTATTTCTGTTATATCTCTGGCAGCCAGTTTCTTGACTCCAGGTGTGTACTCTGGCCGGAGACCTCTGTTAATTTACTTCCTCTTTACACCAGGTGTCGGAGATGGGGTGGAGTTCTTCCACTCTTTACATAAAAGTCTTAACCTTGGTGAATACTTGAACCTATTAATTACCTTTTCCTGTACGTGGATGAAAGTGCTAGGGAAAGGCTGTATTCTTTGCAGGTAGTTGGTTATTCCTGGTACTGAATATAATAGAAACCTCTCACTTATATCTGTGGGTTGGCCACTTTGATCCGGGTGAGGGTGGCAGTTACCGTATCAGCTGCGGGTGCTGTGCTGAATACAATAAAGTGTGAATAGTGCTTGTGTTTGGGTGTGTAACTATGTGATTTTGTTTTGTTTTGCTGGCTTCACTTTTTAAACTTTCTTTTGACATTATTCTGCGTATTATGATTAGAAATGCGAAGGACGTTTATGAAGAAAATTACAGAAGACAGCTTCAGGTTTTTAAAAAAAACTATTTTTAAATAGGTTAAGTTGTTCAAATAAGTAGAGAAACATAGGCCAGTCTAGGATGGAGATGACCCAGCTGGAATGGTCAGTGGTGGACACACACTGTGTAGTGTATTTGTTAAGTGCAACTCCAATCAAAATGCCAGAATAGTTTTCTTTTGAGATTTGACAACGTGATTGTAAAGTTGGAACATGGAGGAATAAATAGGCAAAGATTCTAAAATTTGTTTTAAAAAATGATGGGGCCAGGGACTTCCCTGGTGGCCCAGTGGGTAAGACTCCACGCTCCCAGTGCAGGGGGCCTGGGTTCGATCCCTGGTCAGGGAACTAGATCCCACATGCATGCCACAACTAAGAGTTCACATGCCACAGCTAAGAAGTCCACATTGCCACAACTAAGAAGTCCTCATGCCTCAACTAAGAAGTCTGCATGCTGCAACTAAGAGCCGGGGCAGCCAAAATAAATGAATAAAAATTTTTTTTTAAATGCTGGGGACTAACGCTACCTACAGATTTATAGTTATTAAATCACTGTAATACTGAGACAGGATTCGACACGAATCAGTGATATGAGGCCTCAGAACAGACCCTAGTGTATATTATAATTTAATATATGTTAATGGAAGTGTCATAAATTAGTGAGGGAAGATGAGATAATCAGATAGCCTTTCGGAATTTATTTTGGTGAGCTGTATAAAGAACTAAATTGATTTTTCCCCCAGATGAGTCAGAGTTAAATGTTAAAAGTAAAACCATTTAAAACATAGGCACAAAACACCAAAAGAACTGGGGTGCTCAGAAGTGGTCCCAGGTATTATATATGAGAATGTGGTGTATGATGGCGATGGTTTTTTAGTCTAACAGGGGAAGGATGAATTACTGAGTGAATAAATAGGTGGGAACCATTGACTGAAGCAGGATCCCAGTATCTTCATGAAACCAAAACAACTTTCAGATGGAGCAAAGGATGTAAAAGGTGAAGCTATGAAAGAACTAGAAGAAAACATAGATAAGTGTTTTCACAGTCTTGGGATGGAAAAGCCCTTTTAATTATGACACAAAAGATAGAAACATAAAAGAAAGGACTTTAAAATTTTGATTGCATTAATGAACAATGTCAACTAAAACAATAACAACAAAAACTCACCATACATTAAAAAGCTAAGTAGAGTAAAAAAGCGAAACAAAGCACATCAGAAATAGTCGAGGCAAAGATAAATAGTCAAGACGGACACATTAACTCTGCCATGTGTGTGGCAGACATTTCCACCAAATTAAGAGCCTTCAAACAACAGAAATAGAGCAGAAGACATGCAGACAGTTAACATTAAAAAATCCAATGGCCAATAAACATAAAAAATACTAATAAGTGGGAACTAAAAATTAGTGATCTAAATTTTTGTTTGTAAGATTAGCAGACACTGGGACTTCCCTGGTGGTTCAGTGGTTGAGACTTCGCCTTCCAATGCAAGGGGTGCGGGTTGGATCTCTGGTCAGGGAGCTGAGATCCCACATGCCTCAGGACCAAAAAACCAAAACATAAAACAGAAGCAATGTTGTAACAAATTCAATAAAGACTTTAAAAATGGTCCACATCAAAAAAAAAAATCTTTAAATAACTAATTTGAGTAATTGTTTGGGGAAGTAGGTACTATTCACTGCTATTAGGAGTGTAAAATTAGTATAAACCTTGAAAGATTCTTTGACTATTACAAAATTATAAATGTACAAATACCCTCTGATTCAGCTTTCCAATTTCTAGGAATTTATCTCACAGAAACAGTCGTGCAGTTGCACAAAAATGTAAGTAGCAGTATGGTCATCGAAGCAGTATGTTTATAATAGTGAAAAACAGAAACAATGTATGTCCATTAATATAAACGAATCCTATTTATTGAAAAGTGGTTAAGTAGATTGTGATAAATGTATATAATGGAATATTTTGTAACCAATAAAAGCTGTATACAACTATAATAAGATGTCCATGACCGTAAGTGAATTATAGAGCAAAATAATTCCATATATTTAAATATATGTTTTCATATGTTTTAATCTGAATAAATACACACATATATACATAATCTAATAAATATATATTGTAAGGATTTAGGGCCAACTACAAAGTGGCAGAGAGTAGTCCACAAGACTCCCTTTTTTTTTTTTGGCCATGTGTCGCAGCTCGTGGGATCTTAGTTCCCCGACCTGGGATTGAACCTGGGCCCATGGCATGAAAGCGTGGAGTCCTAACCACTGGACTGCCAGGGAATTTCCCAAGACTTCCCTCACTTCTAACACCAATTGCAAGTTCCCAAAACCATCCTCAGGTTCTGTAATTGCTAGAAGGGCTCACAGAACTCACTGAACACTGTTATGCTTATGCTTAGTTTATCTCAGGGACAAGATTCAGATTAAATCAGCCAAGGGAAGCCATGCGTAGGGCAGAGTCCAAGAGGGGTCCAAATGTGGTGCATCTGGTTGTCCTCTCCCAGTGGACGGCGTTACCTCCCTCCGGCCACGATGTGTGATGCTGTCAACCAGGGAAGCTCACCTGAGTCTTTGGTCTTCAGAGTTTCTGTGGGGGCCGGATCACTGTCTGTGTGGCTGGCCTCTAGTCTCCAGACCCTCCAGAGATGGCTGATACCTTTAGTCATGGTTTCCTCTGGAGATTGGAACTGACACCCCCTGCTCCAGAGCCCCCATTGTAATTACATAGTGAGGTTGTCCTGTGGCCAAAGCCCCAGGCAAACGCAGATACTCCTGTTGGGCAGGACATTCCAGCGGCCTAGAGGTTACCCCTCAGGAGATGAGGGCAAGGGCTAGACTTCTCTTTGAATAAGGTTATTTCTTCACTACACAATGTTATCACCAAAATTTAAACAATAGTGATCTCTAGGTGGAATTGCAGGTGACTTTGCTTTTGTTCTTTGTACTGTTCTGTGCTGTTTGAATTTTCTTTCAATGTGAGTATATAATTTATTTAAAAATCAGATAAGACTAAAAAGGCTAAAAAGAGATTAAAATGAAAAGTAAATCTCTGGATAGGGTGGGTGGGCAGGCAGGGAAGCAATAAAAGAAATTCTAAAGACCAGTAGATATGACTACACAAAAATATAACCTACTTATTCAAAGACATGCTATAAAAAGAAGTAAAAACCAAAACCTAGGGGAAACATTGGCAGAAATATCACAAAGCATTAATATCATTAATATTATAGTATTACCAATATAAAATAGCAAGAAAAAACCAACTGACACTTCAACGGATGGTGAAAACTGAATAAGATCTGTCGTCTAAGTAACAACGTTCCCAAAGCTGGTTTCCTGGTTTTGAGGTTGTGCTACATCTAGAGAAGGTGCCACCACCGGGGAAGGCTGGGCAAAGGGTCCATGGGACGCTTTGTACTATTTTTTTTTTTACTTCCTGTGAGTGTATAATTATTTCTAAATAAAAAGTTTTTTAGAAGACAGAGGGCACAAACAGCTCATAAAGTAAAAGAGACACATAGCTAATATGCAGATTTTTTAAAGTATTTTATTAACAAGTGATGCAGTTGAAGTGAGACACCACTTTTTCCCGTTGTAGGCCTGGTCCCATCCTCAGTCTAGAGGAGTCGGGAACACCCTGGGTTCTGGATTCAAGTTTACTCTCCTGGCAAATAGACATATGGTTATGGCTTTAACTGGTGCCCTGCCCAGCATCCCTGCTCCTGCCTGAAAGGCCAGTGGTGGCTCGAATCGGACAGGAAACTCCAGGCTTTAACACTCAGGAACATGCCCAAGACTCAACTTCAGTGTTCAGCAGCATGCCCCAGATTTGGGCAGCACTTATTCTGCACCAGGCCCAGTCCTTTCACGCCTCCTGTGGTCCCCAGCTCTCCTGTCGGGGAGGGGACATCGGCACCCTTTTTACCAAAGGCGGGGCTCTGACAGCTCCCGTTGTCACCAGCCCAGCGCCACTCTTTCCCACCACCACTCTCTTTCCTCATTTGCTTGGGAATGGTGTAAGCATGGCGGTGTCTGTCCCCAGGTGGGAGGCTGGAACACGGGAGGGAGCACTCCCAGCAGGGACACATGTCACTGTCCTTCACAGTCAGGGCAAAGGGGGTCACCGCTGCGGCTAGCCTGATTTTGCCTCTTTCAACTCCGTCATGGTGCTCTAATTTTTGATGGTCATATAAGTGATTACTCCCTGCTTTTTACACAAAACAGACAATCACAGTCCTCACAAACATGCTCACACATGTGAGCAGACACACACCTAGACACACTAGCGTACCCACACACGCACTCTCTCACGCACACACCATACATACCACACACACACACCACACTGTACCCACATACCCACACACACACACATGCATGCCCCACACACAAACCACACGCACACACCCCTTGTCAGCAGGACAGACCTGGAATGAGGACCTTGGGAGCCCACATTCCTGCCTTGCTGCCAGCGCCCTCTGATCCTGCTTCTCCAATACGACTTTCTTTGAATGTTAAAAAAGAAAACAAGATGCCAAGTGACCCAGGAGGAGGATGAATTTGGGGTGCAGGAGAGAGGACCCACGCCTGGGCGTGGGAGCAGGGCCTGAAAACCTCACAGGCTTTCTCCGGGTGGAGACTCTGCTTGGGCAGGTGGCCCAGGGCGGAGGGCCCGTGGCTCCAGGGCGGTTCCATTGAACACGGTGCCCTCCTCCTGCCATGCCGCTCGCAGGGCCGCTCCCCACGCCGTGGCTCCTCAATGAACCTTTGTCTGTCTGGAGCCTGTTAGTTTTGGCTCCTAGCAGCCTGTGGAACCAGGCCCAGATCCCAGGGAAAGCCAATAGAGACCGCTCTTTTGAAGAAAAAGAATCGGAGTCCTGGAATAGAGAGACCAGTCTGAGCATTATTCATCCAGTCACTCATTAAAGAAACCACTTATTAGCTATTATCCTCATATTTGGATCTGGTGCACAAAACTGACTTGTATACAAGTTTCATATCTGCTCATGTGATTAATTTCCTTCCCCAGTTAACTAGAAGCCCTATAAAGTCTTGGACTATACCTGGTCTTTTTCCCTTGTTTATTTTGAAAAAATAATACATTCCTGTGTTATATTTAAACACTAAAAAAAATGGTAAACAGTGAAAACTAACTCTCTGACTGAGCCCCCTTAATGCTGCGATTCAGCTCTCCAACGGAAATCACTGCTTCACTGTTACCTGTTTCTTGTGTATCTTTCCTGAGAGTGACTGGTTGTCTTCCTCCCTCCTTCTCCCTCCCTTCCTGTGTGTGTGTGTGTCTGTGTGCATATCTCCCTGCTGCAAATACAAATGGTGGCCATTCTGTATATCTTGCACCTTGCTTTTCTTTCTCACTGAATACATCTTGCAGATCTTGCCTGTACATCAGCACATATAAATGTGTGTTGTTCCCAGCTTTCTGCTCCCACAAACACTACTGCAGTTTAATGTCTTCTATTTATGACTTTGTGCCCACGTGCAAATGCGTCTACAGACTCAACTCCTAACAGTGGAATCGTGAGTCAGAGGGATGTGGCTTTGAAATGTTGATAGACAGTTGCCCGCTTGCCCTCCAACAAAGGTCACAGTTGTTTTTGCCCATCATCATGTCCCCAGTGCCAATGTAATGATCAGACCTCTCTCCCTTAACCAGAATTCTGAGCCGATTGGGAAATAAAACTGGAGTCAGTTCACACCAGCACTCTTCACAGTGGCCAAAACGTCACACAACCCAAGTGTCCATCAGCAGATGAAAGAATAAATAAAATGTGGTCTCGCCATCCAGTGGAATATGATGCAGCCATAAAAAGGAAGTACTGATACATGCTACAATGTGGATGACCCTTGAAACTATTGTGCTACGTTAAAGAAGCCAGACATAAAAGGCCACATATTTTATCATTCTGTTTATGTGAAACGTCCAGAAGAAAGAAATCCATAGAAACAGAAAGTAGATGAGTAGTTGCCAGAGGCCAGGGGGAATGTAGTGGGGAATGACCGCTAGTAGGTACAGGGCTTCCTTTGGGGGTGATGAAAACAGCACTGAAACGAGGTAGCAGCTATGGCTGCACAGCATTGTGAACGTACTGAATTGTACATTTTTAAATGGTCAAAATAGTAACTTTTATGTTACATGTATTTTACACAACAAAAAAGATTCAGCAGATGCTGGCTAAATTATTCTCCGTATTGTTGATCAAGCTGAGGATGTGGCTTATAAGGGAACCCCAGACTGTCTTTCCAGGCAGCCCGGGACTAAGAGAGGCCTCCCTGACCCCAGGCTCTCTCTGTAGGAGCAGAACAGGAGGGGCCTGGGCCCTCAGTGGGCAGCTTTCCCACAAGAGGAAAGGAGAAGGGCCTGGCCCCCCATGTCAGTGCTGCTTTCCACACTCCGTAGCTCACCCACTCCACCTAGCTGGGAGGGAGTAAGGGGGAGACAGGCCTAGGAATGTTTTTGTTTGTTTGTTTTATTTTATTATTATTTTAAAAATTTATTTATTTTATTTTTGGCTCCATTGGGTCTTCATTGCTGCCTGTGGGCTTTCTCTAGTTGCGGCGAGCAGGGGCTACTCTTCGTTGCGGTGCGTGGGCTTCTCATTGCGGTGGCTTCTCTTGTTGCGGTGCACGGGCTCTAGGCACACGGGCTTCAATAGTTGTGGCACGTCGGCTCAGCAGTTGTAGCTCGTGGGCTCTAGAGCGCAGGCTCAGTAGTTGTGGCACGTGGGCTTAGTTGCTCTGCGGCATGTGGGATCTTCCTGGACCAGGGCTCGAACCCGTGTCCCCTGCATTGGCAGGTGGATTCTTAACCACTGCACCACCAGGGAAGTCCAGTAAGTATCTATTCGAATTATAGTTTTGTCTGAGTGTATGCCCAGGAGTGGGATTGCAGGATCATATGGTAGTTCTACTCTTAGTTTTTTGAGGAACCTCCATACTGTTTTACATAGTGGCTGCACCAATTTACATTCCCACCAACAGTGTAGGAGGGTTCCCTTTTCTCCACACCCTCTCCAGCATTTATTATTTGTAGACTTTTTAATGATGACCATTCTGACTGGTGTGAGGTCGTACCTCATTGTAGTTTTGATTGCATTTCTCTAATAATTAACGACGATGAGCATCTTTTCATGTGCCTGTTGGCCAGCTGTATGTCTTCTTTGGAGAAATGTCTGTTTAGGTCTTCTGTCCATTTTTCGATTGGGTTGTTTGTTTTTTTGTTATTGAATTGTAGGAGCTGTTTATATATTTTAGAAATTAAGCCCTTGTCAGTCACATCATTTGCAAATATTTTCTCTCAGTCTGTAGGATGTCTTTTTTTTTTTTTTTTTCGGTACGCGGGCCTCTCACTGTTGTGGCCTCTCCCGTTGTGGAGCACAGGCTTCGGACGCCCAGGCTCAGCGGCCATGGCTTACGGGACCAGGTGTTCCGTGGCATGTGGGATCTTCCTGGGGCACGAACCCGTATCTCTTCATTGGCAGGCAGACTCTCAACCACTGCACCACCAGGGAAGCCCTGTAGGATGTCTTTTTGTTTTGTTTATGGTTTTCTTTGTGGTGCAAAAGCTTATAAGTTTGATTAGGTCCCATTTGTTTATTTTTGTTTTTATTTCTATTGCCTTGGGAGACTGGCCTAGGAAAACACTGGTATGATTTATGTCAGAGAATGTTTTGCCTGTGCTCTCTTCTAGCAGTTTTATGATGTCTTGTCTTATATTTAAGTCTTTAAGGCATTGTGAGTTTATTTTTGTGTATGGTGTGAAGGTGTGTTCTAGCTTCATTGATTTACATGCGGCTGTACAACTTTCCCAACAGCACTTGCTGAAGAGACTGTCTTTTCCCCATTGTATATTCTTGCCTCCTTTGTCAAAGATTAATTGTCCATAGGTGTATGGGTTATTTCTGGGCACTCTGTTCTGTTCCATTGATCCATGTGTCTGTTTTTATGCCAATACCACGCTGTTTTGATTACTGTAGCTTTGTAGTATTGTCTGAAGTCAGGGACGGTTATGCTTCCTTTGTTCTTTTTCCTCAGGATTGCTTTGGCAATTCTGGGTCTTTTATGGTTCCATGTAAATTTTAGGATTGTTTGTTCTAGTTCTGTGAAAAATGTCATGGATATTTTGATAGGTATTGCATTAAATATGTATAGTGCTTTGGGTAGTATAGGCCTTGGAACGTTTTGCCCGTGGGTTTCCAGGAAGCATCAGGAATGGTGAAGAAGTATTGCCTCACAAGCAAATGTGGTTGCATGACCAAATGAAAGGACTCCACCACTGTCTGGGCCCCACACCGGTAGACCCCAGAACCGTTGCCTGCTTTCTTTTGGAGAGATGGTCTGGCCAGGAATTAGGACCTGGGACCTAATCCTACCTGGGACCAACGGAACCCCAAATTCCCACCCCAGTCTCACTCTCCCCCGTTCTTCTTAATTCCAGCTCCTCTCTGTGCAAGGCTTGCATTTTAATTTTCATTCCAAAGCAGTCTCTTGCCAGACCTCTGAAAAATTCAGTTTGCTCGTTCCACCCAATGGCAGTTTTGAGAGAGACTTTTGTTGTGCTGTAGACTTCCTGCCCGTGTCCTGAACCTGTCTTCTAGGAAGGGCTGCCGTGGCAGGGTGGGGATGAAGGTTTTTCTTTATGGAAAAATTTAGTACTCAGTAATTCCATATTTAATTGCACCTCCCACGTGCCAGGCACTGTGCTGGGATGAGTCAGACCCAGACCCTGGCCTTCCCAGAGTAAGACTGGGAGAGTGGGGGGTGAATCAGGGTCATTGTTCTGATCAGGAAGCTGGTGTGTGTGTGGGGGTTCCCAGGCGTTTAAGGAGGTGGGGTTGGGAGGCAAGGCTGGAGGAGATCTTGCCAGTGGTCTTAGAAATTTTGATAAGTTTCTGGTAACACTTTATTTTATTTTAAAGATTTTTTTGATGTGGACCATTTTTCAAGTCTTTATTGAATTTGTTACAATACTGCTTCTGTTTTATGTTTTGGTTTTTTGGCCCCAAGCCATGTGGGATCTTAGCTCCCCAACCAGGGGTTGAACCCTCACCCCCTGCATTGGAAGGCAAAGTCCTAACACTGGACCACCAGGAAAGTCCCAGTGGTAACACTTTAAAGAAGGAATATGGCAGAACCCTGAGTTAGACTAAGAAGTATCCCAATCAGCCGCGTCTGGAAGCCGAGTGAAGCTGGGACGGGGCTGAGGGGAGCAGGAATCCGATCATGGCTGCTTTGTGGGCGTCCTGCTCAAGGGAGCTCCACCAAGGAGCCGCACGGTCCCTTTTAGAACTCTTTGGAGCAGCCTTTCCTGTATGTTCCGTGGGAAACTAGACTTGGGGTACCTCCATAGAAAGGGTCCCAGTCCTTGTCTTCGGATGTCTGTATAGGGAATGTCTCCTCACCCCGTTGAAGATTGACAGTGACATCAGCACATCAAAGGCTCCAGGGAGCCCATCAGTAAGGAAACGTCTCTCCACCTCTGCGGGCACTTTAGGTTTTGGCTTTGGTTGCAGACTTACTTCTTTGCGTTGGTTGAGCGCCGCCTGTTGGCTGTTGAGATATTACAGAAGCCTCAGTTGATGGGTGATAGCAGTTGGAAATAAACATCAAGGAAGAGGGAAACATCCCAGCAGTTGAGGAGGAAGAAGATGAGAAGCCCAAACTATACCCTATCAGATTTGGTTTCTAGCCTCCAGGGTTTGATCTCTCTCTGAATCTTCCCACCCGCTTCGTGGTAAGTAATTGAAGCTGTTGCCGTTGTCTGACTTCTCTGAGAAGATGCTCTATGCTCACATCAGCCACTTTGTCTTAAGTAACAAAGCAGGAGTAAGGGTGGGTTTATATTAAGCCGGGTGGTCAGTCCTTAACAGAATGTTGCAGGGGACTTCCCTGGCGGTCCAGAGGTTAGGACTCCGCGCTTCCACTGCAGGGGGCACGGGTTCGATCCCTGGTCAGGGAACTAAGATCCCACATGCCGTGCGGTGCGGCCAAAAAAAAAAAAAAAAACCACAGTAACGGAACGTTGCAGGACTCCAGAGTTTCTCCCCACAGGAGTCCTCGTTTTCCATCCCATCTCTTCTCCTGCTTCTGTCCTCGGCAGCTGTCTGCAGGTGGCAGATGCTGGGTCAGGATTCTGGTCCTGCTAGACACACAGAGAAAGTGGTGTTTGAATCCTGGCCTTCAACATAAGGAAGCTGTCAATTATAGAGAAGTTTTGTTTTCCCTTAAGGAAATAAAAAAGTAGGGAGGGTTTTCTGTTTTGTTTTGTTTTCTTCTGGAACAGACAGGAACACCCTGCCTGGCTAGACAGCGGGTTGCTGGAAGATCTTTCAGCGGAAGGGAAAGAGGGTTGGTTTGCCCAGAGGCGGGACCAATATACTCTGGTGTATACTCTGCCCTCCAGACTGGCCTAGAAGCATCCCCCCGCCTCCCCCTCCCCCCAGCTCCTGCCATTCTGGGTGTTTTCTACGGCCTTGACCGGACCTGTGTTGCTGTCCTGAGGGCCGTCAAGCCAGGCAGAAGGACCAGCACAGGCCTTTCTGCCTCTCCTTGGTTTAGCTGAAGTTTTCTCATCCTCTGGGCCTCAGCTGAGATGTTACCTTCTCCAGAACGCCTCTTGTGACTGCTCAGACAGGGTTAGTTATGCCGACTGTGTTCCCACAGCCCTTTGCTCTTGTTCGAGGCACGCAGCACATAGGCAGGACTCATGCCTCAGCAGCTCATGTGCTCCATGAGGGCCGGGACCTCATCCGCCTCACCCATCCTTTTCCTCCCCTCCTAGCGTGTGCATGACACACAGTAGGTCCTCAACGCTTGTTGAGTGAGTAGATGGACCCAGGCCTGCCTTCCGGGCCCTGAGGAAGCGAGTGGCTCTGCAGCTGTGCGGGGGTCAAGGCTGACCTTTGCCCTGGTCTCTGCTCGCTGGTGTCGAGAGGGGTCCCGTGGGTGTCACCTTTTCTTCCTGTGGGGAGGAGGCACCCCACGACAGTGGTGGCAAACACGAAAGAGAGGACTTTTCAAGTCAGGAGGTGTTAAAAGCCAGGCCTTCGGAAAATAACTTAAATCCAGATCACTGAGGTGGTTATTAATAGCTTACCTTTACATTTTACCTTAGGGTTTACCTGTCCTGTGTGTCTAAGAACGTGTGCGTGTGCATGTGTGTGTGTGTGTGTGTGTGTGTGTACATTTAATCCTTATTAAAACACTCTGGAGGCAATGGTGTTATTGTAATTTTACCCAGGAAACTGGTGTGTTAGAGAAATTAAGTGACTGTGAAAGTTCACAGCCAGTATGCAGTCGTGCCGCAGAGGCTCAGAAACACTGGGCTGCTGGCTGTTAAACGTAGGTGACAGCTGGGGTGGAAGTGCCTTTGGACCGGGGAGAGGTGGGAGGAGGAAGGCGTGTGACGGGCTCGAAACCCCTGACCCTTTGAGCTGAGGTGGCTTCTGTCTGTCTGTCCCTCAGATTCTCAAAGGACTTGCTGTGACGTTTCCTCTGGGGGTGGGTCACAGCCTTCCTCCAAAGCCTGGGCCAGTGCTGGGTTGAGTTGCGGGGCGGGGCGTGAGGTTTGCCAGGTGCACCGCCAGGGGCTTCTGCTTGATAAACCAGGTGTTCGGGTTCAGGGAGTGTTTATCGCTCAGGCAGTGCGTCTTTGAAGACCCCAGATGTTGTGACTGCTTGTCACATGGAATTTCTGGGTGGGTTTGGAGAAGGGGCAGGGCTGTGGCCTGCAGTGATGTAGAACCCACAGAACCCCCTTTGTATGGACCAGTGACCGTGCCTTGCCCATCTCAAGCCATCTGAAGAGGGGAAGCCCTATGCCAGCTGCTCAAAGGTGGCTCCTGGCACAGCCCTTGAAAAACTAAACTATTGAGAAGCCTGTGCCACCAGGCAGCATTCCTTGCCTGCCGTTAGCTTTGTTTGCAAGGGCCGTTTAAGTCATTCAGTGAAGAATTATTACACGAGCCCCTGCCTTGTGCCAAGTTCTGTACTGGGTGCTTCAGATGAGGATGCCGGAAGGGCCCTCCCCTCGAGAAGCTGCAGTCTAGTGGCAGGAGGTGTGGGGACACATTGCTACACGGGGAGTGGATGAGTGCTGTCTTTGAGGTGTGAACAGTGCTCAGGGGTCCTGAAGGGATTGGCGGCAGCCTGGGAGAGGCCGGCGCCGGCTGGGAGGGGATGATGTTTGAGCATCATTTGGAAGGATGAGTGGGTGGCCAGGGGCGGAGGGAGGTCTGTGCAGAGTGAGGAACGCAAGCACAGGGGCCTGGAGGCAGGAGAGGGCCCCACAGGTTCTGAGGCCAGTGGGACGTTTGTGTGCCTGGACTGTAAGTGCCTCAGGGGGACTGGTGGCAAAGGAGGTGGCCGAGACCAGGTTCAAGCGGGCTGGCTTTCGTTCGGTGGTCAGCAGATTTCTTTTTTCCTTCCCCCAACTTTACTGAGATAAAATTGACATATAACGTTGTTTAAGTTTAAGGTGTACAACGTGATGATTTGATACACGTATGAGGCAAAATCAGCAGATTTTTAACTTTTAATTATGGAAAATTTTAAAGATATTAGAAAGTAGACAGACTAGATTAGTGAACCCCGTGTAGCATCACCTCACTCCAGCAGTTACCAACCCATGGCCGATCCTGATTCCTCCATACCAACACCATTGCCCCCTGTACCCCATCCGTATCACTTTGAAGAAATCCTAAAGTGCCTTGTGTATCCTATCAAGCCTAGCCTGTGGCTTGCATGAGTTAATCCAGAGTTTTGAGGCCTGGAAGGATTGGGAGGCACTTTGTGATTTCATTCCATTTTCAGAGAAACCACTGAGTTTCCCCTCTTCATTGTACCTTTCAGTGGGAAGTTGGTGTCTCCGAAGTGGAAGAATTTCAAGGGCCTGAAGCTCCAGTGGAGAGACAAGATCCGGCTCAACAATGCCATCTGGCGGGCATGGTACATGCAGTGTAAGTGCCGCGTGGCTGGGCCGGAGACCCTCCAGGTTCTGCCACCAGGAGGCCTTTGCACCTCGGGCCCCGGAGCCTGCTCTTGTAACATTGTGTGTCAAACAGAAGTCTCTCTCGGGCCGTGTGCATCCAAATCCGAGTGAACTGGACCCTTATTGCCATCGGCACTGGGGGCCCAGCCAAGCGTCTGCAGGAGGCAGAAGTGTAGGCCGATTGCTCCCAACCTAGTGTGCTCAGTGTTGTAAAGGCAGAGGAGGAGGGACGGGTGTACAGCCGAGAGGTGACATTTGGAGAGTCGGGGAACAGTTCCTGTTTTCAGCAGGTCTGAGACGATGCCGGCCCAGGCCGCGTCCTGTGTCCAGCTGGCTTGGGTACAGGTGGGTCTGGTGACTTCTACAGGAGATCGGCGTGCTCGGGGTCCCCTAGGCTCAGGCCGGTGTTTCTCTTGATCAGCCAGACTCCCTTTCTCGCCCATACATCACTGCCAGACTCTTTTCCTTGGACCTGGACCCCTTTATTTCCCTGAAATCTCATTTTCCAAGGGAAGGAGAAGGAAAGAACCCTTAAGGGTCCCCCCTGAGGGGCGGGGTGTGAACAGAAGAGGCGGAGCTCCTGCGGGGGTCTCTGCCGCAGTGACGCTGTCTCACCCTCTCCCCGCCCAGATTTGGAGAAGCGCAAGAACCCCGTGTGCCACTTTGTCACTCCGCTGGACGGCTCTGTGGAAGTGGACGAGCACCGGCGGCCAGAGGTACTTGGCATGTGATGGGCCCTCACTCGGGAGGAGGTGACTCACAAGGGTGGGACCGAGGGCTCTGGGTCCCGCAGAGGGAGGACGCAGGACAGGGTGCTGGGGCTGTGCTGTCCTGGCAGCTGTTTTGACCCTGAGAAGCGATGGCGATGTGGAGGGCAGGTGGCCTCTGACACCCCACAGGGGCTCCCGCCTTCTCAGACCGGGCTGACCCAGGGACTGAGGGGGTCCTTCAACCGGGACTTACCCTCTACTTTCTTTTAATGTCAGTATTTCTCTGGAAGTCAACGGGGAGGGAATCTTTTTTTCTTTTTTAAAATTTTTATTTATTTTTGGCTGCGTTGGGTCTTTGTTGCTGTGCGCGGGCTTTCTCTAGTTGCGGCGAGTGGGGGCTACTTTTCGTTGTAGTGCGCGGGCTTCTCACTGCGGTGGCTTCTCTTGTTGTGGAGCACGGGCTCTAGGTGTGCGGGCTTCAGTGGCTGTGGCTCGCGGGCTCAGTAGCTGTGGCTCGTGGGCTCTAGAGCACAGGCTCAGTAGTTGTGGCGCACGGGCTTAGTTGCTCCGCGGCATGTGGGATCTTCCCGGACCAAGGCTCGAACCCATGGACCCTGAGTTGGCAGGCAGATTCTTAACCACTGTGCCACCAGGAATGTCCCACGGGGAGGGATCTTGACTCCTTACAAGGCAGACATCTTTAACTCTTAAAGAATGAACTCGAGATCTTTATATACTGAGAGGGAAAGATGTTGAAGAAATAGTAAGTGAATAAAAGCAAGTTGCACAACAGTATTGGAGTATCTTCAGGTGAATTTTTTAAAGCGTGTGTCTGTGTGATTGTACATGCATAGGAAATGTCTTGAAGGATATACAGAAATTGTTTCCTCGTGGGATTAGAGTGAGGAGGAGGAAAGACTCTTCTTTCACTTTTTACTCTTCTGCATCTTTTTAGCTTTGTCCAAGCATGTCTCACTGTTACCATGAAAAGGGGAAAACTTGGAAAGTAACCTAATGAAAGACGTTGGGAGCCATAGGACATGATCTGGTGTTAGTATTAAGGAATATCACTTTTTTTGGTCTGGTAATAATATTGCATTATTCACGGTGAACATTCTTCACTGTCAGAAACACACAGTGAAGTATTCTTGGGTGAAATTATGTGGGATTTATGATAGGATATCTGGGACTTGCTTTAATATTTTCTAGCCATTAAAAAAAATAAAGGAATCTGAAAGTGAGGTGGGCTCTCGGAGGCCGTCGTGAACGCCTCGTCACCAGAGGTCTTCAAGGCTGCTGTGGAAGGGGCTCCCCGCCCTGCACAGTGGGGAGGCTGAACTGTATCTTAGAGGTCACTTTCCACCTGAACCTTCTGTGACGGGCTGTTTGTTTTCACCCTTTGGAAACGTGGCGGAGGCTAAGGGCATTTGAGAGCTAGCCTGGGTCTCTGGAGGTTCTTCCAGCGCCGGGAACTCTGTGCTTCTCCCCTGCCAGGCACTCTGTCTGACCCCTGCTCCGGCCCAGCCTCCAGGACCTGGGCCCCCGAAGCCCCCTGGGTTATCGTGGGCCATGAAATGAAAGCTCCCCTTCACTCAGAGGCCGGGCGTGGCCCAGCAGAGGCGGGACGCACTCTGTGGACGAAGTCGCAGGCAGGCAGCCTGCTTCTCGGAGCTGGACTGCCCGGACCTGACTTCCAGAGACAGACACCTGCTTCTTGGCAGGGCGGCTCTTCCAGCGCCCCTGCTCACTCTGCCCTGCGTCTCCCCACAGGCCATCACCACGGAAGGGAAGTACTGGAAAAGCCGCATTGAGATCGTGATCCGGGAGTATCACAAGTGGAGAACCTACTTCAAGAAAAGGGTATCTGGCTCGGGCTCCAAAGAGAGCACGTTCAGGAAGCCCCGTAGGGGAGGGAAGAAGTGAGCCCGGATTCAGAACACTGGCCCCCAAGGCTGTGGCCCGGAGCTGGCCACCCCTCTCCTTGGCCCAGCATTCTAGCCCAGCCCAAGTGGTGGCCTGCTTTGGTCATGTGACCCCTTTGCTCTCAGTTTCTCCAGCTAGGAGCCAGGGCTCTTTATTCCACAAACGCTGGCTGGGAATCTCCTCTGTGTCCAGCGTTGGCCTGGGGATGGCAGGGGCAGGATCCCTCTCCCCGCCCGCCTCCCAGAGAGAGAAGGCCTAGATGTTTCTGGAGGTTAGCCCCTTCCAGGAAGGAGAGGCCGAGGGCCTCGTCCCCTGGCTGGGCCCTGAGTGACCACCTTGGTCCTCTCTGTCCTTTCTCCGCAGCTCCAGCAGCACAAGGATGAGGACCTCTCCAGCCTGGCCCAGGTGTGTGAGCTTGGGGGCCATGAGGACCCTCATGGGACCCCTCCCCCTTTGACAAGAAACAGCAGTGACTTGGGTGGCCCAGCACTGCAGCAGCAGGTAGCCCCTGTGCACCCTGGGGCTAGAGGAGGCCCCCCCCCACCTCACGTGAAGGATGTGAAGGAAACAAGCCAGTTCTCTGCTGGGGGCTGGAGGGGGATTCTCCCTGCAGTTCCCCACCCCCTCACCTCATCTCTTATATGGGATCCCTGGCTGCTCTGTGAAACAGTACAGCGTATTTCCCTGATGTGATGTGCTGGGAACCCCTACGTCACTCTTGTCCCTTTGGTTTGTCCTCCCCCCCCCGTCGGTGGCAGGACGATGACATGCTTTATTGGCACAAGCACGGGGATGGCTGGAAGACCCCAGTCCCCATGGAGGAGGACACGCTGCTGAACACAGACATGCTCATGTCGGAATTCAGCGACACCCTCTTCTCCACGCTTTCCTCGCACCCGCCCGTGGCCTGGCCCAACCCGCGCGAAATAGGTAACCCGCCCCTAGACTCTAGACTGGAAACGTTGCCTTCTCCACCGGGCCCCCAGGGCAGGCTCTGCCTCGGGGCCGTCCCTGAGCTGCTGTCGCTTGTCTAGGGTGAGCAGTGAGGAGAAGGGTTGACCAGCCTCCTTGCTGTGTGGGGGCCCCGTCAGGCCCGTGGTGCCACCGCCAGGGAACAGTGGAGGTTTGGTCTGAACCAGTTTCACATTTCTGATACTGTCCCTCAGCAGAGGACAGGGGCCTGGGGCGCATGACAGGGCCTGTGACTCACTCTCAGGAAAATCATTCGCACTCCTGGGCTGGCCTCTCACCTGGCAGCGTGCAGCTGTCCAGTTAACCCCTCAGGGAAGAGCCCACAGGCTGAAATTAGAACCCGGGGTCTCTGCATAGCTGCTCATGGCTTCTGGGGGGTGTCTGTTCCCAAACACTCAGTTTACCTTTCCTACGAAAACTCTCTTTCCTGCCCTCTGAGGGCGGACGATGCCCATGAACTGATGAGAAATCCCAGCCAGTGGCCTACGTTTCTCCTCGGAAGAATCTAGAATGCGAGCAGGGCCAGGAAGATGCATTCCAGGCCCTTAATATGTTCCTACAGCACATGGTCTGAGAAGGCAAAATGATTCCTCTGTCTCCTTTCTGATTCTTACAGCACATCTGGGAAATGCAGACATGATTCAACCGGGGCTGATTCCTTTGCAGCCCAACCTGGACTTTATGGACACTTTTGAGCCTTTCCAGGGTGAGGACTTGGGGCAGAGAAAGAGCACGGCTACCTGCATCTTCCTTTACCCAGGACAACGTGGATGTTGCTTCCCTGTCATAGAGGCAACTGTTAGAATGGACCAGGGAGAGGACTTAGAATTTTTCCAGAACTTTTTTTTTTTTTGCTAGTAGCTGCAAGGCCTGGAAAGTGTTTCTGGGATGTCGTTCTGTCTCCTCCTCCACGTCTCAGAGCCTCTGGTTTGGCTTTGACTGTAAGCAGTTCTCCCACTAGGCAGCAGAGTGCGCTGATGACACAGCCACCTCCTCGCCGTTTCCTGCAGTTAGAACTGGTCCTTGAGCTCCTGCCACTGTAAAAGCGGGTGCCACCCAGGCCTGGGAGTGTTTCAGAGGCCACACTGGTTGCCAGCCTGTGCAGCTCCAAGCAGAGGGCCTCCTTCTGCAGAGTTACCTCGTGGTGGGGGGGCGGGGAGATGCCCTCTAGCCATGGCATTCCTCTGGGTAAGGTGGGGTTCAGTGCCTGATTTGTTTGGATCTTAATGCAGTGGAGTGATGGGCACAGAGCTCACAAGCCCCTGATGTTGTCTTTCAGACCTCTTCTCTTCCAGCCGCTCCATTTTCAGCTCCATGCTGCCTGCACCCGCCTCAGGGCCTGCACCAGATCACAACAGCCCACCTGCTCAGGTAGAGAGAACTTGGGGGAAGGGGCACCGGACTGGTCCTCAGACCTTTGCAGCCATAAGCAAAGTGCTAGGGGTGACTAGATCCAGCAGTGAACTCACATATAATGTGTAAAGAAGTTATCCTAGCCCTCCTTGGAAGCATCCTTAGGTGTCCGTGAGGTGGGAGACTCTATCAGTAAACGTATGCTCCTGCCTAAGGCCCAGATAACCTTGTGTGCAGCGGGCTCTGTCTTGACCAGTTAAGACTGGGCCAGTGAGACAGCAAAGAAAAACGCAGATCGCTAAGAAAAGGAAGTTCCGTGTATTTCTTTTACTTTTTACTCAGCACTCAACGCAAGTTGGTTACCAGCTGCTGGGACGGCTGAGCTGAGTGAGGCATGGCTCTCTGCCATTAAGAGACTCTCGGGCTGGTGCCCATATCCAGTTAGGCGCCCGTGACCTGACCCTCTCTCCCTCCATCTGGCTCCGTGAAGAGTTTCTCCTATAGAGACTGAGATCTGAACAATTGATTCCTTGTAGCGTTTCCCTTTTAGGAAGAGGTGACCTCTCTAGAAGTTGACATGTGAAACTGTCCTGGGGGAGCCTCGTGAGCAGCTGTGATCCAGGCTGCCCCTGCTCTGTAACAGAAGATGGCAGGGACTTTGGGGGGACCCCGCTGGACTCTAGAAACAAGATATCCCCAGGCCGAGAGCCAAGTGTGTGCAGACAGTCGCTGTGTCTGAGCCGTGTTATCACTGAGTTCCTAATGGAAACAAGACCCCTGCAGATGCCTGGGGAGACCCAGATCCAACCCCCGCAGATTAGCAGTCCCAGGGCTGGGAGACGTCGCCTCTGTCCCTTCTGCCCGGGGCATCGTCCCAGGCGCCGGGTACTGTGTCGGACCTTGTGGTGTGCAGCGCTGGAGAGTGACAGCGAGCGGTGTGACTCTAGCGTTCGTTCCTCACTTCTTCTCTTCCTTCCTTAGGAGAGCATCCTGCCAACCACCGCTCTGCCCACCCCGAGCCTCCCTGACGGCTTCATTGCACCCCCTGCAGCCACGGCCCTGGACCCCACGAGTGGGCAGGGCTGTGAACACACCTCCCAGCCGGGGGACCCCTTTCTCCAGCCCGCAGACTTAGGTCCCTCTGCACCACCACTGAGTGTCCCGCAGCCCTTCTTGCCTGTGTTCACCATGCCTTTGCTGTCGCCCAGCCCAGCCCCTGCACCTGCTTCCCCCGTCTTGCCATTAGGCCCTCCTCCCGCCACTGCCCTGAACCCCCCGACTCCCCCTGCCTTCCTGCAGCCACAGAAGTTTGCTGAAGTCAGCAAGTCGCCCCCTGTCATCACCCACACGGCCTCTGCCACCCTCACCCACGACGCCTCTGCCACCACCTTCAGCCAGAGCCAGGGCCTCATCATCACGACCCACTATCCCACCCCCTCCGTGTCCCCCTGTGGCCTGGCACTGTCTCCGGTCAGCCGGCCACCAACCGTTGGGCCTCCTCAACCCCGTTTAACTTTCGTGCACCCCAAGCCCGTATCGTTGCCTGGGGGAAGGCACAAGCAGCCCCCCAAAATAGTGCCTGCTCCCAAGCCAGAGCCCGTGTCCTTGGTGCTGCAGAAGGCTCGCCTCGGCCCAGGTGAGCCAGGCGGGGGAGCAAGTGGGGGCTCCCCGCCCTCATCCCCCGCCGGGATGTTTCCCGCCCCCAGGCTTGCAAACTCGTGACACACACATCGTGATAGGAGACAGAAGGGTTATGGAAGACTACATGTGTAGATCTAGTCTATTTTTTCTATTCTATGTTGTTCTTTTAGTTAGTCTCAACCCAGTTTGAAAAAAACATGGTCCTGGTCATCTCTTTCCCAGGTCTGTAATCTGTCCCCTCCAAGGAGAAGCTGCAAAAAAGTAGCTTTGTCTCCATGCCCTGCAGCAAGGAGGTGACGTCTCAGTGGCAGCAGAGGGGTCGTGTGCTGCTCCTAGGCACCCCCGCCCCGCCCTGTGCAGCCTGGTCAGCCCTGGGGCCCCCAGGTGGGCCGCCACCCTCACCTCCCCCTTGTTCTGGCAGCTACCTTTTCAGGACAGCCCCAAGCGGTGATCATGACCTCAGGCCCTCTGAAGAGAGAAGGGATGTTGGCTTCCACCGTGTCCCAGTCCAACATGGTCATCACGCCTGCTGCCATCGCCAGGGTGAGTGGCCCAGACAGGCCCTTAGCATCCTATAACCTTGGGTGGCCCTCACCCAGCATGACTGTGGTTGGGGGTGACCTCTCTCCCCTGTGTCCCCTCAGGCTCCTGGGGTCACAGAGTTCCACAGCGGCATCCTGGTGACAGACCTTGGCCACGGCACGGGCAGCCAGCCTGCTCCCATCTCCCGGCTCTTCTCTCCCAGCACAGTGCCGGACTCCCTGGTAAAGGGCGAGCAGGTCCCACCACATGGGGGCATCGCCCAGGTCCCTGCCACAGGTGCCAGTGAGTCTGCTGTCTGGTTGGAACGGTTGGGACCGCGTGAGTGGAGTGACGGGCCCGCTCTGGACTGGGGAGGCTGCCGATGGTGCCCGGGATTGACCCTGGGTTTCCAGGCCGGGTGGTGAGAAGCTGCCAGTGGCCCAGGCTAGGGAAACGCTCGGCAAAGGGCAGAATAAACCAGGGAAAGCAGCCGGCGCATTGCAGTGCAGGCAGTTCGTGTGCTCGCACTGCCTCCTTCAGAAAGGCCCGGCTCTGATGGGGATTTCCCTGGGGGTCCAGTGGTGGAGACTCTGTGCTGCCAACGCAGGGGGTGCAGGTTCATTCCCTGGTCAGGGAACTAAGATCCCATATGCCATGCGAAGTGACCAAAAAAGATTTTTAAAATTTAAAAAGAAAAAAGAAAGGCCTGGCTCTGAGCTGCCAGTTCTGATCCACAAAAGCGATTGAGTGGGGCTTCCCTGGTGGCGCAGTGGTTATGAATCCGCCTGCCAATGCAGGGAACACGGGTTCGAGCCCTGGTCCGGGAGGATCCCACATGCCACAGAGCAGCTGAGCCTGAGCTCCACAACTGCTGAGCCCGCGCTCTAGAGCTGCAAGCCACAACTACTGAAGCCCATGTGCCTAGAGTCTGTGCTCTGCAGCAAGAGAAGCCACCGCAATGAGAAGCCCACGCACCACAACGAAGAGTAGCCCCCGCTCACCACAACTAGAGAAAGCCCACGCACAGCAACAAAGACCCAACACAGCCAAAAATAAATAAATTAATTAAATAAATTAAAAATAAAAAAGGAATTGAGGGGTCCGCGTCGACAGTTTCCAGAAAGCCTGAGCCTGGTGTTGCCGTAGCCACAGGAGCCCCCAGCCTTGTCCGGCACTGGCCGGTCTTCCCCTCCCCCACGGTGTGCCGGCACCACGCCTCGGGAGCCCCCTTCCTTCCTCCCCAGCTTTGTCTTCCGTCGGTGAGGTGGCCGGGGTAGGACTGATATTGCCCAGTGACGTCTGAAGAGCTGAGAGGTCAGGGTAGATGATCTTCCCGAGGCTGTTCTGCTGCGGGTTGGGGAGAAGCCAGGTACCAGGTCGGAGGGAGACCAAGGTGTCTTCCTGTCTCAGGTAAAACCGTGGCAGCTGCTCCCGGCACCCTGTGCAGAGGCATCTTCCCGAGGTGGAGTGCAGGACACGAGGGGGAAGGCTCTCTACTTACAGGGGTCAGACAGGGACTTGTCCCAGGACAGGCTTTGAAGAATAAGGACCCTCATCTGGGAAGATACAGACGCAGACTGGCTATGAGTCAGGCCCTGGAATACTGTATGGGGCTCCGGCTCAGGGAAACGGCGCCGTGTCCACTGAGGCAGGTCCCCGGAGGTTAGAGCCTTGAGAGCAGGGTGGGGAGAAGAGCCGAGCAGAGGGGACTGAGCCTGAGGCATCTGTGCTGTGAAGCGGGACTGACCGGGAGGGTCAGGGAGGGGCTTCCTGCGGGTGTCTCTGGAGCCTGGGCCACAGGTTTCTTCCACCATGTTCTTTGTGGGTAAAATAGCGCTTTGGTTTTTTTTTTTTTTCTTTGGTTTTTTTAATTAAAAAATGTCAGGGGTGGGTACAATTGAAAAAGGTGTGAGAAAACATATATGTAGAAATTAAAGAACAACAACAAAAAAAGAACAGGTAGCCATGTGCTCGCCACCCAGGGTGAGAACTACAGCCTTGCAGACACTGAGGGGCCTTGCAGAGGGGCCCCTGGTG